>NC_091950.1:320742510-321367718 GCF_031021105.1 Erythrolamprus reginae | reverse complement strand
AACTATGTAAACTGTCCAGAGAGTGCTATAAAGCATTATGTATTGGTATATTAGTCTAAATTCGGGTCAATATGCTGACTTTGTAAACCGCTCAGGGAGTGCTGTAAAGGATTATGGAGTGGTATAAAATCCAGTCTATTGCTCTTGCTATTGTAACATTTTACTAAAGATTTAAACATAAGCTTGTAGGCCAAATCCTACCCAAATGCAGAATGTATCAGACCTCTTCAGAATATCAGTGTTGCTACATAAGCTGCCCAAAAGCTGAACTCTGGACTACAATTCTAGAAGTAGTTTTGCCTCAAGATTAACAGGCAAAGATATTCAAAATACGCTACCACAACTAAGTCTATTGCTATTGTGCTTCTACTGACAAAAATTACTGCCTAAAAATCCTCAGCAGATTTAGCTCTTAGGAACTCTGGGGGAAGAGAGGTAACAAATACCCCATATGCTGGGTTTACAGGACATAAGTAATTATTTACATCAATGCAACTTCCCTGCAAGTTTTTTCTTCTCTGAATTCAAAAATCAAAACTGACAATTCATAGCATGAGAAAACCAAGCTTATGGTATACAGTATATCATTTTCATAATAGCACTTTTTTGTTTTTGTTTGTTTAATGCATTTGGCCACGCATCTCCCAAATGCAGCTAACAAAACCTAAAAAGAATTTAATTATTATTTTTGGGGGGCATAGAGTCAATTACAGCATAGATGCTGAAAACACAATTGAATTGCCGCTAACAATTTGATTATTTTCCAGATAGCAATATAGAAATAAAGCCTTGGGGTGGGGTTCTGTGCGTTATATTCCTGTAGCTGGAAGAAGCTTTCTAAACTTTGTTTCTGACAGAACAGAAGAGCAATCTATTGAATCAGGGATTAAATTCATTCCATTAAATCGTTCCAATATCTAGAGCAGTGTTTTTCAACCAGTGTGCCGCGGCACACTGGGGTGCCGCAAAACATGGTCAGGTATGCCGTGAAAAAGGAAGCTTAGCTTCCAGTCTTGCAACTTTTTGCTGAGGGTGCAAAGAGCAAAAAGTTGCGAGATCGGAAGCTGAGTCTCCTTCTTCATGCTTTCCAAATTTTTTCAGCAGCTGCAGCGCCCACCCCAGCTGGAGCTTCCCTGGCGGCGGCGGCAGGTGAGCTTTGGGGCCTGGAGGGGGGGCGCCAGCAGCAGGAGCAAAAGGGCTCCGGCAGCAGCAGCAGTGGGCAGTAGCCATGGAGCGACAGCTGCGAGTGGGAGCAACAGGGCAGAGGCACCGACGGTGGTGACTGGACATGTTGCTGGACGCCGTACATGCAAAAAAAAAATGCAAAAAAAAAAAAGCCGAAAAGAAGATGATGACGCATGTACAGTGCCAAAAATTCAGCTTCTGAGCATGTTCAAAAGTTCCAATGGTACAGATATATATACATTTTGCAGTGGTCTATTTGCATGTGTGTGGACCCACCTGGAAATGGATAGAGGAGCTAAGACCACCGGAAATGTGTGTTTTCTGCTGGTCTTAGGTGACCCCTGTGAAAAGGTCGTTCCACCCCCAAAGGGGTTGCAACCCAAAGGTTGAGAACCACTGATCTAAGGCATGCTATTTTTTACCCCAAGAACTGAAAAGAAAGGTGGTGGGGTATGATTGATTGTCTGGTGGTGGGATCACTGAGCACATGTTATATGTAATATGTTGTGTGTGTGTTTTATATTATAAAAACCAATAAAAATATTAATTTTTTAAAAAAGAGAATCGCTGATCTAAGGCATGCTATTTACCCCCCCCCCCCCCCCACAAGAACTGAAAAATAAGGCATGGTCTGATGACATTTTCTAAGTGGGGAGGACCAGACAAAACAGGGAAGGAGATAAGGAGGTAGAGAGATCTGGCATATTTTTATCTCTATATCAGCAGATATCAACTGATTCAAGGTCATCCCTATTGTTCACACACAGCTGCTGTAGACACACACACTTCCAATTATCACTTCCAACTGTGTAAAAGCATTCTTGCGAGAGAATAAGAATGGGACTAAATATAAGATTGATACTTTTTTTTTTTTTCCATACATTAATTCAGCAATGCAAAATCTAGTTTTCTAAAATTAAAAAAATAGTTTTCAAGGTCAAATGATCTAATAAACACTAGGAATAACCAACGTAGGTGAATTGATTGCATTCTTTGTGGCAGCCATTAAAAGTTTTTTTTTTAATGGTAGGAAAATACTATAATAAATCTCTAAATTGTATGAACTTGCATTTAAATATGTGTGTGTTTTTTCCTTCAAGATGATGAAGTACTTTTCCAATCCAAAGAATTACAATAAATGAGGTTTATAAGAAAACTACCAAACAGTGTTATATCTGACATTAACTCATAAGTCTGTGTGAGTTGCATTTTTAATTTTTAATGACATATAATAAACACTGAAAGTAATTATTTGTTTGATTATCTGTGTTGATCAGAATAGTTAGCATATGTAACTGCAGTTGGCATATGTACAGAAGGCTATATCAAATTTTTACATGCAAAATAATATAAAATTTGTTTACCTCTGTAGGTTTGTAGCAATCTACGAGCGCTTCCTAGAAGTACAATAATAAAAGCATCAGTTATTTTTCATTCCTCTTTCACATATATAAGAATTGGGTTACTTCTGGATAGCTCATACCATCTTCTTTAAGGGAAGCATACACAAAACAGGCTTCTCTCATGGGTGTGAAATCAATCATCAATCAAAAGCTTAATACTTTGACCCATATTTTAGTAACATTTCCCCTTTTCACTCAAAAGTATAAGTGAAGCATTCCCCATGTTAAAGTGTACTATTTCCCTGATCAATAGAAAATGCCAGACAGACAGTGACACATTCTTGGAAACCCATACAGGTATACCATCAAATCACGGGAATGCTAACCCTCATACCACAATTCATAGCTGTAAAAGACTTAATTTTACTCTTCTTTATTGTGCTTTATTAATCTGCTCTCCAAACATTAAAAGGGTGCTCTAGAACAGTGTTTCCCAGCCTTGGCAACTTGAATATATTTGGACTTCAACTCCCAGAATTCGCCAGCCAGTGAATGCTGGCTGGAGAATTCTGGGAGTTGAAGTCCAGATATCTTCAAGTTGCCAAGGTTGGGTAACACTGCTCTAGAAGACAATCTGAATTAAAAGGGGATTTATTTATTTTTATTTGTTTTGTTTAATAAGTATTGGTGGTATACAAAGATATAATAATATTTATATACATGATACTACTAGTAAAGAAGAAACATTAGGACAGGGGACGGAAGGCACTCTGGTGCACTTATGCATGCCCCTGACTGACCTCTTAGGAATCGGGTGAGGTCAACAGTGGATAGTCTAAGGGTAAAGTTTTAGGGGTTAGGTGATGATGCTACAGAGTCTGGTAGTGAGTTCCATGCATCAAATACTTGTTTACTGTTGTGGTTAGCTCTGGCCCAGCTCCTGCCCCAAGGACTGTGGATGTGGGGGAGACATCCACATGCTGCAGGCCTGTTTTGCCCCCGGTGGTATCTGATGATGAAGGCTTCTCTGACCAAGAAGACATGAGTGACAGAGAGGAGGTGAGTGTGGCAGACAGCTCAGAAGGAGATCAATTATCTAGCTCCTCCTTGGATTCAGAACAAGAGTTAATGATACAGCCACGCATGCATAGGCAACAACAACGGAGAGATTATTATCAAAGAAAATGAGGCCACCTGTGGTTGGGTGGGGCTGTGGTAATTAGTGAGGCTGCTATAAATAGCAGCCTGTGGGTTTGGCCATTGTGGAGGATTATCTGATCGTTGTGTTTCGTGACTGCTTTACTGACTTTGACCTTTTGTGTGCTGATTTTTCCCCGCTTTGAAACTAAACCAAAGCAAAGTATGTTTCACTTTGTGAAAGAAGAAGGACTGTGAATTGCCTCACAGCTGCAAGCTAAGTATCAAAGAACTGATAAGGGACTTGTACAAATTACCAGTTTGTTTGGAGACCAGTGCTCTTTGCTATACCAAAAGAGGGCTTGGTTTAAGTGAATTTTCATTATAAAGAACATTGTTTTGAATTTTCAAACGTGTGTGTGTCTGAAATGTGTACCTGTGAATTTTTGGGAGGATTCTACCAGAGAGCCCAACAGAACATTTACTAAAGTTGTATTTCCTGCAGTCAAGTTTAGAGTGGTTTACTTTAAGTTTGTATCTGTTGTATTTGTGCCATTCTCCCAAATCTCTTAAAAATCTTAAAAATCAAACTAACTTGTAATTTGAGGGCTCTCTCCTCTTCATTAGCAGCATCCAGAAGATCGTCAATATCAATTTCTACGTCTGGCATCTCTTCTTCCTAGAAAACAAGGAAGCTGGCTGAGAAATTCAACTGCGTTTAAGCTGTATTTTTCACTTTCTTTTTAGTCAGCTCCAAAACAATTGAATGGCAGTTCATTCATTCTCTCTAATAATGTACTCACACACACACACACATACTCTCTCCTTTTAAACCACTCTCCTGACATTTGGCACCGGGCCAGGTTAGACTTGTAGCCAGCTGGCCACTCCTCTGCATATAAAAGGGAAGCAGGTATGCCTAGCCCAGCATTTTTTTAAAACAGTAACATGAGATCTCCGGGCAAAGACCTGGGACATGCTATCTTATCCCCCTGCCAATTAGGCCAAGAGCTGGAAAATTGCACTTGAGCGTTGTAAAGTAGGTGACATGTACTCAGACTTGCATTGTAGGAATCCCTTTTATTTATCCCAAGGAAACCAAGAGCAGTTTGACCAGTAGTGGGTTCACAAGTGCATACACAGATGTGTTCCAGGAGGATGGGCGGAGCCTCCCACTACTACCAGTTTGCAGAACGGGGGAAAACAGGGAGCAACCCACCGCTGAGTTTGACAGGTAAACCAGAAAGGAAGCAAGATTACATAAGCTAATTCTACTTAGCTCTACCTTACTGAGTCCAAGGAATAGGGCAGCATAGAAATCTAATAAATAAATTGTCCGGAAAATATTTGCGTTTGAAAGCGAGTGGTTAGGAAGTGGATAGATGACAGAATGCTCGGCCCGGAACTCAGGAACCAAAGTAGATAAATAATGAAGACAGTTCAGCAGGAACGGGTTTAAGTAATTTTACTCTTTAGTGTATTCAAAAAATACTTTCTTTCGTTTTCTTCCATTTACAGAATATACTTCACTTTAACTATGTACATGAAGGTATAACAAACCTTACTTACAAGTAGCTGTTATACTAACTCTGGTTTAACTCTCTTACCACCAGTACGCAGCTCAATCTTAATGCTTCAATCAGACCACAAACTAAACCATCAACCAACTATCCAACAAACGCAAAAAACCCCACATCCACAGCAAAGGTGATTTCCTTCTTATAATGCTCTGGCCCAATCAGCTTAGTCATTGTGACTCAGCGTTATCACTATTTTACATATTCACCATCTTTTTTTACCTTACAATCTTTTTTTACCTTACATGGAATATCACCTAGAACACCTCCGGGTGCCGAAAAAGCATGCACATGCGCTATCGTGCATGCATGAGTGCCCACACTCATAATTCAATGCCTGGGGAGGACGAAAACAACATCCCCCACCTCCGGGAGGCCCTCTGGAGACCACAAACAGCCTGTTTCCCAATTTCTGGTAGGCCCAGTAGGCTCATGTTTTGCCCACTCCAAGCTCCAAAGGCTTCCCTGGAGCCGGGAAAGGGTAAAAACACCCTCCTCCACCCACCCCCCCGGAGGCTCTCTGGAAGCCAAAAACACCCTCCCAGAGCCTCTGTGCAAGCCAAAAACCAGGCGGCTGGCACACACATGTATGTTGGAGCTGAGCTACGGCAACAACTCGCATGCCAACAGATATGGCTCCTCGTGCCACCTGTGGCACCTGTGCCATAGGTTCACCATCACTGACCTAGAATATTGTTAATTCTTGACATAAATAAAAAAATAATAAATTGTTGTAAAGTTACATTAACAGAATCTTTCAATCTGAAGGTATAACTTTCCCTACCACTTTTTAAATGTGCGATCAATTAGGGACCAATTCTGCCTAAATTTGTGGTCCCCCACCCCCTCTACTTATTTAGTCCTTGAGGATTCATCCCTTTCTCGTCCAATTGTTTCTTAGGCAGCTTCTCTTCCCCTGGTTCCTCAAGGTTATTCACACATTCCGTTGCACTGTTCTAAATCTCTTGAAAGCTAGATCAGCACTTGCCAAACAACTGCAAATGTGTACTTGGAAGGAAGAGAAGACAAAAAGGAAGAAAGGCAATTTACTTAGGAGAACAAACTGCCTCTCTCTCTCTCTCCCCTCCCCAGACGATCATGCCAGCTTCGGGGGGAAAATAAGTTACCTCCTATAATTGTATTCAGTATAATCAAGGGGGAATGAGATCTTGTGTGAAATTAAGCCGCTCTTAAAATAGAACCATACAAAAAGTGTAGTCCAAGCACATTACTAAAACAGATTCTATGATTCCATTAAAGAAGTGGATGAAGTTGAGTGAGAAAAGCAATAACAGTTAACTCTTTGGGGCACACACTGCCAAAACATAGCCAAGAAAGACAACAAAACCTAGTTCCATTAAACCAATAAAAAATAAATAAATGTTTTTTATGTTACCAACAATTGTGGAACCAATTCTTAGATTAATGTGAATGAATCTTCTAAGTTATTTGTTTTAACAAAGCTCTTTTTAACATTATTCTAATGTTAAGAACAATAACATTGTTCTTAAAAGTACAGAGAAGTAAGTACGGTAAAAGTAAGAACTAAGTACAGATAAGTACTTCCATTAACTTGTTGATTCTAGGTCCAAGCATCTCAAAAATTTGTTCAGAAATATTTGCACTATTCTTTTTCTGAAGCTGATATGCCCAGGGACCAACTTCAAACACATGCCAATTCAGTTTATAGCACATGAACAACTTAGAGAAACATGTGGTAAAGTTCGTCAGGATACTCAGAAGTACAATAGACAAAAAAATAAGTATATAAAGAATATGCGCCAATTTGATAGCAAGAAAGTCATTAGAAGTTGCTTATAGACCACTCTATCCAAAACCAAGCTGTCCAAGTCATTGTATTACGATGCCTGATACTTCTTGCCTCCTGATCAAGTGTTACTTTCCTAAACAGCTGTCTACTGAATTGCAAAAGCTGCTGCAGTAAAGAGATAACTAATCCAACCTGTTCTATGACAGACTAGATAAATACACATACTGTATATGTAAACATTTCTATCAGGAAGTGCAAACTGTGAACCCATCTTTATATCATGAAATAAATGATCAGGTCTCTCATTAAAAGAGATGGATGTATGATTAGCCAGAAAGCAGCCATCTTCTGCAAAACAGAAAGCTCTAGACCAGTGATGGTGAACCTATGGCACGGGTGCCACATGTGGTACACAGAGCCATAACTGCTGGTACACGAGATATTGCCCTAGCTCAGCTCCATCGTGCATGTGTGTGCCGGGCAGCTGATTTTTGGCTCACACAAAGGCTCTGGGAGGACATTTTGGGCTTCCAGAGAGCCTCCAGGGGGGATGGGGGGCATTTGTACCCTCCCCCAGCTCCAGGGAAGCCTGTGGAGCCTGGGGAGGGCGAAATATGAGACTACTGGGTCTACCAAAAGTTGGCAAAAAGGCTATTTCCAGCTTCCAGGGAGCCTCCGGAGGGGGAAAGATGTTTACGCCCTCCCCAGGCATGGAATTATGGGTGTGGGCACTCGTACATGCTCGATAGCACACGCCCACGCTCTTTTGGCACCCGAGGAAAAAAAGATTCGCCATCACTGCTCTAGACTACTGTAAGATCCTGACACTATCCAAGTGAATATTCTACCTGCGCTATGCAGTTGTATACATGATCTAACTGTTTAAATCCTGCATCTGTGATGAATGTAGAAATTGTCTGTCTGTCTGTCTGTCTGTCTGTCTGTCTGTCTGTCTGTCTGTCTGTCTGTCTATCTATCTTATATGCCGCACCTCTCCGTGGACTCGGGCGGCTCACAACATTTCAATTAAAAACACAGTATATAAAACATACATAAATCCAATTAACATAAATGATTAATTTAAAATATTTTAAATAGCTAAACATTAAAAAAAATCAAACAATCAGATACACACTACAAACATCCTACACATTCACTGACCAGAGGCTAGGGTCTTGTGACCCCAAACCTGGCAGCATAAATATGTTTTTAAATTCTTAAGAAAGGCAAGGAGGGTGGGGGCAGTGCGAATCTCAGGGGGGGGGAATTGATTCCAGAGGGCTGGTGCCCCCACAGAGAATGCCACCTTGATAACCTTGCGAAGTTTTATACTCAGATACATCCAAACATGTTTTCCCCAGCCTTATTTGACATGCCCAATTCAATATCTGGCGGACGGTATGCTGAAATACCCCATCCCATGGTTGCTCCACTCTGCAGCACCCCAGCCTTCAAACATACCTTGAAAACTGTATTGTTCTGTACAGCCTGACATCTGTGTGCCAGATGTGGCACCCGTGCCATAGGTTCACCATCAGCCTGACAATGCAAGTATGCCTTAGGTTAAATTACATTGGATCAAGGGTGAAATCCAGTAGGTTCTGACAGGTTCTGGAAAACCCGTAGCAGAAATTTTGAGTAGTTTGGAGAACTGGCAAATACCACCTCTGGCTGGCCCCAGAGTAGGGTGGGAATGGTGATTTTGCAGTATCCTTCCCCCAGGAGTGGGATGGGAATGGAGTTTTTGCAGTATCCTTCCCCTGCCACGCTCACCAAGCCACCACCAAACCACACCACGCCCACAGAACCGGTAGTAAAAAAATTGTTGCACTGATAATTTATTGCTTTTATTGAACTGTAACTATTTTCTGACAGCAAAATGGTCAAAGACCTCTAGAACTGAGTATGACTATATATGGAAAATGTTCTTAAAAGATTAATCAAAATACATATTTAGTCTTTAGTTTCTTGCTCATCCTGTCCTGCATTTTGGGTTTCAATTTCTGTTTCCCATAAAGCAACCAGAGATGTTTTCCTGTGACCACTCAGAAACCCCACTGACAATTTACAATCATTTCATAGATTAGTTGCTTCAGCTTTATTGGTGTTCACAAGCCTTCCATAATGATACCCTTCCAAGCTTGTATGCATCTATTTTTAGAGAGTAATGGTATTCAGACACAAATATAGACTTTTGTTTAGCAAAGCAAGGTTTCTACTATTTACATAGCACTCTGATTATTCATCTGACTGAAATCAAATACCTTCCTTCAATTAGCTTTCCTCAAACGTATCAAGGCCAAGAAATCAAACTAGTTTCATTTGCAGAATATTAACCATGACATATATAGCAAAGTTGAACATACAACATTCAGGAGGAGCCCTGCTTTTGATTAAATGAATTTACCCCGTAGGAAAGTCTGATCAGATAGCAGCAGCCTTACTAATACCTTTACATCTAATGAGTCAATCTATACATGGACTTTGATTTATTAGAGAGCAAGCTTTGTCAACAATAAACTCAAAGACTCTAGACCTATCCCACCTCTCAAAGGACCCAACAACAAAGAATACCACGATGATTCATCCAAAGGCAACCTCCTCAACTCTTTCGTTTGCCCAGGTTCACCTGGTGCACCAGTTGCGGCCCTATTTGGACAGGGAGTCATTGCTCAGTCACTCATGCCCTCATCACCTCGAGGTTTGATTACTGCAACGCTCTCTACATGGGGCTACCTTTGAAAAGTGTTCGGAAACTCCAGATCATGCAGAACATGGCTGCGAGAGCCATTGTGGGGCTTCCCAGATTCGCCCACATATCTACAACACTCCATGGCCTGCATTGGCTGCCGATCAGTTTCCGGTCACAATTCAAAGTGTTGGTCATGACCTTTAAAGCCCTACATCGCATTGAACCAGAGTACCTCTGGAACCACCTGCTACCGCACGAATCCCAGCGGCCGATAAGGTCCCACAGAGTTGGCCTTCTCCGGATCCCGTCTACTAAACAATGTCGTCTGGCGGGCCCCAGGGGAAGAGCCTTCTCTATGGCGGCCCCGGCCCTCTGGAATCAACTCCCTCCAGAGATTAGAACTGCTCCCACCCTCCTTGTCTTCTGTAAACTACTTAAGACCCACCTATACCGCCAGGCATGGGGGATTTGAGACATCTTTCCCCCAGGCTTATTATAATTTATGTTTGTTATGTATGTGCTGTTTGGTTTTTAACTATGATAGGGTTTTTAGTTTTTTAATATTAGATTTGTGCCATTATAATATTGTTTTTATCGTTGTTGTGAGCCGCCCCGAGTCTTCGGAGAGGGGCGGCATACAAATCTAATAAATTATTATTATTAATTATTTCTTTGGCTCTGTGTTTGTTAACTTCTGGTGGGCCCAGTAAGCTCATGTTTTGCCCTCCCCAGGCTCCAGACGCTTCCCTAGAGCTGGGGAAGGGTAAAAACACCCTCTCCCATCTCCCCGGAGGCTCTCTGGAAGCTAAAAATGCCCTCCCAGAGCCTCTGTGCAAGCCAAAAATCAGCTGGCCAGCACACACATGCATATTGGAACTGAGCTAGGGCAACAGCTCGCGTACTGGCAGATATGGCTCCGCGTGCCACCTGTGGCACCCGTGCCATAGGTTCGCCATCACTGATCTAGCACAGCGTTTCCCAACCGGTGTGCCGCCATGGCCAGGTGTGCCGCCAAGCTTCAGCTGGGTGGGGTGCTGCCGGTACTTCCGTCCTGGGGCTCCCACTCGCAGCTGTCCCCCGCCTCCTGCTCGATGCCGCGGTATTCGGCGCTCTCCTGCTGGGCCCCAAAGAAGGAAGGCAGGAAGAAGGAGCTCCATTCTTCGCACCTTTTTCCCGCCTTCCTTCTTTGGGGCCCAGCAGGAGAGCGCCGAAAACCGCGGCATCAAGCAGGAGGCGGGGGACAGCTGCGAGCGGGAGCCCCAGGATGGAAGTACCGGCAGCGCCCCGCCCAGCTGGAGCTTCTCTGGCATCGATGGTAAGTGTCCGATGGGAGCGGGGGGGGCCGCAGCGGCCGCAGGCAGTCGCGGGGAGATGGCGGCAGCGAGAGGGATCTCTCTCTCTCTCTCTCTCAGCTGACTGCAAGCGAGAGCCCTGACAGTGGCGGTTGGACGTGCTGCTGGACGTCGTACATGCTGGCGCTGCGTGCCTGGCATATACGGTGTCCAGCACCACGTCCAGCTGCCGCCGTCAGGGCTCCCGCTTGCAGTCAGCTGAGAGAGAGAGAGAAAGAAAGAGAGACATATAAGAGAGGCAGAGAGAGAGAGAAAGAGACATAGCAAGAGAGGCAGAGAAAGAGAGACAGAGCAAGAAAGAGAGACAGCAAGAGAGGCAGAGAAAGAGAGATAGAGAAAGAGAGAGAGAAAGAGAGACATAGCAAGAGAGGCAGAGAGAGAGAGAAAGAAAGACATAGCAAGAGAAAAAGAGAGACTTAGCAAGAGAAGCACAGAGAGAGAGAGAAAGAGAAAGAAAGAGAGACATAGCAAGAGAGACAGAGAGAGAGAAAGAGAGAGAGAGAAAGAAAGAGAGATAGCAAGAGAGGCAAAGAGAAAGAAAGAGACATATAGCAAGACAGTGAAAGAGAGAGAGAGAGCAAGAGAGAGAGAGAAAAGCAAGAAAGAGATAGCAAGAGAGACAGAGAGAGAGAGAGCAAGGGAGAGAGAAAGACATAGAGGAAGGGAAGGAGGGAGAGAGAAAGAGAGCAAAAAAGAGAGGAAGAAAGAAAGAAAGAAAGAAAGAAAGAAAGAAAGATGGATGGAGAGAGAGAAAGAAGGGAAGGAAGGAAAAGAGAGAAAGAGGGAGAAATAGAGCGAAAGGGAGGAAGAGAGAGGTTTTTTTTGTCCAAAATTTTCTTTAGCCCGCCCCCCCCCCCCCTTTCAGTGTTCCCCAGGATTTTGAAAATATGAATAATGTGCCACGGCTCAAAAAAGGTTGGGAAACACTGATCTAGCAGATGAGCCTGACAGAAGTCTCCTCTCCCAAAAAAGGTTTACCCTATGTTAATACCTAAGACCTAAAATTAGAATCAGGTGCATCAGATCAAGTGCAAATTATTACAACATTAGAAATGATCAGGGAGAAACCTGGCTAGTTTAGACCTTCGATGTTGAGTTTGATTTGCTCTTTGTAGTTCACACCATCATCATGTCTAGATTGAAAATAGTTCTCTGAGGCCTTCAGAAAGAAGGTTATAAGTCTGGGAAGAGATTGAAAATGATTGTGAAACAATTGATTGAACATCGATCATTAATTATCTAGAAGGTCCTTTACCAGTGGAGAAAATTTCAACCAATTGCAAACTTGCCCAGATGATGCCATTCCAACAAGTTCAGCTGGACAACTGATGCAGAAAGTCATTTCGAAGTACCACAGAATTTCATTACATAAGCTGACAGATTTAAGATAAGAGATGATTATGGAAAAGTTAAAGAGACTTCAAGCTCATTGTTTTGGGACAATTTGGCTAACCTCAGAATCTGCAACAGCCGTGAAGTATGGTCTTGCTTCTAACACAAATGTAACAATTCTGCAATGAACAGAATTGCTATGAAAAAACCTGAGATGCTATACAGGTTTTAAGAAATCATTGAGAAATCATAATGAGTAACACTGATGCGATCCACAACCACAATTATTGAAAGGGGTTTATAAAAGCATTCTCTCCAATATCATAAATTGAAGCTCTACCCATATTTACCATTAAGGCCACTCTCTACTTAATAATCCTGGACTTTGGGATGAAGAACGTCAAATATTTCTGCGCATTAATCTCTCTTTCCAAATGCAGCCCAGTTACTATGCAGCACCCCTGCTATTTGACACAAAATTTGCTAATACCTAATGCTGGGACTACAGCCAAACTCCACTGGTACTACCTGGCAATGGCAAAATTCCTGGAAGCATCCATTTAGGCCATCAATTCCAAACCCTTGCTCAGCGCAATAATATAATTTAAAGTATCCCTGACAGATGGCTGTCCAGCTGCAAATTGAGAAAGTTCAGTGAAAGGGAACACAGCAGCTCCCTTGGTATTTGACTTCACTACTGAAATACAGTCCATAATAAAACATTTTGAAGGTATCACTTCCTAAATCTAAACACCAAACTAGCTGGCATATTTTCCAACCACTGAGAATGTGTTTGCTCATTAAAATTAATGGTCCAGCCTGCCAGCCAAAGTGCATTCCTACTAGACCAGTGCTGAGCTTTAAATGTGATTGGAAAAAGGTGCCTCAAAATTGCAGGACTATAAATATAGTATCTTGCAGCAGCTCCTTAAAACAGCTACCTCATTTCCATGGATTACATGACTGTTCTCTGCTGCTACTTTTCTCAAGGGGAAAAAATGCTGTTTCAAAGACATGCAGACAGAGGTTATGTTAACCGCTCCAAACTTGACTGTAAAAAATATGACATTAGTAATCGGATTGTCAAAGCGTGGAACTCCTTACCGGACTCTATAGTATCATCCCCTAACCCCCAACATTTTACCCTTAGACTATCCACGGTTGACCTCTCCAGATTCCTAAGAGGTCAGTAAGGGGCGTGCATAAGCGCACTTGAGTGCCTTCCGTCCCGTCCTATAGTCTCTCCTATATCTCATATTTCTTCTCTACTATATCCTCTATAACCTTCATTGTGTATTATTGTGTATTGGACTAACTAACTAACTAACTAAATAAATAAATAAATAAATAAATAAATAAATAAATAGATAAATAATTTAATTTAATATTATCATCTTAACTGACAATGATGGGGTAGGTTTCACTTACCTTTGCCATCAGTCCACATCGCAACGTTTCCCATATGTCATCTTGTGCAATTTCGCTTCCACGCATGCTCAGCCCAAAACACAGCTGAGGATCTGATCAGCTGTGCTTTGGGCGAAAAAATAAAGGTCAGTATTAACCCAGGGGTGGGCGGGATGGCTCTTTTGGATGGCAGTGGAATAGAAGAAGCCATCCAAACACAGAAAAATTCACCCAAAAATTCCTCCCAAAAGATGGTGGTGCCCACAGACCAGCACTGACCGAACTGGATCCATGACACCATTGTTACTTCACCAGCGGGCTGCTAATGTTTTGGTGATCTGGTCTGAATCAGGAGAAACCCACACCTGTCCTTGTAATCCAATAGGTCCCCAGTATGACGTTTTGTTCCAGAGGTCTTAATTTACAGAGAACAGAGTTATTGCAGATTAGAAGTGAGCTAAAATGTTTGTAAGCTCATTTTGTTTACTAACAACTTACGTTGCCTTTTATAATAGCAGCACCCAAATACTGTATATGTTATCAAAGGGATGAGAAAAGAAGGACCTATATATATATATTTAAAAAATCCCCCCCAGTGGATTAAGCAACCCAAAATAAAGTACTTTTAGACCAAGCTTTTCTGCTCTTATTCAATTCTGCCATATTACATCTAGTTCAGTTTTACCATGTAATGAACCAGACAAAAGGAGGGATGGTAATTATTGCTGAAACAGATTTAATTTTTAGAAGACTTACCCTGATCATAAATCAGAGCTCAGAAATATAACAGGAAACCTTCTTCTACAGCTACGTAAATATTTGTCTAGAAATACTAATGTTAAGATTGCAGTAGTGGCTGTTTTTTGCAAAGTTTGAAAGTTTACAAAGCAACATCATCTGAAAGGAAGCTCTCGGTATTTGAATTTTTTTTTCAGTAAAATAAAATCTCATCATATATTGGACCAAACACCAAGGAAACGATATACAGTGATACCTTGTCTTACAAACTTAATTGGTTCCAGGACGAGGTTCTTAAGGTGAAAAGTTTGTAAGACGAAACAATGTTTCCCATAGGAATCAATGGAAAAGCGATTAATGCGTGCAAGCCCAAAATTCACCCCTTTTGCCAGCCGAAGCGCCCGTTTTTGCGCTGCTGGGATTCCCCTGAGGCTCCCCTTCATGGGAAACCCCACCTCCAGACTTCTGTGTTTTTGCGATGCTGCAATTTCACTGAGGCTCCCGTCGTTGGGAAAACCCATCTACGGACTTCCGTTGCCAGCAAAGCGCCCGTTTTTGCGCTGCTGGGATTCCCCTGCAACATCACAAAAACACAGAAGTCCGGAGGTGGGGTTTCCCATGGAGGGGAGCCTCAGGTGAATACCAGCAGCGCAAAATTGGGTGCTTCGCTAGCAACGGAAGTCCGGAGGCGGGGAGTCCCAGCGGCGGCGGTGGGTTTGTAAGGTGAAAATAGTTTGTAAGAAGAGGCAAAAAAATCTTAAACCCCGGGTTTGTATCTCGAAAAGTTTGTATGATGAGGTGTTTGTAAGATGGGATATCACTGTACTTTCATGGGGTTGTGAGCACCAATAGGCAGCCCAGACCAGGCAATCAGTTCCAGAGGAAAGCCAAAACTCATTTTATTGAGATTGGTTATATAGATAGTTCTTGCTTAACCATTCTTTTGTTTAGCAATCATTCAAAGTTACAATGGTGTACCCCCCCCCAAAAAAAAGCTTTGCAATCAATCCCTGCATTTATAACACTGCAGGATCCTGCAGTCACAGGATCATCAATTGTGTGCTTCCCATGAAAAAAATACCCCAAATTCTGTTCACAGAATCTCTAGTCAAACCTGGAAAACTCTTGCTTGCAACTGTGAGGTCACTGCCGGTTAGTGTAGATATCGTTAGTATAGTCACAGTAACTCAGCGTTGCAATTTCTTATATACAGTAAGAGATTGGTAGGGGCAATATTACTAGACTTGCTTTGGATGAAAAAAACGAATAATTTGAGCAGATTTCCCTCAGATTTGGACACTGCCTTGAAAGATTGATTACAATATTGTGCCAGTGAATGAAAACAATCATCAAATTGGGGTACTGTTGTGCCTCTTGCATTCAACAAGGAGGTAGACAAGATGATCTCCAAAATTCTTTTTAGATTCCATGTTGAGTGTGGTACTTAAAGAAAATAATAATAATAATAATAATAATAATAATAATAATAATAATAATAATAATAATAATAATAGAAGGACGGATTGGCTTGAGACCCCTGTAAGTCTCTAGATCAATCTAGATCAAATGAGATACTAATACCACTCTATAAAGCCTTAGTTAGACCGCACCTGGAGTATTGCATCCAGTTTTGGTCACCACACTATAAAAAGGATATTGAGACTCTATTAAAAGGGCAGAGGAGAGCAACCAGGGTGATCAGTGGACTGGAGACTAAAACATGCCAAGAGATGTTGCAGGAACTGGGCATGGATAATCTAGTGCAGTGTTTCCCAAACTTGGCAACTTGAAGATATCTGGACTTCAACTCCCAGAATTCCCCAACCAGCAAATGCTGGCTGGGGAATTCTGGGAGTTGCAGTCCAGATAGCTTCAAGTTGCCAAGGTTGGGAAACACTGATCTAGTGAACAGAAAGACCAGGGGAGACATAATAGCAAATGTTCCAATATTTGAGGGGCTGCCACAGAGAGGAGTTGGTCAAGCTATTCTCCAAAGCACCAAGAAGGACAGACAAGGAATAATGGATGGAAACTAGAGATTCAACCTAGAAATAAGGAGGAACGTTCAGACAGGGAGAACAATCAACCAGTGGAAGAGCTTGCCTTCAGAAGTTGTAGGAGCTTCATCGCTTGAGACTTTCAAGAAGAGACTGGCCCCCTATTTAGCAGGAGTGGATTTTAAATTTCTTAGCAAGAAATGTCAATAGGGACACTAACATGCTGGAAGATGTCTAATGGCAGTTTGTGGGATTCAGACTCGTCGTGGGCAGGGGAAGCCATCCATGGCTGCACTCAAATTGGGCCAAGTCAGTACTTGAATGGGGAACCAGCAGAAAATATAAGTCTGAGAATTTCCAGACTTTCTTTGGAAGTTCCATTCCAAAGAAACAAATGACATACATTTTTGTACTGTTGCTAATGTCTGTGAAGATTCTGAGTCATCCAGGACCTGGATGTCTCAAAGGTGCTTTTTCAAAAGGCAACTGGACTATGTTTTCCCCCCTGAAGAAAAAGGCATTTCACTTCTCGTCCAAGAAGCTTCATCAGTTCGGGCAGAACTTATCCCCCCACACCACCCAGAATTGATGAAGCTTCTTGGATGAGAGGCAACAATTCTTCTTCTTCCTCAAGGGAAGAAGCTGCCTTAGAACAGTGGTTCTAAACCTGGGGGTCGGGACCCCTTTGGGGGTCGAATGACCATTTTACAGGGGTCGCCTAAGACCATGGAAAAAGACAAATTTCCCATTTGTGTTAGGAAATTAAGCTTCCATTCTGGCGCCTTGTTAACATATTTTTACAATCCGACCTGTTCTGCCTGGGTCACTCCAGAAGCTAATACCAACCCAAAAAGAGAATCCAGACACACCGATAAAAGGCAAAGGCAGTTTATAAAATTCAAGAAAAACACAGGTAACAGAAAATGTCCTTACAAACAGGGAAACGCTGTATCTTCAAATATATATCCATGAAGGCAAAAGTCCATGCAGCAATACAGGATTCTTGCTGCCAAGACGAGGCTGTAGATAGCAGACCTACACCTCCCACGGGTCTTCCAAACTGCTGGGCCACAAGCCAGGAACAGAGACATTGAGAAGAAAACAGGACACCGTAACTCCAACTGATAACACTCCACATGGCTTCAAGGGCTTGCCTGCCTTTTAAACTCTGCTAAGGAGGACCACACCCAAGCCCAGCTGTTCCTAATTCAGTGCTGATAATACTTCTTTAATTGCTCCTTTCTCTGATCTGAATGTCTCTGTCGCATGTCAATGATGGCTTCTGCTTCATCACCTAATGACTCCAAGCTACTGGCTGGGGAGAGCCCCCCCCCCCCGGGGATCTCATGCTGTTCTCCTTCATCCCATTCCTGACTTTCCTCTCCCCCGTCCGACTGTTCAGCCCCCTCCTCTTCGCTGTCATCCTCCTCCAGGCATGGAGCCAGCAGAGACACAGCCGGTCCCTGAGCAGCCTCAGACTGAACCACAACACCAACCAATCAGGCTTTACAGTGGGGGTGACCCTCTGCCCTTCCTGCCAATCAACTTAAAGCTCTGTTAGGAGAATTGGCACTAGACTTCTGGTTGGGGGTCACTACAACACGAGGAAATGTATTAAGGGGTCGCAGCATTAGAAAGGTTGAGAACCACTGCCTTAGAAAAAGCACCTTTGGGACTACTGCTGCCAATGCAACCATATGGATTACATCCATGAAAATATTGGGAGTCAAGCTGGATTCAGAGAAGATTTTACTTTAGGCAAAATAACAAAGAGCAAAATTAAGACAAGCTACATTTATTCACTGCAAAAAGACACACCGAAAGGGCAAAGAAATCCAATTTTTAAGTGAATTGTGAAAGTCTGAGGAAAAATCCTTCTGCTGGTGCTTTTCAAAATCTTTTCTAGGTTTTGCAGGAATAGGCTTGTACTGAAGAAATAAAAGCATTCCAGTATTGGAGAGGCTGTGGCGAGGAGGGCGTTTGCCCAGGTTCGCCTGGTGCACCAGTTGCGGTCCTATTTGGACAGGGAGTCATTGCTCACAGTCACTCATGCCCTCATCACCTCGAGGTTCGATTACTGCAATGCTCTCTACATGGGGCTACCTCTGAAAAATGTTCAGAAACTTCAGATCGTGCAGAACGCAGCTGCGAAAGCCATCGTGGGGCTTCCAAGATTCGCTCACGTTTCTTCAACACTCCGTGGCTTGCATTGACTGCCGATCAGTTTACGGTCACAATTCAAAGTGTTGGTTATGACCTTTAAAGCCCTACATGGCAATGGACCAGATTACCTCCAGAACCGCCTGCTACCGCACGAATCCCAGCGACCAATAAGGTCCCACAGAGTTGGCCTTCTCCGGGTCCCGTCGACTAAACAATGTCATTTGGTAGGCCCCAGGGGAAGAGCCTTCTCTGTGGTGACCCCGGCCCTCTGGAACCAACTCCCCCTGGAGATTAGAATTGCCCCCACCCTCCCTGTTTTTCGTAAACTACTCAAGACTCATTTATACCGCCAGGCATGGGGGAGTTGAGATAGCTCTTCCCCCTAGGCCATTACAAGTTATGCATGCTATGTTTGTGTGTATGCTTGGTTTTATAATAGGGGTTTTTAGTTGTTTTTATTATTGGATTGTACATGTTGTGTTTATTATTGTTGTTAGCCACCCCGAGTCTGTGGAGAGGGGCGCCATACAAATCCAATAAATTATTATCATTATCATTATCATTATCATTATCATTATCATTATCATTATCATTATCATTATCATTATCATTATCATTATCATTATCATTATCATTATCATTATCATTATCATTATCATTATCATTATCATTATCATGTAGAGTGCAGCAGGTAGAGTGCTGTACTGCAGGCCACTGAAGCTGACTGTAGATCTGAAGGTCAGCGGTTCAAATCTCATCACCGGCTCAAGGTTGACTCAGCCTTCCATCCTTCCGAGGTGGGTAAAATGAGGACCCGGATTGTGGGGGCAATATGCAGAATCTGTTAAAAAGTGCTATTGCTAACACATTGTAAGCCGCCCTGAGTCTAAGGAGAAGGGCGGCATAAAAATCGAATGAATGAATGAATGAATGAATGAATGAATGAATGAATGAATGAATGAATAAATAAATAATCATTATCATTATCATTATCATTATTATCATTATTTTCCAAAGCACCAGAGGGCCGGACAAGAAACAATGGATGGGAACTAATCAAGGACAGAAGCAACCTGGAATTGAGGAGATTTAACAATTAACCAGTGGAACAGCTTGCCTTCAGAAGTTGTGGCTGCTTTATCACAGGAGGTTTTTAAGAAGAGACTGGACAGTCACTTATCTGAAATGGTATAGGAACTTCTGCTTGAGCAGGCGCTGTACTAGAAGACGGAGTCTTCTATTGTACTCTACTGTACTGTACTGTACTCTACTCCACTCCACTCCACTGCCCACTCCATTCCAGTCCACTCCATTTACTGTGTAGACATGGAAAACATTTCCTGTACCATTTCATTCATTTCCCCAGAAAACACGAAGATTCAAATGCAAAGTTAGGTTTTCTTGAAATCAGGTTTTATTGTTGATGACTTCATGGCCACCTTCTATGTAGTTTTCTGGACAAGTATATGAACATTTAATTGCAATATGCCGCCCCGGTCCCCCCACCACCACCTCCCCCAACATCTTAGTATAATTAACAACCTTGATGTTTCCTGGTGATTTTTTAGTATAAGTGCCAATGAGGTTTAATTCTGCTTAGCTTTGGGGGATCAGTCAAGGTTGATAAGATGCTGCCACTAGCTGGATGAACATGCAACAGAAGAAGGGAGGGGGTTGTTTCCCACTTCATGGCATGAAACTGTACCTTAAATTTTCAGGTTATGACCAAAGGGAACTCCGAGGCTTCAGGATGTGGTGGGACTTCCTTGGGACTAAAGACTATTCAACTCGTTTAAATGTGCATTAGAACTAAATTAAAATGTGAGCTATCTTATATGTGCCACGGAACAGTGAAATTAAACCAGCTCTAATAAGAAGTACAACTCCCGAAAAGAAAGCCGCACAATTTGCTTTGAGTGCATTGGATGAACTTAATTGCCTCATTTCGTTTCATATAAAGAAGCATGTATTTGGTGGATAAAAATTGCCCAATCTTGATTACAGACGGCATTTCCTACCTCCAACCCAACTGGCCTCCATCCAAAATGAATGCATGATGAGCCTAGTGCATCTCATTTCATATATATCAGCAACTATTTACTTTATTAAAAAAAAAAAGAATTGGCAAAGGAATAAAATACGTTGCCATTTTCATGTCAAGAATGGTCTCCTAGGAAGTTAATTAATGAACAGGCTGACAGGGTAAGTAGGAACTGAATCTTATATCAGCTGCTTAATATTTCAGCTCAAGCCAAATTACAAATCAAAGGGTTTCATTTAATCGGGCATAAGAACTGGATGTTTATTGATTTATTATGTTTATATCCTGGCTTCCCTCTCAATTCTCAAGGCCATACACGGAGGGATCTCCCCCTTTTTATCTTAAAAAGCATCACTTCCTCCTAACTTAAGCAGTTAAGGGAAAAAAACACGAAGAAGGGATAGGTTTTGATTTCAACCATCAGCCATTTTACCACCCTATGCTAATCAACGTGACATTATATTCTTCCTGTTGCAAAAGAATCACATGAGCAAATTAGATGTTACTTCATCATTTAAAGCAGTTACTATAGTATGAAGAGGATGTTATGTTTACCATACCAGGAGATTCTACCCATAAAAGCAAACTCTTGATATCAAAGCTAAAATAAGCTTAGAGAAACCCATACTTTCCATCAATGTTCCATATTCATTTTCAAATATATACTCAGCTTCTGCCTATTAGTCAAGATTGGTCTGCCTTTTATTCTACATGAATGTGAGGTATCTATAGATCTCATAAATTACTCAAGACCCATCTATACCGCCAGGCATGGGAGTGTTGAGACACCTTCCCCCCAGGCTTTTTTTTATATTTATGTTTGCGTATGTATATGTTGTTTGCTTTTTAAAAATATGATAGGGTTTTATGTGCTTTTTAATATTACATTTGTTTTCGCTGGAATATTGTTTTTATTATTGTTGTGAGCCGCCCCGAATCTTCGGAGAGGGGCGGCATACAAATCTAATAAATTGAATTGAATTGAATTGAATTGAACTGAATCTTCACAGGGCACCACTTTCCACCATTCACACATAAATCTTGGCAGATGTTGGCCTTTAGCAGGAATAAATTACTGCAGCTGTCATTGTGTTTGTCATCTAAAGTAGATAGAGAAATAAGTTTACAACATGTTGGAGGCCAAAATCATTTTTATATTATGAAACTAGAGTTACCTTATGAACATTTAAAGGAGCGTAAAACAGCTTAAATTTATGGCAAGTTATGGCACGGTCACTCATGCTCTTATCACTTCGAGGTTCGACTACTGCAATGCTCTCTATATGGGGCTGCCTTTGAAGAGTGTGTGGAAACTGCAAATTGTGCAGAATGCAGCCGCGTGAGCAGTCATGGGCTTATCCAGACACGTACATATCTCTCCAACACTCCGCGGTCTGCATTAGCTGCCAATTGGTTTCCAGACTCAATTCAAAGTGTTGGTTATGATCTATAAAGCTCTACATGACATCAGGCCAGAATCCCTACGGGACCACCTTCTGGCGCATGAATCCCAGCGACCTATCAGATCCCACAGAGTCGGCCTTCTCCAGGTTCCGTCAACTAGACAATATTGTTTGGCAAGACCTATGGGGAGAGCCTTCTCTGTGGGGGGCCCGGCCCTCTGGAATCAGATCCCCCCCCGGTGATTCGTACAGCCCCCACCCTCCTCGCCTTCCAAAAGAGTCTTAAGACTCATTTATGCCACCAGGCTTGGGGCTATTAGATTCTTGCCCCCTGGCCAATAAATGTATTGAGAGAATGCTGAGCGAATGGAATGACTGTTTTTTATGGTTTCTTGGGTTTTTTAGACTTTTAAATTAATTAATTGGATCTAAGATGTTGAATATTGTTTATTATATGTTGTAAGCCACCCCGAGTCCTCAGAGAGGGGCGGCATAAAAGTCTAATTAATAAATAATAAATAAATAACAAAGTTAATAAGGTAATAGCAATAGCACTCAGACTTATATACCGCTTCATATAGTGCTTTTCAGTCCTCTCTAAGCGATTAGCATATTCCCCCTAACAATCTGGGTCCTCATTTTACCAACCTGGAAGGATGAAAAGCTGAGTCAACCTTGAAACAGTCAAAATCGAACGGCCGGCAGCCGGCAGACTTAGCCTGCAATATTGCATTCTAACTACTGCACCACCACAGCTCTTGGTGTTCACTGATGTTCACTAGGAAGCCCTCATTATACTGTCTAAAATTAAGTGTACAGTGTTCCCTCGATTTCCACGGGGGATGCGTTCCGAGGCCAACCGCGAAAGTCGAATTTCCGCGAAGTAGAGATGCAGAAGTAAATACACCATTTTTGGCTATGGACAGTATCACAAGCCTTCCCTTAACACTTTAAACCCCTAAATTACCATTTCCCATTCCCTTAACAACCATTTACTCACCATTATTACTGGTACTCACCTTTGAATAAGACACTTAGTGATTCTGATATTTATATACATAATTATTTATTAACAATAATTTTTTTTTGTTATTTATTTGCAAAAATTAGTAGTTTGGCAATGACATATGACGTCATTGGGTGGGAAAAACCGTGGTATAGGAAAAAACCCGCAAAGTATTTTTTAATTAATATTTTTTGAAAAACCGTGCTATAGGCTATTCGCGAAGTTCCAACCTGCAAAAATCGAGGGAACACTGTATAATGCAAAGTTTATATATATACAAACGTTTAGAGTTTGGTATTGTTTTTACCTGATTTTGAAGTCCTGCATGGAAATTCAAGTGTTAAAAGGTACAGGCAAAAAAGAAATTTGTGCTTTTAAGTCAGTCTTAACTCCTGGCAACTGCCTGGACAAGTCCCCGCAGTTTTCTTAGCAAGATTTCAAAAGTGCTTTGCCTCTTCCTAAGTTTGAGCGAGAGTGAATGGCCCAAGGTCAGTCAGTTGGCTTTGTGCCTAATGTGGCACTAGAACTTGCAGTCTCTCCATTTCTAGCCTGATACCGTTAACCACTACAAAGAGGAGTGTATTCGGGTAGTCCTTGACTTATAACCATTTGCAGCCATTCCAAGTTAGGACAATATTAGAAAATAGCTTACAATCAGTCCTCGCACTTACAACCACCACCAGCATCCCCAGACTCATGTCATCAAAATTCAGGCTTGGGAACCAGCATGTATTTACAATGGTTGCAGTCTCCTGGAGACACGTGATCATCATTTGTAACTTTCCCAGCCACCTTCTGATAAGCAAAATCAAGTGGGGGCAGCTAGATTCCCTTAACAATTGTGATATTTTACATAACAGCCATGACAAAAAAAAAGGTCATAAAATTCACTTAACTGTCTTGCTTAGCAACAGAAATATTGTTCCATAGACCACCTGTACCCTATTTAAGTGAATTATCAGCAATTCAATAATAGTCATATTTGAGTAAATGAATACATGCCAAAAGGCCTTCCTGTAATATCAGTGAATTCTGTGCATACCTGCATTTTGCCAGCAGTGTACAGCAGCTGCTAAAAAAGCCAACACAGTTCTAGGCTGCATTAGCAGAGGGATAGAATCAAGATCACGTGAAGTGTAAATACCACTTTATAAGGTCTTGGTAAGGACACACTTGGAACACTGCATTCAGTTTTGGTTGCCATGATGCAAAAGGATATTGAGACTCTAGAACAGTGGTTCTCAACCTTTCTAATGCTGAGACCCCTTAATATAGTTCCTCTTGTTTGGTCACCCACAACTATAAGTCCAGCACCAATTCTTTAAGCTGATTGGCAAGAAGGTCAGAGGGGCACCCCCACTGTAAACGCCTGATTGGTCGGATTGTAAACATATGTTCCAAGGAGCCAGAATAGAAGCTTTAGTTCCTAACACCTTGGGAAATTTGTCTTTTCCCATGGTCTTAGGTGACCCCTGTGAAACAGTTGTTCGACCCCTAAAGGGGTCCCGACCCCCAGGTTGAGAACCACTGCTCTAGAAAATGTGCAGAGAAGAGCAACAAAGATGATTTAGGGGACTGGAGGCTAAAACATATAAAGAACGGTTGCAGGAACTGGGCATGGCTAGTTTAATGAAAAGAAGGACCAGGGGAGACATGATAGCAGTCTTCCAATATCTCAGGGGTTGCCACAAAGAAGAAGGAGTCAACCTATTCTCCAAAGCACCTGAAGGCAGGACAAGAAGCAACTGGCTTTATATCACACAATTATTAGTGACTTTCAGTATATTATGGAACATTTCTTCCTCCTATTTTTTCTCTCCATCACAACAATCTTGTAAAGTGGACTGGGCTGAAAGAGGGAACTTCCTCAAACCTATCTAGTGAGTTTCCATGGAAGCTGGCGGGGTTTAAAACTTTAATCTGCTTTCGAGGCTACCAACACTTTAACGACGACATAACAAGCCACAATAGAGACAGTTAGGAGAAGTGAAATAAACTTCCTGATGATTTAACAATCAACGTTGAAACCAAGATCCTCCCTAAAATAGACATTCCAGGAGTTCTTTCTCCGTAAGACAACCATTCAAAATGAATGAATTTGAACAGTTGTTGCCCTGAAAGAATGCCAAGACTTGAAACACAGCGGGCTAATCAATCATTCCTGAGCAATTTTGAAAGATCCTTTCCTTAGTTCTGCATTGGCATTCTTCCTTCTTTCCTTTTCTTTTCCAATTTTCTGCGTATCTGGCCATTCATTTCGAAATTCGAAAATGAGCCAAATGTAGCCCTTTCCACTTTCGGCTAGCTGGAAGCATAGACAAAGTAAGTTAAATCAATTACCAAATAACTTGGCTGAAGATGAAGAGGCAGCTTGAGCTCCTCTGCAGTTGGTTGAGCCTGGCTACTGTGAGAATGCAGTTTTACCCAGATACTAGGCTCCTATTTCTGAAACACAGCGAGAAGATGATGTACAGTAAGTGTCACTTTTAACGAGGTTATTTTTATTTCAGACAGGTATGTGCCAATAATAAAACAGAGAAGACTTTCAAATAGACCTTCGTCATACAAATCTAAGCGCTACATGGCATATTAGAAAGGCACAGGGCAATTTATGGGCACCAAATAAACATTTTTTTTAATGGTTAAGATATGAAAAATCTACTTTCAGCTCTTTGGTGCACAGGGCATGGTTATTTAAGGGACACCTTTCTCCCATAATGCCTGCCAATCCAATAAGATTAAGCAGAGTGGTTATGCTCCAAGTCCCTTTGATTAAATAGTGTCACCCATCAGAAAGTATGACTTCTCGGTCATTGTACCTGCCCTCTGGATCACCCTCACCACCCCAAAATCTGTACAGCATTAAACCAGGTGAAATTCCAAAAGTCAGCCTTTGGTTAACTTTCTCATATTATAATAACAACAACAACAGAGTTGGAAGGGACCATGGAGGTCTTCTAGTCCAACCCCCTGCTTAGGCAGGAAACCCTACACTACTTTAGACAGACTATATTCCAGAAACAACCTGATGGGCCAATTCTACTTTATTGTAAGGCTATGTTAACAGAAGCTTGCAAGTACAAATCTCCTGACATCTTTTACAGACTAAGTTAGGGAGATTCCTTGCTGAGTTTTTTTCTTTGCCCATTGTGTAGCTGTGGGCCATGTCCTCTCTTATTTGATTGTTCCTTAGGCAGCATCTCTTCCCTTCCTTCCCAAAGTCATTGCCAAACACCATTACAAGTCTTTTAAGAACTGGCTGTTTTCTCTGGCCTTGGGGTAGGGTAGGTGTCAACTCGTGTAGAACTCATTAATTGCATACAATTAATGTTATTGTTGTTTGGGTTAGTGGCTGGTTCTTTCTTCTCTTTCTCTTTTAAGGTTTTTTTTAAGCTTTTTAGATTGTAGGCTGCCCAGAGTCATCTGGAAACTGGCAGCTTCTAATTTTAATTAATAAGTAAAAGAATAAATGAATATTTTGGCATGGGCACTTAAGAGGAGCCTAATAATCACTGTAGCTGTGCCTGCCAATAAGCCAGACTTTGTTACAACTGCCTCCAATAGCTTTGGTTTCTAATTAAATGGGAATTTTTCCAACAACACACCCTGGCAGTATTTACCCTAGGATATCCCAGCTTGGACTATTTTATGCTACACCTCACACTCCTGTGCTATTTCCTTTCATCAATGGCCCTGCAGAATCGATTTTTAGAGCAACGTTGGATAAAAAAACAGCTGCAATGGCATAGGCATCAGAGCTGCAAATTGTATTCAAAAGAGGAACTTTGAAATTTTTGTTGGCACCAGACAAGCATTCCTCTTTAAACATTAAAGCAGCTGGATCCTCTGGAGTCTCCTTACAGTTTCATCCAGCAATTTCCCTGACTGCCAGTGCAGATGTGCAGGCACAGCTGGTTCGTTTCACCAGTGGTCTAAATGGTGTGTTGTTAACAGTCCTTTCAAAGGCTTTGCAAAATGATAATCAATCAACTGCTGCTGAAAAAGTTACTGTTATTAGGGTGCTGAATTACAGCATGAAGATTAACAGCAAACAATAATGGGCTTTGGGGGATAAATTAAGTGTCCCACTTAAATATTCCACATTTGAATGGTTATGTCCTCAACAGACAGTGATTCTGGCTCCTAAAAATTGGTAAGACTTGGGGGAAAACCTTTCAGACGCACAATCATTGCAAGTGCAAAATATATTTTATAGGTTGGTACCAGCACACCTGGGAAATGAACTCTGTGTTAAGGACAACGCTTATAAAAACGTTTAAAGAAAGTTAAAGAAGGTGACTCTGCCTTGCATTTAGTCCTGATTTATCTCTGTTCCAGGAATGTTTAAGTGCATATTTATATTCTTTACGGTAGTCATTTCAGATGGCTTTCTGCATATACTGCAGACCTTAAATCAGAAAACTACACGCAAGGGAAATTTAGTACAGCTTCCTTAGATAAGCACCCTGATGGGAGACAAGATATATGACAGAAATGAATGAAGAGGATTCACTTTCTATATCTGCAACCTGAAATAACGTTAGGCTGAATTTTATCTCTATTTTCTTCCTCTCTGCAGTGTGAATATTCCTTCCAAGCCCCATGGATCAAATTACTTGGCACAAATTAAAAGTAAGACATTTTTAAAAACCATCACTAGAATATAACTTCCTTAGAAAGACTGCTTTTAACATGTTCACGGATTCTTTAATTTAAACCAATGATTCATCTTCACTTGCTGGAAGGGATGCTTCTCTTTATTTATACAAGGAATCAAACATAAACACCTTAGAAGCTAAAACCACAATATATTTTTTTAACCCAGCGAGTACCTTGATTTCTCTGAACTGAATACCAGTACAGTGGTACCTCTACTTACGAACTTAATTCGTTCCATGACCAGGTTCTTAAGTAGAAAAGTTTGTAAGAAGAAGCAATTTTTCCCATAGGTATCAATGTAAAAACAATAATGTGTGCAATTGGGGAAACCACAGAGAGGGTGGAGGCCCTGTTTCCTCCCAGGAGATTCCTAGAGAGGCCCTTCTTCCTGCCTTTTCTGGCTCTGTTTCCTCTCAGGAGATTCCTAGAGAGGCCCAACGGAGGCTTCTCCCTGCCTTTTCCAGTTACAGCTTCGGAGGCTCGGGTTTGTAAGTGGAAAATGGTTATTGAGAAGAGGCAAAAAAATCTTGAACACTCGGTTCTTATCTAGAAAAGTTTGTAAGTAGACGTGTTCTTTGGTAGAGGTACCACTGTATTTCTCTTGCATTTGAGTTATTCCATTAAATAGAATTCTACAGTATGTAAAGAAAATGTAGCTTTTTTTTACTTCAATATCGTCCAATGGAAATCAGTAGGACAGATTAGGAAAAGCATGCTATTTCTGTTTATAGCTTATAATGAAAATTTATCATCTTGGCAATCCATCAATAAGTGTATTAAATTCTAATTGCTATTTACAAAATGTAGATATATGACGTGTATATAAGTCCAATGCTTTGGTTTGGACAGACATAAGCAAACTATAAGCACATCCTTGGAAATGATTATTGTTGTTTAATAGTTTGCTTGTAAAATAAATAATAATGGCTTAATTTCTCATTTGATGGTGTTCATATAAAAAGGATACTTTTTATTCAAAACCTTCTGATAATACTAGCAATTTCAGAACACATCTAGTAACTTCTCAAAAGATAAAGGGAAAAATTCAACAATAAACACAGCTTTGTAAAGAGCAGAAGAATACTTTACCTATCTGGGTTCAACCATTACATAAATTCATGTTTTGTTGAATAAACTATAATGGCTGGATTCCAACATTCTATTAACAAGCATTCTTCAACCTAAGTGTTCTTCAGTTTTCATAGATTTCAATTCCAAGAATTCTTGGCAGTGGTCAACCTGGTTAGAAAAATCTGGATACTGAAACATAAAAATCTGCAAGTAGTCCAGGTTGAAGAATTTTGAACGAAGCCATAAAACAGCATTTATAAATCACAATGATTATTTATCAGTGACTGGAAACCCTTTATGGATTTTCTGCTGACAGAAGAGAAAAATGAACTTGAGCTTTGTAGTTATGAAGATTATAAAGGGTTGCCTACAGAAAGAATGAAATTATGTTTCCACCGAGAAGAGGGGAGGTTTGATGTATTCTCTAAAGTACCTGAGGGCAGGACAAGAAGTAACGGGTGGAAAACATTACAGAGAGATCCAACCTAGAATTAAGGAGAAATTTCCCAACAATGAGAACATTACCAATGGAACAGCTTGCCACCAGAAGTAGATGCTCCATTACTGGAGGTTTTCTAGAAGAGATTGGATAGCCATATGTCCGAAATGATATAAGGTCTCCTGCTCAAGCAAGGTCTTAAACTAGATTATCTCCAAGGTCCCTTCCAACTCTATTATTCTATGTTCAATGGTACAACTTTAAAGATAGAAGGTAAAATGTGGATGCTATCAAAAAGATTGGAAGCCATATCTTTCTACTGTAATCTTTTCTATTTTCTTACTTACTCATAGTCACTTTCTTTCTCGTCTTATTTCTTTTCTAATATATATATAGAAAAACATCCCCAAAATATGAACAAGTGGGATGATACCTCCCGCCTACCAGACATCTGGAAACCAGCCCTCAAACGTAACCCAGCCATAAAAACAGAAACAAGACTCAGAACACATATTGCAATACAATCAAGTAGCCTGCAAGCTCCAACTACTCATGATATCACGCCTAATCAACAACCATTAACTAATCAGCATACTTCAGCTACATCAACGACACCAGATGTTACCCCACTGACTCACCAGGAAGTTTCTACACAGCAGGCAATTGCTGAGCCATCAAACCACACCCAGCCACCAGTATTTATAGAAGGAAGGCAGCTTAGGTCTCGCAGTGTTCGCCTTAGAGCAAGGACAGAAACACCAGCCTGAAGATGATGAGTGGGACCTCATCGAAACGTCGCCAGAAATGTCCAAATCCTACACGGGAAGAAACCCGAATATACCAAGACCGTTATCGATAGATAGATAGATAGATAGATAGATAGATAGATAGATAGATAGATAGATAGATAGATAGATAGATAGATAGAGAGAGAGAGAGAGAGAGAGAGAGAGAGAGAGATAGATAGATAGATAGATAGATAGATAGATAGATAGATAGATAGATAGATAGATAGATAGAGATAGAGATAGAGATAGAGATAGAGATAGAGATAGAGATAGAGATAGAGATAGAGATAGAGATAGAGATAGAGATAGAGATAGAGATAGAGATAGAGATAGATACACATACATACACACACACACATGTATATCTTGTTAAAATTTCATCAATAAAATTGTATTTTAAAGAAAAACAAAACCAAATCACAATGGCTGAGCTGGCAGAGACGGCTAAATTGACTGTTTTGATCAAAGAAAAGAATATAAGTACTTTTGTTTCCATTTGGAGACAGCTTCTGGACTTTGTGAGGTGGAAATTGGGAAAAATGAAACTTTGATTTTGGGTTCTACTGATTAGATTGATTTGTTGTTATACAAAATGGCTATTTTCTACTATTATGGAAAAGTGAAAAGTTGAGTAAAAAGGTGAGATTTGATGCTTTATTCTACTGCAACAAAGAGTTGGAAGTCAATACCTTCTTTTTCTTTCTCCTCCTCTCTTTTCTTTCCCTTTCCTCACCCCACTGTGTCTTACCATTTGCTTTTGCATTTTTGTATTTTATTCCATAATTTAATAAAATTTTATAAAAATTGGAGGAAGGGGGGAAACAATGGCTGAGTTCACCCAATATGCTTAGTCAAACACACACACACATTGTTTATGTCTTAGGGGCCATATCACTAAATTGTCAACTTCCCACTCCCTAATATAAGGTTCCCGTGCACTCAGGTATGATACTAGGACATCCAAGTATCATCCCTGCATGATAGCAGCCAATCATAACCATAATCTTTTATAATAGCTTGGTATTTGCTGCCAGCATTATATAGCAGCTCTCCTGCTGTAGAAGTACATGTTGGGGGGGAGGGAGAAACATGCACAAGGGGCATAGGGCATGACAACAGGACCTACAAACCTCCATCAGTGCTGCAAAAGGCCTGTGAATTACAGCTGCTGTAGCCCCTGAACCAAAACGGGGAGTAACCATGGCAACTAGCTCCATCCTGAACCGCATCGCACACAGTCAGGTAGGATTCACTGGAGCAGGTAAAAGCAAATGTAAGTATTAATATGCCAGTTAACTGCTAGCACAAATGAAGTTCCAGGAAATGGGGAGGAAACCCCTTCCAGTCTGATTTCATATAAGCCACCATATGGCTATAAAGACATATATACTAAGCTAAGGTGCCATTAAAAATTGAGCCATAGATGTTAATGGTGATTATTCCCCCTGGTAGCAGAAACCACAAGACAACTTTCTACAGTAGCTCAGTGTACATCTGTCCTTTCCTGAAAGATCGGTTAAGCCAAGAGTAGAAAGAAACCTGTCTCTGCATAAAGTATGCTTAGTTAGGATAACAGCCCTCGTGAGCTAAAGGAAACTTTTGGACCATTATTGCAATGGGTGGAAACTAAACAAGAAGAGAAAAACAAGCCAGGTACTTCAGTGGACACGGATATCTGAAAATACGCATTGATGTTTCTTTTTAAAAAATCTGTTCTTAAGCTACAGGATAAATACATTTTCAAAACTCTCATTTCAACACAGAGCAGAACCTAAGCCAACATAGTCGGCTATACAGTTTAGCTTCCCAGATAAAGAGATTTAAAGCACATACAAAACATTTAGGGTACCTCTTTGCCCCTAATAAAAAGTTCATAATACTACATTTAGGGGACTGGAGGCTAAAATATATGAAGAACGGTTGCAGGAACTGGGCATGGCTAGTTTAATGAAAAGAACCAGGGGAGACATGATAGCAGTGTTCCAATATCTCAAAGGTTGCCACAAAGAAGAAGGAGTCAACCTATTTTCCAAAGCACCTGAGGGTAGAACAAGAAGCAATGGGTGGAAACTAAACAAGAAGAGAAGTAACTTAGAAGTAAGGAGAAATTTCCTGATAGTCAGAATGGTTGATCAGTGGAACTGCTTGCCTCCAGAAGTTGTGAATGACCCAACACTGGAAATTTTTAAGCAGATGTTGGATAACCATCTGTCTGAAGTAGTGTAGGGTTTCCTGCCTAATCAGGGGGTTGGACTCGAAGATCTACAAGGTCCCTTCCAACTCTGTTGTTGTTGTTGTTACATCAGAATGCAACAGTTGTTCTGCAACTCCTTTCTGCAAGTACACTATTATCTACCATCAATCTAAACAGCAACCACATTGTCTTGTGAGTGCACAGATGGTGTGGTAGGGTATTCTGGAGCCCTTGGGGCGGTATATATTGTTCTCCTATGATTATATAAACTTCTAATATATTTATTTATTTTATTTATTTATTTATTAGATTTGTATGCCGCCCCTCTCCGTAGACTCAGGGCGGCTCACAACAATAACAAAGACAATGTAAGAACAATGTAATATAACTAAATTCTGCTCTACTTAACAAATTAGAGCAATAATCAAATACATAAACACTAACGCATGCTAAAAATTCTGTTTTTCCTTATGTTCTGAACATTATATATACCAAAATTATTTCAAATATTTATGTCCTTGGAACAGATACATACAGCAATGGTGATAAAACATGTAACATTCTGTCATATCCAAATCCAAACACAATACAGCAAAATCCAATCAACTCCACTCTTTTATTTGCTTGCATCCAATGGACAGAATCTTGCCAAACTACAGCTATAACCTTCTAACTTACTCGATATATCTTGAGAGCTGCTGGGGTGTGGCTACCCTGAAACTTTTCCTCCCTTGCCCATCCAACTCGAGACTGTGCAGTTCTTTAATTTGGGCTTCCCTTTGATGGAATGCACTGTCTTCTCTCTGGGAAAGCTCTGTGCTGCCAAAATTCCTTCTCTGTTGCCCCTCCAGGTGCACAGACCATCAAACCATGAGGCTAAATAATTGACTTCAAATGGAAGAAGATAATTCTAACAGCAGAGTTACATCTGTTCATTCAAGGTTTGTCCTAGAGTTTAGCCAGAGAATAAATGTCCACACTCTAACAACTTGGCAAAGTCAGGATCCAGGGATGGAGGTGGATGGATTAATCAGGGATAAAAATAGGTATCTTCAAACCTCTGCAAAGCTTAAAGTAAACATCCCCATCCCCATCTGAAAATGCAAAAGTCTTGAAGGATTTAGGATGCTGACAAGTATTTTAAAACGGAAATTTTAAATTTCAAGGAAAAACATCTTCCAATTTAAGAGAAAGGGTCAGCTTACAAATAAAAGCTAATTTTTATCTGTAAATTGGAAGTAACATGAGGGGGGGATCCAGAATTACTGTCCCTCTAACTGCAATTAAAACAGTCAAATCTCCAGTAGAACCTTTACCACATTTATCATTCAGTATCTGTATATGGACTTTACATCAATGGGAATGTCAATAACCCCAAAATATGTTAATCTTTTAACCCCAAAATATGTTAATGTTATGTTAAAAGCAAAACCTAGTACAAGAGTCTGAAAATTTAATTATAATTTCAGTGAAAATCCTGGAAAGAACAACTCCTTTTTTAAGTGCATTACAGTCTGCGAATATGGACTTGTAGCAGACGAAAGGAAAAGAGTTTTCTAGCACAGGTCATATCAGAACAACAGAATCCTGTTTGAATACGGGTATTCAAACAGTATAAGTCCCAGCAACCAGCCTTCTCCAGGTCCCGTCAACTTGGCAATGTCTTCGATGGGGCCTAGGGGAAGAGCCTTCTCTGTGGGGGCTCCAGCCCTCTGGAATCAGCTACCCCCGGAAATTCACACTGCCCCCATCCTCCTCGCCTTCCACAAGAGTCTTAAGATTCATCTATGCTGCCAGGCTTGGGGCAATTAGACCTTAGACCCCTGGCCAACGAATGTTATGTATGATAGTTGTCTGAGTGGGTATGATTGATTTTTAATATAATTGGGGATTTTAGACTAGTTTATTTAGTTTTATAATAATTGAATTTAGGCTAATGTATTCTATTGTTTTCTTTTTATATGTTGTAAGCTGTCCCGAGTTCTTGGCATATTAATCCAATAAATAAATAAATAAATTTAGTGACCATTTAAAGTTACAACAACAGAAAGAAGTGACTTATGAACACTTTTTACCCTGATGACCATTGTAGCATCCCCATGGTCACATGATCAAAATTCAGATGCTTGGCAACCGATTCATATTTATGATGACTGCAGTGCCCTGGTGTCACGTGATCATCTTTTGTGACCTCCTGACAAGCAAAGAAGTCAATGGGGAAGCTAGATTGATTTAACAACTTTGTTACTAACTTAACAACTGCAGTGATTCCCTTAACAACTGGGGCAAGAAACTGGGGCAAAATTCCCTTAACAAATATCTCACTTAGCAGCAGAAATTTTGGGCTCAATTATGGTTGTAAGTTAAGGACTACCTGTAAAATGTTTTGTTAAGTTTAAGTCTCCAGTATAATAACTGAGGCCTTTAATCAAAACATGACAGTTTAATCAGAACTTGCCAACCGGGCAGATACAGGCTTAAGAACACAGACATGAGTACACAGGCTTATATACAGCACGCCTTCTGAGGCAGCTACCAATCAAATACAGAGGAAAGTTCCCGCTTACAAGTAACTGGGCTTACGCGCCCAATCAGCACCCTGGAGAGGGATACGCGAGCTAGATTCTGACAGCCGGCTGTTACTATGCAGACACAGCACTCCTGCCCCTTCGGCTGACACAGACATAATCTTTTAAATATGACGGTCTGCGACAGATTCTCTCGGAGCGCCGGGGCTCTGTGGAATGTTCCGAACCAACGATCTCAGCCGGTTGGATCGCTTTGGGAGCCGGAACCACCTCCTCCTCCCTGCTATATACCGAGGAAGAATTCCCTGAAGTCTCTGCTGCCGTGGGCGGTTCCTGAAAACACTCCCCCTGAAACTCATTGGCTTCCCGGTCTCCACACCTTTCCTCTCTATTAAGTCTGATCTGATCCAGGTGTCTTCTCCAAATTCGCCCGTCCCTTAGCTCTATCTCGAACGAACGAGGCCCCAGTTCCCTGCATACTATACCTTTCTCCCAATTCTTTTGGCCCGAATAGGCACGGGCAAATACCGCGTCTCCTACGGACACCTCCCGTCCGGCTGCTTCAGGCCATTGCACTGCAGCCGTGTACCCTGGGTGCAGCCTGTCAAGTATAATCCGCAACTTGCGACCCATTAAAAGCTCCGCTGGTGTCTTTCCTGTGGTTACACATGGGGTGGTATGTTGGGCTAAGAGCACATCAGCCAACCTGGCTTTCCAAGAGGTCGGGGGCAACCTTTTAAGGGACTCTTTAATTGTTCTAACTGCCTGTTCTGCCTGGCCATTACTGGCCGGATGCCAAGGCGAGGTTAAGGCATGTCTGATACCTGCAGTTGCTAGGAATGATTCGAACAGGACAGATGTGAACTGCGGTCCATTATCCGAAACTAGTAGGTCCGGAAATCCATGCGTGGCAAATAGGGTCATCAAAGATTCAATAATGGCCTGTGACTGAGTGGACTGCAACTGGACCACCTCCACCCATTTGGAGTATGCATCCACGGTGATTAAAAAAGTTTGCCCCATGAAGGGACCGGCCAAATCAATGTGCAAGCGCGTCCAGGGGCTGGCAGGTGGTTCCCAAGTTAAAGGTTCAGCACGGGGGGGCACGGACCTGCTCTCCTGGCATACCGCACAGTTAGCCACATGCTGCTCTACCTCTTTATCTAATGCTGGCCACCAAACGTAATCTCTGGCCAAACCCTTCATTCTTACTATGCCAGGGTGACCCTTGTGCAGCAGGGACAACACCTGGTTCCTCAGCTTGCCTGGTATAACCACTCTGCCACCCCTTAAAAGAACTCCGTTCTCCACTGAGAACTCATTGCGGCAGCGAAAAAAAGGAATGAATTGGTCAGCTGGGGCGGCGAGAGGCCACCCCCTTAAAACCCATTGCCTTACCTGGGCCAAAATGCGGTCTTTCCCAGTCTCCCTAGACACCTCGGGAGCAGCTAATAATAATGGCCCCTCTGTCAGAGCAAAAACGGAGCTGGCGGGTGCGGGGTCTGTTAATTCCTCATGTACAGGGCACCTGCTGAGTGCGTCGGCGTGCGCAATGTGACGACCCGGTTTATATATTAGGGTGTAGGTGTAATTGGCCAAAAAAACAATCCAGCGTGTCATACGCGGAGACAACACAGCTGGGCTCTGGTGGTTACCTGAGAGTAACCCTAACAAGGGCTGGTGGTCTGTTACTAACTCGAACCTTCTTCCATACAAGTACTCGTGGAAACGGCGGACTCCCGCCACAAGGGCCAATGCCTCCTTATCTATTTGTCCATAGTTTCTTTCCGCCGCGGCCAAGGTCCGAGAAAAAAACGCCAAAGGGGCTTCCGAGCCATTTGGCAATCTATGGCTGAGGACTGCCCCCACTCCGTACCGGGAGGCGTCACAGGTGAGAACTAAAGGCAGACTCGGGGAATATTGAGCCAGGACACTGTTTGAGGTAAGTATCCCTTTGACCCCTCTAAATGAAGCTTCTTCCCGCTCCCCCCAGTGCCAAGCAGACCGCTTGTCCAGTAGCCTATGCAACGGTTCTGCCACCGAAGCCTTATGCGGGATAAATACCGCATAGAAGTTAAAGAGACCCAGGAAAGCTTGCAGCTCCTCCCTCGACTGGGGTCTGGGGGCATCCCAAATGGCCCTAGTCTTTTCAGGGGTGGGATGGATTCCCTTTTCATCTACCCTGAAACCCAGGAAATCAACCTCTGGAACCCCAAAGACACACTTCTTTGATTTGAGTTTGAGTCCCGCCTCCTGAAACTTAACCAGCACCTTCTTTACCCTGCGAAGTAGTTCGTCCTCGGAACTCCCCGAGACCAGGACATCGTTAAAGTAGGGCACCGTGCCTTCCAGCCCATACAGCAAACGCTCCATTAATCCTTGAAATATACCCGGTGCAATAGAGACCCCAAATTGTAGCCTGTGGCACCTGAAGACCCCCCTATGTGTTATAATCGCCTGGGCTTCAGCAGTCATGGGGTCCACAGGGAGCTGCTGGTAAGCCTGGGATAGGTCGAGCTTGGCAAAGAGCTTACCATTACCCAGAGTGTGGAGTAAATGCTGCACCACTGGGAGCGGGTACGAGTGGTGAGCCAGAGCCTTATTGACAGTGCATTTATAGTCCCCGCATAATCTCAGGCCCCCATCCCCTTTAAAAGCGATGACCAGTGGAGTCTCCCAAACAGCCTGGTCAACCGGCTCTAACACCCCTTGGGCAATCAGACGGTCCAATTCATCATCAACCTTTGGCCTGAGGGGAATGGGCACTCTGCGGGGCTTCAGCCTCACTGCTGGCACCTTGGGGTCGAGGCTAAAAGAAATCGGGGTCCCTGTGTAGCAACCCAGCTTGTCATCGAAGACAGAGGGGAATTCCTTAGTAAGCTCATTAAATACAGACCCCCCTCTCACAGCGTTCACCCCCGAAACAGAAAGCCCCAAGGACTTAAACCAGTCTAAACCCAGGAGGCTGGAAAATGGTCCGTCCACCACCATAAGAGGCAACCTGCCCATGAATGATTTAAATATGACAGGGAATCTCCCTTCCCCCAACACTGGAATGGGCGCCCCTTGGTAGTCCCGTAAAGTCACAGTGCATGGCTGCAACCGATTCTTGCTCAAGCCGGGCACGCATCTCTTTATCGTGGCCCAGGAAACCAAAGAATGTGCGGAGCCCGTGTCCACTTGCATGGAGCAATTCACGCCTCCCAGGCGAACCGTCACGGAGATCTTCTCTGCAGAAACTGATGTTTTCCTCACATACGTGCTGGCTGGGCGCGGGCAGCTATAAATGGCATTGCAGTCATCCCTCTTGGTGGAAGAAAATCTCCTCTGCCAGCGGGGATTGAAGCCTTGGGACTCCCTCTGGTCTCTAGGGGCGGCTGGAGGGGACCTCCGGGAACGGCAGACTCTCGCAATGTGGCCTCTAGCCCCACAACGCCGACAAGCCGCTTCCTTAAACGGGCAATTTGACCGATAATGGTTTCCCCCACAACCTCTGCAAGGGGACAGAGGGGGGCGGGGGCGACTAGCAAGAGGATCACGACCCCGAGAATCCCCCAGCCGGCAGACTTCCTCCTCCTCAGCCTCGCTGCTGTCCTCTTTTTCCGCAGCGGCTTTAGGTTTCTCTGGCACCGCTGGCACTTTAGTCGTAACGTTCACGGAACTGTCCATGGCTGCTAGAGATTGTGTGGAAAGCTCAAAAGCACGAGCTTCAGCTAATGCTGTCTGAAAAGTTAATTCCCGGGTGGCCAGCAAGCGGCGTTTAAGGCGGCCATCCCGGACTCCGAATACAAGCCTGTCCAGCAAATAATCATTCAAGTCGGAAAACTCGCAATATAAAGCAGCCCGGCGGAGAGCGGCTACAAATTCATTAATTGATTCCCCCTCCGCCTGATTCCTCTGGTAAAAGACATATCGCCGGGCACAGCGGGATGGGGCTGTGGCATAATGATCTTGAAGCGTTGACAGGAACGTCTGCCAAGGCACATCGTGTATAGAGACTGGAGCGAATAAAGCCCTGGCCGTCTCAAACATCTCGGGGCCGCAGAAACCGAGAAAATAAGATCGTTTACGGTCCCCAGAAATCTCGGTATACCCATTTGAGATCAGGAAACAATCGAACCAGGCGACATAAGAGTCCCAGGTCTCCCCTTGTGGGTTGAAAGGGGGAAAAGTAAGCTGTACAGACATTTTCACTTACTGCAGAAATAGATGCGAGATGGAAATGCAGGGTTGAATTCTCGTCGCCAGTATAATAACTGAGGCCTTTAATCAAAACATGACAGTTTAATCAGAACTTGCCAACCGGGCAGATACAGGCTTAAGAACACAGACATGAGTACACAGGCTTATATACAGCACGCCTTCTGAGGCAGCTACCAATCAAATACAGAGGAAAGTTCCCGCTTACAAGTAACTGGGCTTACGCGCCCAATCAGCACCCTGGAGAGGGATACGCGAGCTAGATTCTGACAGCCGGCTGTTACTATGCAGACACAGCATCCAGGACCAGGTCACTTATACCTGAGAGTATTTGGAGAGCTTGTAGATATCATTTTGAGTCCCTTTCTATGACTTTTGAGAAGGATGGGCAAAGTACTGGAGAGTTGAAAAAAAACCAAATGTTGTTCCAATCTTCAAATGGGCGGGAGGAGGGAGGGGAGAAAACCAGGATAATTACAGACCAGTAAGTTTGACATCATTACTGACCAAAACTCCGGAATAGATTAAATAGTTGGTTTGTGCACATTTAAAAAAAATGTGTTTCTTGACAGGAAGCAATGTCAGAATAAACACACGGCAAACTAATCTTATCGCTTTCGCTAGCATTAATACACTGATTTAGCATTTGATAAAACCCCCTACTTTCATTTTAGAAGAGGAGATGACAAAAACTGCTAGCATGAGATGAACATACCTTTATATCTCCACAGGAAGCTGGAAGGAACTATCAAGTGCTTACTCTTAGAGTTCTGCATTGTACTGCTCAATATATTTACAAATGATATGGAGAGAGATTAGAAAATAGAATTATCCAGTTTGCAGATGACACAAAGAGGACCCCTTAGAAGGCAATAAAAGTCAAAAGTTTATTTTTTAAAAAACCATCTGGAATAATGGGCAGGATACTCAAAGATGAAGATTAGTAGGTATAAATGCTATACAGTGGTACCTCTACTTACGAATTTAATTTGTTCCGTGACCAGGTTCTTAAGTAGAAAAGTTTGTAAGAAGAAGAAATTTTTCCCATAGGAATCAATGTAAAAGCAAATAATGTGTGCAATTGGGGAAACCACAGGGAGGATGGAGACCCTGTTTCCTCTCAGGAAATTCCTAGAGAGGCCCCATGGAGGCTTCTCTCCGCCTTTTCCAGCCCTGTTTCCTCCCAAGAGATTCCTAGAGAGGCCCCACAAAGGCTTCTCCCTGCCTTTTCTGGTGACAGTTTCGGAGGCTCAGGTTTGTAAGTGGAAAATGAATCTTGAGAAGAAGCAAAAAAAATCTTGAACACTCAGTTCTTATCTAGAAAAGTTCATAAGTAGAGGCATTTGTAGGTAGAGGTACCACTGTATACTGTTTTAGGAAGGAAAAATTAAAAGTACCAGTAGGAGTATAGGCGGGAAGGGACATCATATTGAGCAGCATTACATGTAAAAAAGCTCTGGAGTGCCTTGGTAGCTCATAAACTGATCATGAGCTTATGTTTTATGTAACTGGGGAGGAAAAAGCAAATATGATTCTAGGTTGCATTAGCAGAGATACTGTCAAAATTAAGAAAAGTCATTGATTCTGTCTATTCTGATCTAATCAAACTGTAAGTAGAATAATTTGTCCAGTTCTGAGAACTACAATTTGGGAAAGATAGCGAGTGCTTTCAAAAAAAGCAACTAAAATGAAGATGGGTTGGAAATATATCCTTCTAGAGCCACCACTACAGTCTACCTTCAAGACGAACAAACAGCAGGATGAACCATAGCTATCTAAGCTAAGATGAGGCACACCTGTTCAAAGCTATTTCAGAAGACACACAAGAAACTAAGTTTAAATTACAAGGAAGTAGATTTTGCTTGGACATCAGAAAAACCTTCCTAATAGTAAGTGTTATTCAACAATGGAATAATTTACCCTAGGAGATGTGGACTCCCTTATCTGGAGATGTTCATGATAATTTGATGTGACAGAAGTGAGGAAGTAAAGTACATGGTCTCCGAGGATCTTCCAATCTTCTTGTAAAGTCATTTATTTCCACAATGATTTCATTCTTACACACCATAGGAAGAAATATACACTTTTAACAGATGCAGAATCCTACTATTAGCATTTAAGTAGCCTTAAAACAAAAAAATGCAATCTACAACCTGGGCAGCCAGGTATCACTGCAATAGTAGTTAGAAGTGGTGCTATATTGCTTAGCAAAGATGAAGCTTCCATTTAACCATGGAGGTTTCCAAGTAACTGTTGGCCTGTCATTCTCTTTCAACCCAGCCTACTTCACATATCTATTCTGGGCTAAATAGCAAAGCCAGGTTCCATGAGGAAAGGCTTGATATAAATGCAATACAGAGAGTCCTCAACTTATGACAATAATTGACCCTGCAATTTTGATAATCAATCATGATGGTCATTAACTGGGTCACCGCACCCAATTTTATTACCTTCTTGTGCAAACACTGCAGTTATTAAGCAAACTCATTCTTTATTGTGGAGTGTTTTTCGCCAGAAACTGGAAGTAAGTACGTATATTGCATAAATTGCAGTGAAATGTCCTTAAATCTGGTCAGGTTGCCAAGCATCGTAAATGCGGTCACATGACCACATTTGAACTTCAAATCCAGCTGCTAAGTAGCTTCTTCTGGGTCTGTTTTAATGTTGAACAGTTGTTAAGTGGCCAATCATAAATTGTGGACTATCTGTAAATTTATTTCATCAGCATACATTATAAGAAGTATAAGGGTTCAGGCAATGAGCTAATAAAGGACAGATAATAATTTATTTAACCCTGGTGATCTATAAGTATCCCTGAACAAGCCTTCAGAAAATAGCTGCTATTTATTCATAACCAACTATAATAAGTACACAAAACAAGTTTCACAACAGATTGTAACAAGGGTGAGTTCCACTTACTTTTGCCACTGGTTCACATTGCACCCAAACCGGATCCGTGACGCCATGGTCACGTCACCAGCAGGTCACTAACGGTTCGGGTGACCTGGTCTGAACCGGGAGTGTGCAGTTATAGGCATAGGCTAAAATTTTCAATAGTAGGACAGGTTAATTATCTTCTGAAATGAATGAAATACTTTGGAAAACCCAGTACATTCCAGGGTATTAATCAAGACACCCCTTTCATCTGTTCAAATGTTGTGGAGTATAACACCTAACAACCCTAGCCATGGATCATACTAGTTAAATCTGACAGAATTATAATACTGCATAAAATACAAGTTGGGAGAATAAAAATCACCTAGCTTTGCAGATGGTTAATATATAGAATATGATTAATTAAGCTTTAGTCTGAAGATCAAGTTGTCACATTGCTCCCTCAAACTTAATCAAGTTTATAATGTGTATAAGATTACACATTAGGTGTGACAAATATAGTTTCCAAAACAGGAAAGTAGGCAGACACTGCCATTGAATAGAATAAAAAGCCTTTTTTTTAAAAAAAAATTCAAAGTGGGTGATACTGTAGTCTTTTGTGGATTCTGCAAGGTCATTTCCTTAGGACAAAAATAAAAATATTAATATCTTTATAAGAATAAATTATATATATCCAGCTAATCCCTCTCTCTGGGTCTTGCAGTGACAGATATTCTTCCCCCTAAATTTGTACAATAATAAAATTGACCTCAGCCCTGCTAGTGAATATAGCTGATACTTTAGTTAGTAGTTTGAGGATTATGATTCTACAGGATCATAATTCGTGCTGCATATTTCTCTAGTGCTTGCAGTATGAATACAGCTCTGTGTATTAATGACACTCCTGTACTTGAGAAAGATATTAGGTTAAAGTAAAAATCCTCTCGAGACAATCTGACCTGAACTCCTGGAACAAACTTGTTGATAAGTGAATTTTATTGTCATTTGAGCCTATTTTAAGAACATGGAAGGCATTGGTTTTTCTTTATGTCTGTTTACAATTGAATCCAATCTAATTTCATATTATTAAAAATCAGATAGCGGCTACTTTAAACATGCTTACTATACACTATTTCCCTTGTCCTGTAGTATTAAATGTCATTTTTATTTGTGGGAAACAGCCATTTTAAAATCCCTTCCTGCTAGTCTTAGAATATTATTAAAAAGGGCTCCTTGAATAATTTATTTATATTCTAAATATAGCTAGCCCATCAAATTTCCAGATTTTTTAAAGCATGTCTTACAAAAACTTTGTTTCCCAAATTCATTGACTGAAGTGATAAATTAAATCTGAATTCATAATCTTAAATATTGCTGTGCTGGATTGTATATGCTGTTTCCTTTTTCTGTTGTTTGCAGTGAATTTGTGCTCATCTAAATAAAGTTCTTATGCAGCTTCCCTTGTGGAAAGTTGGGTTACTGCTTTGGTAGTGGAGCACTTGATTCATGTGATTTCAACTTTTATCCTAGATCACTTATCCTTTGGTAATACAGTGATACCTCATCTTACAAATGCCTTGTCATACAAACTTTTCGAGATACAAACCCGGAGTTTAAGATTTTTTTGCCTCTTCTTACAAACTATTTTCACCTTACAAACCCACTGTCGCCGCTGGGATGACCCGCCTCCGGACTTCCGTTGCCAGTGAAGCACCCGTTTTTGCGCTGCTGGGATTCTCCTGAGGCTCCTCTCCATGGGAAACCCCACCTCCGGACTTCCATTGACAGCAAAGCACTTGTTTTTGCGATGCTGGGATTCCCCTGCTGGGATTCCCCTGCAGCATTGCAAAAACACAGAAGTCCAGAGATGGGGTTTCCTATGGAGGGGAACCTCAGGGGAATCCCAGCAGTGCAAAAACGGGCGCTTTGGCTGGCAAAAGGGGTGAATTTTGGGCTTGCACGCATTAATGGCTTTTCCATTGATTCCTATGGGAAACATTGTTTCATCTTACAAACTTTTCACCTTAAGAACCTTGTCCCGGAACCAATTAAGTTTGTAAGACAAGGTATCACTGTATATGTTAAAAATTATTGCCTCTGGAAGTAACAAACTACTCAGTTACTACTACAGATCTCCTGATGTAGGCCATATATACAGGTATTCCTCAATTTAGGATTAGAATTGAGCCCAAAATTTCCATTGTCAAAGCACAGTTGTTAAGTAAATCACTGCAGTTGTTAGTAACACGGTTGTAAAGTGAATCTGGTTTCCCCATTGACCTTGCTTGTCAGAAAGAAATATTTTATATACATGGAGGGACGTACGCAGTGGGGTACCTCAAGACTCTTAGGACAAGCATTATTCAATACCTTCATCAATGATTTAGATGAGTGGACAGAAGAGGAACTACTGGGTAGCTACTGGTTTTCAAGCAAACTGATAGGAGCAGCATCAGGAGGCTCCGCCCACACATCCGGACACCATCACAAATGATCTGCGCTTGTGCAGAAAGTTCTGTGCTTGTACAGAAACACCACATGCAAGTGTGCGCACATTCAGTTCTGAACCAGTAGCAAAGGTAAGTGAAACCCACTACTGGGGAACTCATCAAATTTACAACAAGCTGGCAGGAATAGCCAACACCCCAGAAGTTAGGCTTAAGATACAGAAGGACACTGACAGACTTGAACACTTAGTCCTATCTAACAAAATAAAATTCAATTGTTCTACATTTAGGCAAGAAAAACCAAATGCAGAGGTATAGAATAGGAAGTACCTGGGTCAATAGAAGTAACTGCAAGAGGTATTTTGGAGCCCTAGCAAACAACCACTTAAATATCATCCACAGTTTTCTGCAGCTGGCAAAAAAGCTAATGCAGTCCTAGGCTGCATTAACAAAGGAGTAGAATCAAGATTACATGAAGTATTAATGCCACTTTATAATGCTTTGGTAAGCCCATACTTGGAATATTGCATCCAGTTTGGGTCATCATCAGCAGTGGGGCTACGAGCCAGAACGCTAAATTGTGCTTGCCACCACGGCTCATAAGTTCTTGCGGGGCCAGCGCAATTTTGCTTCTGCACCTATGGAAGTAGCAAAATTGTGCATGGAGCCTCAACTGTGCCCGTGTTTTGGCATGCGCAGAAGCAAAAAATCCTTGCCAAAACATGGGTGCACCTGCGGCTCCATGCGTGATTTTGTTACCTCCACAGGTGCAGAAATAAAATTGTGCTGGCCCCGCAAAAACCTATGAGCCACGGTGGCGAGCGCAATTTAGTGTTCCGGCTCGTAGCCCACTACTGGTCACCATGATGTCAAAAAGATGTTGAGACTCTAGAAAGAGTGCAGTGAGCCGCAACAAAGATGATCAGGGAACTGGAGGTTAAACCATACGAAAAATGGTTGCAGGAATTGAGAATGCAATTTAATGAAAAGAAGGTGACATAATACCATGTTCCCTGGTCTTTTTTTCTCCAAAAGGCACATTAGGATGTATTTTGGGGAAAACACGATAGCAGTGTTCCAATATCTAAGGGGCTGCCACAAAGAAGAGGGAGTCAACCTATTCTCCAAAGCACCTGAAAGTAGGTCCAGAAGCCATCGGTGGAAATTGATTAAGAAGGGAACTGAAGGAGCAACTTTTTGACAGTTAGAACAATTAATTAGTGGAACAACTTGCCTCCAGAAGTTGTGAATGCTGCAACACTGGAAGTTTTTAAGAGGATGTTGGATAACTATTTGTCTGAAGTGGTGTACGGTTTCTTACCTAAGCAGGGGGTTGGACTAGAAGACCTCCAAGGTCCCTTCCAACTCTGTTATTCTATTCTATTCTATTCTATTCTGGTCTATTTTGTTCTGTTCTGTTCTGTTCTGTTCTGGTCTGGTCTGGTCTGGTCTGGTCTAACCTCTGCTACAATGCTAAAGGACAAAAAAAGCATGTCACAACACAAGACTAATCTTCTTCAGAGTTGCTTTGCAGCATGAAGTCAAGTTTTCTCAAGGGCCACATAAGGCCACCAGGGACATCTGATGTGGCATTCGAGACAATGATTCAGTACAACTATAATTGACTCCTGTGAGGCATTACTGCATTGTGGTGATCCCTAGGAAAATTACTAAAGATTAGTTTGAAAACTAACCAGTGCTCCATGATATAAAATCAAATAGCTCTCTTGCTTCTCAAAGTGGTAGCTCCAGCTTTTTGAGGAAATACAATACGGGCTAAACCACCTTTAAGGAAAAGAATACCATGGGGTTTTTTTTTACTTCAGAATGAAAAACCTGAATGCTTTGGGACCCATCTCCTTTGCTGCCAGGGAATGCTTGCCAGAAGCAATCGTATGGAGAAAGAAACAGTACAATTATTTCTCTACCCAACGGGCTGATTTTTAAAGATAATGAGACACTAGAACTAAAACATACAATCCCGTAAATATGCAGTTCCTATAGACCTCAAACAGTGGCGAAAATGATGATACAGAGGCAATTCCTAGCATCCAGTTGAATCGAAATCTCTCAAGCAACTATATCTATTTATAAAGAATTCTCAGCTCTGCAGAATTACAATTCCCAAGCTTCAGTTTTCAAATTTGCTCACAGCCAGCAGGGAGGTTTTATGTTGCCTCATGCAGCAGCAGTACAAGGTATGGTGGCTAAGCAAAGAAACTTAAAAACACAGTGTAAAGTTCAGATTTTAAAAATGCTTTTGAAATATCCAGTTGGCCCTTTCAGTTTGAAAGAATTCTACTACCCCATAATAAGATGCTAAAAGCAACTTTTGCCTTATTGCTCTTGCTGCTATATAGTTACTTTTAATAACTAAGAAGTCATAGCCTTCTCTCCTCTCAACGTGCAAAGCTATGCAGTGGTGGGATTCACATTTTTTACTACTGGTTCTATGGGCGTGGCTTGGTGGGTGTGGCAAGGGAAGGAAACTGCATAATCTCCATTCTCACCCCACTCCAGGGGAAGGATACTGCAAAATCCCCATTTTCTCCCGATCAGCTGGGACTCTGTAGACAGAGAATAGATGGGAGCAGGGCCAGTCAGAGGTGGTATTTACTGGTTCTCTGAACTACTCAAAATTTTTGCTACTGGTTTTCCAGAGCTGGTCAGAACTCGCTGAATACCACTTCTGCTATAGGGTCTCTGGATCTAACTTCTTCAACTGCTATCAACATACATCATGTTGCTGAACTATGGTTGCTTCGAAACAGACAGTTTTATGCTTATCCCAAAGCTAAAGAACGTATGTAGCAATTCTGAGATTCTCTTGTTGTTGTGGTTAGCTCTGGCCAAGCTCCTGCCCCACTGTAAACTGTCAACTGTCCCGTAATTTCTTCAAACCGAAGATGTCTAAAAGTTCCCATCACCTTCTCTAAACCTGGGAGAGCAATTGCTGGCAACAGCGACCAAAAAGGCTCTGCAACAGGAAAACTATATCAAAATATAAATTGAACATGACATCAAATAGAAATGAAGAAACACCAGATCTGAAAAAAGTTCACATTTGGATGAATATTAATGACATTTTTTTTCATGTTCTATGGTACACACGGCTTACTACTAGCTATCCCCAATGGTCCATCTGATAAGGTATTCAATGTGTGTGAACCAAAAACCATTCAAGAATACTATTTTAATCTACATATGATAAACATTTTGTAACATGCGGCCAGCCATAAGGTATTTTTTTCTTACGCTACAGTTCATATATTTCGAGACTTAAGAAGAAGAAAAATAGATAAACATTTACACCACAAAAATAACGTATGTCTAGAATCAAAGCTGTTCTCTCGGGTAGTAACTATTAGACAGGAGATATAAGTGGCAATGTGCAAAGAGATTAATTTTGTAGCAGAAGAATTTCTCTGGAGGCTAAAATATATTCTAAATTCTGATTTTTTAAGGTATTAATATGTTTCATTTTAACAGCACTCGGTTAAAAGAAATAATAATAATAATAATAATAATAATAATAATAATAATAATAATAATAATAATTGTTCTGTCTGGGTTCCCCCAGATGCCAACACCAACTTTGCTGATAAAAAGCAAAGTCATTTTATATCTTTGAAAACAAACACAGATAACAAAAACTGTTCTTACAAACTGGAATGCTATGAAGCTTCACAGAAGAGTCACGACTCTTCTGTGACAATACAACAGGCTTCTTGCTGGCACACACACCACTGTAGATAATAAAACCCACGCCTCCCCCAAGTTTTCAGCCTTCGAGGCCACAAGCCAGAATCAGAGACGCCAAGAATCGAAGCAAGGTCACAGGACTCCCAAAAGATAACTCTCCACAATACAGGAAGGGCGGGCCTGCCTTTTCAACCTTTCTGAGGAGAACCACACCCAAACCCAGCTGTTGCCTATTACGGATGGAAATACCTGGCTAATTGTCCCCTTCGTTGTGCTGCCCTTCTCTGCCTCATATCTATGATGGCTTGTGCGTTCTCATCTAATGATTCCAGGCTACTCGCTGGGGAGAGCTCCCCCCCGGGGGTCTCAGGCTGTTCTCCCTCCTCCTCGTCCTGACATTCCTCTTCCCCGTCTGCCTGGTCCTCCTCCTCCCCCTCTGAGCATGGAGCCGGCAGAGTTCCAGCCGTTCCCTGAGGAGCCTCAGACTGAATCACAACAAATAATAATAATAATAATAATAATAATAATAATAATAATAATAATAATAATAATAATAACAATGATAACCAAATATAAATCTTTGCAGATCTGAATTATAAAATTCCAGGGTAAATTCTTTTAAGCACTGACATGTAAGAAAATCTGGAGTTTAATGACTTCATTTGTTGACAAACTTATGTTCAGCATAACTTTTCTTGATAAGGATAAGAAGATGGAATCAGAACAGATTTCTGGCTCAGTGACTTAATTTTCCCAATCTGTCAAATGAGATACTCAAGGAGCCTGTAGCTTCATTTACACAACTCATTTTTTTCACGCAGAGAATGGCTGGGTTCCAACCACTTATTTATATAAATGAATTTTACTTTTTATATATAAAATCAGCAGCATTGCAATTTATTCATTTAGTTACTGATGTCTAAAAGGTACATAGTGTATTAAGACTAAGTATTGCTACAAGTACTTAAGCCCTTAGAAATTATCCAATTAGATCTCCATAAGAGCAAAAGTTCCTCTCTCCACCATCCACCTGCCTGGGAGGGGAAATACTGACATTAGCTTGCGCATCTAATATTATTTTTAAAAAGAATGCCAACAGTCTATTATTAGGGGCCACCTAGAGTTGATTAGAAGATAGGCAACTCTATTAATTTTTTAAATAAACAAACGGTCTATTATCTGTTATATTCTAAAAAGCACACACATTCTAAAATCCATCTTGTATTCAGGGATACACTTATTTTGTTTGTTTGTTTGTTTGTTTGTTTAGTCAAGCATGTACAAGGGAGTAGGTATTGGTATAAACATAAACATTAGCAAAGTAGGTACAGATAAATTAGGCAATAGGACAGTAGGTCAGGGATGGTAGGCACAATGGTTTACCTGTGCGTGTCCCTTACAGACCTCTTAGGTGCACCATTTTTTATTATTATTTTTTATTTATTCATTTATTTTGTCCAATACACAATGAATGTTATAGAGGATATACTCATAGTAAAATATATCAGAGAAAGAATAGAAGAGATATAGGAATAAAATATAGGAATAAAGATATAGGATATAGGAATAAGATATAGGAATAAAATATATCAATGAAAGAATAGAGAAAGGATATAGGAATTGAAGAAAAGATATATGAGAGGCGCTTATATACTGTGCAGAGAAACATACACATCAAATAAGGAAAATTAATCCTAGGAGAATAATGTCAATCTGAAAGTACATTAGGGCCGAAAAGAAAGAACAGGGAACTAAAAAGACAGAATGTAAATATGAACGATCTAGGGTTTTGGAACAGCTGCAGGATGTGTATACTGTAGAATGTAAAACTGCTTAGAAATAACCGGAAGTCCCATTTTTTTCCAACTTGAAATGGGCCATTTCTAGCCTCCGGAGGGCCTGGGGGGGGGAGGCAGAAAGGCTCTGGAACTTGGGGAGAGAAAAAAAATGGGACTTCCACTCCAACCGGATGTGATAAATGGAACGTTTCTGGCCTCTGGAGGACCTCCATAAGTTTGCCATCCCGGACCTAGTGTCAGCATTCCAATTAACATCTGAGAAATAAAACAAAGTCCAAACCTTGGCCTTCTTCCAAGTTCCAATTTATTAACAGAGTCACGTTGGCCATGAACTGTAGGCAATCCAATACTAAATTTTCCTACAGTTCTCCACCCAGATTAAGGTTCATACCTTGTCCCCACACCCACAAGTTCATCACATGGACCATTCCGGTTCTCTCAACGTCCACAATCCTCCCATGTACTTCCGTCTGGTGCTGAACATAAGATGACCTTGAATCTCTGGAAATAATTTGTTGTAGCTAGTATTTTTCCCTCTCATGCAACCGCCCCTCCCCAATTCCCACAGTACTATTCTACTTGTGGCAGGCCAAAATCTCCAACTCAAAATGATGGCTTCGGCCTGACACCTAGTTCTTAGAAATAATAGATGAAACACAAATGTTTTCCCTGAGTTTATCCTCAATTCCATCAGCTTTTGTGTATATTCAGTATCTGCAGGATATTTCATTCATTAACTTATTGTTTATATTTAAAAAATATAAGCACACTCTTTCTTAATTTGAATGGATGTGGAGGCAATCCATTTATTTCTAATGAATTGAGAACTGATCTGGGCTACTTATTTTTACCCTCTTAAAATAAAGTAGATTATTTTATCTACATTGTAATGAGTTTGTTTAGTTCCACCATGTTTACCAAAAAATATAGCCAATTTTGTGACAGTTCTTTTTTTTTAGAGCTCAGAGTATACAAAATGTATTGAGCAAGGATTAATTATTGTGATGGATGTATCTTATTTATATCCCATATCTTCTCCTGCCAATTACATCTGGTATCTTCAACCAGTAGTGCTAGTTATTCCCTGATGGATTTGATAAGGGAAGAACCATTTCTGTTCAGAAGCATTGCTAAGCTCCTAAGAAGATTGTTTTTCTGCTCGTTTTCAGGGTTTGTTCTGAAAAACAACTTCCTTCTTCACACACACAAACTTTGCCAAATGCCTCCCCATTCTTCACAGATATTTGAAGGAGGTTCACCTCAACATAACTGTATCATATCATGGAGATGTGCTGTTTTGCCTCAAATAAATACAGTGGTACCTCGTGATACGAACCCCTCATCATACGAACTTTCTGAGATACAAACCCGGGGTTTGGAAATTTTTTGCCTCTTCTTCCGAACTTTTTCTGTCTTACAAACCCACCACCCGAACGCCGAACCCAGAAGTTCGGCAAAAGTTCGGATTCGGGTGGTCGCCGAGAAGCCCCGTCGCCCGGCTGTCACCTTTTGAAACAGCTGGGGGACTTCTTGGCGTCTTGTTGTGAGCCGCCCCGAGGTTGCGGAGAGGGGCAGCATATAAATCCAATAAATCTAATCTAATCTAATCTAATCTTCCTGAACCCAAACGCCACACTTGAACTTTTGCCGAACTTCCGGGTTCGGCGTTCGGGAGGCCGCCGAGAAGTCCCCCCAGCTGTTTCAAAAGGTGACAGCCGGGCGGCGGGGCTTCTCGGCAGCCTCCCGAATGCCGAACCCAGATGTTCGGCAAAAGTTCGGGTTTGGCGTTTGGGTTCGGGAGGACGCCGAGAAGCCCCCTGGCTGTTTCAAACGTGACAACCGGGCGGCAGCGCCCAGCAGAGCGCCATTTTTGTGGGGGGGGGGGGTTTCCTTGCATGCATTAATTGACTTTGCATTGTTTCCTATGGGAAACATTGTTTCGTCTTATGAACTTTTCACCTTAGGAACCTCTTCCGGGAACCAATTAAGTTCGTAAGACGAGGTATTACTGTACTGTATTGGAAAATCCATCTTGCTTTTGTGGATGCAGAACACATGCAGAATCCAGGCAGGGACATCACTGATTTTTATTTATTTATTTTATTTATTCGATTTTTATGCCGCCCTTCTCCTTAGACTCAGGGTGGCTTACATGTTAGCAATAGCACTTTTTAAACAGAGCCAGCCTATTGCCCCCACAATCCAGGTCCTCATTTTACCCACCTCGGAAGGATGGAAGGCTGAGTCAACCTTGAGCCGGGGATGAGATTTGAACCGCTGACCTTCAGATCTACAGTCAGCTTCATGATGAGGGAAAAGGGTGCCACTTCACATTATTTTGAAGGGGGGGGGATTCATTCAAATACCTAACCAAGCAAAAAAGATTTTCAAAGATATGTACAACTTGAACGGAAAGACTTCTATTGAACAACGGAAACAAAACACGATAATAGTACCTCTGTAAACCATCTCTGTAAACCATCACCCATCTCCTCCCACTTATGACTGAATGACTGTAACTTGTTGCTTGTATCCTTATAATTTATATTAACATTGATTGTTTCCTGGTTGCTTATTCGTACCCTATGACAATCATTAAGTATTGTACCTCATAATTCCTGACAAATGTATCTTTTATTTTATATACACTGAGAGCATATGCACCAAAGATGAATTCCTTGTGTGTCCAATCACACTTGGCCAATTTATTTATTTGTTTATTTATTTATTAAATTTGTATGCCACCCCTCTCCGTAGACTCGGGGCAGCTCACAACAGTAATAGAAAAAACATTGTACAATACAAATCTAATAATTAAAACTAAAAACCCATAGTTTAAAAAACATGCACACAACATACCATACATAAACAATATAGGCCTGGGGAAGTTATCTCAGTTCCCCCATGCCTGACGGTAGAGGTGGGTTTTAAGGAGTTTACGAAAGGCAAGGATGGTGGGGGCAGTTCTAATCTCAGGGGGGAGCTGGTTCCAGAGGGTCGGGGCTGCCACAGAGAAGGCTCTTCCCCTGGGACCCGCCAAATGACATTGTTTAGTCAGCGGGACCCAGAGAAGGCCAACTCTGTGGGACCTAATCGGTCGCTGGGATTCATGCGGCAGAAGGCGGTCCCGGAGAATTCTATTCTGTTCTGTTCTGTTCTACTCTGCTCTACTCTGATTCCTATCATCTAAAATAATTATTCTGTATAGGAAGTTTTGATAACTTACCACTAATACTTGAAATCCTTATACCAATGAACCTCCTTTCAAATAACTTCACCTATATCCCCTTATATAGAGCGCTGGTGAGACCACATTTGGAGTACAGTACTGTGTTCAGTTCTGGAGACCTCACCTACAAAAAGATATTGACAAAATTGAACGGGTCCAAAGACGGGCTACAAGAATGGTGGAAGGTCTGAAGTATAAAACGTATCAGGAAAGACTTAATGAACTCAATCTGTATAGTCTGGAAGACAGAAGGAAAAGGGGGGACATGATCGAAACATTTAAATATGTTAAAGGGTTAAATAGGGTTCAGGAGGGAAGTGTTTTTAACAGGAAAGTGAACACAAGAACAAGGGGACACAATCTGAAGTTAGTTGGGGGAAAGATCAAAGGCAACATGAGAAAGTATTATTTTACTGAAAGAGTAGTAGATCCTTGGAACAAACTTCCAGCAGACGTGGTTGGTAAATCCACAGTAACCGAATTTAAACATGCCTGGGATAAACATATATCCATTGTAAGATAAAATACAGGAAATAGTAAAAGGGCAGACTAGATGGACCATGGGGTCTTTTTCTGCCGTCAGTCTTCTATGTTTCTATGTTTCTATGTATCCAGTCTACATTAGAACATAAGAATGGTGCTGCTGGATCAGACCCTTGGTCCATGTATCCACCGGTCTGTTCTTACAGTGGCCAACTAATTGCACAAGAAATGCTAATAGTCTCCTAGCAGATGACCTTCAGAGGCAATCACATTCCCATTGATACTAATAGCCATTTGTTTATTTATCAAACAAGTATAGGATTATAGTACATATTAACATAACATAACATAAGTAGAACATAGTAATAGAAAGGATGATAAGACAGTAGGACAAGGACATTAGGCACATAAGTGTACTTATGCATGCCCCTTACAGGCCTCTTAGAAAAGGGGAGAGGTCAATTGTAGATAATGTAAGGTTGAAGATTTTGGGGTTGGGGGAAGCAACAACAGAGTCAGGTAATGAGTTCCAGATGGTGACCACTCTATTGCTGAAATCGTATTTTCTGCAGTCAAGTTTGGAGCGATTTACATTCAGTTTGTATCTATTATGTGCTCTTGTGTTGTTGTTGTTAAAGGTGAAGTAGTCCCTGACAGGGAGTATATTATGATGTATGATTTAATGAACAACATTTAAATCAGTTCAGAGATGACGTAGTTGATTGCTCCCCAGATTGGTCCATCTCTTTTTTTTAAAAAAACTAATCAAACTAGTAGCCAGCACATCTCCTGGTAGCAAATTTCAAAGCTGGATTCAATGTTGTGTAACGGACAAACAAAAGGAAACTATTTTTTTAAAAAAATTCTTCCAGGATTCAATTTCATTGAGCAATCTCTGGTTCTAGTATTTTGTGAAGGGGAAACACCTTCTCCTTGTTGACTTTATCCACACTGGGCATAATTTGTTAACCTCAATCACGTCCGTCTCATTCGCTCCCCAAAAGTCACAAGCTGCTCCACCCTTTTGATCATCTTAGTTGCCCTCTTCTGAACTCTCTCTAGGCCCATGGTATCCTTTTGGAGGTGTGGCAACAAGAACAGGGAATAATATTTAGATGCAGTCTCACCCTTACTTGATATATGGCATTATCACATTTATATTCTCAAATAGAAGAGAATTATTTATTGGCCAAGTGTGATGGACACACAAGGAATTTGTCTTTTCATACATATGCTCTTAGTGTACATAAAAGAAAAGATACATTTGTCAAGAATCATGAGGTACAACACTTAATGATTGTCATAGGATACAAACAAACAATCAGGAAACAATCAATATTAATATAAATCATAAGGATACAAGCAACAAGTTACAGTCATACAATCATAAGTGGGAGGAGATGGGTGATAGGAATGATGAAAAGACTAATATTAATAGTAATGCAGCCTTAGTGAATAGTTTGACAGTGGTGAGGGAATTACAGTGGTATCTCATCTTACGAACGCCTCTTCTAATGAACTTTTCAAGATACGAACCTGGTGTTTAAGATTTTTTTGCCTCTTCTTCTGAACTATTTTCACCTTACCAACCCAAGCAGCTGCTGCTGGGATGAAGGGGTTTCTTTCCCCCCCCTTTTTTGAAGAAAGAAAAGGGAGGGGCAGCTTGGAGGAGTAAAGATTTTCCATGCTTGCAAAAGCACTGAAACCGTGTCTTTTTAAGAAAGAAAAGGGAGGGGCAGCTTGGAGGAGTAAAGATTTTGCATTTTAAGAAAGAAAAGGGAGTGGCAGCTTGGAGGAGTAAAGATTTTGCATGCTTGCAAAGGCACTGAAACTGTGTCTTTTGAAAAAAGAAAAGGGAGCGGCGCCCCCTTGCCTTTCTTCCTTCCCACTCACCCTTTAGCCTAGCCTTGCTTCTTCCACCCGCCCCCTTTAGCTGCTCCTCCCTGCCCTCTGTTCGCCTCCCTTCTAAAGTGTGGGATTTTCCTGAAGGATTTGCACACATTATTTGCTTTTACATTTATTCCTATGGGAAACATTGTTTCATCTTACGAACTTTTCACCTTACGAACCTCCTCCTGGAACCAATTAAGTTCGTATGATGAGGTACCACTGTATTTGTTTAGCAGAGTGATGGTGTTCGGGGAAAAACTGTTCTTGTGTCTAGTTGTTTTGGTGTGCAATGCTCTATAGCGTCGTTTTCAGGATAGGAGTTGAAACAATTTATGCCCAGGATGCGAGGTGTCAGTAAATATTTTCATGGCCCACTCTTTGACTTGTGCAATATACAGGTCCTCAATGGAAGGCAGTAATTGTTTTTTCTGCAGTTCTGATTATCTTCTGAAGTCTATGTCTGTCTTGTGGGATTGCAGAACCAAACTAGATAGTTATGGAGGTGCAGATGACAGACTCGATAATTCCTCTGTAGAACTGTATCAGCAGTTCCTTGGGCAGTTTGACCTTCCTAAATTAGTGCAGAAAGAACATTCTCTGTTGTGCTTTTTTGGTGATGTATAATTCTTTATTCTCCCTAGCATGTATTATTGGTGTTTTTTACAGTAAATTCACACTGGGTTGACATCTGTATTGAACTACGGTATTTAACATTAGATCTCTTTCTCCATCTTTCACTATTATCTCTAATCTTATTGATTTTCATGCATAGATAGGATTTTGGAACCAATGTGTGCAATCCTTTAGACTTGCTAATGTTGAACAGTATCTCTCCTTTTGAGACACGTTTACATCATAACTTTACAATTGTGCTTTCATCAAATTCTCTGTACATATTCAGTTGCTTTGCAGTCATCTTTACTGTACATGCAACATGGATGCACACATGATGGAAGTTTGGAAGGCAAAATGTCACCTGCCACTTACCCAAGACAGTGAGTATGAAATATTCAAGTGACATTATCTCATCAGGCAAAAATGGATGAGACACATGCTTGGAAAAGTTGCCTGCCCGCAGGCAACTCACATTCTTAATCTGAGTAATACAGTTATGGTTTGAACAAGAATTTACACAGTGCTCAAGTTTATTCAAAGACTTAATTGCTTTCTCGGTAATCCAAATTGCTTGCAGGCATGAAACGGTTTGTCTAAGAACGGGTCCTTATTTGGATTTTCGTTTATGCTCTAGTCCAGTGTTTTTCAACCAGTGTGCCATGGCACACTAGTGTGCCGCGAGACATGGTCAGGTGTGCCGCGAAGAAGGAAGCTCAGGTTCCGGTCTCGCAACTTTTTGCTGAGAGAGTGAGTGTGAGAGAGAGAGAGAAAGAAAGCAAGAGAGAGAGAGAGAGAGAGAAAGAAAGAGAAAGAAAGAAAAGAGAGGAAGAGAGAGAAAGCAAGAGGGAGAAAGAAAGCAAGAGGGAGAGAAAAAGAGAGAAAGAAAGAAAAAGAGAAAGAAAGCAAGAGAGAGAGAGAGAGAAAAGGAGAGGAAGGGAGAGAGAGAGAGAGAGAAATGAGAGAAAAAAGGGGAGGGAAAAAGAGAAATGATAAAATGATTGAGACATAGAATGAGAGGAAAGAGAGAGAAACAAAAGAGAGAGAAGTGACTTGATTTAAAGCATATGATAAAAAGAACTCAAAGAATAAGAGAAAACCCCCCCAGCCCTCACCTGTTTCAAGAGTGTGTATACACACACACACACACACACACACAAGGGGGGAGGAGACAGGGATGGAAAAAGAGAGGAGAGTGTCTTAGAGTGTCATTTTGTATCATTTTGGTTGGTGACGTGCCCCAGGATTTTGTAAATGTAAAAAATGTGCCGCGGCTCAAAAAAGGTTGAAAATCACTGCTCTAGTCAACCTGAGAAACCAGGTTCATCCTTTAGAGATCCTCCTGGCTATGAGCAAGTATGCTTTTGTCCATTTTAAACCACCAGACCCATTTCTACAGCTATGCCCTAATCACATTATCACTGCATCACGGAAATTTTCTTTACACTAGATTGTCTTTCTGAACATTTAAAAAAACTTTTTCTGCTACAATTCAAGACCAGCAATGTTTCTGACACAGGTTAGTTTTTGGAAGGCAGTGACTCTACCTTTTATAATTTTTTTCACCAGTTTCTAGTTCATTTGTAGTGTCATCTTTTTTTTTTACCATAAATTGTAAATGAACCAAGACCAAGAAAAGCTCCTATATATCTCCTAATAAATCTACTGCAGAGGGAATTCTTATTATGAATGAAAGCAAATATATGTGCCTCAGCATAATGCCGCACGATCCAATCTGGGTCGATCATCGAGAACTCTTATTAGATGTTAACATCTGGTTTGGATGCAGGATGGAGTTTTCTCTCTGTGTCAACCAGAATACCTGTCCAACGTGACAGCAAAATTGCAGAAGGATATCCTAAATTGAGAAGGTTTACCTAATCTGTATAAACCCTTTTAGTAGGAGGCTTGTGTTACCTTCTCCATGATCGAAACATTTAAATATATTAAAGGGTTAAATAAGGTTCAGGAGCGAAGTGTTTTTAATAGGAAAGTGAACACAAGAACAAGGGGACACAATCTGAGGTTAGTTGGGGGAAAGATCAAAAGCAACATGAGAAAATATTATTTTACTGAAAGAGTAGTAGATCCTTGGAACAAACTTCCAGCAGACGTGGTAGATAAATCCACAGTAACTGAATTTAAACATGCCTGGGATAAACATATATCCATCCTAAGATAAAATACAGAAAATAGTATAAGGGCAGACTAGATGGACCATGAGGTCTTTTTCTGCCGTCAGACTTCTATGTTTCTATGTTTTGCAATTTGGCTCACAAAGGTTTGTTTCAAGCGGTAAAAATGAGACGGCAAATTGCTGATCTATTAATTTTCTGCCACATTCCATTTTTCCCATTTACCTTGTGATTTTAGAGTGCACTTATCTTACTTGAACTGTAGCTGTAAGTCACCTTGAGAATTTTAATGGAAAAGTAAGATCATGTTTTTACAGAAAAATAAATGAACTATTTTGGTAGTTCATTGTTCTCAAATCTATTGCTCCTAAGATTCAGGCAAAGTAATATACAATACATGTCGTATTTGAATAGAGCTATAATGAGAACATCGCCAAAGGTGGCAATACCGAGTCAAACAGCTGAGTTCTAAGGTAGCTAAGCAGGATCAGCTTCACTAGCCCTTGTATGTCAGCACAGGAAGTCCTCAACTTATGACCAAATTTCTGTTGTTAAGAGAGACATTTGTTAAGTAAGTGTCCCATTTTACAACTGTTCTTGCCTCAGTTGTTAAGTGAATCACTGCTGTTGATAAATTAGTAACATTCATAAATATGACCCAGTTGCCAAGTACAGTGGTACTGCTACCTACAAACGCCTCTACTTATAAACTTTTCTAGATAAGAAACGGGTGTTCAAGATTTTTTTGCCTCTTCTCAAGAACCATTTCCCACTTACAAACCCGAGCCTCCAAAACTGTAACCGGAAAAGGCAGGGAGAAGTCTCTGTGGGGTCTCTCTAAGAATCTCCTGGGAGGAAACAGGGCCGGAAAAGGCGGGGAGAAGCCTCCATGGAGCCTCTCTAGGAATATCCTGGGAGGAAACAAGGGCCCCACTCTCCCTATGGTTTCCCCAACTGCACACATTATTTGCTTTTACATTGATTCCTATGGGAAAAATTGCTTCTTCTTACAAACATTTCTACTTAAGAACCAGAACGAATTAAGTTCGTAAGTAGAGGTACCACTGTATCTGGATTTTGATCACATGATCCTGGGGATGCTGCAAAGGTGGTAAGTGTGGAAAACAGCCCTAACTCACTATTTTCAATGCTGTTGTAACTTTGAATGGTCACTAAATGAACTGTTGTAAATCAAGGACTACCTGTACCACAGGAAATCCCAGGGTAGCAGACTAGATCGGGAAGTTATAAAAAAGGCTCCCAAAAGAAGACCGTGGCAAACCCATTTCTTACTGTGCTGAGAAAATGACACGGATTGTCCCTATAATCACTAGGAATCAAGCTCAATTTTCGGGTAGTCTCTATTTATAATAACAGCATGTTAGGACTTGGTAGTCTCCTGCTCTTTTGCCAATAATATAGAAAAAGTTTAATCCAAGTTTTCTTTCAGACTGTAAGAAGTTCATTTTTGTTCATTCTATTCCTGAATGAGAATTCCTGAATGAACAAATCTCCCCAGAACAGCAACTTTACAGATAGCCCTTGACATACATACGTACATACGTACATACGTACATACATACATACATACATACATACATACATACATACATACACTTATTCGACTTCTATTCCACCCAATCCCGAAGGACTTAGGCCAGTTGACATGGCCAACAGGGGTGTCATGATAACAGTGTTCCAATACTTGAGGGGCTACCATAGATGGTCAGGCTATTGTCCAAAGCACCAGAAGGCCAGACAAGGAATAATGAATGGAAGCTGACCAAGGACAGATTTAACCTGTATCTTCAACACTCCGTGGCCTGCATTGGCTGCCGATCAGTTTCCGGTCACAATTCAAAGTGTTGGTCATGACCTTTAAAGCCCTACATGGCATTGGACCAGAGTACCTCCGGAACCGCCTGCTACCGCATGAATCCTAGCGGCCGATAAGGTCCTACAGAGTTGGCCTTCTCCAGGTCCCGTCGACTAAACAATGTCGTCTGGCGGGCCCCAGGGGAAGAGCCTTCTCTGTGGCGGCCCCGGCCCTCTGGAATCAACTCCCCCCGGAGATTAGAACTGCCCCCACCCTCCTTGCCTTTCGTAAACTACTTAAGACCCACCTATACCGCCAGGCATGGGGGATTTGAGACATCTTCCCCCAGGCTCATTATTATTTATGTTTGGTATGTATGTGCTGTTTGGTTTTAATTATGATAGGGTTTTTAGTTATTTTTAATATTAGATTTGTGCCATTGTAATATTGTTTTTATCGTTGTTGTGAGCCGCCCCGAGTCTTCGGAGAGGGGCGGCATACAAATCTAATAAATTGAATTGAATTTAATTGAACCTGGAAATAAGGAGGAACTTTCTGACAGTGAGAGCGATCAACCCAGTGGAACAGCTTGCCTGCGGAGGTTGTGAGAGCTCCAACACTTGAGACTTTCAAAGGGAGATTGGACCTCCATTTGTCCAGAATGGTGTAGGGACTCCTGCTTGAGTGGGGGGTTGGACTAGATGACCTTAAAGGGTCCCCTCCAACTCTAATAAAGTAATCTAAACATATGACCATAATTGAGGTCAAATTTTTTATTGTTAAGTGAAACATTTCTTAAGTGAATTTTGCCGCATTTTATGACCTTGCTTGCCTCAGTTGTTAAATGAATCACTGCTAAATCTGCACTTCTATTTCTACTAGTTTTTTCTCATCATTCCTATCATCCTTTTCCTCCCACTTAGGACTGTATGACTATAACTTGTTGCTTGTATCCTAAGATTTTCATTAATATTGATTGTTTCTTCATTGCTTATTTGACCCCTATGACAATCATTAAGTGTTGTACCACATGATTCTTGACAAATGTATCTTTTTTCTTCTATGTGCGTTGAGAGCATCTGCACCAAACAAATTCCTTGTGTGTCCAATCACAGTTGGCCAATAAAATTCTATTCTATTCTATTCTATTCTGCTGTTGATAAGATAGCAATTTTTATAATAAGGGTTTTTAGTTGTTTTATTAAATTTGATTGTTACATGTTGTTTTTTATCATTGTTGTTAGCCACCCCGAGTCTGCGGAGAGGGGCAGCATACAAATCCAATAAATAATAATAATAATAATAATAATAATAATAATAATAATAATAATAATAATAATCCAGTTGTCAAGTGACTCTGTCTTCTCTATTGACTTTGCTTTTCAGAAGGTCACAAAAGGGGATTGGATGACCCCAGGACAATGCAACTGTCATAAATTGAGTCACTTGTCAAGCATCCAAATGTAAATCATGTGACCCATGGGGATACTTGCAACAGTCATAAGTATGACAATGGCCATAACTCATTTTCTTTCAGTGGTGTTGTAACTTCAAACGGTCATTAAGTGAACTGTTGTAAGTCGAGGACTCTCTGTATCGTCTTAAGCAATAGAACTTAAGCATAGCAGTCAAAGAAGTGCAGGTAGTCGTCAGCCAACAATCATAATTGAGCCCAAAATTTTGGTTGCTTAATGAGACACTTGTTGAGTGAATTTTGCACCATTTATGACCTTTCTCACCACGGTTGTTAAGTGAATCAATGCAGTTGTCACATTAGTCACACGGTTGTTAAATAAATCTGGCTTCTCCATTGACTTTCTTGTCAGAAGGTCTTTTCAGAAGGTCGCAGAAGATCCCAGTCTTCTGGGATCACGTGACCCCAGAACACTGGAAGGGTCAAAAATATGAGTCATTTGGCGATGGTCTGAATTTTGATCATGCGACCAGTGGGGACCCTGCAACAATTGCAAATGTGACAAACGTTCATAAGTCACTTTTTCCCCTGTGCAGTTGTAACTTTGAATGGTCACTAAATGAACTGTTGTAAGTTGAGGGCTATAATGCCTATAATACATTTTATTTTATTTATTTTATTTTTTTATGCCACCCTTCTCCTGACTCAGGGTGGCTTACAACATGTTAGCAATATCACTTTTTAACAGAGCCAGCATATTGCTCCCACAATCCGGGTCCTCATTTTACCCACCTCGGAAGGATGGAAGGCTGAGTCAACCTTCAGCCGGTGATGAGATCTGAACCGCTGACCTGCAGACCTACAGTCAGCTTTAGTGGCCTGCAGTACTGCACTCTACCCATTGCGCCACCTCGGCTCATTTTGACCGCATCCTCACTCTTCATTCTCATTCCCAATATTTAGTTATGAGCAAGACCAAGCAATAAGATGTTGTTGGGATGAGGGCATTGAACAGGAAAGGTAATAGATCAAACATGCCTTTCCTCTTATTTTCCCACTCCTGCTCCCAGAACAGTGACAGTCTATCACCTTTTCTATAAATAAAAAGACTAGGCAATAGTAAGAACAGGTGGTGAGGAGAGAAATGACCCTTTCGCTAAGAGTCAGGGTGGCGCAGTGGTTAGAGTACAGTACTGCAGGCTACTTCTGCTGATCACTGGCTGCCAGCAGTTTGACAGATCGAATCTAATCAGGCTCAAGGTTAACTCAGCCTTCCATCCTTCCAAGGTCGGTAAAATGAGGACCCAGATTGTTGGGGGCAATAAGCTGATTCTGGAAACCACTTAGAGAGGGCTGTAAAGCACTGTGAAACGGTATATAAATCTAAGTGCTGGTGCTATTGCTATTCCATCGCTGGCCAGCATTAAATTATCCCTGCTGGAAGCTTACCAGTGCCCATACATTCTCCTTGCAATGTAAAAAGGATGTTGAGACTCTAGAAAGAGTGCAGAAAAGAGCAATAAAGATGATTAGGAGACTGGGGGCTAAAACGTATGCAGGAGCTGGCCATGGCTAGTTTCATGAAAAGAAGGACTAGGGAAGACATGATAGCAGTGTTCCAATATCTCAGGGGTTGCCACAAAGAAGAGGGAGTCAACCTATTCTCCAAAGCACCGGAGGGTAGAACAAGAAGCGATGGGAAGAAACTAAACAAGGAGAGGAGCAACTTAGAACTAAGAAGAAACTCCCTGACAGGTTAGAACAATTAATCAGTGGAACAGCTTGCCTCCAGAAGTTGTGAATGCCCCAACACTGGAAGTTTTTAAGATGTTGGATAACCATTTGTCTGAAGTAATGTAGGGTTTCCTGCCTAAGCAGGGGGTTGGACTAGAAGATCTCCAAGGTCCCTTCCAACTCTGATGATGATGATGATGATTATTATTATTACTACTACTACTACTACTATTACTACTACTACCACTACCGTTGGAGATGCAATACCAAAAATGGGTTGGGGAAGAGAGAAAAAATAAAAATATAAGGAAGATGATATAGGAATAAAAAAGTAACAATAAATAAAAGCAAATAGAATAAACATAGAATGTATAGTAGAAATTGAGTACATTGCTATTACTATGTATATAAATTGATTTATGAACTATATGTATAAAGGGTAAATTGAAGTAGGAGAAGGGGAAATTGAATATGTAAAAATGTTTACTGAGGTGAAATAGTTGAAAAGGAGGAAACTGTATACATTTCTATTTATTTAGTTTTTTTTTTAAAAAAAGTTTACATTTGCTCTTTTCTCCACCCATTATATTCCTTTGATCGAAGTCTACAACATAGATAGTACTTGACACTACAACCACAATTGAGACCAACCCTTCTGCTTTTAAGTGAGACTTTTGTTAAGTGGGTTTTCCCCTATGTTGCGACCTTCCTTCTACAGTCTTTAAATGAATCACTGCTGTTGATCAGTTAGTAACCCAGTTGGTTCAGAGAATTCTGCTTCCCCTGTGCTTGACTGTGCTTGTCGGAAGGTCGCAAAAGGAGATCCCATGACCCTGGGACACACCAACGGTCGTAAATATGAAGCAGTTGACAAGCATCTGAATTTTGATCACATGATCATGGGAATGTCTTAAAGGTCTTAAGTGTGAAAAAAACGTCATAACTGATCCACATTGGACCACAAATGGTCACATTTTTCAGTGCCATTGTAATTTCAAACAGTCACTAAATGAACTGTTGTAAGTCGAAGACTACCTGTATTAAGGATAGACTTCCAACATGTCTATTCTCTGAGGTATTTTAATCTTAGAACAGAACAGAATATAATTCTCTATTGGCCAAGCATGATTGGGCACACAAGGAATTTGTCTTTGGTGCATATGCTCTCAGTGTACATAAAAGAAAAGTTTGTCGAGAATCATAAGATACAACACTTAGTGATAGTCCAGGTACAAATAAACCATCAAATCATATTAGGAACCAGTCAATATAAATTGTAAGGATACACACAACAAAGTTACAATCATACAGCCCTTTGTGGGTGGAGATGGGTGATAGGAAGGATGAGAAGATTAATAGTAGTGCAGACTTAGTAAATAGTTTGATAGTGTTGAAGGAATTATAGTCAAAACTGTAGGTTCCACACAAAAGTCCTGAGAATTCTTGCCAATATGTTAATTCAAGAAATCTTTAGAAAGAAAACTAAAAAGGGAGCTCTTAGAACTGAACATTAGTTGGATATTGAAATGACTCTAAAAGCCAAAATATGGCTTTTTGCTGAGCACATTTACTGGTGAGCGTCTCCTTTCAAGCATGAAACCTAAAAAGCGGATGCCCAGTTTGTTTTAACTTAGTCATCTTCACAATAATTCTCCAGCACCTAACCAGAAAGTGATGTACTATCAGCCACAGGCATCTTTCCTGAATTGCTCTGAAAAGACAATTTAAATGTCCCTAGGCATGGAAGTGAGCACTGCCCACACAAATCACTGAAGGAAACTAAGATGTGAAAATAACTGGAAGAGGGTATCTGTCCATCCAGCCTCACAGCTGAAGAAGATAGCAGAGAAGTATCCCTATTCTTTTCTCATCCTGTCCTTATCTAGCATAAGACTTATTAACTAACAGCTAACTAACTAACTTTAATAACTAACAGAAAGCAGAAAGGAAATTCCACTCAATGCCCATATTGCAGAATGGTAGGACCTGGGAGAAAACAGGGTATGACAATCATACAACATGATTCACCCTAAATATTATAGCACAGACTCTGAGTGGTTCACAGTAATCTCATAGGCTCAGGTTGCCCAAGTTACTTAAATCAGTTTCTTACGCACCTAGCCGTTGCATTTACTAAAAGCAAACTTGGTTAGTTTTTCTCTAGTAAGTAAAACACAGGTTATTTTGTTACACTATAGTTCAGTGTACTGTGCAAACTCGGTACATTGGCTGATTCAGTAATCACATTGTTTATTTGGGTGAATGCATCCTATGATGTTGTCCAGCTATATTAAACTTTGAATGAAATGTAATTATTATTATTATTATTATTATTATTATTATTATTATTATTATTATTTATTAGATTTGTATGCCGCCCCTTTCCGAAGACTCCGAAGACAAGTAAATGGAATACAGATTATAATATCCCATCATATTATCCAGTACAGTGGTACCTCTACTTAAGAACTTAATTCGTTCCGTGACCAGGTTCTTAAGTAGAAAAGTTTGTAAGTAGAAGCAATTTTTCCCATAGGAATCAATGTAAAAGCAAATAATGCATGCAAACCCATTAGGAAAGAAATAAAAGCTTGGAATTTGGGTGGGAGGAGGAGGAGGAAGAAGAGGAGGAGGACAGTCAATGCCGAAGGGAGAAGGTGAGATGAGGGGGGGGGGAAATCCAAAACTTTAAGGCTTAAAAAAAAAGAGGGACTCTGAGGCGGCGAGGAGGAGCATGCGCCTCCCATACACCCGGCGCGAGGCTGCCTTTCATACACTGCACCATAGAGAAAAACCCAGAGGGAATGGCAGAAAACTGGCCAGGCCTTCTTGCTGCTCTCAAATTTCCTGGGAAATTTTTCCGGGTTCGGGTTATTAAGTAGAAAATGGTTCTTGAGAAGAGGCAAAAAAATCTTGAACACCCGGTTCTTATCTAGAAAAGTTCTTAAGTAGAGGCGTTCTTAAATTGAGGTACCACTGTATTTGTGTTTCCTTACTGCGCTGTAGGTTAGCTAGAAAGAAGAACACATAATAACCTTCCAGTATTATTCTATTCCGATGTCATTCACTATTCTACCTCTATTGTAGACTGGGTGGTTGTGCTAAGATACAGCTTACAGGAACCCTTCAACATAATCCATTGTTAATTAAATCCTTTGTTCTTGTTAGGTTGCAACAAAGCCTCATCTCCGACTAAATTAATGTCTACTGACTTGAAACAGCGTAACTGCATTTCTTAATCTTAAAAAAAAAAAAAGTTTTGCAGTTCCTATCAGACCAGAGATCCTTATATTTTTGCTATATGTTTTCCCAATGGAAGAAAATGTTGGTCAGACAAATCTGGAGTGGTTCGTCTGAGACATATGCCAGACATGCTGGCAGGACAGCCCAGAGCAGCTGGCTGTGGGGAAGGGATGATACCAACAGGCAGGAAAATCACAGAGCAGCTACCAAAGGGGGAGACAATATGGCCTCACCTTGACATCCACAAATCAGGTGGTCCAGTCTGGCATATGGGATTGGACCTACTGCCCCCATTTCCCTGTTGCATATAATTAATTCCTAGGTTTCTCAATTTAAGTAACTTTAAACCTTGTGGACTTCAACTCCCATAATTCTCCAGATGGCTAGACTGCTTAGGGAATTCTGGGAATTGAAGTCCACATATTTTACAATGGCCAAAGTTGATAAACACTGTGCTATCCACAAAAGAGATACGGAACTATATACCTGCTTTCCCTCCTTAATGAACTTCCTGGTAAGGTGGAAGGGGAAAGATTGAAAAATATGGGATATTTTGTAAATGCATCAGTTTCTTAAAGAGTCCTTTGCTCAGTTGTTCCTCAGGTTTTAAAGGCAAGTCTGCTTTCAAAATATTAGCTGGGTAATAAATTGATAGTTTCGTAGGAAAATGATTTTGGTATTACATGGCTACTTCTAAAGGAACAGATTTCATTTATGCATTGCCACTACTGCTTAGAGAGGGCTGTAAAGCACTATGGAGTGGTATATAAATCTAAAATGCTACTGATAAATGCTATGCTCAGTGAGTGTGAGTGAGGCATTGAAAGATTTTTTTAAACGGCAAAATGTTAATGGAAATAGATGCCGCCATTGTGTAATTTGGTTGATTACAATTTTTTTTTTTAAATCAAACCCCAGTACAAATACTATACATTTAGAACCAGAAGTAGTCAGATATTATCCCTTCAGAGGCACTTTTAAAAGAACCTGCATAAAATGCCTTTTGCATTTTGTTTCTTTTGACAGCTAATAATCACATTGAAATGTCAGTCACTTTTCACTCAACAGGAAGATCCTTGGTGCAGAGGAAAATAAATCAGGTTCTCATTTAACTCCTCTGTTCACAAGTCTCAACAGATTCCGGCTCAAGCTTTAAATATACTTGGGGGAAGGGGGGGGGGGAAGAATGCAGAAGGTTCATCCCCTGAACTTCTTCCCCCACCTTGGGTAGCTTTATTTGATCAGAAATAGCCCTCTTTGTCTAGCCAATGGAGATGAATAAAATCTATTTTCATCCCAAAACTGCAGTTTAGAATCACAGAATAGAATAGCATAGAATAGAATGTAAAATAGAATATAGAATATAGAGAATAGAATATAGAGAATAGAATAGAATATAGAATAGAATATAGAATAGAATATAGAATAGAATAGAATAGAATATTTATTGGCCAAATGTGATTGGACACGCAAGGAATAGGAGAGGAGAGGAGAGAAGAGGATGGGATTATTTATTGGCCAAGTATGATTGGACAGACAAGGAATTTATCTTTGGTGCAAATGGAGGGAATTTAGCAGTCAGAAAGATGAACAGACACAGCATCCACAGTGGCAGAAAAATGTGCAGTATTATATGTCACTAGGAATTTTAAACCCAAGAAGGCAGGCAAAAAAGGACTTCTTCTGAGCTCAAATAAATCAGAGCTTCACTGTCCTGCAGGGTCAAGGATTCTCGGCTAAACTGATGTAGGCAAGAAACACAGAGTTGTGACATGGATCACATGGTACATAAAGCACATGCATGTCGTCTAAGCTTATCTCCTACACACACACACACACACACACACACACACCCCAAACTGTACATACAGACTACTTATTTTCAAGAAAACAGCAAAGGTAATTAGCCACTGCATGCAAAATAAGGCCTCGTTTCATGGATTGCAAGGCTTGCCCTAGCAAATAAAAGAAGAAGTAGCAGCAGGAGAGGGAGGAAAAAAAGTGGGGAGGGGAAGACCACGAATGTCATTTGGAGGTGGCAGCACTCAGGGACACTTCAACACCCACTCCCAATAAGGCAAACTACACCCTCTTCTCCCCCCACACCACTTGCCCTTTCCCCAACTATTAGGAAAGGATCTCCTCGCCTGTGGATGGATGGATCCGTCTCTACTACAGGCAAATTATTATTATTAATATTAATATTATTATTAATAATAATAATAATAATAATAATAATAATAATTGTATGCCACCCCTCCCCGAAGACTCGGGGCCATTCACAGCATACAATATAAAACAGTGAATACAGAGACAAATCTAATTAATTAAAAACGACGTAAGCTAAAACACCCAATATATTAAAAATCAATCCTACAAATTCAAATTGCAGCCATACATCACAATTCTTGGCCAGGGGGTCTAGATCTAATTGCCCCAAGCCTGGCGACATAAGTGAGTCTTAAGACTCTTGTGGAAGGCAGTGGGAATCTCCGGGGTGAGCAGATTCCAGAGGGCCGGGGCCCCCACAGAGAAGGCTCTTCCCCTTAGCCCCGCCAAGCGAAATACACTAGTAGTAGAAAGCGAGGGACTTAAAATCCTGCCAAAGCAAGGAATCGCCTGGGTGAGATTAAGATCCCGGCGAGGTGGCACAAGAGCAGCGACGGCTCTTCCTCCGGGCTGCACAAGGCAGGCAGGGGACACCCAAAAGTCCGCGGTTGCCGGTTCGGTTCGGAAGCCGAACCGTCCAGGGCTGCGGCGCGCTCCGTCTCCGGCCCCTCGACGGGCCGTGGGGCGTCTTGCCCGGGATTCGGACGCGCGATCGGGCTGCGAAGGGGCGATGAGCGACGGCGCGGGTACCTCGCAGCCGTAGAGCTGCCCGAGCTGCTCCACGATCCACTCTTCCAGCACCAGCCTTTTCCGCAGCTCTTTGCGATCGTACTTGACGGTCACTTTGCCCTGCTGGTGGCGCCGCTGCTGCTGCTGGACTTGGACCACGGCGGGGGCGACCGAATCTTCCCGGGAGGCGCTTCCGCGAGGACTCTGGAAGAAAACCCGGGTCCCTCCGCCGGCGCCTCCGCCGGCGGCGGCGGGGACGGCGGAGCCCGGTTCGCTACCTCCGGTTACCACCGACATGTTCCAGCTCAGCCTCGTGGGCAGAGAAATCCCTTCCTTCGAGCGATCGGTGCTTCGGGGAGCGCCGCCGGTATGGCTGCCGACGAAGATGACCCTCTCCGGCCACGCCGCCACCGTGCGGGAGCGCTCGCCTGCCTTACACCTGCGGCTGGTAGCCTCTCACGGTACTGCTGGCGCCTCCGCCGCCGGTTCGGCAGGAGGAAGGCGGGGTGTCCGGCAGTCTTGAAAAACGGGGCGGGGACTAGTGCCTTAAAGACACCGCCAGCGTGTAGCTACGACGACGCGCATTTACCCCTCTGTCGGGGCAAAGTTCTTCGCCTTTTCCCGCCCCGAAGCCTCTCCTGCGCCTTTAAAGGCCGGTCGCTTTGGCCTCAAATGCGCTCGGTAGAGCTTCGCCCCTCCTTGTTCGCGCAGCTCTTGGGCGGACAGAAGTCGTATGGGGGGGGGAGAGGATATTTATGTGCCGGGCTGGTCTTTTTCTGACGCTGACGGGATTTGAGTCCCGATAAACGTTTCAAAAGTCTCTCGGCCTCCGTCAAGTAACCTAGAACGGGGTCGCTCCGCCCTTGGCAACTTTAAGACTCGTAGACTTCAACTCCCAGAATTCCTCAGCCAGCAAAACTGAGGGATTCTGGAATTCTGAGGGATTCTGGAACTCTGAGGAATTATGGTTGAGGAGTTCTGGAGTTGAAGTCCACAAGTTGAGATTGTCTACATTTGACCTCTCCACTTTTCTAAGGGGGGGGTGGGGGTGCATAAGTGCACCATTGTGCCTACCGTCCCTGTCCTATTGTCCTTTCTTATCATTACTTTCTATGTTATGTTTATATAAACTACTATCCTATAATTGATTGACAAAAATAAATAAAATAAAAATTAAAAAGTCTTAAAGTCACCAAGGTTGGAGATTCCTGTTCTAGAAGACACCAAGCGGGCCTACCTATTCATGCAGCTGTGTAACGGACTCTGATTTGCTCATTGTGGCTTGTAAATCAAGATTTGCATTTAAGTCACACACTCAGCTGTATGGGTGAGCAAAGGCCAAGTGTGCAGTTACCCAAACAATTAGGAGTAGGCAAACTATGAATTTACATTAGTGATTGAAATCTGTTTCCTGTCAGGATCTCAATAAACATCCGAGAAATAAATCAAGGGTCCAAGCCTTGGCCTTCTTCCAAGTTCCAATTTATTAACAGAGCCAAGTGGGATACCAACTTTAGTCAAACCGATACTAACTTTTCCTACAGTTCCCCACCCAGGTTAAGATTCATCCCTTGTCTCCACACCCACAAGTTCATCACATGGACCACTCCGGTTCTCTCAACATCCATGGTCCTCCCATTTACTTCTGGATGGTGCTGAACAAAGGATGACCTTGTGTCTTTTGGAATGAATTCGTTGTGGCTACTATCTTTCCCCCTCATGCAACCACCCCTCCTAATTCCCAAAGTACTATTCTACTTGTGGCAGGCCAAAGTCTCTTAACTCAAAACAATGGCTTCAGCCTGACATTTCCATGAAAAACCATAGTTTGTCTTAGCTGTGGTTTGTTGACTAAATTACATTCATACAAATCCATGCATAACACACTGATGAATACCCTGTTTCCCCCAAAGAAGACAGCATCTTATATTAATTTTTGCTCCCAAAGATGTGCTACGTCTTATTTTCAGGGGATGTCTTATCTTTTTTCAATGAAGAAGAATTCACATTTATTGCTGAACAAAAAAAATGAACATTTATTATATACTGTACAGTAGTTGTCATCACAAACCAGCATAACCAGACAAACTCTGAATCTTATCAAGAATTTCTTACTACTACCGTACCATTATTTCCATGTACAACAATTACTGGTATACTTTCTTCAAATATATGTTATATATGTTCTGTTCGGGAATGCTGCAAAATGAAACGTTCCTGGGTCTTACTTTTGGGGGATGCCTTATATTAGGCAATTCTACGAAACCACTCTTATGTCTTACTTTCGGAGGTGACCTATTTTCGAAGGAAACAGGGTAGGAGCTGAAAATAGGTGCAAAGTAAGATACTGGTTTATGAAAGACTGAATCAATATGTATATTATGTTATTAATATACACTGCTCAAAAAAATAAAGGGAACACTTAAACAACAGAATATAACTCTAAGTAAATCAAACTTCTGTGAAATCAAAATGTCCACTTAGGAAGCAACACTGATTGACAATCAATTTCACATGCTTTTGTGCAAATGGAATAGTTGTGCAAATGAAATATTCAACAAGAATATTTCATTCATTCAGATCTAGGATGTATTATTTGAGTGTTCCCTTTATTTTTTTGAGAATAATAATAATGATTATTATTATTATTATTATTATTATTATTTACTAGATTTGTATGCCACCCCTCTCCAAGGACTCGGAGCGGCTCACAATACATCATGTACAAATCTAATGTTAAACACAATTTAAAACTCTTATTATAAAAAAGAAAACAATCACACAACCTAACAGACCATACATAAACCATAATAGCTAGGGGTATGTCAGTTTCCCCATGCCTGGCGACAAAGGTGGGTCTTCAGAAGCTTTTGAAAGGCAAGGAGGGTGGGGGCAGTCCTAATTCCCGGGGGGAATTGATTCCAGAGGGCCGGGGACACCACAGAGAAGGCTCTTCCCCTGGGGCCCGCCAGACAACATTGTTTAGTCGACAGGACCTGGAGAAAGCCAACTCTGTAGGACCTAATCGGCCGCTGTGATTCGTGCGGCAGAAGACAGTCCTGAAGGTATTCTGGTCCGATGCCATGTAGGGCTTTATAGGTCATGACCAACACTTTGAATTGTGACCAGTGCAAGCTGCGGAGTGTTGATGAGACATGGGCATATCTGAGAAAGCCCATGATTGCTCTCGCGTCTGCATTCTGCACGACCAGAAGTTTCCAAACACTTTTCAAAGGTAGCCCCATGTAGTGAGCGTTGCAGTAGTCGAACCTCAAGGTGATGAGGGCATGAGTGACTGTGAGCAGTGACTCCCTGTCCAAGTAAGGCCGTAACTGGTGCACCAGGCAAACTTGGGCAAATGCCCTCCTCGTCACAGCTGAAAGATGGTGGTCTAATTTTAGCTGTGGATCGAGGAAGACGCCCAAGTTGTGGACCCTCTCTGTCAGTAATCCCCCTCCCCCAGGATAATGGATGGACAGATGGAATTGTCCTTGGGAGGCAAAACCCACAGCCACTCCGTCTTGTCTCATACTATGATTCCTATTAATTGGCATAGAAATCCAATTAATAAATAAATTCATCTGCAAGTAGGCATGTTTGGTCAATCTTGGCAACCCAGTTTCTGTTCTTTGGAATTTAAATCAATAGTAAGGAAAATAAAGTGTTTGGACAATTTGGTGGTCTCTGTGTTTAGGAGCACATAAAGCGCAGCTGGCATTGAATAATATAATCCTAAAGTTGCAGACACTATAACTGGAGCATATTAAATTTCCTTGCATTTAGTCCTGTTTTTATTCACTGAATCTGTCCAAATCCTCCTCAGTGTGATGCTCCAAATTTTACACAATAATTCGACATGTGATTTGGCCAACACAGAATAAAATGGAGCACTTGAAAAGTATACAAATTGTGCTTGCCTTTTTTGCAGCCGCATTGCAACATTCACTCGTATAGAATAGAATAGAATAGAATTTTTATTGGTCAAGTGTGATTGGACACACAAGGAATTTGTCTTGGTGCATATGCTCTCAACGTACATAAAATAAAATATACATTTGTCAAGAATCATGTGATACAACACTTAATGATTGTCATAGGGGTCAAATAAGCAATGAAGAAGCAATATTAATAAAAATCTTAGGATATACGCAACAAGTTACAGTCATACAGTCAACATGGGAGGAAATGGGTGATAGGAATGATGAGAAAAACTAGTAGAATAGAAGTGCAGATTTAGTAGAAAGTCTGACAGTTTTGAGGGAATTATTTGTTTAGTAGAGTGATGGCGTTCGGGAAAAAACTGTTCTTGTGTCTAGTTGTCTTGGTGTGCAGTACTCTGTAGCGACGTTTTGAGGGTAGGAGTTGAAACAATATTGTATGCAATTATCAATTTTTTTCAAAATGTTTGTATAAGTTCTATTATCAAGATATTACCATGTCCCCTGTCCTATACCTGTAGGTTTATGATTTCTAAGGGGAGAAATTTGCATTTGGTTCTGTTAAATATCATCAAGTTATCCTCAGGGAGAAAGTATTCAAGCAAGGAATATAATTATGTAATTATACAAAGTACTAGATAATTGCGATAGAAAAACCTAACTTTGATGACTAAAAAGCAAAGTCTGACATCTTAATTAGATGCAATATTCTAAAAACCACATTCACTAATACATATTATGGTTAAGCCAAATAAAGGGTCACAAAATGTTCAAGCTTTCAAAAATCTCCAGATTTTTTTTCTTAAAATTATTACAGAAAGCACCTGAGGAATGCAAAGAAAAAGAATAATAGAATTTATATTTCATTTAAATAATAAATTCTTCCTAGTCAAGTGCAAGGTAGAATGTAGGAAATAACTAAAGAGATTCAAATTGAACCTTTTCTGTTAATTATGACTGTATACAGAACTCCCTCAAAGGTTGTCATTATGAAAATCCTAACAAATATCTGTACTTAGTGAGACGGCCTGAAGTCCTTGACTTACAACAGTTCATTTAGTGACTATTTGACATTATAACATCATGACCATTTTTCACACTTATGACTGTTGCAACATCCTCACGGTCACATGACCAAAATTCAAATACTTGACAACTGATTCCTATTTATGACCTTTGCAGGGTTGTGGGATCATGTGATCCTCTTTTACGACCTTCTCACAAGCAAAGTCAATGGGGAATCCAGATTCACTTAACAACTGTGCTGCTAACTTAAGAACTAAAGCGATTTGCTTAACAATTGTGGCAAGACATTGGCCACAATTTCTTAACATGGGGCAAAACTCACTTAAAAATTTCTCACTTAGCAACATAAATTTTGGTCTCAATTGTGGTTGTAAGTCAAGGACTACCTGTAATACTTATAAAGGGTAAATGTTTCCCCTGTTCAGTTGTGTCCAATTCTAGGGGCCAGTGTTCACCTCCATTTCTTAGCCGAGTGAGCCAACATTGTCCAAAGACGCTTCTGCAGTTCTGTGGCCAGCAGCCAAGAAAAACTGATACCTTTCCAACAAAGTGGTACCTATTTTTCTACTCCCATTTATTTATTCATTCATTCATTCATTTGTCCAATACACAAATACATAGGAAAAAAATAGACATGTGGTAATATATATAAGGGTAAAAGTGAACTTAGAGGAGAGGATATATGAAAGGAAGAGAAAGGAAAGACAATTGGACAGGGGACGAAAGGCACACCAGTGCACTTATGTACGCCCTTTACTGGCCTCTTAGGAACCTGGAGAGGTCAATCGTGGAGAGTCTAAGGGAGAAATGTTGGGGGTTAGGGGTTGACACAATTGAGTGCAGTAATGAGTTCCACGCTTCGATAACAGGATTGTTGAAATCATATTTTTTACAGTCACGTTTGGAGCGGTTCGTATTAAATTTGAATCTGTTGCGTGCTCTTGTGTTGTTGCGGTTGAAGCTGAAGTAGTCATTGACCGGTAGGACGTTGCAGCATACGATCTTGTCGGCAATACTCAAATCATGTTTTAGGCGCCGTAGTTCTAGGCTTTCTAGGCCCAACTGCTAGTTGAGAAGGAGCTGGAACAAGTAGCAGGAGTTCAGCCCATAGGCAAGTGGTCAGGTCTTGAACCCAAGCAGTCAGCTTTCCTGCTAACAAGCTCAGTGCCCCCTTCCCCAAGAGTAATATTTATAATATCATAAATATTACAGCATGGCTACTTCTTTAGTAACACACCAAATACATAATTAATAATAACAACAACGTATTTGGTGTGTTACTAAAGAAGTAGCCATGCATTTCCTCAGTTCCAGCACTGAATCAGAAAACCACGTTTTAAATAAAACTCTATCTCTTACTATCCCTGATACATGATGTCTTGGGGAAGGTAATCCATCATTGTCGGGAGAAGAATAGTTTAACCATGTTCAGCCAAGCATGCTTCAAGAATAAATATTAGAAGGGGAGAGAAACCAAGTAAAATTTGCAGCTCCCCCACAACTGTGCCTCATCGTCCATTCTCTTTGGCAGGTTCATGCATCATACTAAGCTGTAATATAGCCTATGGATATTATGGAAACATAGTTATCATAATTTGATTATAATTTATGGCTTATTATACAAAATTAGGCAGCTAGGTGTTTTCAAGAAACAATACTTAAAACCACAGATCAGTGTAATATGTGAATGTAAGCATTCTGATAATTTAAGATTCACATCAAACTGAATGAAATTAACACTTGCTAAACCTTAAACCATAGTAATAAGCAAGGTGTGGGATGGCCTATAAAGTGACTCTCTGTCATAGGCATCCACAGAAGGACAAGACAATGGGGATAAATGGCACATGCACAATGACACTGTGTAATGCCATGACTGCATTATCATGCAAATGCCATGACTTATGTACCTGGGACAGATGTTATAATGTTATACATAACTACATGGGTGTCTGCTGCCATCTGCAAAATGATAAATGTCATGACATAAGGTCTAGACATGCATTTTAACATTACATGCAAAGGGTGAGTTTGTTTTGTGATGTCACCTTTGTCACTTGACCCCAACCCCATCTTTAATAGGTACGTATGCACAGCTGTAGTGCTTATACAATGATGTCAGCATGCAGGTATTGTTTTGACATCGCTGTGATTTGTTATGGGTACTGCCTTTTACAACTTACACATGCTACGAAAAGGGCAAAAAAGCTTTCTGCTATCAGATGCTGCAAATCAAAATGAAATTGTCAGCAATCTTGAATAAATTGCTATGCACACAAACTAAATACAAAGCTTCAATCCCAATAAGATGATCTTTGGGGAACCCAAATTAACACTAAGCCTCCTATTGTGGACAGCAACTAGATTTATTAACAGAATATTCTCTGTTCAAAATGATGTGTTTGTGTGTGTATGTTTGTGTGCGTTTGTGTGTGTGTGAGAGAGAGAGAGAGGTGAGAGAGAGATAGAGGGAGAGACAGAGAGAGAGAGAGAGAGAGACTAATATTCTTCCAGGCTCTTATAGGGTTTGATCAGTCCACCTAAGCATTCTTTCTACAATTTTAGTCCACCATATCATGGAAGTACCATATTGACAAAATTGAACAGGTCCAAAGACAGGATACAAAAATGGTGGAAGGTCTTAAGCATAAAACCTTTCAGGAAAGACTTAATGAACTCAATCTGTATAGTCTGGAGGACAGAAGGAAAAGGGGGGACATGATCGAAACATTTAAACATGTTAAAGGGTTAAATAAGGTTCAGGAAGGAAGTGTTTTTAATAGGAAAGTGAACACAAGAAAAAGGGGGCACAATCTGAAGTTAGTTGGGGGGGAATCAAAAGCAACGTGAGAAAATATTATTTTACTGAAAGAGTAGTAGATGCTTGGAACAAACTACCAGCAGACGTGGTTGGTAAATCCAAAGTAATTTAAACATGCCTGGGATAAACATACCCATCCTAAGATAAAATACAGGAAATAGTGTAAGGGCAGACTAGATGGACCATGAGGTCTTTTTCTGCTGTCAATCTTCTATGTTTCTAAGTAGTACTTCAATATCTTCAGGTATCTTAACCATTGTTTCCATCTTACTGTTTTCAATATTTCTCAATTTCAGCAATGTTAAGATCAGGGGTGAAATACAGTGAACCCTCGATCATCGCGAGGGTTCCGTTCCAGGACCCCAAGCGATGATCGATTTTTCGCGAAGTAGCGGTGCGGAAGTAAAAACACGCACATGCGCAGATGGTGTTTTTACTTCCACCGCCCTTCGCCCGCCCACCCCGTTGCTCGCGCCTGGGGTTTCCCCGCGCGCGCGCCGCCCGCCCACGCCATTGCTGGGGCCGCTTCCCAGCTGGGAAGCGAAGCTGGGGTCCCCCCGCGCGCGCCCGCCCACGCTACGAGCGGCATTTCACCTTCCCTCCCAGGCAAAAAGATGCCGGCATTCTGGGCTGATGGGGTCGGACTTCCCAGGCGGAAGGCGTGCCCCTCTCCCCGCATCTTTTTGCCTGGGAGGGAAAGTGAAATGCCGCTCGTAGCAGCTGCTAGAGCCGCCGGCATTTCACTTTCCCTCCCAGGCAAAAAGATGCCGGGGCACGCCTTCCGCCTGGGAAGTCCGGCCCCATCATCCCAGAATGCCGGCATCTTTTTGCCTGGGAGCCCTTGTGGCTTGAGGCACCTGCTCCGACAGCTGGCCCAGCTCCGAGCCCCGAGCCCGGCCGGCATTCCTTGGAGCCGAGGCCGGATGCAGAGCCGTCGGGCTGGACTCTCTCTCGTCGGGAGGGCGAGATTCTTCCACAAGATTTCTGGCTGGCGTGCTGAGGGAAGCGCGCGGCTGCCCTGGGTGGGCGGCCAGGCATCCCTTTGCTCCCAAACTTCAGGAAAGCAAGAATGGACGCCGCGGGGGAAATAAACCCTGCTTTCCCACCGCCTTGCAATCAGAAGAGCTCCTTTCCCTCGCCTGTCAATCACGCCCGCTTTTTAAATCGCGCCTTTCTTTTCTTTTGCAAAACAATCGAGTGATTCTCTCCGGCTGGAAGGAACCACTTCGGTCGTCGAGGGGGGGTTCCCTTTACCAAACGATGTTTCCCCAGATCGCTCCCCTCCGCAAGAACAGAAAAAGGCTGGTCCGTCTCCGTCTCCGTCTTCTTTCCTCCCCCAGGAATCAGGAGGCGGCGCCGAACCCCTCGCTTTCCTCTCTCACACACACACACACCGAAGCCGCTTTCCCCCCCCCGCCAACTTTTTCTCTAGCCCTTCCTTCCCGCCTCGTGAGGTCACTTTTCAGCTGTCGCGGCGGAGGCTTCTTTCGCCGAGTTTTGCACGGGGGCGGGGGGGCGCACGCGCGGCGGTTGTGTGTGTGTGTGTGCGCGCGTGTGTGAGTGAGGGGGCATTTTTGACCCTCCGGGGAAGAGCTCGGGTTTTTTTTCTTTTCTTCTTTTCGGCCCATCTCGGAGTCTCCGGCAAAGGGGGGGTGGGGGTTGTTGCCTGGAGCCTTGGGGCATGTTGCTTTTGCAGAGGGACCGTGACCGCGCGCGGCGGTGGGACCCTTTCCCTAGACTGGTAAGTTTTTAGCGCCGCAAGGTAAGCTTCGGGGCGGGGCGGGCGGGGCCCTTTTGTGCCAGTCGGGGAGGCAGTGGCGGCTGCAGCAGAGGCGGGCGGGGGAGGCCGGCCCGCCGGAGGGGCGATGCGGGCGGCGGAGACAGACGAGGTCCCGGCCGCCCCCCGCCCACTTGGCCCCAGACCGGTGCAGCAGGAAAGGGACGGAGAAGGCTCACTGGCAGCCCTTGCCCATCGCCGCGCCTTCGCTTCCCCCCCTCCCCCGCTGGATCCGGCAGCGTGCTGAGGGGAATTGCCGCGGACTGGAGGCAGTGAGGCAGACCGGCTCCGAGGCGAGCGGCCGGAGCTGCGCCCTCCTTCGCCCGCCAGGTGAGGCGAAGGCGAGGGGCGCGCGGCTGCAGCGAGGAGCCGAAGATCTTCGGCTCCTCGCTGCTGCTGCGCTGCCGAGCAGATCAGCTGCTAGGCGGCCGCTCGAGAGCAAGAGGGGGAGAGATAGAGAAAGAGAGAGAAGGAAAGAAAGAGATGAGAGAGGGAGGAAGAGAGTGTGAGAGAGGAAGAAGCAACATAGAGAAAGAGGGGGAAGACCCAGGGAAGCCTCTGCCCGGCGGGGAAACTCCACCATCTACGCATGCGTGGAAGGGCACGCATGCGCAGATGGTGGAGTTTACTTCCGGGTTGAAAACTAGCGAAATAGCCCTTTCGCGATCCTTGAGGACGCGAAACTCGAGGGTTCACTGTACTCACAATTTGCTCGTGCCTGTCGGTCATCAGAGAGTCAGTCGCAGAGGCTCCACCCACCCGCCTGGATGCCCATTTGGGTTCTTTTCCCCCTCTGTGCATGCACAAAGCGTTCTGTGCATGTGCAGAGGGTAAAAGAACCCAAGTGGTAGCATCTGGGCAGGTGGACGGAGCCTCATGCTGCCTTCGCAACTGGTTCTCTGACAATCGACAGGGACAAGCGAACTGGGAGCATTTCACCCCTGGTCAAGATATTTGGACTTCAACTCCCAGGATTCTGTGAGCCAGCCATGGGGAAAGTAACTGAAACAGAGAACACTGGTTTAAGTCAAAGGGTTAACACATTCGTCTTTAAAGTCAGCAAGGCTCAAGGGCATACCAAAATCAATACTTCCGTACCAGAACCAATATGACTTTAATTGTCTGTCATGGTTGTGCTGTTGTTTAAAACCTTTTTGCATTATTGATTCCTTCTCCCCACAAAAATAACCATTTTTTCACCTCCTTATAAATGAAGCAAAATTCTTTTTTTTCTTTATAGCCATGTCCGAGTTAACATGCTGTTTTGTTTTGTTTTGCATGACACTGAAGGGAAAAAGAGCAGAGGATATATAGATCACGGATGCTGACCTACTCTTAGAAAAATGGAAGCGTAAATGGATACCTTGGGTCAGAAAGTTATTCTTTGCCACTGAAGAGCATCCAAAAGTCAGGGGTCTAGTAGCACCTTTCCAAATTAACACACACATACACATTGGAGCTGAGCTAGGGCAACGGCTCGCGTGCCAACAGATCTGGCTCCGCACACCACCTATGGCACCCATAGGTTCACCATTAGTGATCTAGTGGTTTAGGCACCAGGCTAGAAAGTGGGAGATTTCCCACTGTAGACCTGAAAAGTAGCTGAGTGACTTTGGGCTAATCATTTTTTCTCAGTCTAACTCACTTATAATTGGACTTCTGCAGTGGTGGTCACTGTGAAATTTTGACAATTAATGTGAACCAGTCTAATTGTTTTAAGTACAATAAAGATTCTGAAAAAGTAATTTTAACACATGTACTTGCTTGTCTGGTTTGCAGTAATCCTCTTGTTGATGGGAGTGGAATTATGTGCCCTTGGGTAAATTAGACTTACTTGCCTTAATTTATGATGTAACGCTCTGGAATCTATTTTTTTCAAATATACTGACAGCTAGAGAAAAACAACCAGGAAGAAAATGCAGTAAAACTATCTGCATTATAAGGAAGCACAACACCATAATAAAAAGTGCAGTTTGATCTTCTCCAGTGGAATCTGGTGACTACTCTGCTTTTGCCAATTCCTGGCAGGGAAGCAGGGAAACTGTTCAAAGTCAAGTTTACTCCTCCTTACTTAGCACTAAAATAAAACTCCTCTTTTCCTTTTGTGGCTCAACATTCATTGTCTTCATATTGTACCTTGCGGGAGGAAAAATCTATTTTCTAATCCTGCACAGTGATTAGTGATTAGGGAACGGTACAGTGAGAGACAGAACTTTAAAGTTTATTTTAAAACACAGATAGAAATACAACCAAATTAGATGTGCTCATGGCTGTTTAGTTATTATTAGAAAACTATGTGTAAATTTGAGATAAGTTGTTGGACTGTTTCAAAACGTGTTAGCACATTGCGATATCAAATAAAGACAGCAAAAATACAGATGACCACTAGATGGCAGGAAAGGGTTAAGCGTGTTCTTTATCCCACTGCTCCATCTAGTGGCCGAGTTTTAATAGCCTAGATCTGGTAAAGTCCCTGTTTGTTCATTTTATTTATTAAATTTTTGACTCTGAGCATCTTACAAACAAGGCTTATTTCGGTTTATTATTCCCCAGCTCCTGAAATTTCATCCAGAACTCTTTCTCTAAAGCCAGTTTGCTTGTTCTCATCATTTTCATAATCTTGGCGCAACCAGAATTCAGACAAGTTACTGGTAGATCAGAATAACTTTGTTAAAGTAATAAGCGGACAGAAAAGCTCTCTATTGCCATGACACATTGAGCTGCAAACTAACACACACATTTTAGCATAGCATGTTGTGTGAAATCAAAGGTGGCATGACAGAATTAATGAAAAGCATCCAGCTGGACCTTTTTGCTACATTTTGATTGCATTGTATGGCATTTGTCAATCCAAAAAGCTGACCCTACACATGTGGGAAAATTCAAGATGAAGTAGATGTGTGAAATCAGCCTACCTGGCTATTTAATGATTTTGTCTGTGCCATGTCAACCAAGACATCTAGACCAATTAAGTATATCGTGTGTGTGACCCTCTCTCCTTCTTATCAGTAGATTGAGGAGAAATATTGAGGAAAACCTTGTTGGATCCTCCAGATTATTCCCTGCCATCTATATTTAGTAGAGCAGATGTATGTAATTAGAATTAGCCCCGTTAAGGCCAAAGGAGAACTACATTATAAAAGTTGCAAGCTCTAAAAGAATTTTCTTCAAATTATTAAATTCCTTTTGGTGGGGAGGAAAAGAGATAGAAGAAAACATGTAGAAAAGAAACTGAATGGGAAAACTTTAAAAAATTGATATTTCTATCAAATAGAAATAAACCAACAGAAAGGATCTTGTCTTCTCTTGATCTTTGATTTATGATGGTTTAGCAACTAAAGCTATGATGGCACTGAAAAAATGTTACTTACAACTGGTTCTCTCACTTACAACAGTTACAGTGACAAATGGCACATATTTATGCTGGGTCATGGATTCGCCATTTGTGATCTTCCCAACTAGACCCCAACAAAGAATGGAATGGAATAGAATAGAATAGAATAGAATTCTTTATTGGCCAAGTGTGATTGGACAGACAAGGAATTTGTCTTTTGGTGCATATGCTCTCAGTGTACATAAAAGAAAAGATACGTTTGTCAAGAATCACGAGGTACAACACTTAATGATTGTCCGGGTACAAATAAGCAATCAAATCATATTAGGGACCAGTCAATATAAATTGTAAGGATACAAGCAACAGCGTAAGAGTCATGCAATCGCTTGGGGAAGGAGATAAGTGATGGGAATAAACGGGAAAAGCCAGAATCATTTCCTTCTGATCAAAGGTTCATTTCGGAGCACAGGAAAAAACGTTCTATAAGCTCTGTGCAATCACCTGGCACGCTTCCTATAAATCTGTAACTTCACACCGGAATCAATTAATTGCATCAATTAATCTATCTTGTAAGTATCCTGCTCTGAACCAGTCAATAAATTAGAGGAAGGGGCTCCAGCGTGCTACTTGTGGAGAAACGACTGCGTCCAGAATAAAGGAGAAGCTGAGAAAGATGGTGTCTCCTATTAGCACCAGTTCTTTGTTTGCATTCTCTCACTTTTAACCTGTGAGGTAAACAGCTAAGCACATAACAGGTTAACAGGCTCTTAAATCTGAAGATTTACTAAGGGGCGTGCGACTCGGAATGTAATTATTGTTAACAGACAGAGCAAACGGGGTTTTGAAAAGATAAATTTGATATCTTCCATTATAATATTTACTATGATTCCACCCGCTTCCCGCCCCCAGTTTGCTTGTGTTTGGCAGATCTGCTCGTAGCTGAAAACTGGGGAAGATTTGACACCCAGCAACAAAAGCAGCCAATTGAGAGACTTCTCTTGCTTGAAGAAGCAGGCAATGGAACCGAACAAGATGGAGCATGAAGATAGAGGAGATAAAGAGGATTGTAGGCTGTCCAAGGAAAGCAAGGGCTCCAATAAGGGTTGCAAATGAGTTTATGTTTTTTTTCCCCCTCGTTTGCTGCTGCACACCCCTTGCTCATTTTGGCATGAGCATGTACCGTTGATGAATGTTTCAGCAAACGTGGAAACAAAAGAATCTTTTTCAAGCAAGGATATTTCCCGACAGATACCGCTTTTTCGGAAAGCTGGCAAAGAAAACCTGCAGTGTAACTATTCTGCATTTTCTTTCTTACTGGACTTTCAGTGCTGTTCATCAGCAACAAACGATCCCTCCTAGAAACATAGAAACATAGAAGTCTGACGGCAGAAAAGACCTCATGGTCCATCTAGTCTGCCCTTATACTATTTTCTGTATTTTATCTTAGGATGGATGTATGTTTATCCCAGGCATGTTTAAATTCAGTTACTATGGATTTATCTACCACGTCTGCTGGAAGTTTGTTCCAAGGATCTACTACTCTTTCAGTAAAATAATATTTTCTCATGTTGCTTTTGATCTTTCCTCCAACTAACTTCAGATTGTGTCCCCTTGTTCCCTAGGGTTGAGTGATTAAAGACAAGACAAGGGAAGATGGATTCATAGACAGAATCTTGCAAGAATCTTTTGATTTTATGGCTTAGAGCCAGGGGTGGGCAGCAGGCAGGACGGGGTGGAACACAGTTCCACCAGTGGAAATTTATTTATTTATTTATTGGATTTGTATGCCACCCCTCTCCGAGTACTCGGGGCGGCTCACAACATAAATGAAGCTGTGTGCCCAGCTCCAGCTGACCATCCCACCCTCCCATCCTCTTCCTCCTCCTCCTCGGAAAGCAGCAGGGAGACCACCACCGGAAGGAGTTGCAGGGGGCTCATTTCCTCCCCCATCATTTCTCAACAGCTGATTGGCACCCATTCAGCTAGCTACTCAGCTAGGAAGGAAGGAGAATGCAGGAAACACAAAGCTAATTGTCAGCCCAGCGAGAGACACTGGTGAGGTTGTAAATCGAGGACTTAACAGTTCACTTGAACAATGATGATTGTTCAAGCCACTCCCACCTGGTCACATGGCCGACAAGCCACTCCTACCCAGTCACATGACCATCAAGCCACACCCACAAAATAAGCCGCACCCACAGAGTGGCGGTAAGAAATTTTGGCTGTCCATTACTGCTTAGAGCAGTGGTTCTCAACCTGGGGGTTGGGACCTCTTTGGGGGTCAAATGACCATTTCACAGGGGTCACCTAAGACCAGGGGAAAAGACAAATTTCCCATGATGTTAAGAACTAAAGCTTCTATTCTGGCGCCTTGGAACATATTTTTACAATCCGACCAATCAGGCGTTTACAGTGGGGGTGTCCCTCTGACCTTCCTGTAAATCAGCTTAAAGCTTTGTTGGGGGAATTGGTGCTAGACTTATGGTTGGGGGGGTCACCACAACATGAGAACTGTATTAAGGGGTCACGGCATTAGAAAGGTTGAGAACCACTGGCTTAGAGCCAATAGTTTTGTTTGATGAATCAGCAACTGTTTGTGTCATTACCATTTAGCAGGTGCAAGTTGGGTGTGGAGGACTAAAATTTAATTTTGACACTGTTCTCTATTAGCCAAGTCAGCAATGTAAATCTGTTTATTGGGCTTTGTCTGGGATACTCTGCCAAGTAAAGTTGTCCAGAATCTTTCCTGTCTAATTCTGACTTCCATAGCCAGCCAAGGATCCATTTTGTAACCAAACTATCCGCAAAGTTCATTTTCAAAGGTACAATTTAGTGTGTGAAGGAACTCACTGGCTCTCAGATAAATCAAGAGAAGGGCCAAAGAACTGCTTTCTGACGGAGGCCTTTGTGGATTGTAAAACCATATACATCCAACACCATTCCATGAAAGACATTTATATAATAAGTTCCAACATGTGCCAATAACAGATTCTGCTTCCTCCTAGCCTTCCTTAGTTAAACATCAGCTTAGGCCCCGGAGCAAACAGATGTACATAGTTTCAAACTGAATCTTCAGGTTTTAGTGGGTGTGGGGGGGAAGTACAATATACAGTCATTTGCAGTTAAATCGCTGTTTAATAAAGACAGCTTTGTTCCAGTTGTCAAGAATTACTACTCTCCAGTCTTGTCTTCCAGATATGGGCAACCTCGAGCCTTCTAGAGAATTTGGACTACAATTTTCAGAATCCATTTGCATTGGTTTCTTTGTCTATGGAAGCTGATGGTAGCTGAAGTTCAGAAAAACTGGGGGATGTTTCCGTTTCTGGTAACACCTGGTGCATTAGATCTGCTGAGATCCCAATTTCATAATGACCACATAAGTATTACTACATGTCTGACTGCATCAAATGGAGCTTTCCACTAGATTGACAGGAAGCAGTACAGTACTTCAAGGAACTCAGGATCCTGAAATTATCTACCACAAGTCAGATGTTAATAACCTCTCAAAACAGATGGTCATTCTTCTTGTAACATCACTGCATTTTTCCAGTTGAATTGTCCGTGATTGGATTCACTGTCTATGTCCATTGGGGAAAGCCCAAAATCGTGTTCCAAGTTAAGTGTTATCTGGAATCAAACATCTCACCCACCCCTCTTAGTGTCATCCCCTCTGTAACTTTTAATAGTGGGTCCGTGGATTGTGCAAAGTTATAGTTTTGCTGGTCACGTTTGTTGAATAAGCAACACATGGATGAGTTCACAATTGGTTAAATTAAAAAATCAACAAACTGTATTATGGCTTTGCAACATAGACCCAGTATAAAGCAACAAATTATATTAAGAGCCATGGTGGCACAGTGATTGGAATGCAGTACTGCAGGCTACTTCTGCTGACTGCCAGCTGCCAGCAGTTCGAGTGTCACCAGTTTAGCCTTATATCCATCCAAGGTCAGTAAAATGAGGACCCAGATTGTTAGGGGCAATATACTAACTCTCTAAACCATTTAAAGTGGTATATAAATCTAAATTTATGATTTGATTTGATTTGATTTGATTTGATTTGATTTGATTTGATTTGATTTGATTTGATTTGATTTGATTTGATTTGATTTGATTTGATTTGATTTGATTTGATTTGATTTGATTTGATTTTATTTGATTTTATTTGATTTTATTTGATTTTATTTGATTTTATTTGATTTTATTTGATTTTATTTGATTTTATTTGATTTTATTTGATTTTATTTGATTTTATTTTATTTTATTTTATTTTATTTTATTTTATTTTATTTTATTTTATTTTATTTTATTTTATTTTATTTTATTTTATTTTATTTTATTTTATTTTATTGCCACCCTTCTCCGAGGACTCGGGGAGGCTCACAGCATATAATATAACAATACAACACAAAGGCAAATCTAATTAAATTTAAAATTACAGTTTAAAAGTCCAATATTTAAAAACAATCATAGTAGTTCAGTCATACAACACATATCTCATTTCATTGATCAGGGGGCTGAGACCTAATTGCCCCAAGCCTAATGATATAGGTGGGTCTTAAGACTCTTATAGAAGACAAGGAGGGTGGGGGCAGTGTGAATCTCCAGGGGGAGCTGATTCCAAAGGGCCTGGCCCCCCACAGAGAAGGCTCTTCCCCTAGGCCCCACCAAGCAACATTGTCTGGTTGACAGGACCTGGAGAAGGCTAACCCTGTGGAACCTGATTGGTTGCTGGGACTCATACAGCAGAAGGCGGTCCTGCAAGTAAGCTGGCCTGATGCCATGGATTGCTAAATGCTATTGCTATTATGGCATTGGTAGAGCTGGAATAAGAGTATATTCAGACAGATACTTTAATGTACTTTGTTCCCCTCCTAATTCTAACCAAAGCCCCAAGTCCTGTATAAAGCAATGGTTATTTAAAGAACAGTGGAGCAGAAGCACCAAATGACAATGGAGAGAGATCAGCATCTGTCACTTTATTGGCCAAGTGTGATTGGACACACAAGGAATTTGTTTTTGGTGCATATGTTCTCAGTGTACATAAAAAAAGATACTGTATATTAGTTGAGAATCATGAGGTAGAACACTTAATGGTTGTCATAGGGCAGTGTTTCCCAACCTTGGCAACTTGAAGATATTTGGACTTCAACTCCCAGAATTCCCCAGCCAGCAAATGCTGGTTGGGGAATTCTGGGAGTTGAAGTCCAAATATCTTCAAGTTGCCAAGGTTGGGAAACACTGTCATAGGGTACAAATTAGCCATCATAAATATTAATATAAATTTGAAGGATACAAGCAACAAGTTATAGTCATACAGTCATGAGTGGGAAGAGATGTGTGTCTTTACATTCTCTAAATAATTGTGAATATTTGAATCCAGAATTGTCTTTTTTATAAAGCCAGCAAACAAATAAAATGTCCCTTCGTGTTCACATTTTCAACATATATTTGAAGTGCCTGTATACATTCTAGACAAAATTCTAATTAAGATTACTGGTATAACATAGCTTAAATTTCAGTCCATTCAGCTACATATTTTTCCATTGTTCCAGCTGCATATTATAACAGCATTTTAATCTACTTTATCATGCATTCTTTCACTTGTTCTTCTGTTTCAAATTTCAATAAAAGTTGATACATTTTAATATGCTCCTCACTGGGACGTAAGATTATTTCAAACTCAGTCTTACAATATTCAAAACCATAAATTATTTTGTCTACTTTAAATATTTCCAATAATTGAAAATAAGAGAATCATTGTCAATCATGTTCCTCTGACATTAGACCTTTCTTGTTTTTAATTTTCATTCTCCCTTGACAGAATTCTAGTATCACGCACTAAGTTAATCACTCATATTTGCCTGTTTTTTCTCTTCAATAAAATACTACTTGTGCAAAAATGTTTTGGACAAAATCTGAGTGTATCTATTACACATCTTCAATATGGCTTGTCTAACATAATTGCATTTAAAATCTGCATTAACTTTGACTTCTTCATACGACAAATATTCACCCAATTTGGTTGTGTCTATTGAGCCTATTTTTCAGCAGCACCCACTGTTTCATCCAAACCAAAATGCAAGCTGCAAAAGTACAATTTCAGTTTGGGTAAACTTAATCCTCTTTATTTTTTTATCTTATAACATCTTATATTTACTTCTTTTTTTTTGCCTGTCACACAAATTTACATGTATCCTTCTGCCTCCTAAAAGGATGTCAAGATATATACTTGCCATAATCATTAAAAGCTGGACATCCTAAATTATGAGATTTTTATTACTGAAGGGTGTTCTAATCTATACTGTAGGTTTGTATGTCACATTTTTCAGAGTTCGGACCCCAAAGTACATATCAGTTTTAAATTCTTAGCAAAATTAAGCCCCAGAAACCAAGACTAAAGCTTGGAATATTTGTCTCTGAAAACTTCAAGTTATCCCTTTAAGGCAGTGTTTCCCAACCTTGGCAACTTGAAGATATCTGGACTTCAACTCCCAGAATCCCCCAGCCAGCGAATGCTGGCTGGGGATTCTGGGAGTTGAAGTCCAGATATCTTCAAGTTGTCAAGGTTGGGAAACACTGCTTTAAGGAACACAAAAGTTGGGTTCACTGAACTATAATTTATTTGCTTTTGTTTGAGCATGAAATCAGCCTTGGAAGCCATCTTTGGCGTTGGATCTTCAGGGCTGCCACATTTATTGCCTGGGGAAACGGCACTAATTGACGCATGAGTCCAACCTTTATAGTTTGCAAAATGTGGCATATCGCTGAACATTATATATGAACAGAGCACAATGACCTGCTTCTAATAATATGCTAAATTATAGCCATGCCATAATTTGAGGTAAAATAATAACTGAATCTGGACAAATTAAAAGATGGTAAAAAAGAATCTTCCTATTGTAATAGCTACAAAATGTATACCAGAGCATATGAATGTATGTTTCTATATGTATACAGTGGTACCTCTACCTAAGAACCCCTCTACTTATGAACTTTTCTAGATAAGAACAGGGTGTTCAAAAATATTTTGTCTCTTCTCAAGAACAATTTTCCACTTAAGAACCAGAGCCTCCAAAACTGTAACCAGAAAAGGCAGGGAGAAGCCTCTGTGGGGCTTCTCTAGGAATATCCTGGGAGGAAACAGGGCCTCCACCCTCCCTGTGGTTTCCCCAATCGCACACATTATTTGCTTTTACATTGATTCCTATGGGAAAAATTGCTCCTTCTTACAAACGTTTCTACTTAAGAACCTGGTCACGGAACGAATTAACTTAGTAAGTAGAGGTACCACTGTATATCCTGTTTTTCCCATAACCATCTCTGTACCACTGCGTTTGGACTAGCTGTAGTTTCTGAACTTCAAGGAGGTGTTCCATGTACAGTATATACAGTAGTCCAAGCAAGTACGAAACAATCCACTGGCTACGGGATGAGTGATTATGACCAAGATCTTTCAGTCTTAGAACCGTTGGCAACAAGATGGATTTGTACTAAGACCTTCCTGGACATGGCTGCTGCCTACTCTTTTAGGAGGAGTTGGGAGTGCAAGTAGGCTCCTAAACTGTGTAAGACCTTTGTGTGGGGAAGAGTTAACCCACTCTGAATTAAAGATTTATTTATTTATTTATTTATTTATTTATTTATTTATGTTGTTCAATACATAATACACATTGAAGAGAATAGATATGTAATAATATAAATAAAGATAAGAATAGAAGAAAAGATATAAAAGTATAGGTGAACAAATTTGAAAGGAAGAAAAGATAAATGAGATAAGGAGAGACAATTGGACAGGGGACGGAAGGCACACTGGTGCACTTATGCACGCCCCTTACTGACCTCTAAGGAACCTGGAGAGGTCAATCGTGGATAGTCTAAGAGAAAAATGTTGGGGGTTAGAGGTTGACACTACTGAGTCAGGTAATGAGTTCCACACTTCGACAACTCAGTTGCTGAAGTCATATTTTTTACAGACAAGTTTGGAGCGGTTAATATTAAGTTTGAATCTGTTGCGTGCTCTTGTGTTGTTGTGATTGAAGCTGAAGTAGTCATTGACAGGTAGAACGTTGCAGCATATGATCTTGTGGGCAATACTTAGATCGTGTTTTAGGCAATGTAGTTCTAAGCTTTCTAGACCTAGGATTGATAGTCTTCTTTCGTAGGGTATTCTGTTTCGAGTGGAGGAGTGAAGGGCTCTTCTGGTGAAGTATCTTTGGACATTTTCAAGGGTGTTGATGTCCGAGATGTGGTATGGGTTCCAGACAGATGAACTGTATTCAAGGATGGGTCTGGCAAAAGTTTTGTAGGCTCTGGTGAGTAGCGTGAGATTGCCAGAGCAGAAGCTGCGTAGGATCAGGTTAACAACTCTAGAAGCCTTTTTGGCGATATTGTTGCAGTGGGCTTTGGCACTTAGATCATTTGATATTAGTATTCCAAGGTCTTTTACTGAGTGGGGGAAATTCCTCAGCAGGGGTGGGTTCTAACTTATCTCGCAACGGGTTTGCTTCCTCTCACACTGCGTGGGTACACCACATAGGTACACCATGCGGGCGTGCCATGTGAGTGTGCGTACACTTCATGCATGTTCAGTGCCCAAAAAATCTGAAAATAATAATAATTTTTAAAAGCCAAAACAAGATGGCGACTGCATGCACAATGCTGGAAACTCTGCTTCTGCACATATTCAGAAGAAAACTAAAAAAGTATTTAAAAATTCAAAAAAAGATTTATTTTTATTTATTTATTTTGTCCAATAGACAATGAGGGTTTTAGTCGGTATATATCTATATACACATAGTAAAATACATTATGAAGGTTATAGAGGAGATACTCATAGTAAAATATATCTAAGAAATAATAGAAAAGAAGGTATAGTAATAGAACATATCAATGAAAGAATAGAAGAAGAGATATAGGAATAGAGGAAAGGTATAGGAGATATAGGAGAGCAATAGGACAGGGGACGGAAGGCACTCTAGTGCACTTGTACTCGTCCCTTACTGACCTCTTAGGAATCTGGATAGGTCAACCATAGATAATCTAAGGGTAAAGTGTTGGGGGTTTGGGGATGACACTATGGAGTCCAGTAATGAGTTCCACACTTTGACAACTCGGTTACTGAAGTCATATTTTTTACAGTCAAGTTTGGAGGGGTTAATATTAAGTTTAAATCTGTTGTGTGCTCTTGTGTTGTTGTGGTTGAAGCTGAAGTAGGCACCGACAGGCAGGACGTTGCAGCATATATCTTGTGGGCAATACTTAGATCTTGTTTAAGGTGTATTAGTTCTACACTTTCTAGGCCCAGGATTGAAAGTCTAGTCTCGTAGGGTATTCTGTTTCGAGTGGAGGAGTGAAGGGCTCTTCTGGTGAAATATCTTTGGACATTTTCAAGGGTGTTAATGTCTGAGATGCAATATGGGTTCCAAACAGATGAGCTCTATTCGAGGATGGCTCTGGCAAAAGTTTTGTAAGCTCTGGTAAGTAGTGTGAGATTGCCAGAGCAGAAGCTACGTAGGATTAGGTTTACAACTCTTGAAGCCTTCTTGGCTATATTGTTGCAGTGGGCTTTGGCACTTAAATCTTTTGTTATTAGTATACCAAGGTCTTTAAACGAGTGGGGATTATCTGTGATAATTTGATTATTCAGTTCGTATTTGGAGTTCAGATTCTTCTTCCCAATGTGATGGTGGTGGCCACGGGACTAGCACCAATCGAACTGGGTCCGTGACATCAACATGATGTCACCAGAGGTTCGCTACCAGTTTGGATGGTCCAAACCGGTCCAAAACCACCGCTGGCCCCTAGGCGTGAGGGCTCACAATTGTTTGATCTTGCTAGCATTTAGCTAAAGCCTGTTCTTTCCTATCCAGCTTTTTCAGACGTTAGGAGCAGAACATCTCTTGGGAAATAAAATCCTGGAGAGAATGTTCACCTGAATCTAACTTACCGATGTGAAGTTAAAATGTCTAATTCATGAAATGTAGCTGCCAGCAAGGAGTCAGTGAGTAGCACTGTAAATTAGGCTTTTAAAATTTATAGAAACGTAACTGCTGTTTGCTTTTATCATATAGAAAACCTGCTGAAGAGTGTTCTATTAAGGGAGAATTGGGTAATGTGAATCTTTTTAGTAAAAACCAGAAATTGAACATGCTCATTAATTTCAAGTTACCTAACATTCTATCTTCAAATAGATTGCATTTCATGTCATGATCACAGTTTTGTGCATACTGTTCGGGCACCACACATTTATAAGGCTAACTGTTCACCACACACATTTGGGATAAATCATTCAACACTGATTGCAGTAGTATTCTAACATTCCAGGCAGTATAGTATGCCAAGTGTTTCAGTTAAATATGGCAAATTATACTACAGGTATTCTTTTATTTGCAAATTGGGGAAAAGGTTATTCCTCCTGAACAAAGAATGGTGCAACTGATAGCTATGAGTGAATTTTGGAGCTAGGAGACATTCTTCACCCCAGCTTATTGAATAAAAGCCATATACCAGCTGTGTATACCCAAACTATAAAGGCTACCTACACTGTGTTACTTCTCTTGCTTCAAACATAATTTTTAATACAGTACTTTTAAATTTCAAGTCCTATTGGACTCTAAAATGGACACAGTTCCAGAATCTAGTCTTTGTATCCATATTTTCAGAGATTGAAGATGAATATCTGGGTCTTTGGGGCCCAATCAGGTGGAAAATAAAAACCAGGATGAAAGAATCACATGTTTGGAGGACTGCTAGTTAATTGAATTTTGTAAAATCAATATTTTATATGGTATTTTACTGAAAGAGTAGTAGATCCTTGGAACAAACTTCCAGCAGACGTGGTAGATAAATCCACAGTAACTGAATTTAAACATGCCTGGATAAACATATATCCATCCTAAGATAAAATACAGGAAATAGTATAAGGGCAGACTAGATGGACCATGAGGTCTTTTTCTGCCGTCAGACTTCTATGTTTCTATGTATTTGAAATCAAACTTCTGCTAGGAATAAATAAGGGGTTCTTGTTTTTTTAATACTCTATACTAGTTTTTATTCATGTATTAGCTGCATCACCAGTTACTGAAATCAAATCAAATCTATCTTTATTATAGAGGCTATTTAAGAACTTGTTACATACAGCATACATTATACAGTGGTACCTCTACTTAAGAACTTAATTCCTTCCATGACAACTAAGTAGAAAAGTTTGTAAGTAGAAGCAATTTTCCCCATAGGAATCAATGTAAAAGCAAATAATGCATGCAAACCCATTAGGAAAGAAATAAAAGCTCGGAATTTGGGTGGGAGGAGGAGGAAGAAGAGGAGGAGGACAATCGCTGCCGAAGGAAGAAGGTGAGGTGAGGGGAATAAAAAAAATCTAAAACTTTAAGCCCCCCCCCCAAAAAAAGAGGGACTCTGAGGCAGCAAGGAGGAGCATGCGCCTCCCATACACCTGGTGCAAGCTGTCTCCCATACACTGCAAAAGAGAGAAAAACCCAGGCGGGCGAGAGGGGGAACCTCCTGCTCCTTTGACCAAAAGGTGGCTGCTGCTGCTGCTACCTGCTTCCTGTTCCTTCCCATGCTAAAGGGCTCCCCTCTTCTCTCGCTTGCTTGCTTTGTAGTCGGTGCCTTTTCTTCACTATGGTGACTCTTCAGTTTGGCTAAAGTCAAGTTGATTCAGCTGGGGCAAAGCGCCCCCTTTTGCCTTTCTGCGCCCAGATGCTACGGGAGGCAACCTCGTGCCGGTTGTGTGGGAGGTAGCGCGAGGGAGTCACCACAGCGAAGTGGTTTATTCCCTCTCCAAATGCCCAGAGAAAGGAAAATATTTTGTTTGCTCTGGATTGCCAAAGCCTCCTTAAGCGCCACCAAAAAGCTCCTCTGGCAGCCCAGAACGGCCCAAGATGGATGGGATTAAAGGGGGAATGGCAGGAAACTGGCAGCCACTCTCAAATTTCCTGGGAAATTTTTCCAGTAGAAAACAGTTCTTAAGAAGAGGCAAAAAAAACCTTGAACACCCGGTTCTTATCTAGAAAAGTTCTTAAGTAGAGGCATTCTTAAGTAGAGGTACCACTGTACTATGTAATAACTTTCGCAAGTTATACTAGATCCTGATAGATTTCCATCAGTGATGGACTGCCAAAAATTTTACTGCCACATTATTTTGTGGGTGTGGCTTGATGGTCATGTGACCGGGTAGGAGTGGCTTACTGGCCACGTGACTAGGGGAGAGTGGCTTGACAATCATGTGATGGGGTGGTGGATTAAAGGTCATGTGCCTGGGTAGGAGTGGCTTAGTTCACATTTTTCTCGATTTACAATTATTCATAACGCTTTCTAATCAAGGACTCTCTTTCTTCATATTAACCAATTCATCCAGAATTACTGGTTTATTTCAGCTTTGCCACAGCCACGTCAGTGGAACAAGCTATCAAATATGCCCCACACTTTGATCTAATATTTCAAATGAATAGTTTATGATCATGTTTTCCATGTTCCTTAGGCTTCTTTACACAAGTTAAGATCAATATATTCAAAACTTTTCACTGTTCTGTCTGGGTGCCCCCAGACTTCAACACCAACTGGAAAAAGCAAAAGCACTTTATAGTTTGAAAAATAAACACAGAGAAAAACCTGTTCTTCCCAACAGGCAGGCTATGAGACTTCACAGCAGAGTCCTGATGGCCAGACAATACAGCAGACTTCTTGCTGGCACACCCACCACTGTAGAGAATAAGACCCACACCTTTTCCCCCCAAGGTTTCAGTATTCAAAGTCACAAACCAGAATTCCAAGACGCCAAAGATCACAGCCAGGTCCCAGGACTCCCAAAGATAATACTCCACAAGCCAGGAAGGGTGGGTCTGCCTTTTCAGCCTTTCCAGAGAGCACCACACCCAAACCCAGCTGTTGCCTCTTTAGTGCTGAAAGTACCTGGCTAATTGTCCCCTTCGTTGTGTTGCTCTTCTCTGCCGGAGATCGATTATTGCTTGTGCATTTTCATCTAAGGAATCCAGGCTGCTTGCTGGGGAGAGCTCCCTCTCGGGGGACTCTGGCTGTCCTCCCTCTCCCTCAGCCTGAGATTCCTCCTCCCCGTCTGCCTGAACCTCCTGTTCCTCATCCTCCCCCTCTGAGCAGGAAGCCGGCAGAGGATCAGCCGTTCCCTGAGGGGCCTCAGACGGAATCACAACACCCTCTAAGGAATCAAACCATGTCAAACTCTTTATAAAACTTTTTTAAAATTGTATGCTTGATTCTTTTAAAAAGAGCTCCATTTTTTTTACCCCACTGCATTTCCCCCCTCAGGGGAGCAGCAGCCCACCTCGATTCCAGGTTGAAGTAAAGGTGCTGGTCACCGCTTATTCAACATAGAGCTGCATTATTTTCAGGGTTGCTTATCTCTAATTATGTTTTCTCATCTCATGAAAGCTGATATGCTTGGATGTCTGGGTCTCCTCCAAGATGGGAATCAGGTGGCATGCCTTGTCTTTCACAATGCTTGACCTAAATAACAGCTACCCTCCAAGAGATCCCAAGGTGTTGCAGGTTGGGTGGCTTTAGAGCAGTGCTTCTCAATTATTTTCTGTTATGCCCCCTCTAGGAAGAAGTAAACACTTTGCGCCCTCCCCAACTCTCTGCTGGGACAATTGTTTGCAACATTCGGCATATTTTCACTGAAAAACCTCAAGCGATTGAGGTGTAATTTGTTTAAGTGACACCTTAATTTATTTGGCTACATGCTGTCCGCTGCCAACATTTTTAGACACAGTAAATATCCAGGTTTTTCCTCATCTCCCACCGTAGTCACAGTGAAGCCAAGTGCTACATATGCTTCATCATATTTTCTTGTCTTTGCTTTCAGGAGACTTACGTTTGTCTCATTATCTCCATCTCTCACCTCCTTTCTTTTCATCCCTGTTAAATATTTTTCCATGGTGTCTCTTAAGGGTTTGTTATCTGCACTTCATATCTCCTGCTCTGTGCTGTGTGCTATTGTTCAGTACAAAAAACACCTACTCCCTGTGGCAAAAAAGCACGTTTCTTGGGGTCATGTGTCCCCCCCCCCCCGGCATTGCTTCGCCCCACCCCCACCCCAGGGTGGGGGTACCCCCCAATTTGAGAAGCACTGCTTTAGAGATGCATTAATTAAATCAATAGCAGCAGACTGCATCCAATGGAAGAAATTTAGAAGACATTTTTACCTTTACCTTCATTGAGGTCATGGCCAAAGCTGAGTAAAAGAGGAAACTTTTTCAGCTATTTATAGAAGGCCAAATATGAAATCCTTGGGGCCTCTGCCCATTTGTTACTGCTTTCTAAAAAAGAACTGGGCCATAGGAAAACTGGCTGGCAGACTTATCTCGGCAAGATTGAACAGTTTAAAGAGCGATGAGGGCTGCAAAGAAGATATTGTTGTCAATGGCATATACCTGTATATATTAATCCCAGGGGTTGTCAAAAGAAACTGGGACTTCAAACAATTGAAAAAGAAAAACAATAGCAGCAGCAAAGTCTGCTTGTTGATAAATGACAGTGGTGGTGAGGAAGTGGAACATAGGCTCTTGCATCACTGTTTAATGTATGCATTGAAACAGATAGGTATTTAGATACAGTGATACCTCTACCTACAAATGCCTCTACTTCAATATTTTTTTGCCTCTTCTCAAAAACCATTTTCTACTTACAAGGCTGAGCCTCCGAAACTGTAACTGGAAAAGACAGGGAGAAGCCTCTGTGGGGCCTCTCTAGGAATCTCCTGGGAGGAAACAGAGCCAAAAAATGTGGAGAGAAGCCTTCATGGGGCCTCTCTAGGAATCTCCTGGGAGGAAACAGGGCTGGAAAAGGTGGGGAGAAGCCTCCATGGGGCCTCTCTAGGAATCTCCTGGGAGGAAACAGGGCCTCCACACTCCCTGTTGTTTCCCCAATCACACGCATTATTCGCTTTCACATTGATTCCTGTGGGAAAAATTACTTCTTACAAACGTTTCTACTTAAGAACCTGGTCACGGAACGAATTTAGTTCATAAGTAGAAGTACCACTGTTCTTCATTCATTCATTTTACCAAACTTGCTATGTATGCCACTCCAATTGAACCCACCTTGCTGGCGTTCCTAGATAGGAATGAGATTAAAATAACGGAAAAGAAATAGAAACATTAAAATAATTAAATTAAAAATTATAGGTAGATAGACAAGAATTACTCAGACAACATTTTATTGCACGGTATGCAAATTACTTTCTTACAGCATTAAAGCCAGCAATAAAGGAATATCTGTTGTAGGAGAGTAAAGTTTAATAATGTAGAAATTGTTTCAATCCAATAATACACAATGTGAAGTAATGAGTGGGTAGGATAGCACTGCGTGGGTGAAAGCCAGGAAGGTAAGAAACATGACTTGGTCACTTCTTTTAAATAAGAAGGAAATCATTCTGGAAAGAGAATAATATTTTGAAATAATTTTCAATGAAAACATAGAAAATTGTGATCCTTGGGTGGAGATAGGTGGGAGGAACTCCTAGATTCTCTGTGGCAGAGCAGTGCTTCTAAATTGCATTGCATCTATTCAATTGAGTCCTGAATAGACAGAGTTTAGCTTCCGTTTCCAGAAGATCCTCTCCATTGTTATCCCATTTAGACAAAGGAAGAATTGGTGAAAAACTAATAAATGAAAAGACAGTGTCCTTATAATACCATCAAGGGCCATTAGCTTAGTTCCTAGATGATTTATGATTTGCTTTTAGACCCAGGGTATCTGGTAGATGTCATAGTTGGAGTATTTTCCTTGATTGGACAAGATGACAGTAAATCTCTCTAAAGAGGCTAGACCCCAACATTCTATAAAATCAAAGTTAAGTGCTGAGGCGGAAGAAAGCAAGACAAAGAAACAAGAAAAAAATACGCTTATAAACATTCATTTCTCAACACTATCAAACTATTTAGTAAGGCTGTATTACTATTATTATTCTCATCTTTCATTATTACTTATCTCCTTTACTACTTAAGATTATAACTTTGTTGCTTGCATCATTATGATTTATATTGTTTTATTTATTTGTCTAGTATGTATGTTGATTGCTTATTTTGTATCCTATGACTATCACTAAATGTTGTATCTTATGATTTATGATGAATGTAGTTTTATGATGACTATGGTCATGAATTTAACACTTATAGTTTTTATGTACACTGAGAGCATATGCACCAATTACACTTGGCCAATAAACTATTCTATTCTATTCTATTCCAAACACGAGGTCTGAAAGATCTCTGTTCAATCTTTTCTGAAATGAACATGTGCTGAAACCCATAAATTTATTTGGAATTCTGTACAGGCCTTTTCTTGTTTTTCCTACCTTGTTTCCCCAATAATTATTTAGTATTTTATTATTATTTATTAGATTAGTATGCCGCCCCTCTCCATAGACTCGGGGCGGGTAGACTCCGTAGACTCAGGTAAACTCTTTTTACAGCTACAGAGTTGGCATAACATGTTTTAGAAGATAAATTATCATTAAATCATGCTCATTGGCAAGACTGAATGAATCTATAGCTACTCCATGCATTTCAGACATGCCGTACGATTTTGTGCATTCTGTACTTTTAAGTTTGGGGCAGGAAGTTGCAGAACCCCTTATGCCTTTCCCCCTCTAAAGTTGAGTAAAAGGGAGATATTCTTGGTAGGAGAGCTAAGAGTTCCCTATCCAGATATTTGAGTGAGTCTTTTAAAAAATAGCCTGATAACAGTTTACTGTAAGGGTTCTTCATGGAAAACCGCTTAAAAAGAGTCTGTAGGGAGATCCTGAATTATTCCCCTGTGCTTCTTGTTTGTAATAATAAGCTTAAAGTGACTGCCGATGTTTCAATTTTTAACAACTCCTTGGGTGCTGAATTAATAGAGTACTCTGTATCTAATTAATTCACCCTAAAGTTAAAATTCAGTAAAAACATGATAACTTAGGGATGATGAGAAAATATGCCATCACTCACTATACTATGGGACTTTACCAATTCATTCATAACCCTAACCCATTCGACAAGAGGCAAGATGGAATTCTCTGCAACAAAATCATTGGTTATTATTTTAAATAATTATTAAATAATTGGAAATAGTGTTTAAAAATGCATGTTGACATGATATAAATCTCAGCCTCCTTGTTTTTCTGGGATGTAAGTATGCATGATACTTCTCAAATGTGGCCAGAATCAACAATTAAAGTAAATATATCTGTCACTAGAAATATTTCCAACTAGAAGAAGCATCTCTGAAAAAGTAAAAGTTGCTCTATGTCTGCATCTGCTCCATTTCCTCCTATCATTATTGGGGAACAAAAAATGGGCAGAAAGAGTGATTTAGCCCATATAAAATTTATCGACTGGTTGCATTGAAACAAAGAAGAGGGGGTGAAATTATTCTCCAAACCACCAGAGGGCAGGGTAAGAAACAAATGTTGGAAAGTAATCAAAGAGAGAAGCAATCTGGAATTAAGGAGAAACTTCCTATCAGTGAGGAAAATTAACCAGTGGAACAGCTTGCCCCCAGAAATTATGAGAACTCTGAAGGAGATTGAGGCAGTCGGTTCTTTTAAATTCTTTATTTGGCTCAGCAGGAGAAAGCTCTTTTTAGAAAGTGACTTCAGCTCAGAACGCGACTGACTGTAACAGTGTCAGAGCGCTCCTTATATACTTTTACTTTTCTGCCTAAACTCAACTGTCATTGTTTCAACCAATCAGAATGCTCAATCCACATTCAACTTATTTACATTGCTTCAATGCATATTTAACACACTCCATTACTGGATGTTTTTAAGAAGAGTCTAGACCAGTGATGGCAAACCTTTTTTTTCTCGAGTGCAAAAGAACATGGGCGTGCACTATCGTGCATGCGCAAGTGCCCACACCCATAATAATTCAATGCCTGGGGAGGACAAAAACAGCTTCCTTCGCTGACCAGAGAGCCTCTGGAGGCTGGAAAGGGCCTGTTTCCCGACTTCGGGTGGGCCCAGTAGGCTCGTGTTTCACCCTCCCCAGGCTCCAAAGGCTTCCCTGGAGCCTGGGGAGGGTAAAAATGCCCTCCCCCATCCCTCTGGAGGCTCTCTGGATACCAAAAATGCCCTCCCAGAGCCTCTATGCAAGTCAAAAATCTGCTGGCCGGCACACACATGCATGTTGGAGCTGAGCTTGAGCAACAGCTCACATGCCAGCAGATATGGCTCTGCGTGCCACCTGTGGCACCCATGCCATAGGTTCACTATCATTGGTCTAGACCAGTGATGGTGAACCTATGGCATGGGTGCCACAGGTGGCACATGGAGCCATATCTGCTGGCACGCTAGCCTTTGTCCTTGTTCAGCTCAAATGTGCATGTGTTTGCTGGCCAGCTAATTTTTGGCTCACACAGAGGCTCTTGGAGGGCATTTTTACCCTCCCCCAACTCCAGGGAAGCCTTTGGAGCTTGAGGAGAGTGAAACACGAGCCTACTGGGCCCACCAGAAGTTGGGGAACAGGCCATTTCCAACCTCCAAAGGGCCTCCAGGGGGCGGAGGAAGCTGTTTTCGCCCTCCCCAGGTATTGAGTTAAGGGTGTGGGCACTCGCACATGCGTGATAGTGGGTGCACATGCGCTTTTGACAACCAATGAAAAAAAGGATCGCTATCATTGGTCTAGACCAGTGTTTCCCAACCTTGGCAACTTGATGATATCTGGACTTCAACTCCCAGAATTCCACAGCCAGCGAATGCTGGCTGGGGAATTCTGGGAGTTGAAGTCCAGATATCTTCAAGTTGCCAAGGTTGGGAAACTCTGGTCTAGACAGTCACTTATCTAAAATGGTCTAGTTTCTCCTGCTTGAGAAGGGGGCTAGACTAGAAGACCTCCAAGTTCCCTTTCAGCTCATTCTATTCTATTCTATTCTAAATGCTGGATCCTTTGTCTCACAGCTGCCTGGACAGACTTAAGACTTGAGGTTGTTAAGCCCACATTTTGCAAACCACCATTTCAGCATGTAAAAAATGACAAATTTTATTATTAGGAAACTCTGGCGTGGTTTCTAACTTACCTCACTGCCAGTTCTCTTCCCCCTGTGTTGCGTGGCCATGCCTCATGGACACGCATGCACTTTGCGTGCGTGCACTTTGCCCACGCACACATATGCAATGCTGATTTTTTTTTAAAAAAAATTGCAAAAAAAAAAAAGCCAATAACAAGACGGCAACACATGTGCAGTGCCAGAAATTCAGCTTTTGCATTTGCTCAGAAGTTCGCATGGTACAGATTTTTTTTTTTTTTTGCAGTAGTCTCTTTGCAGGTGAGTGAACCTGCCTGGAGACAGATAGAGGAGTGATGTCTTGGTTCCTAAGACCATTGGAAATATGTGTTTTCCAATGGTCTTAGGCAACCCCTGTGAAAGGATCATTCGACCCCAAAGGGGTCACAACCCCTTGAACTTGAACTTGAACCCACAACTTGAGAACTGGTGATCTAGGTCCAGAAGGAATGCTGGCTGCAGGGGTCTACAACAACTCATCATGGTCAATTTGCCAGGGCGAACTCACCATGGCCCACTCCACATAGGACAACTAGCTGCAGGACAATTCAACAATTCAATTTAATCATTTAAAATACTTTAAAACATTTTTGACATTCCCATTTCATTTTGTCCCTCCTTTAGCATCCTTTCTCTAATATAGTGGTACCTCTACCTAAGAATGCCTCTACTTAAGAACTTTTCTAGATAAGAACCGGGTGTTCAAGATTGTTTTTGCCTCTTCTCAAGAACCATTTTCTATTTAAGAACCTGAGCCTGAAAAAAATTCCCAGGAAATTTGAGAGTGGCACGAAGGCCTGGCCAGTTTCCTGCCATTCCCCCTTTAATCCAGGCCATCTCAGGCTTTTCTGGGCTGGCAGAGGAGCCTTTCGGTGGCACTTAAGGAGGCTTTGGCAGCCCAGAGCAAACAAAGCGTTTTCCTTTCTCTGGGCACTTGGAGAGTGAATACACCTCCTCTTCCTCCCACCCAAATTCTAAGGGTTTTTTTTTCCCCCTGATGGGTTTGCACGCATTATTTGTTTTTACATTGATTCCTATGGGAAAAATTGCTTCTACTTACAAACTTTTCTACTTAAGAACTTTATTTATTTATTTACTTACTTACTTACTTACTTACTTACTTACTTACTTACTTACTTACTTGATTGATTGATTTGATTTGATTTATTAGATTTGTATGCCACCCCTCTCCGCAGACTCGGGGCAGCTCACAACAACAAAAACAATATATATTAACAAATCTAATAATTAAAAAATCTAAGATAACAATTACACATTTAAAATCTAAAAGCAAGAAACCCCAATATAACAAACATGCATACAGTCATATCATATACTAGAACTACATAGGCAGGGGGAGATGTCTTAGTTCCCCCACGCTTGATGACAGAGGTGGGTTTTAAGGAGTTTACGAAAGGCAAGGAGGGTGGGGGCAATTCTAATCTCTGGGGGGAGTTGGTTCCAGAGGGCCGGGGCCGCGACAGAGAAGGCTCTTCCCCTGGGCCCCGCCAAATGACATTGCTTTGTTGACGGGACCTGGAGAAGGCCCACTCTGTGGGACCTAACAGGTCGCTGGGATTCGTGCGGCAGAAGGCGGTCTCATAGATACCCTGGTCCGGTGCCATGAAGGGCTTTATAGGTCATAACCAACACTTTGAATTGTGACCGGAAACTGATCGGCAACCAATGCAGACTGCGGAGTGTTGGTGTTACATGGGCATTTTTGGAAAAGCCCATGATTGCTCTCACAGCTGCATTTTGCACGATCTGAAGTTTCCGAACATTTTTCAAAGGTAGCCCCATGTAGAGAGCATTACAGTAGTCGAGCCTCGAGGTGATAAAGGCATGAGTGACTGTGAGCAGTGACTCCCGGTCCAAATAGGGCCGCAACTGGTGCACCAGGCGAACCTGGGCAAATGCCCCCCTCGCCACAGCTGAAAGATGGTGCTCTAATGTGAGCTGTGGATCGAGGAGGACAGCCAAGTTGCGGACCCTCTCTGAGGGGGTCAATAATTCCCCCCCCAGGGTGATGGACGGACAGATGGAATTGTCCTTGGGAGGCAAAACCCACAGCCACTCCGTCTTATCAGGGTTGAGTTTGAGTCTGTTGACACCCACCCATTACTTACTTACTTACTTACTTACTTACTTACTTACTTACTTACTTACTTACTTACTTTATTCATTCATTCATTCATTCATTCGTTCATTTATTTATTTATTTGTTTGTTTGTTTGTTTGTTTGTTTGTTTGCATGCCGCCCCTCTCCATAGACTCGGTCACAGAACGAATTAAGTTCATAAGTAGAAGTACCGCTGTAATTCTAGTCCACGATATCTTCGATATTAGTGTAATTCCTGCCCTGTGGTGAGTTGTCCCTTGGCGCATTGGCCATGGTGAACTCTCCTGTGGCCAGTTGCCCACAGTGATTGGCCGTGGTGAGTTGCCCATGGTGAGTTGATTGTGGCAAGTTTTCCCATTCATTTTCCATTAGCTGTGGCTGATGGGAGCTGAACTCTAAATCTTCTGGAGGTTATTGGACCGCCTACTTGTGATTTTAGTAAATGAGGCATGAGAATCAACGGAGGACAGCATTTGCTGCCTGCTGCTAGACTGCTAGACTGGGCTGGCCCACACATTCTCTCAATGAAAAGAACATAAATATTCAGCCTGCGTCCTCTAGTGATGCCATTTCCCTGCAAATGAGAGAGCAGTAATGTCATTCGTTGGCAAGCGTCTGCTCAACCAGACCACAGAGTCATTCTCATTTCATGGGAAAATGCAGGTATGTTTTCAAGAGATAAGCTCAGAGAAATTTCTTTCCTCCCAAATTACTCTTGCTGGAAGAAAATGCAGCTGAGTGTTGAAATTACAGCTCGTGCTCATTTGTTCACAATTGCAAACAGAACATATTAAATGACCCCACAACACTTTATTGAACTATCAAATAAGCATCGCATGGCCGCAATTCAGAGAAATTGTGACCAAGAGTGCACATCTAATATACTTTTAAAGATTATCTGTCTGTCCCACTTCCTCGTTATTGCCTACTCTGCTACTCCCCACCAGATCTCCGTGCAGTTTGGCAAGCAGTTTTTAAGGAAGATACTTTCAACAGTAGTTTAAGGTGAGTTGAGGGATGGCAGCTGATTCAGCACAAAAGTATTGTGCTAATGCAAAAGCAAACCACATTATATCCTACCTTTGAGGGCAAACAAAAGAAATCAAGTCATCCAATCTCCTTACTTTTAATACAATGTACAGTACTCTCTTAAAACAGTATCTTGCTGTTCTGTCGGGCTCTCTTGTTGACTTCTCCCAAAAATTCACCGGTACAAATTTCAGACACACACACATTTGAAAATTCAAAACAATGTTCTTTATAATCAAAATTCACTTAAACCAAGCCCTCTTTTGGTATAGCAAAGTGCATTCGTCTCCAAACAAACTGGTAATTTGTACAAGTCCCTTATCAGTTCTGTGATACTTAGCTTGCAGCTGTGAGGCAATTCACAGTCCTTCACAAAGTGAAACACACTTTGCTCTGGTTTAGTTTCAAAGCGGGGAAAAATCAGCACCCAACAGGTCAAAGTCAGTAAAGCAGTCACGAAACACAACGGTCAGATAATCCTCCACAATGGCCAAACCCACAGGCTGCTATTTATAGCAGCCTCACTAATTACCACAGCCCCACCCAACCAGAGGTGGCCTCATTTTCTTTGATAATAATCTCTCAGTTGTTGCTGCCTATGCATCGCTCTCTGCATGCATGGCTGTATCATTAACTCTTGTTCTGAATCCAAGGAGGAGCTAGATAATTGATCTCCTTCTGAGCTGTCTGCCACACTCTCCTCCTCCCTGTCACTCATGTCTTCTTGGTCAGAGGAGCCTTCATCAGCAGATTCCACCGGGGGCAAAACAGGCCTGCAGCATGTGGATGTCTCCCCCACATCCACAGTCCTTGGGGTAGGAGCTGGGCCAGAGCTAACCACAACATCTTGCATTTTGTGCATTCATGTCAAGCTAAATGACCCTAAATAACAGCTTTTTTTTAACATTGGTCCACACAATATTCCTGATGAGGATGTATTGTTATTATTGTAGTTGGTTATACAGTCAACTAGATGTTTAGGCTGGGTTGGGCATTCTTATTCTCCTACTGAGTCTTTCCCAAAGATCTGGGATAGACAGATGCTGTTGCTTGTTGGTGTTAAAGATATTATTGCAGGATGTTCCAAATACAGCTGCTTTTTGTAATTGACTGATGGTGGATTTTGCTAATGCTGATAGCATACAAGCAAGTGTTCGAGTTGTTTTGGGATGGTACCCGAGGTACCTACCCTATTGCTACTGGTACTATCCTTGCTTTCTTTTGCCACAGTCATTCTATTTCTATTTAGAGGCCTTTGAATGTAGTGATTTTCCTCCAGTTCTTTCTCTTCTCTTCTGCTGTCTCAAAATACTTCAACATGTTGTATCCAGAAATTTTGTTGTTGTTGTTGTTATTGTCACTCTTGGATGTTGATGACTGCCTAGGCCTGTGATAGCGAGCCTATGGAGCCATATCGGTAGGCACGTGAGCTCAGGTTACTTGAAGAAGTTGGGAAATGGGGAAGACCGTTTTCACCCTCCCCTGGCTCCTAGAAAGGCTCCGAAGCCTGGGGAGAGCAAAAACGTGGAACTTCCAGTTCAACCAGAGGTTGGCAAATGGAATTATTTCAGCTTCTTGAGGACCTCCGGGAGGGAGGCCATTTTCATCCTCTCCAGGCTCTTAGAAAAGCTCTGAAGCAATGAAAGGCCACAGTTACCTTTCCCTACTGGATAGGTGATCCCAGGTGTACCGGGGGAAGCCCAATACTGCTCTGAAGCCTGCAGAGAGCGAAAAACAGCCGTGCCGTCATGTGCTGGGAGTGGGGCATACATGTGTGTGGGAGGGCCATGGAATTAAGCATGTGAGTCTTCGGAGAGGGGCAGCATACAAATCTAATAAATAATAATAATAAAATGCATGACCCTGCCGTGCCCGCCCCCCTTTTGGCAAGCGAACCAAAAAAGGTTCACCATCACTGATCTAGACCAGTGGTTCTCAACCTGGGAGTCGGGACCCCTTTGGGGGTCGAACAACTCTTTCACAGGGGTTGCCTAAGAATATGGGAAGAGACAAATTTCCCATGGTGTTAGGAACTAAAGCTTCTATTCTGGCGCCTTGGAACATATTTTTACAATCAAAACCAATTAGGCGTTTACAGTAGGGATGTCCCCCTGACCTTCCTGCCAATCAGCTTAAAGCTCTGTTGGGAGAATTGGCGCTAGACTTATGGTTGGGGGGTCACTACAACACGAGGAACTGTATTAAGGGGTCGCAGCATTGGAAAGGTTGAGAACCACTGGTCTAGGTGAATCCCTGCAATTTTCTTGGCAAGGCATTTTTAAAGTGGTTTGCCTTTGCCTCCTTCCTAGGGCTGGGAGAGAGTAACTGACTCAGGTTCGCTCAACTGACTGTGTGCCTAACATGAGACTACAATAAGGTGACCAGATTATAACTTCAGTAAAGTGGGTCACCACGGGGGGTGGGGGGACGGACGACTGAAAAATCTCTACAGACTTTTTTTACCTCCTTTGTTTTTGTGTATTGCTTCCCAGTCCGGCACTTCTATCGATTTATTATCTTTCCTATTTTTGAAAAGCATAAAAATAGTAAGACAAGGGAAGAGAGCAAAGTAGTTTGCCTGTTCTGCTTTCAGGCTGCTTCTTATACTGGAAGCATCACTCTTTTCCCTACAACGTTGGAGATGTGCACACTCAGTCTCTTCTCCAACTCTCTGATCTCTTTCTCTCTGTTGGGCATGTGCAAAGCAACCCATAGCCTGGACTTTATTTGCTCCTGACTGCCCAGAGTGAATAAAGCATTTCCTTTCTCTGGGCACCGGGAAGAGGAAGCTTCTCCCAGTGCCCAGAGAAAGGAAACACTTTATTCACTCTGGGCAGTTAAGAGAAAGGAAAATCAGGACTTTTTAAAAACCCTGCAGGACGCAGGACAAATTATTAAAAATCAGGACTGTCCTGCCAAAAGTGGTCACCTTAGACCAGTGTTTCCCAACCTTGGCAACTTGAAGATATTTGGACTTCAACTCCCAGTATTCCCCAGCCAGCGAATGCTGGCTGGGGAATTCTGGGAGTTGAAGTCCAAATATCTTCAAGTTGCCAAGGTTGGGAAACACTGCCTTAGACTACAACTCATTCTCTTCCACTTCAAATTCCAGCACCTCAACGGCTATGCCAAAATGGCTCTTAGATGCAACCACACCATTGTAAATGAGCAGAGTATTATGAGCTTCAGCGTCAGGCATCAAATCAATCTATATTATATTTCTTAGGTCAGAAGTCCTCCCTGGAGATTCACCTTTGGTTAAATCATTTCTTTTTACCTTCAGCCAGTGATGAAATTCAGCAGGTTCTGACAGGTTGTGGAGAACCAGTAGTGGAAATTTGGAGTAGTTTGGAGAACCAGCAAATACTACCTCTGGCTGGCCCCAGATTGGGGTGGGAATGGAGATTTTGCAATACTCTTCCCCCAGGAATGGGGAAAGAATGGTGATTTTGCAGTATCCTTTGTCTGCTATGCCCACCAAGCCACGCCCACAGAACCGGTAGGGGAAATTTCACCACTATCTTCAGCCAAATACAAAGAGCATCGTTCCTTGGGCTATCTTAGTTTTTCCACATTATGAAAATGTGAGAGTCAATCCAAGACAGCAAAATCTTTTTTAACAACAAACATCATTATGGCATAAAGTATCTAATTAAAATTGTGCTTTCTGCTTTAGAACATGTCATCTTCATTAATATATAGAATAGAAATTCTGAATTATCTGAGTCCTTTTGTAGTCTCTTAAGTGAGATATTTTTGTATGACTTCATCATTTCCAACTGTGATAGTAGTTGAATATACACAATAAGACTTTCCTTTCTTGGAAGTGCTCTGATTTAAAATAAAATAAAAAATTCTTATTAAAACTAGATGCCTTAATTTTAGAATACATTTACAGAAACAATTTTAATTACACAAATGGGTATGACATTTCTTGACAAATAAAAATATGTATGTTTTAAAAGTGTACAAGGAAGATATGGCAATCAGGTTCAATTTGCCTGTTAATTATAGTATTACATTTCGTTTTGTTCAGGATTCTGGAGCAGGATAAATCTTTATCAAATAATATTATATTTTTATCAATTCACCAGTGGTTGGGATTTTTTCAAAGGGATTTCTCTTAGTAGAGTTTTCCGCTACCTTACCCTAAGGGTATCCTTGTACACATATTTATAAATCTCCGAGTTTCGTTCCTGCAGTAGTATATCTCTGATACAGCTGATCTGGGAGGCTCTTTTTGATTTAGTAACCCCGAAGCTGCCTTCAATTATTTTGTAAATCTTGTTCAAACAAGTGTCTGAAACAAAGAAGGATGTTCCCATTGATTTAAAACTGTCATTTTGGCATTCCTATCTGATAATTTGCAAAGGGATTACAGTGAGAGCAGGTGGTCCAGGGATATTCATGAAAGATTGCATAAAATGTCATTTTACTGCTTCCCCCGCTCACTCCTTGCAGTGAAGTCTGGCACCTGTTCTATCAAGAATGATGAGCTATTGTTTCCACCACACAACAAAAAACTAGGATCAAGTAAAAAAAAAAGTGGTTTCTCAGCAATCCACCATTTCTTTCACTGGCTTAGTGAATCACTCTACTTTTCATTTAATCACATTAGTCAGAGAGAAATTCAACAAATCTGAAGCTGATGGAGATGGATAAGAATTTTGTCACTTCACAGTTGGGTGGGAAGTCGTTTAGAAGATCCGCTAGCTCTAATCCCATTCTATTTAGGCTTCTGCTTACTGTGACATTGTTTTCATTGTTCCTCAAATAAGCATTGGTGATGTTTGTGTCACACAGTTAGCCAGAAAATCTGATTAATAAAGATGTCTTACCCCTGTCATGCAAGCCTCTTTCATCAAAGTTTCAGTGTGTCATTTGAATCCAGGAAACCTGCCATTTCGGGCTCAGGGAAAATTATAGTTTTGTTTCTGTAAATCAAGAATGACTTCTGTTCAGATGATACCAGAAGGCTCAGAAATTAGTTATAGTCAGTAATGGGCAGCCAAAATTTTTACTGCCACACTGTGGGTGTGATTTATTTCGTGGGTGTGTCTTAATGGTCATGTTAGTGGGTAGGAGTGATTGCCAGCCATGTGATCTGGTGGGAGTGAGTTGAACGATCATCATTGTTCAAGTAAACTGATAAGTCCTTGACTTACCAGTGTCGCTAGCTGGGATGACAATTTGCTTTGCGTTTCTCACGCTCTCCTTCCTGGGTCGCCCCTCCCGCCTCAGGCTGGGTAGCTGGGTGAACGGGTGCTGCCAGAAGCATAAATGCTGCCAGCGCCGCTTCCACCCATGCCTTTTTCTTGCATCTCGGGCGGGAGGTGGCCGTGTGAGGTTGGAAGGGAGCCAGACAGGAAAGAGGGAAGGTCATCCGAGGTCAGGAAGGAGGAAAGAGGAAAAAAGCAAGGAGCGCAATGCAGCAGCAGCAGCAGGGGGGGAAAGGAGAGACGAGACGAGACCAATAATCCAGGAAGTAACAGCCGCCGATCAGCTGGAGCTGCGCACGCATCTTCATTTCCGCCGGTGGAACTGCGTTCCATCCCATCCTGCCTGCTGCCCACCCCTGGTTATAGTAGAAGATTGGGGAAAGAGGCCAAGATGCACACCCTGTGAATATAGGCATTATGTTGTTAATTCTGACCACCGTGAGTGAAACACACTAGTGCCTGCATCCATACGATACTCTTAGCATAGTAAAACCATTCTGCTGCTCTCAGTACAAAACTGGAGCATCTTCTAGAGCAGGGGTGTCAAACTGGAATTCTTTAAGGGCCATATCAGCATTGTAGTTCTCCTCCGCAGGCCAGCCAGGGTAGGAGACTGGATGGATGCCTCCCATGGCTTCCCCTGTGCCCCATTTTCGGCCTACATAGCCTCCTCTAGCACTTTGTCAGTCAAAAAGGGGCATGGGAGGCTGCGCCTGCACGAGTGAAGGACTGCAAAAAATTTTACTACCACACTCTGGGTGTGGGTTATTTTGTGGATATGGATTGCTGGCCATGTGACCAGGTGGGAGTAGCTTGATGATCATGTGACTGGGGGTGGCTTAAAAGTAAGGTGACCAGACATCCCGATTCCCATGGGACAGTCTCGCTTTTTGTCAATTTGTGCCACATCCCGCTGGGTTTTTAACAAGTTCCGCTTTTTTGACATACCAGCCGGCGGTTTGTATGCTGGCTGGAGATTGTGTTGTAGCTGCTTACCATGCAATCAGGTGGCTTGAAAGGATCAGCTGACAAGCAGCTCCACTTCCACCCTGGGGGGCTGGGATGGGCACAGGGGATGTCAACACTACTATAGAGGCGCCGACGCTGCTGCTCTTCAGCCTGCCTGAGCAGCCAACGCCACACCCCTTCGCATGGAGAAAGAAAGAGAGACAGGATGGTCAGGGTGGCTGGCGAGTCCCAGGTGGCTTCCCATAGAAGCCGAAGCAGCGGATTCGCCATCCTGGCCCTTTTCTTCGTCAGGCGCTGCTCGGGGATTCATCGGCAGCATGCCAGGTGCTCTGTCAATGTTCCCATCCAGCAGCTATGTGGAGGAGCACGCCTAACAGGCCCAAGCATCGTGAAAGAGAGAGAGAGGATGAGAGAGGGGGAGAGGGAGAGAAAGAGGGAGGGAAGGAGGAGGGAGAGAGAGAGAGAAAGAAAGAAAAATATGGAGAAAGAAAGAGAGAGAGAGAAAAGAGATGAAGGAAGGGAGAGAGGAAGAGAGAGAGAAAAGATAGAAATGAAGGAAGGGAGAAAAAGAAAGAGAAAGAGAGAAAGGGAGGGAAGAAGAGAGAGAGAGAAGATAGGAAGGCCTACATAGCCTCCTATAGGAAGGAAGGAAGAGAGAGAGAAGGAAGGAAGAGAGAGAGAAAGAGAGAGAATGAAAGGAAGGAAGGGAGAGAGAGAGAAGGAAGGAAGAGAGAGAGAAAGAGAGAGAATGAAAGATGGAGGAAGAGAGAGAAAGAGAGGGAAGGAGAGAGAAAGAAAGAAAGAAAGGGAGGGAGGGAGGAAGAAAGAAAGAAAGAGAGAGAGAAAGAGAGAGAGAGAAGAGAAGGGAAGGAAGGAAAAGAGAGAGAAAGAAAGAGGAAGAGAGAGAGAAAATAAGAAAACAATTTTTTTTGCTCCATGTACACCAAATTTTTAATCATGCCCCCCCTCTTCCAGTGGTCAATATTAAATATTAAAATATGGTCACCTTAAAATAAATAGGTAGGTAGGTAGATATAGATAGGCCAGAGAGAGAGGGAGAGGAAGTGAAGCCTGAGAGAAGAAACAGGCCTGAGGCCTAGAGAGAAAGAGAGAGAGAAAGGCCTGAAGGAAAGATAGAGAGAGAGGCATGATGAAAAATTAGAGTGGTCTAAGGCAGCGTTTCCCAACCGGTGTGCCGCGGCACACTAGTGCGCCGCGAGACATCGTCAGGTGTGCCACGGCGAGAGGCGGCGGAGGAGAGTGGGCGGATCGGGTGGGCAATGGGGCAGGGCGGAGAAGCCAGGGGCGCGTTTGGCCGGAGGCACCTACTGCCGCACCTCCCTGCCCCTGCCTCCCCACGGTGCCTCCGGCCAAACGCGCCCCTGGCTTCTCCGCCCTGCCCCATTGCCCGCCCGATCCGCCCACTCTCCTCCGCCGCCGCCTCCTGCCTTGGGGCGAGCAATCCGGGAGTCCGGGACTGTGTGGCTTTGCGCCATGAAGAGAAAACAGCCGACTTTTCCCTGCTGCCGTTTTCTCTTCATGGCGCAAAGCCACACAGTCCCAGACTCCCGGATCGCTCGCTTCTCCGGTCAGCAAAGCCATCTGCCCAGGAAAGCGCCGCGCTGGCCGGAGAAGCGAGCGATCTGGGAGTCCGGGACTGTGTGGCTTTGCGCCATGAAGAGAAAACGGCAGCAGGGAAAAGTCGGCCGTTTTCTCTTCATGGCGCAAAGCCACACAGTCCCGGACTCCCGGATCGCTCGCTTCTCCAGTCAGCAAAACCATCTGCCCAGGAAAGCGCCGCGCTGGCCGGAGAAGCAAGCGATCCGGGAGTCCGGGACTGTGTGGCTTTCGGCCGGGCTAACGGGAGGCGGCGTGAGGCCGGGCGCTGGGGACGTCTGGGAGGGCGAGGAGGCTGATGGCTGCTGCACACTCCACTCTCTCTCCGGCTCTCTCTCGCTCTTTCTTTTTCTCTCTGTTGCTGGCGTGGTGAACGAGAGAGAAAGAGAGAGAGAGAAAAAGGAGGGGAGAGAGAATGAGAGAAAGAAAGCAAGAGAAAGAGAGGGAAAGAAAGCAAGAGAGAGAGAGAAAGAAAGGGGGGAAGGAGGGAGAGGGAAAGACATAGAGGGAGGGAAGGAGGGAGAGAGAAAGAGCAAAAAAGAGAGGAAGAAAGAAAGAAAGAGGGATGGAGAGAAAGAAGGGAAGGAAGGAATAGAAAGAGGGAGGGAGAAATAGAGTGAAATGGAGGAAGAGATTTTTTTTTGTCCAAACTTTTCTTTAGCCCCCCCGCCGCCCCCCCCTTCAGTGTTCCCCAGAATTTTGAAAACATGAATAATGTGCCGCGGCTCAAAAAAGGTTGGGAAACACTGGTCTAAGGGAAAGATGACAGATAGATAGATAGATAGATAGATAGATAGATAGATAGATAGATAGATAGATAGACAGATAGATAGATAAATATAAGGTGACCAGACATCCTGGTTTTGGCGGGACAATCCCACTTTTTAACCATTTGTCCCGCGTCTCAGAGCATTATTAAAACGTCCCAATTTTTTCAAAGAAGCCACTGGCTGGAGGTTGCTGGACCTCCGCATCAGCCAATTTTGGGCAGCGCAGAACTTAAGCTTCCTTTTTCAGGGCTTCCAAGTGTTTTCCCTGCAGATTCTACTTGCTGGTGCCAGGAAAAACTTGGAAGCCACGAAGAAGGAAGCTCAGTTTCTGCTCTCGCCACTTTTTACTCTTCGTCCCCTCAGCCTGAGGGAGAGATAGATAGAGAGAGGGGGGGGCTGAGTGAGAGATAGAGAAAGAGAGATAGAGAGAAAGAGAGAGAGGCCTGAGGGAGAGAGAGAGAGAAAGAGAGAGAGAGAAGCCTGAGAGAAAAAGAGAGAGAAAGATAAAGAGAGAGACAGAGAAAGAGAGTCCGCATTGGCCTATGGAACTCTAATGAGTCCGTATTGACCAACAGAAGGAGGTGTAGAGCAGTACAGTAACAGCCTTGCAGAAAATATATGGCAGCTGTTATGAAAACACAAATTCACCCAAGGAAAACACAAGGGGTGAGAAGGAACCTCACTGTTGTCCTGCCTTGATGTTCTTTGGTGTCAGAAAGAACCAAAAGGAAACGCTATCTAGATTTCCGCTAGTATAATCCATAGCAATGAAGTTGAGTTCTAATATTTCTTGGGTTGGTGGCTTCCCAGCCTGATGTACCTCAAAAGATTGACAGAGAGGGAAGCCCAAAGACTCTGTGCTTCCCAAGGGACGTGGGTCCAGGATAGTAGAGAATTAGGCTGTGGGGACGGTTGATTTGGAGGTGGGGAGAGGCTGGCTTTCCTTATGTATTTGAAGTCTATTCATCAGAGAGGAAAAACCAGGTTCTCTAAAAGAAGGAATTGGCTCAAGGAGACTTGGTCAGGAATCTGTGACTTGGATCCTTCACAGCCACATGGTGATGGCTGGATTAGAACATAGAACAGAAGGGCTCAACGTTCCGACTGGCGAACCCAACTAAAGCAAACACGGTCAAGACAATCCAATCTCTTAAGGCAAAACTTTATTAAGGACATTGTATTGGCAAAGATGAAGGCAAAACCAGATCCAGCTAATTTGCACCCAGAGTCACATAGTTGAAATTCAGGTTTTCCTCGCCCTATTGGACCAGGTCATATTGTACAATGGACAATAGGTCATATTGTACAATGTCCTGGTGTTGTTCTGAGAACGTTTGGTAAAAAACTGCTGAAGTGTCCTTGGTTCTCACGGCTGGCATCTTGATGTCTGAAACCTAAATTCTATCCCTCTCCCACCTTCCCACCCATAATTCCTTGGAAGCTGAGAAGTGAAAATAGTTGCAACCGCAAAAATGCCTTAAAGCTTGAGAGTGGCCTTTGACAGAGCTGCCACCTTGGGAGCCGAGGCTCAATGAGAGAGACTTTCCAGTCCCTGCTGGAAAGGGAAACAATCAGAAGTTGTGTATTTTGCTGTTTTTCATCATGTCTTCTGTGTAACAAGGAGCGTCTCTGTTCCTTTCCACCAGATCATCAATCATGGTCATCAGTTCGGCCACCTGAGCCTCCCCTTCTTCCCCTTCGGCCGTGCTGTTGAAAGCCAGGCACCGGTTCCCGCAGTCAGCAATATAATCCTTCCATTTTTTACCTCTGCAAGATATTATTTTTTCTAGAGATTCACCTTCCAGGTCATCTTTGTGGGTGAACAAGAGGATCGTGTAATCCCTGGCTTTCAGGCCCAAAGCGTCTTTGATCTGCGGAGCCACGTCCACCTCCTCGGGGATGAAACGTAAAATACGCATGACGTGCAGAATGACATGGGGACCCGGGGAGCAAAACTTCACACATTTGCTCACTTCTGCAGCAATATCCTCTTCTCGATGATACAGACTGGAAATGCCAGGCGTGTCAACAACCACAACCTTCCTGCCTTTCAGCTGTGCCTCCTTCTTTTTGCATGATTTTGTTATTGACTTCCTTGAGACCCCAGACTCGAAGAATTCGCTTCCCAGAATTGCGTTTCCCGTCGCACTTTTCCCACTGTTGGCCCCGCCCACCAGGACGATCCTCCGTTCCAATCCTGCAACCCAAATGGGAGAGGAGAGAAAAAGATGACTGGTCAACATCATAGCCTGTCCCTCCACCCAGGACAGTAACTTCCACTCCCTCCACCACCACCCACCACCCCAAGACCAAGACTTTACCTTCATTGCTTTCAGCCATTTCCAGAGAAGTCGCACAGAACAAAACCCGGGATTTCTGCGTGAAAAGAAAAACAGAGTCAGCCAAAGGAGAGTCACCCACTCCTCACTGCCCTACAGACAGACCATTCTGATCCTGCCCTCTATGCCATCCCCCTTTTTATGCAGCTCTTCAATTCTTGGGATCATGCACTTTTGGGTATTTAGGAATGGGGGTTGGATTGATGTCCCAATAGACATACTCAATTCCAGCTCCAGATGAGAGGCCAGAGGCTGAGGACAATGCTGTCCCAGGACCTTGTAGGAGATGATGACCGGATGGAGACCTTCCTGCCTTCAATGATTGGCTGCTGATGGGTAGTAGTGCTGATAGGCAGCAGATCCCCTCCAATGAGGAACAGCTGCCTCCCACACCGGATCCAAGGGCAAGGTCAGAGAAGGGCTTTAAGGCTACTCGAGAGGAGGTCTCCCCACCACTCCTCACAAGGAGCATCCAGGGGGGAGTGACTTAAGGTGGAGCCCTGGTGAGTTAGTCTTTGCCAGGAACAATTGCTTACACTCCCTCGGCTTGCCTCACTAGGAAGATTCTTCTCCATCCTTGGCCTTGGATCTTGCCCTTCTCTTGTAGATTGCTTTTGGCCTTTGCTTCTCTGGTCCCTTCTTGCCTCGGATCTTTTATTGCCCCGATGATTACCTTTCTCTTGCTTCTGGACTCTGCCTTGTGGACTGGGCTTGGAACCCTGGACTTTGCCCTGTGAGTGGGCTCCTACTCTGCGGGCATTCTTCCTACTATTGTTTGGGGGACTGAGGATGGCTGCCTTCAAGATAGCCTGGAGGGCCATTGGCTGGACCGTTTATCGGAAAACGTAAAGGTCTCTCTAGTCAGGAAGGAAGGAAGGAAGGAAGGAAGGAAGGAGAGAGAGAGATAGGAAGGAAGGAAGGAAGGATAGATATAGGGAAGGGAGAAAGGAGGGATAGAGAAAGGGGAAGGAGGGAGGGAGGAAAGAGATAGGGAAAGAGGAAAAGAAGGAAGGAAGAAAGGAAGGAAGGAAGGAAGGAAGGAGAGAGTTAGGAAAGATAGGAAGGAAGGAAGGAAGGAAGGAAGGAAGGAAGGAGAGAGTTAGGGAAGGGAGGAAGGAAGGAAGGGAATAGAGAAGGGAGGAAGGAATGAAGGGTATAGGGAAGGGAATAAGGAAGGAAGGAGAGAGATAGAGAAGGGAGAAAAGAAAGGAATGATAGGGAAAGGGAGGAAGGAAAAAAAGGTCTTTCTAATCTTGACCTTGCTTTGACCACCCTGGGTCACAACAGATGCCCTCTGCCCTCCAGCCAGAAGCATTCAGGGAAAAAGACAAATGAAGGTGTTCTCTCTAAATGCTAAATGCTGATTTGACATCTCAATATGAAAACTCCAGAGAGGGGAGAGAGCTGTGATTGAAGGGGAGGGGTTAGGACGAAGGTGACCCCTTCTTGCACTCAATTGCAGCTCTTTTCTTGTTTGGCAAACTTCAGAAAAGGACCAATTCCCCCCTCCTCAAATTACCTGGAATTCCCCTCCCTCCCCTTCACAATACAGTCACGTCTATTGATACGTTGCCTGCTTTTCCCTCCCCCTCCTTCCTCCTGTCGCCTTTCCTAACAAGGGATCCTGAGGGTCTCGGTTAAAACTTCCCCCTCTGGTTGGCTTTCCTAATATTGGGGGTCCTGGCTGTCCCACCCACCCATTAGCATCTGCCACAGGTGAAAAATCGCTTGTTCTCGTGCAAAAGCAGCAGCTCCACCAATGCCCAGGAGGAGCCCTGCTCTCGCCCCACTTCCCTCTGCTGCCCCATGAAATGCCAGTTTGGGGGTCCCCCCTTTCCCCCAGGCTCACCTGTTTGGAGAGAATCAGGAATCCCCGTTGACAGGTGGATCTACTTCTGTCCTTTGCTGCTTCTCTGCAAGATCTCCTTGTCCTGGTGGAGTTTATGATAGGAACAGAGTCCACAAATTATAATATCACTTAAAACAATCAGCACAAGATTGCATCGCATCAGGACTTTCGGTTTTCCTATCCTAAAAAGAGACCCTGGAATACGGGCAACTTTCTCTCTCCATCATTTAAGGTCTTCCTTGTGTCATGCTGAATATTGACAGACTCTCAGAGACATTTAGTAATGAAAGAGTTAACTATGTGTGCCTTAACCGCGGGGTTAAGGTCCTAACAGACTTTAATCAATCACAAACCACGACACCTTGGTGTCTGGGAAGCTGGGGGAGAGGAGGGCGAAACAGAGGGTGTTTCTCAAAGCAGGAAGCCCTCACCTCTGAGCATGGCAAGAGGGAGCACCTGCAGCCCACTTCCTCCAAAGGCTGGGCCACTACTCTGCCAATCCAGTCCTGGCTCGAAGGCTCAGCCTGGAGATTATTATTTTATTTTATTTTATTTTATTTTATTTTATTTTATTTTATTTTATTTTATTTTATTTTATTTTATTTTATTTTATTTTATTTTATTTTATTTTATTTTATTTTATTTTATTTTATTTTATTTATTTTATTTTATTTTATTTTATTTTATTTTATTATTTTTTATTTTATTTTATTTATTTTATATTTTATATTTTATATTTTATATTTTATATTTTATATTTTATATTTTATATTTTATATTTTATATTTTATATTTTATATTTTATATTTTATATTTTATATTTTATATTTTATATTTATTTTATATTTATTTTATATTTTATATATTTTTTATATTTTATATTATTTTGTATTTTATATTTTATATTTTATATTTTATATTTTATATTTTATATTTTATATTTTATATTTTATATTTTATATTTTATATTTTATATTTTATATTTTATATTTTATATTTTATATTTTATATTTTATATTTTATATTTTATATTTTATATTTTATTTTATATTTTATTTTATTTTTTATTTATTAATTTTATTATTAGAGTTGAAAGGGACCTTGCAGGTCATCTAGTCCAACCTCCTGCTCAAGCAGGAGACCCAACACCACTCCAGTCAGATGGCAGTCCAATCTCTTTTTGAATGTGTTGAGTGATGGGGCATTCCTGGAAAACAGTGTGACCCCTCCTCTTTGTGGCAACCCCTCAAACACCTATATATTGCTATCATGTCTCCCCCTGGCCCTCTTCCCTCCCACCATCTTTGGCTGGTGCCCCCAAATGGGCCCACTACCTCCCTTGGTCCCTGAAGCGTGGGGGGGGGGCTCCCAGATCTGTAGAGATTTTTCAATCGTTCACACGCACACATGTCCGCCGTGCCCCCCATCAATGGTGTCCCAGTTTACCAAAGTTAAAATCTGGTCACCTTACTTAAAGGTCATGTGAATGGCTTAAAGGTGGCCAACTTGACGTCTCTCACGTCAAGGGTTTGGGTTAGGGTGCCTGGCCTCTCCTCGCCTCAAAGAGATACAATTTCCCATGATCTATTTACTATTACTGATCATCCAAAATATACTATTTAATTCTATATATTTGTGCTATATGTGTACATACATATTACACACAAGTACACAAAAATATACATCATCTACTATATAAACTGTATGTGTATGTACACACACACATATACATGCACAGCTCTTCTAAAATTATACACATTCAGCCTCATTTACTGCTATAGGAAAAACATACCCAAGAGCCCACAAGGGGGGGGGAAAGAAAAAAAATCAAATGTTTTCCTACTGGTTCTGTGTACCTGACTAAAATTCTTCTACCAGTTATGCATACCTGACTATACCCGTAGGAGCCCATCACTGGCCTGCACCCTGTTTTGGCTTGCAGGGTGCTTCAGGAAGCTATCCAGGCTGAAAATGGAGAAATGGAGAAAAGGCCCACAGAGTGCTTCAAAATGACTGTTTTTGCTGCCAGAGACACCGTGGGCTGGTCCTTTGCTATTTCCAGGCTGGCCCCGTGGAACATATTTAAGCACCCCGTGGGCCAGATCCCGCCCACAGGCCTTGAGTTTGATGCCACTGTTCTAGAGTCATCCAAATTTATTGTGCTGTAATAACAGTCATGGGCACAAGCTATATTTCTCAATTTTATTTTTATTCATTGATTGATTGATTTTGTCCAATACACAATGAGGGTTTTAGTGGGTACACACATAATAAAATACATGATGAAGGTTATAGAGGAGATACTCATAGTAAAATATATCTAAGAAAGAATAGAAGAGAAGTTATAGGAATAGACGTATCAATGAAAGAATAGAAGAAGAGATATAGGAATAGAAGAAAGGTATAGGAGATATAGGAGAGAAATAGGACAGGGGACGGAAGGCACTCTAGTGCACTTGTACTCGCCCCTGTTAAGTCTGTATATAACCAATGTAAAATTCTGTAAAAGAAAAGACCTTGTAAATACTGTTTAAACTATGAATAAACCTTGGCCGCGTCTGATTGGCTAAGACGCGCGGCCGTTTCTTTTAGGCGCGAGCCTTAAACGTATAAAAAGGGCTGTTCTGACACTGACAGCTCAGATGCGTTCCTTGCTGAAGTCACTTCGAGAGAGCTGAATAAACGGAACCATCTTGTACTCCTTGTCTGAGTCTCATTCATTTCACTGGTGACGAGGATGGGAAGAATCCACGAGGCAAGCATGAATCACCTCCAGATCGGCCGGGCTCCCGACTACTTCGACCCCGAGAAGTCGTCTTGGGACGCCTACATGGCGAAATTTGAAATCTTCCTAGAAGCGGCAGGAATGGGAGAAGCTGAAGACGACAGGAAGCGGGCGATCTTCTTGAACTATTGCGGGACTGAGATTTTTGACCTCGTCCAAACGCTCACCGACCCGCTTCCAGCTAAATCCGTTCCGTGGGACGACCTCCAAGCAAGACTTGCAAACCACTTCAAACCAACGAAGCCTGCCGTAGTCTACAGACATCAATTTTCCAGGATGACCCAGCGTGAGTCTGAGACAATCAATCAATTCGCCACGAGACTTCGCACGGTGCTGTCAAAGTGCAAATTTGACAGCCCAGAAGCTCGCCTCACAGACGCTCTGATCTTTGGGATGAAGAATGCGACGGTCCGAAACAAAATCCTGACAGAGGACGACCCAACGCTGCAGTCAGTCATCAAGCTGGCTCAAACAGCCGAAGTAGCTGACGCGGCCGCCAAAGAACTCAAGGAACACGAAAAGAAGGAGACCGTCTCCAAAATCTCCGTTGCTGTTTCCCGCGCCGAAACCACAGATGACCTCAGCCCAGCTGCCACGGACGACGACACCTGTCTCCTGCTGCCATCCGAGCAAGCCAGACAACCCAGATACCAACGCCCCTCCAACCCATGCCCCGGTTGCCGAGGAAATCACCCACGACAGCGTTGCCCATTCAGGGCATTTGCCGCCGCTGCAATCGACGCGGGCACATCGCCGAGGCTTGCAGAGCGCCCCTTCCAGAGGAGTCCTTCTCTACACCCCGCCAACAACGTTTCAACAACCAGGCACAACAACCGCGAGACAACAAATTTCCCAGAGGCTTCAATCGCAGAAACGACTCTACCGCTAACCGTGACTACGCACGAGGTAAAGCACAAACTTACGTAAATTGCGCAACTGCTAAAGGAGGGAACAAGATTATCATCTCGCTACTTTTAAATAACAAACCATGTAACCTAGAATTAGACACAGGCTCTAAGCATTCTATTATGCCTTGGGACAAATTCAAAATGTATATGCCAAATTTTCTTAAAACTGACTTTGTTAACTCAACTTTAATAATAAGGGATTTTCAAGGTAATATCATACCTGTTTTGGGGAAAGTAGATGTGCCTGTAAAATTTAAAAATTGTGAATATTTTCTTCCTCTGATTGTGGTTGAGGGAGCCAAACACTCCCTCCTGGGGTTAACATGGATGTCTCCTTTGGGTATTGAAATACTGGGTCTTTGTCATGTAAATGCTGAACCTGATATTCCTAACTTTATCCAAGAATTTCCTGAGGTTTTCAGCCCTACTTTGGGCACCTATAATGGGGCCCCTATCTCCTTCTCTCTAGATCCCAAGGTACCCCCAGTCAGACTTAAGCCTCGCAGGGTACCCCTACCACTATTGCCTAAACTAGACATCCAATTGGACAAATTGATTGCCCAGGGCATCTTAGTCCCTGTAGAACAAGCGCCATGGGAAACCCCCATAGTCACCCCAGTTAAACCTGATGGCTCCTTAAGGGTCTGTGCAGACTACAAAGCCACTATCAATAAGGCCCTTCAACACCATCCATACCCGATCCCAGTAGTCCAACAATTGCTACATTCTTTGGGGGAAGGGAGAGTATTTTCGAAAATCGACCTGGCACAGGCATACCAACAGCTTCCGGTCGATGAGGCCACATCCCTGGCCCAGACCATAGTGACCCATAGGGGTGCTTTCAGGTGCACCCGCCTGCAATTCGGGGTCAGTACCGCCCCAGGTATTTTCCAAAGTTTCATGGAACGATTATTGGCAGGTATAAAAGGAACCTCCCCATATTTTGACGATATATTTATATCAGGAAAAAACCAAGCAGAATTAAACATGCGCATCAGAGAAGTATTGGCTAGACTGCAAGCTAAGGGGTTAAAAGTAAAACCAGACAAATGTGTGTGGGGAGCCAGTAGCATAGAATTTCTGGGCTATAGAATAGACAGTGAGGGAATACACCCCACAGCAGATAAATTAGAGGCCATAACCAAAGCACCCGAGCCAAATAATAAGACAGAACTCCAAGCATTTCTGGGCCTCCTTAATTTTTATTCTGTCTTCCTGAAACAGAAGGCAACGGCAGCAGAACCGCTACACCGACTGCTGCAGAAGGGAGTTCCCTGGACCTGGGGCACAATGGAGCGCGAAGCTTTTCATAAAATAAAACAGTTATTGACCTCTAAAAGCGTAGTGGTTCAATATAGCTCAACTTTGCCAATAAGGCTCACGTGCGATGCTTCGGCGTATGGGGTTGGCGGGGTATTAGCTCACATAATGCCAAACAATACAGAGGCCCCCATCGCCTTCTTTTCTAAAACATTGTCCATGGCGGAGAGAAATTACAGCCAATTAGACAAAGAGGCATTGGCCCTAGTCTCTAGTGTTAAGAAATTCCATTACTATCTCTGTGGGAGGAGTTTTGAACTAATAACAGATCACAAACCCCTGCTTGGTCTTCTAGCTGCAAATAAACCAACTCCTCCCTTCATGTCCCCTAGATTAATAAGATGGGCTCTATTCCTGTCAGGATACCAATACCATCTAACACATAAGGGGGGAAAATCAATAAACCATGCTGACGGTTTAAGTAGATGCCCCATGCCCGAGTTAGTCTCAGATCCAACCCCCACAGAGGATGTTTTACTAATTGACCTTGAGGAAAACTGCCTTGTAAATACTGTTTAAACTATGAATAAACCTTGGCCGCGTCTGATTGGCTAAGACGCGCGGCCGTTTCTTTTAGGCGCGAGCCTTAAACGTATAAAAAGGGCTGTTCTGACACTGACAGCTCAGATGCGTTCCTTGCTGAAGTCACTTCGAGAGAGCTGAATAAACGGAACCATCTTGTACTCCTTGTCTGAGTCTCATTCATTTCAGCCCCTTACTGACCTCTTAGGAATCTGGATAGGTCAACCATCGATAATCTAAGGGTAAAGTGTTGGGGGTTTGGGGATGACATTATGGAGTCAGGTAATGAGTTCCACGCTTCGACAACTCGGTTACTGAAGTCATATTTTTTACAGTCAAGTTTGGAGTGGTTAATATTAAGTTTAAATCTGTTGTGTGCTCTTGTGCTGTTGTGGTTGAAGCTGAAGTAGTCGCCGACAGGCAGGACGTTGCAGCATATGATCTTGTGGGCAATACTTAGATCTTGTTTAAGGCGTCTTAGTTCTAGGCTTTCTAGGCCCAGGATTGAAAGTCTAGTCTCGTAGGGTATTCTATTTCGAGTGGAGGAGTGAAGGGCTCTTCTGGTGAAGCATCTTTGGACATTTTCAAGGGTGTTGATGTCTGAGATGCGATATGGGTTCCAAACGGGTGAGCTGTATTTGAGGATGGGTCTGGGTGGCTAAAAATGTGCTGGGTAATAGTAGAAGATGGTGTAAAAGTCACCTGTGGAGATTCTGCCTACATCACAAGTTTAGATTTTCTTTCCATCCCATTGTGTTTGATTCTTGGAGTTTTCTTCCTGCAGTTTTCTTGGCAAAGTTTTTCAAAAGTTGTTTGCCATTGTCTCCTTCATAAGGTTGTGAAAAAGTGGCTGGCCCAAGATTACCCAGGTAGCTTTTTGCCTAAGGGAAGAACTAGAACTCATAATCCCTGAGTTTTTAGCCTTAACCACACAGTATGTCCACCTGAAATTATCAACACTTTGAGCTAGGAGTGAAGTTCAATTTTTTTCCTACTGGTTCTATGGGTGTGGCTTGGTGGGCAAAGCAGGAGAAGGATACTGCAAAATCCCCATTCAATAGAAACATAGAAGATTGACGGCAGTAAAAGACCTCATGGTCCATCTAGTCTGCCCTTATACTATTTCCTGTATTTTATCTTAGGATTGATATATGCTTATCCCAGGCATGTTTAAATTCAGTTACTATGGATTTACCAACCACGTCTACTGGAAGTTTGTTCCAAGTATCTACTACTTTTTCAGTAAAATAATATTTTCTTCTTTTTTTTTAATTTTTTTTTCAATTTTTTATTAATTTTCATAAAACAAACAAATACACATGCAAACAATAAACATAAAGTGGGGGTGTATTTCCCCCGCTTCTTTTGAAAGTATACATTCAAATATAGAAAAAGAATACATAATTAAATATATGTTAACTATTAAAAAATTTAGTAAATTTGAGTTAATGTTTTACAAATCTTGAATACAATGTAAATATTAGATAAGGTTAGTATAACATAATCATCAAAAAATACCTTTAATGTAATCGTAATTACTATGGTAAAATAATATCAAACCATCAAACCAAACATTTAAGCTAATTTCAACTATTATACATCAAAAATCTTAATATGTTACTTATACTTATGCATACACTACTATGTCATAATCATCAAAAAATATATTTAAACTAGTATTAATATTGTTATCACCTAGGTAAAGACAAATGCAGAAAATTAACTAGAAATGAATATGTATGTCTTGTTTTTTCTTATCTATCCATTTATAAACATTGTTCCATGTTTCATAAAATTTAGTATCTTCTTGATCGTTTAATCTTCTTGTCATCATGTCCATTTCAGCGCAATCTAGTATTTTGGCTACAACCTCTTCTTCCTTGGGGATTTCCTCCCCTTTCCAATTTTGCGCATATATTATTCTAGCCGCGGTTAATATGTGTATAATTAAATAAAGAATTTCTTTCTTGTAGGTCTGATTTGTAACACCTAGTAAATAAAATTCCGGGGTATTATCTATATCTTGCTTTATTATTTCTTTTAATATTTTCTGAATCATCTTCCAATATATTTTAGCTTTACCACATGTCCACCATTGATGGTAATAGGTTCCTATATCCTTCTTACATTTCCAACATGCTGGGGATGTTTTGGGAAACATTTTTGCTATCCTATTTGGTGGGAAATGCCATCTATAGAACATTTTAATTTGATTTTCTTTTAATGAAACTGATTTAGTCATTTTCCAGTTATTGATCCACACTTTCTCCCATGTATCTATGTCTATTTCCTTGCCAATATTTCTACACCATCTTATCATAGTATCTTTTAAAGTCAACTCTATATTTTTATGAGCGATGAGAAGTTTATATATTTTCCCTATCATTTTTATTGAATTGGTGGTAATTAAAGTACTTAAAGGATTCTTACTTTTATTAAAAATGTAAAGAGTTTTATCCTTCTGGTATCTAGATCGGATCTGGGCATAGTGCCACCAGTCTATTATTATCCCTTCTTCTTGTAATTCAATTCTAGATTTAAGCTTCATCTGATCATTTAGTAATTCTTTATATCTATGAGTTATTTTCTTGTCCTTTATAGATTTTGGATGCGTTATTGCTTCTAGAGGAGCTAGCCATTCTGGAATATTTTAAAAATGGTTTTTCTTTATGTCTTTCCAGACTTCTAGTAGATACTTCCTTAATGTGTGCCTTTTAAAATATGAATGGTTTTTGTCCTTATCATACCATATAAATGCGTGCCATCCAAGCATTAAATCGTGTCCTTCTAAGTTAAGTATTCTTTTGTTGTCTAGGATTATCCACTCTCTAAGCCATGTTAATGCAGCAGCCTGATAGTATAGTTTCCAGTTTGGAAGGCTAAATCCTCCTCTTTCTTTAATATCTTCTAAGCAATTCATTTTTATCCTTGCTTTTTTCCCTTGCCATATGAATTTTTTAACTAGGTTTGTTAAAGTTTTTAAAAAGATTCCCCCTGGATTTATTGGTATTACCTGGAAAAGAAATAAAACCTTGGGTAAAATATTCATCTTAATTGTTGCAATTCTTCCTAAGAAAGATATTTTCAGGTTATTCCACATTGCTAAATCTTTTTTAATTTCTGCTAATAATTTTATATAATTATCATTTTTTAATGTTATTGTTTTCGCTGTTAAGTTTATTCCTAAGTATTTTACTTTTTTTACAGTCTTTATTCCAGAGATACTTTCTAATTTAGTTTCTTGTGTTTTATTCATATTTTTGGTCAAAAAATGTGTTTTACTTTTATTTATCTTTAAACCTGCTACCTTTCCATATTGTTCAATAGTTTGCAGTAAAGTAGGAACTGTTGTTGTCGGTTCTTCAATTATGAACATTAGATCATCTGCAAAGGCCTGGACTTTATAAGTTTCGTCTCCTACAGTTAAACCTTTTATTTTAGGGTCCGCTCTTATTTTAATTAATAAAGTTTCAAGAGTCATGATAAATAACAATGGTGATATAGGGCAACCTTGACGGACTCCCTTATTTATATCAAGTGTTGGTAATTGATTGTTGTTCAATATTATGTTCGTTGTTTGTTTTGAGTATATAGTATCTATTAGGTTAACAAATTTTGGGCCAAATCTCATTTTATTTAATTGCATTTTTATGAATATCCAATTAACGTTATCAAAGGCCTTTTGAGCATCTAGAAACATTAAAGATGCCATCTTGTCTGAATGCTGTTCATAATACTCTAGTGTATTTATTACTGTTCTAAGATTATTTTTAATTTGTCTCCCTGGTAGAAACCCATTTTGATCTTGGTGTATTATTCCATTTATAACTCTTTTGAGTCTCTCTGCATAAATGGCAATAAATATCTTATAGTCTACATTTAATAATGATATAGGCCTATAGTTTTTAATTTTTTCTGGATCTGTGCCCTGTTTATGTATTAAAGTTGTCAGTGATTCTGACCAAGATTTGGGGATTTTACCCTCAAGTCTACATAAATTAAAGGTTTCTAACATGTGGTTTCTTATTGTTTCATTTTCTATCTTGTACCATTCTGCGGGTATGGCATCTGGGCCTGTGGCCTTGTTGCTTTTCTGTTTTTTAATTGTTGTTAGGAGTTCTTCCATTGTTATTGGTCCATCCATGGTGGCCTGTTGGTCTTCTGTTATTTGTGGTAATTTTGAAGCTTTTAAGTAGTTAAAAACTTCATCTTCGGTAACATGATCTTTGGCATATAGCTCTTTATAAAAATTATACACAATGTCTGCCTTACCTTCTGTATCATATTTTATTATACCGTCTTTATCTTCTAATTTTTGGATTAATTTTGATTGGCTCTGTTTTCTAAGTTTATATGCTAGCCATCTGCCAGGTTTATTTGCATGTTCAAAATATTGTTGCTTTGCTCTTTTGATCTTTTCAGTTAATTGGTTTTGTTCTATGACTCTAATTTTATGTTTAATTACATTTATTTCTGTCTTTAAATCTCTGTTCTTAATGTGTTGCTGCGATAAGGATTCTAATTGTTTTAATTCATTTATTAATTGTAGATACTCTGATTTCTTTTCCTTGTTATATTTTGCTGTATAAGATATTGTTAAGCCTCTTATATACGCTTTAACTGTGTCCCATAAATTCTGTGGAGTAGTGTCTGAGGTTTTATTAATTTCAAAAAATATTTTTAGTTCCTTTTCAATCCAATCCTTGTATTTCTTATCATTTAATATATATCTATTCATCCGCCAGTTGTTCTGTTTATTATTCATCGTCATAGAGACCACTATTGGGTTGTGATCAGCCCATGTATTAGCGTCTATCTCGACCTCTCTTATTTGTTCTGCAACCATTTTTGGTGCCCATAACATGTCAATTCTCGTCCAAATTTTATGAGGGTTGGAGTAGAAGGTATATTGTCTTTTGTGAGGGTGTCTTTCCCTCCAGATGTCACTTAGTAATAATTCCGCTTTCATTTTTTGGAAAGTACTAGGTAGCAAATTCCTTCTTGTTTTTTTACCTTTTTCCCTTTTTTTATTACCTCCCCCTCCTGAATGGTCTAATTGTCTATTCGCAATAGCATTGAAGTCACCTATTATCAATACATTGTCAATAGCTAGATCTATTATTATTTGATGTAAATTTTTATAAAATGTCATTTGGTCTTCATTGGGGGCGTAGATAGAAACAACCGCTAGAGGTCTAGGTTCAATATCAACTTGTACAATCAATATCCTACCCTCTTTATCCTTATATATTTGTTTGGAATTTATAGAATTTTTAACATACATCACTACACCTCTCTTTTTTTGGTCTGCTAATGCAGCGTACATTTTTCCAATTTTGGGATTCAACAGTAATTTTTGGTTATTTTTTTTAATATGAACTTCTTGTAATATTGCAATCTGAACATTTTGGTTTCTAATTTTAGAAAAGATTTGTTTCCTTTTTCTTGGTTCATTAAGTCCATTAACATTTACGGAAAGAATTTTTAAGTCTTTATTTGTTGTCATTTAGTGGGTTTTTTGGTTTCTCGCTGAGGTTGAACTCTTCTAGCACCTTGGTCCTGCTCTATTACTTGAGCAGTAGCCCCCAGATCTTCTTCTTGCTGAGTTGGTAATTTTTCCCCTGGTTGGTGTTGAGCTGGTTGTAGTTGGACCACTTGTTGCTTACTTGTGTGATCAAAGTGGCTGATGCCACTCTTTTCAAAAAAGTACATAGCTTGTTCTACGTTTTCCAGTTTGTATCTTGTAGAACGCCATGTCAGAGAAAGTCCTTGTGGAATAAGCCAATGGTAAGTGATGTTTTCTTTGATCAAAATTTTAGTTAAAAAGTGATAATCTCTTCTGCTTTCTCTGACGCTTCTTGGAACTTGTTTTAGTATCTTTATGTCTACTCCTTGATGTTGAGGCTGGGAATTTCTTGAATAATGGAGTATCTCATCTCGCAACGCTTTTCTTGTAAACTTAATGTGTATCTCTCTTGGGAGGTTGTGTCGACGGATATAGCTATTCGAGATTCTGTATACTTCATCGATTTCTTTCAGTAAAGCTGTAGGATCCTCTTGGAGTATACCTCCAATAGTTTCCGCCATCGTCATTTTTAAATCTTCATCTTTTTCCTCTTTTATATTCTGAAATCGAAGTCCGTACGAAGCTCGTTGCATCTCCAGCTGGATGATTGATTCATCATATCTTCTGTATCTTTCATCAGCTCTCCCTTCAAGGTAGTCCATTCTTTTCTCATTTTTGTCAGATTGCTCTTCAACTTTTTTGACTCGTTCATCACTTTCTTGAAGTGTTTGTTGAATCTGCTTTATCTGATCTTTCATCTCACCCATGTCAGCTTTCAATTGGGCCATCTCCACTTTGAATTCTGCCAAGTCGGCTTTTATAGCTTCTCTTTGTTGTGTTGCATCCTCTTTTATGGCCTCTCTTTGTTGAGTGGCGTCTTCTTGTGATTTAAACATAAAGTCCTTCAGAGTATTTAAAGTCTCATGTAAAGTTGCAAAATTAGACTGCATTATTTTGTCTTTGTCTTTATCTTTGGTGGACATGGTTAACACCTGGTGCGAGGGGGAAGAATGCGGTGACACTTGTGGAGAGAGAGTAGTTGGTGTAGTTTGTTTTTTTGCTATTTTAACAAAGGTTGAGGTACTGGACATTGTCAAATTAGAATCCACTATTTCAAATTTAGATTAGTTTCAATTTATGTGTAGTAAAAAAGAAAGGAATTGCTATAAATTCCAAATCTGTTCAATGTATTTTGTTAAAAAAAAAATCCCTTATAATATAACTATACCAATTCAGTACCAATTCAATTAATAACAGAATTCAAAATGTATTATTATTTTTTAAAAATTAAAATATTCAATGCCACAGTATTAACTTTTGAGAATTAGAGAGAAGTAAAAGTTAAAAATAAGTAATGTGATGGGAAGGCAAGAAATAAAAAAAGAAAAAAAATATCAGCTATATATAGAAAACAGAAAGAAAAACATGGGAGGGAAAAATTTGAGAAGAGGGAAGGAAAGGGAAAGAGGAAAAAAGTAAAAGTTATTTTAAAAAAGTGAAAGGAATTGTTCAAAGGGGAAGGAAAAAAAAGAGGAGGTAATGTTTTAATTCAACTAATTAGAATAGAGCAGGAACCCAAGGCTTGTTAACAATGCATATGGTTCAAGCTAAACTTCTTTTAATAATAACAATACACAAGGAATAGAGAAAAAAAGAAAGTCAAAGGAAAGTCAGGAAAAGAAAAATAGTTATTCAAAAGACACAATAGCAATATTATATACTTATATTCTTCTTATAGATCCTGTAATTTTGCTAGAGAGTAAAGATGAAAATCCAAGTCTCAGAGGATGAAGTTGTATTTAATTTCAGTTCCAAGTTCAAAGGGAAAGACAAATCAAAATCTTTCTTGTATTCAAAATGAAGTCAGTTTATTTTCCAAGTTCAAGGCAGGAACAAAGAGACAAATCCCAAGATGGAGTCAGGTTAAGTTCCGTGCAGCAGGGCAGATGTTAAAAGAAAAAATTCTCAACAAATAATCCAAAAGGAGTCAGCAGATAATCCAAAAAGGCTCAGCAAGTAATCCAAATAGGTTAATCCAATAGTAGGTAATCAAAAAAAAAATGATTTCAATTTCTTCTAAATTCCATTTATTTCATAGTTATTGAATTATTTCATGTTGTGAAAAAGAACAACAAGAAAGGAAAAAAGACAGCAAGACTGTGTTCCTCCGCTTTCAGGATTTAAGCCCAGAACATTATGATTTCAACAGTCTATCAAAAACAAATTCTAATCATCACTGGTAATTTCCTTTAGCAGTTAGAATTTTCTAAATAGTCATATCAAATTTAAGTTGTTTTATTAAACCATAAAGTCAAGAAATTATTTTATAGATTCCAAAGTTCAAGTTCAAAATGGAAAAGTAAAAGTGAAAAAATTAGGTCCGGCTGTTGTTTGCGGATGAGTTCAAACAGGGAAAAACTTTCACTTTCGCCCTGAAGAAAAAAAACTTTTACTTAAGGCTTTCACGATCTTCTGCTTTTAAACACGAAACAAAAAGGAAATTTTTTACCTTAGGTCCTTTGTCTACTGTATTCTTTTTCAATCAAAATATTTTATACTTTCACTTCTTAGATTTTTTTTTCTTCTTCCCGCTGGGTGAGGGGAGAAAGCGCTGGCCGGTTCTCTTATGCGAAGAGGAGCGGTTCTCCCGTCTCCGAAGCTGCGGGGCAAACCGCTGCCTCCGGAGTCCTGGCGATGGGTCCTCGGGCAGAGGGGAGCCCCCTGTTCATGGATCGGGCCATCCGAGCCCGATCCGATCGCAAATGCGACCTTCGGAGGGGGTAGAAGGGATCGCTTGGCAGAGCCCTGCCAGAAACGTCCCGCCGCGATCTCCTCCAAACCGGAAGTCCAAAATAATATTTTCTCATGTTGCTTCTGACCTTTCCCCCAACTAACTTCAGATTGTGCCCCCTTGTTCTTGTGTTCACTTTCCTATTAAAAACACTTCCCTCCTGAACCTTATTTAACCCTTTGACATATTTAAATGTTTTGATCATGTCCCCCCTTTTCCTTCTGTCCTCCAGGCTATACAGATTGAGTTCACTAAGTCTTTCCTGATACGTTTTATGCTTAAGATCTTCCACCATTCTTGTAGCCCGTCTTTGGACCCGTTCAATTTTGTCAATATCTTTTTGTAGGTGAGGTCTCCAGAACTGAATACAGCATTCCAAATTCCCACCCTACTCTGGTGACAGCCAGAAGTAGTACAGTAATACCTCATCTTATGAACTTAATTGGTTCCGGAAGTAGGTTCGTAAGGCGAAAAGTTCGTAAGACGAAACATTGTTTCTCATAGGAAACAATGTAAAAGCGATTAATGCATGCAAAAAAATCACAAAATGGCGCTCCGCTGGGCGCCCCCGCCCAGATGTCACCTTCTGAAACAGCCGGGGGGCTTCTCGGCATTCTCCCGAACGCCGAACCCAAACTTCCGGATTCAGCGTTTGGGAGAATGCCGAGAAGCCCCCCCCCCCCCGGCTGTTTCAGAAGGTGACAGCCGGGCGACGGCGCTTCTTGGCGGCCTCCCGAACCCGAACCCGAAAAGTTCGGGTTTGGGTTCGGGAGAACGCCGAGAAGCCCCCCGGCTGTTTTAAAAGGTGACATCCGGGCGGCGGCACCCAGCGGAGTGCCATTTTGCGATCTGCGGTGGGCTCGTAAGCCGAAAAAAGTTCATAAGAAGAGGCAAAAAATTTCCGAACCCCAGGTTCGTATCACGAGGGGTTCGTATCACGAGGTACCACTGTATTTGCTATTTTCTCCGAACTACTCAAAATTTCCACTACTAGTTCTCCAGAACCTGTCAGAACCTGCTGAATTTTACCCTTGCTTTGAGTACTTTGAGGTATGCCTAGTGAAGAAATGCATTCTTTATTTTTATATGCTGTAGTAACAAATGCTTTAACGCCTGACTATATTTTCCCTCCCTTTCCTCTTATACAAAATAATTAAGGAAAAGCCAGTTTTGAGTTCCTTTTCAGAGCAGTGTCTTCTCTAGTTCCCAGGTATAAAACATGCTCTTGTTAATATTGCCTCAGTGTGCCTCCAAAGTTATCTCTGCAATTCTCCACAGCTACCAGACATGGCTGCAAAAAAACCAACACAGAACACTGATAACGTTTGCTGCCATCTGGTGGCCATCTGGATTTGTGCATCCCAATTCTAGCCCGCCTTCACTATCTTGAAAAGGAGCAGTGCTGGCATTTTCTGAATCATCAAACCATTGCTGAGCAAAGTGAGGAAAACGGCTCTTTCACATTCCAAGCCTCTTGAGCAACTGTTCCCTGTGGGGAATGTGGCTTGTTTTGGGCCAGTTGTGATTCATTCTTTTCCTGTCTCTTTCCCTCTTTCTAACGTTCATTTGACAATGTAAACCAGCCACCTGCTCTGCAGGTGCTCAGTGTACTTTTGGTAGCAAAGGGCTTTTCCCTGTCAAGCATGAATTTCTCCCTAAAGCGACTGACAAATTATAAGATTAACTCTTCAAATTATTTGACTTTTTTTTACACTTGCCATTTTCTTCTTAAACAAGATGTGAAGGATTTCTCTTGGAGTCAATTGTCATCTTCTGCTCTGCATGGTGTCTACTTAGGGCTGTGCAGCCAGTTGTGCTGTATCTAGGCAGAGTAACAGCAGCTGCAGTCTCTCCTCCCACTCTCCCTTCCCTTTCTCTCTCTCTCTCTCTCGCTCATCCCCACTTCTCTTTCTTTCTCTCCCTCCCCTTCTCTTTCTCTCTCCCCCTTTCTTTCTCTCACTCATACACAAACATCCATACACCCATTATGTCTATGGGGATTCATGTGCAAAATATATTACACAGTGTGACTTTCCCCCCCAAATCATAGCTCATGAAAAAACAATGCTTTTAAGCAAAAAATAATAAGAAAGGAAATCACTTCTTGGCACTTGGCTTTGACTAATATGCTACAGGAGGCCACAAAATGCATCATTCATACCTAAGACAGTGAGAAAGTTCTGGAGAGATCTCTGCTCAAGACTGGTGGGAACTCTAGAAGCAATCCAAGCTGTTATGGGCAATATTTTGTAGAAGAGTGATATCCACATCTGACAGTTCAATAATGACCTTCTTGTGTAAATTGGTGGAAACAACATCTCTATAGCCATGAGGTCTTGGGAAAGGATTGTTTGAATGACGAAGGACCAGTGATGGTCAGGTACGCAAAACTGGTAGAAAAGTTTTGGTCAGGTATGCAGAAGCGGTAGAAAATTTTATTTATTTTTCTATTGCAGTAAATGAGGTTGAATGTGTATAATTTTAGAAGAGCTGTGCATGCATATTTGTGTGTGTATATACACATACAGTTTATATAGTAGATAATGTATATTTTTGTGAGCCTTTATATGATATGTATGTACACATATGGCATATATATATATATATATATATATATATGTGTGTGTGTGTGTGTGTGTGTGTGTGTGTGTGTGTGTGTGTGAATGATGAGGCAGCAGCCTTCTCGATCACCGGAACATAGAAACTTTTTTAGGACTATTCTTGATATATATATATATATATATATATATATATATATATATATATATATATATATATATATATATGCCATATGTGTACATATATATATATATATATATATATATATATATATATATATATATTTGTTTTCGTAAATTTTCACGGGTATATGTATGTAGATTGTTCTGAGTTCGGGTTTTGCCCTGTGTAATGTTTTGCATGTCTATGCGACGTTTCGGTGAAATCACATTCACCATCATCAGGCTGGAGTTCCAATCTTTGTGTTTTTGCAAAAACACAAAGATTGGAACTCCAGCCTGATGATGGTGAATGTGATTTCACCGAAACGTCGCATAGACATGCAAAACATTACACAGGGCAAAACCCGAACTCAGAACAATCTACATATATATATATATATATATATATATATATATATATATATATATATATATATATATATGCCATATGTGTACATATGGCATATATATAAAAGTGTAGACCTAGGATGAGGACATGGGTAAAAAAATTGCAAGAGCAGACATGTACCACTATAGAAAGTAACAACGACAATGGGGGGAAGAAAGGAATACCAAACACCTCCGAAGCATTGCCTCACAACTCCACCCCCTCCCTTGGGGAGGGAAAAAGGCAACAGACACGAGTAAAAGCGGTAGATCTCCCTACAGCCAGCAGGATTAAGCCTCACAATTCCACCCCCTCCCTTGGGGAGGGAAAAAGGCAACAAACACGAGCAAAAGCGGTAGATCTCCCTTCAGCCAGCAGGATTAAACCCACAATTAGGCTTACCGCAGGGGGGAGGGAAGGGTGTGGCCCCGTGACGCGGGCAATGAGCAGACTGAGTAATGCTTTATAAAGATGTTTGTCTCCCACGGCATTTTAATACTCTGACGAAGTTAGCAGCACGCTAACGAAAGCTAAGTGGTTTTATTAAAGTTTCTATGTTCCGGTGATCGAGATGGCTGCTGCCTCATCATTCACGTATGTACCTGGAACTCGCATTTTTAGGACTATTCTTGACATACATACATATATATATACATATATATATATATATATATATATATATATATATATATATATGCCATATGTGTACATATATATATATATATATATATATGCCATATGTGTACATATATATATATATATATATGCCATATGTGTACATATATATATATATATATATATACATACATACAGTGATCCCTCTATTATCGCGAGGGTTCCGTTCCAAGACCCTCGCGATAATCGATTTTTCGCGATGTAGGGTTGCGGAAGTAAAAACACCATCTGCGCATGCGCGCCCTTTTTTTCTATGGCCGCGCATGCGTAGATGGTGGAGTTTGCGTTCCCCGCCGCCCACGCAAAGGGGAAACCCCGATTCGGCTCCTCACTGCTGCTGCGCTACCGAGCAGATCAGCTGCTGGGCGGCCGAAGGAACCTTCCCTGGGTCTTCCCGGCCGCCCATGCAAAGGGGAAACCCCGGCTCCTCGCTGATGCCCCCGCTCGCCCGCCCGCCGCCCGCTGCCCGCCAGCAAGAGGGGGAGAGCTAGAGAAAGAGAGAGAAGGAAAGAAAGAGATGAGAGAGGGAGGAAGAGAGTGTGAGAGAGGAAGAAGCAAGATAGAGAAAGAGAGAGAGAAAGAAAGATGAGAAAGGAAGGAAGAGAGTGACGTCATCGGGTGGAAAAATCGCGATATAGCGTTTCGCGAAGATCGAGATCGCGAAACTCGAGGGATCACTGTGTGTGTGTATATATATATATACACACATATATATATATGTATGTATGTATGTATGTATGTATGTATATATATATACATTTTACAACAGCACGAAGCTTGGAAACTTCAGCCTGATGATGGTGGATGTGATTTCACCGAAACGTCGCATAAACATGCAAAATATTACACAGGGCAAAACCCGAACTCAGAACAATCTACATATATATATATATAATTAAATAGTATATTTTGGATGTTCAGTAATAATAAATAGATAGGGGAAATTGTATCTCTTTGAGGCAAGGATAGCCCAGGCACCCTAACCCAAACCCTTGACGTGAGTGACATCAAGTTGGCTACCTTTAAGCCAGTCACATGACCTTTAAGCCACCCCATCACATGATCATCAAGCCACTCCCACCTGGTCACATGACTTTCAAGCCACACCCACAAAATAAGCCATGCCCACAGTCTGGTAGTAAAAATATTTGCAGCCCTTCACTGAGTAGGACTTCTAGCCTCTTCCATGACATCCTAACACTTCCCCAAACCGTATCCTTACCTCATCCAAGCCAGATACTCTGGATATGCTTGGAGCAGAGTAGATTTATGTGGGTAATAGAAAAAAAGACAACAGGAGCAAAAGTAAGCATTGCATCCCTTTGCTCTTCAGCTATAAAAGACTTATTTTTTCATGTTAATTTACTCAGTAATTCTGTTTCTGTATCCATATTTACCTTATAGCTCAATCCATAGAATAATTCATTTATATCTTTGTTATTGTTTGTTTGTTTGTTTGTTTGTTTGTTTATTTGTTTATTTGTTTATTCATTTATTTGTTTATTTGTTTAATTTGTCAAACATATATAGGCAGTGGGCAAGGCTTATGCATTTTGTTTCAACATCTTTCAGTGCAAATTGGGTGCTCTGGGATGGAGCTCCATTTTCGCTATCCCACTGCGTTCCTCCCCATCCAGGCAGTATATAAAGTGTATGTACACACACACATGCACAGCTCTTCTAAAATTATACACAATCAACCTCATTTACTGTGATAGGAAAAATATACCCAGAGCCCAGAAGGGGAAAAAAGGAAAAAAAATCAAAATTTTGCTACCTGTGTACCTGACCAAACTTTTGCTACCGGTACTGTGTTCCTGACCGTATCCGCAGGAGCCCACCACTGTGTATAGGATAGTAGTAGTTACTATAAACATACGTTTATACAATAACGGATAAAACAGGACAATAGGACAGTAGGACAGAGACGGTAGGTGCAGTGGTGCGCTTATGCACGCCCCTTAGAGACCTCTTATAAACGGTAAGAGGTCAACTGTAGAAAATCTAAGGTTAAAGTTTTTGGGGTTTGGGGAAGCAACCACAGAGTCAGGTAGTGCATTCCAGGCATTGATCACTTTGTTGCTGAAGTCGTATTTTCTGCTGCCAAGTTTGGAGTTTCTGCATGTATTCTTCTTCCAGCATGTTCTGTGGAGCTTTCTTTTTCCATAATGAAATGCTTCATTTAGCTTATTGGATCCATATTTATCCTAAGACATTTAACCATTTGGGAGCAGTTGGCAGTGTCTGGCAATCTTTGAAAAAAGATTTTAATCAGTTAATTTAAATGTCTGAGAAGGAAAAGAAAGTAACTATGAGTGCACATATGGAATAAGTTAATTTAATTAATTTATTTTATTTTATTTTATTTTATTTTATTAGATTTGTATGCCACCCCTCTCCGGAGACTTGGAGTGGCTCACAACAATAACAACAATGTAAACAAATCTAATACATTTAGAAAACATCTAAAAACCCATTATTAAAACCATACAATACATTAAATTTTATGCCACCCCGAGTCTACAGAGAGGGGTGGCATACAAATCTAATAAATAAAATAAACATCCCATACTAGCTGAATTTCAAGACAATAATACTCTATTGTTCACAGTAAAAAAAAAAAGAAGAATTGAACCATTTCAAAATAAACCAGCATCTAAAAAACCTGAAAATAGTAAGAGAATATTAGTAGTCGTTAACCACAGACAGATTCTATTTATGATACAGGAAAGCCAGATCAATGGTCAGCTAAGACATTTCCTAATTTGGTTGCTCTTCATATATGTGGACTTCATCTCTCAGATTTACCCCCATTAACATGGACGTTGCTGAAAATACAGGAATTTTAATCTAACACACCTGCAGAATGTCAAGGCTGAACGAGGCTGCCACAGACAAGTAGCAGAATTAGTTGCTGCCTAATTCATGATGTGATCTGATTGTTTCTTTTGTTTATTCGTTTATTAGCACATTAAATCTTAGCATTTGCCAATGAAGGCATCAATATGGATTAACACTAACCCCCTCCCCCCAATCTTAAATCTAGAGACTCATAACTGTAAAGAATTCTGTTTTGAAATCCTTTTGTATTTTTGAGGAAATAGTTTTGAGCTGGAAAATAATTGGCATAATAAATATACATGTTTATCTTATTGTAGAATATCTATCAATAATTCATTATTCCGAAATGTAGCTTGATGCCTATGATATTAAACATATTCAAAAATCATCTACTAGATCTATACACTAGGAATTGCTGCCACCTTCTGAATAAAAACTAAAATGACTGCCTTTTGTGATGCCTACCCTGAAAGTATACAACTGAATTTAAATTTCAGCATATAAATATTGCTTATTGTATATGTTTTGTATTTCATTTAATAGCACTGAGAAAGAACCAAAGACTGCTAGTGTGATCTGACACACTATTCATTTTGTTTTATTGGATTATTTTATTTCTATCCTATTCAACTGGGGGGCCCTCAAGGCAGCTAACCTTCCACAAAATGCAGAGTACTGAAAAAATAAATACCTTATTTTTTGGAGTATAAGATGCACCTTTTTCCTCCCTAAAAGAGGCTGAAAATTCAGGTGCTTCTTATACTCTGAACACAGCTTTTTTCGAAGCTTTTCCCCCCAGCCCTAACTAGGTGCTAACGACCTTCCCAGCTCTCATCTTGCAGGTTCTTTCATTGTTACTGTCTGTGAAGAATGTTTTCCCAGCTCTAAGTCTTTGCAGAATTTTTTCCATTACTCTAACTTGTTCCAAGTAAGTTTCTTTCCAGCCCTAACCAGGTGCTAAGAATGTTCCCAGCTCTTATCAGCTCTTAAGATCTTTCATTGTTACTCTCTGCTAAGAATGTTTTCAGATAGATAGATAGATAGATAGATAGATAGATAGATAGATAGATAGATAGATAGATAGATAGATAGATAGATAGATCTATCCTAATCTCCCTTAATTTTCAAATTCAGCAAAATCATATTTTAAAAAATAATTTTTATTGAGATTTAAAATTTGAAAGAAAATATAAACATACAAAAAGACAAAACACACACAAAAAACCCCATAAGTAAAACCAGACAGGTACATACATATAACAATAAATACACTTACAAAAACAATACTATATCAAACACCTTCCTTATATTCTTTTTCCTTGTTTTGGCAAATACACTCGGTTAAAAAAAAGGTTTTGGTTATTAATTACTCTGAATATATACATCTGTTATCATTCCTACCACCTTATCTTAATCATTAATACAAGAGTTCATGTAGCTGAAATAGTCAAATTCAGTATATAATTTTTAAAAAGTTTTCCAAGTCCTGTCTTTGCAGGGTTTTTTTCATTGCTCTAACTTGCTCCAAATGTTTCTTTCCAGCCCTAACCAGGTGCTAATGATGTTCCCAGCTCTTACCCGCTTGCAAGCTCTTTCACTATTTCTCTCTGTGAATGTTTCTCTCTGTGAATGTTTCTCTCTGTGAATATTTCTCTCTGTGAATGTTTCTCTCTGTGAATGTCTTTCACTATTTCTCTCTGTGAATGTTTTCCCTGTCTTTGTAGAGTTTGTTATTGTTCTATTTGCTCCAAAATGTTTCTTTCCAGCCCTAACTAGGCACTAACAATGTTCCCGGCTCTTACCAACTTGCAAGATCTTTCATTGTTACTTTCTGCTAAGAATATTTTCCAAGCCCTAAATCTTTGCAGGTTTTTTTATTGCTCTACTGGCTCCAAATGTTTCTTTCCAGCCCTAACCAAGTTCTAACAATGTTCCCAGCTCTTACTGGCTTGCACGCTCTTTCATTGTTACTCTCTCCAAATAAAGTTTTTTTTAAGCCCTAACCAGGGGATAAAATAATGTGCTGAAACTGACCAGACTAAGGATGCTAGCCAGATGAATATCTCGTAAGCAGATTCTTTTCCCTATTTTCCTCCCCAAAAACTAAAGTGCATCTTATACTCCGAAAATAAAAGTTACAAATTGAAAATGAAGAGGGAGACAAGTGGAAGCATGTGACTAGGCAAAGCAAAGGGGTCAGGAAGGAATCAGTGGTACTGATCACACTGACAGCCCGTGAGAAGCTGTGGTTAAGTTGTTGGATGGAGACCAGGAAAATCAGCTCTCTACATGGGGCTACCTTTGAAAAGTGTTCGGAAACTTCAGATCGTGCAGAACGCAGCCGCGAGAGCCATCATGGGGCTTCCAAGATTCACCCACGTTGCTTCAACACTCTGTGGCTTGCATTGGCTGCCGATCAGTTTCCGGTCACAATTCAAAGTGTTGGTCATGATCTTTAAAGCCCTACATGGCATTGGACCAGAGTACCTCTGGAACCACTTGCTACCGCACGAATCCTAGCGACTGATAAGATCCCACAGAGTTGGCCTTCTCCGGGTCCCGTCAACTAAACAATGTCGTTTGGCGGGCCCCAGGGGAAGAGCCTTCTCTGTGGTGGCCCCAGCCCTCTGGAACCAACTCCCCCCCCCCGAGATTAGAACTGCCCCCACCCTCCCTGTCTTTTGTAAACTACTCAAGACTCACTTATACAGCCAGGCATGGGGGAGTTGAGACACCTTTCCCCCCAGGCTTTTTTATACTTTGTTTTATGTTTGGTATGAATGTGCTGTTTGGTTTTTTAAAATAATGATAGGGTTTTATATGTTTTTTAATATTAGATTTGTTCTACTACTATATTGTTTTTGTTACTGTTGTGAGCCGCCCTGAGTCTTCGGAGAGGGGCAGCATACAAATCTAAATAATAATAATAATAATAATAATAATAATAATAATAATAATAATAATAATAATAACTCCTTCTTCAGCTGTTAATGCTATTTGGTGACTTTAGACCAGTCATTCATTCTCGGACTCTTGGAGGGAGCGGAGGTGGAGGAAATACTATGGATGTCATCTTGGTCTTTTGAATGAAAATCAGAGTGCACATTTAATTAATAGAAAAAAATAAATCAACAACTAGTCTAAGGCTGTCACTCAAGATAAATCCACCTGAACAAGTCCTGCCATTTTAAGATTCAGAGAAAAGGGCAGAAATCTCCAAATCGCTTTGAGCAGGGGAGCATTCCCATTACTGCCGCTATTGGTGCGTTGCATGTGCAGCTTCTCTTGTCCTGCATGCATTCGTGCATGTCAGGAAGTAAAATTTTGCGAGGGGATTCGTGCGCGTGGGAGATTTCTGGGATTTTTTTTTGCTTTCACGCATGCTCAGAATCTCGCACATGTGTCCCCTCGCAAGATTTTGCAACAGCTTATAACAGTCACTTGGGTTTGTCACCAAACATGTCATGCTTAGGATAACTTTATAGGTGATCCTTGACCCATGACCGTAACAGAATCTTCCCATTACAGTCATCAGTCATAGCGGTCACGAAGTCATGTGGCTAATTCAATTCTACAACTTTTGTTGCAAGAGTTGCCAAGCAAACTCTACTGTTGCAAGTGAGAATGTCATGATTGTTCATGAAAAGGCCATGATTGTTAATAACACAACTGGCCAAAGAACCACAAGTCTGGATGGCTGATCAGCAGTGGTGGGCTCCTACGGGTACGGTCAGGTACGTAGTACCGATAGCAAAAGTTTGGTCAGGTACACAGTATCAATAGCAAAATTTTGATTCCCCCCCCCCCTTTTTTCCCTTCTGGGCCCTGGGTATGTTTTTCCTATCGCAGTAAATGAGGTTAAATGTGTATAATTTTAGAAGACCTGTGCATGCGTGTGTGTACATACACTTTATATAGTAGATAATCAGGGGTGGGCTACTGCCTGGACGGCGGGGACCCAGTGGGGTAGGGAAAATGGAGCTCCACCCCAGAGCACCCAATTTTTTTATTTTTATTTATTTATTTATTAGATTTGTATGCCGCCCCTTTCCGTAGACTCAGGGCGGCTCACAATACAATAAAAACAGTTCATGACAAATCTAATAATTTACAATTTAAAATATTTTTAAAACCCCATTATTAAGCAGACATACATACAAGCATACCATACATAAATTGTATAGGCCCGGGGGAGATATCTCAGTTCCCCCATGCCTGACGACAAAGGTGGCTTTTAAGGAGTTTACGAAACTCAAGGAGGGTGGGGGCAGTTCTAATCTCTGGGGGGAGGTTGTTCCAGAGAGTCGGGGCCGCCACAGAGAAGACTCTTCCCCTGGGGCCCGCCAACCGACATTGTTTAGTTGACGGGACCCGGAGAAGGCCCACTCTGTGGGACCTAATCGGTCGCTGGGATTCGTGCGGCAGAAGGTGGTCTCGGAGATATTCTGGTCCAATGCCATGAAGGGCTTTAAAGGTCTTAACCAACACTTTGAATTGTGACCGGAAATTGATCGGCAACCAATGCAGACTGCGGAGTGTTGGTGTAACATCGGCATACCTGGGGAAGCCCATGACTGCTCTCGCAGCTGCATTCTGCACGACCTGAAGTTTCCAAACACTTTTAAAAGGTAGCCCCATGTAGAGTAGAACCTCGAGGTGATGAGGGCATGAGTGACTGTGAGCAGTGAGTCCCGGTCCAAATAGGGCCGCAACTGGTGCACCAGGCGAACCTGGGCAAACGCCCCCCTCGCCACAGCTTAAAGATGGTTCTCTAATGTGAGCTGTGGATCGAGGAGGACGCCCAAGTTGCGGACCCTCTCCGAGGGGGTCAATAATTCCCCCCCAGGGTGATGGACGGACAGGTGGGATTGTCCTTGGGAGGCAAAACTCACAGCCACTCCATCTTATCAGGGTTGAGTTTGAGTCTGTTGGCACCCATCCAGGCCCCAACAGCCTCTGGCACATCACTTCCACTGCTTCGTTGATTGGACATGGGGTGGAGATGTAAAGCTGGGTATCATCAGCGTACTGATGATACCTCACCCCATGCCCTGGGATGATCTCACCCAGCGGTTTCATGTAGATATTGAATAGCAGGACCAACCCCTGAGGCACCCCACAAGGGAGAGATCTCGGGGTCGACCTCTGGCCCCCCACTAACACCGACTGCGACCGACCAGAGAGGTAGGAGGAGAACCACTGAAGAACAGTGCCTCCCACTCCCAACCCCTCCAGCTGGCGCAGAAGGATACCATGGTCGATGGTATGGACAGCCGCTGAGAGGTCAAGAAGCACCAGGACGGAGGATAAACCCCTGTCCCGGGCCCGCCAGAGATCATCCATCAACGCGACCAAAGCAGTTTCTGTGCTGTAACAGGGCCTGAAACCCAACTGCTGGGGACCTAGATAATCGGCTTCTTCCAAGGACCGCTGGAGCTGGAGTGCCACCACCTTATTTATTATTTATTTATTTATTGGATTTGTATGCTGCCTCTCTCCAGAGACTAGGGGCGGCTAACAGCGACAATAAAACAGTGTACAATAGTAATTTGGTATTGATGATTAAAAATCTATTAATATAAAAACCAAACATATATACATACATACCATGCATAGAATTGTAAAGGCCTAGGGGGAAAGAGGATCTCAATTCCCCCATGCCTGGCGGCAGAGGTGGGTTTTAAGTTGTTCTAATCTCTGAGGGGAGTTGGTTCCAGAGGGTTGGGGCCACCACAGAGAAGGCTCTTCCCCTGGGTCTCGCCAGGCGACATTGCTTAGTTGACGGGACCCAGAGAAGATCCACTCTGTGGGACCTAACTGGTCGCTGGGATTCATGCAGCAGAAGGCGGTAAAGGGAAGGTTGGAGACTGGACGATAGTTATTAAGTACGGCTGGGTCCAGGGAAGGCACTGAAAGATATTGAAACAAAATGCATAAGCCACGCCCACAGTGTGGTAATAAAAATTTTGGTAGCCCATCACTGTTGTCAAATTGTGGTGCAGCCATGGTAGTGCAGCGGTTAGAGTGCAGTACTGCAGGATACTTCTGCTGATCAGCAACTGCCAATAGTTTGGCAGATTGAATCTCACCAGGCTCCAGGTTGACTCAGCCTTTCATCCTTCTGAGATGGGTAAAATGAGGATCCAGATTGTTGGGGACAATATATGCTGAAGGGTGTAAAGTACTGTGAAGCAGTATATAAGTCTAAATGCTATTGCTATTCCGCTTTATATCTACAACTGCAGCCTGTGATTCACCAGAGGAGAATCAAATACATTTATATATTTTATAAAATACAAAAGGCTATACTTTCAAGGATTGAAATGGTGTAGGGTTTCCTGCCTAATCAGAGGGTCGGACTAGAAGACCTCCAAGGTCTCTTCCAACTCTGTTATTATGAATTCTAGAAAGAGGAAGAATATTGTAGAGTGAGGACAATTTCTTATTGTGACCTGATCTCTGTACACCTGTAATACATTTCAAAATAAAATGGGGTTTTTTTAGAATGGAATGGAATAGGATGGAATGGGATAGAATAGAATAGAATTCTTTATTGGCCAAGTGTGATTGGACACACAAGGAATTTGCCGTTGGTGCATATGCTCTCGCTGTAGATAAAAGAAAAGATGCATTTATCAAGACGCATGAGGTACACGATTGTCATAAGGTACAAATAAGCAATCAGGAAACAATCAATATTAATATAAATCATAAGGATACAAGCAACAAGTTACAGTCATACTTTAATATAAATTGTAAGGGTAGAAGTTACAATCATACAGTCATGAGGGAGGAGATGGGTGATAGGAACAATGAGAAGACTAATAGTAATAGTAATGCTATTTCAGGACTGCCTTCTGCCATACAGCCCCCAGCTGCCACTAAGAGCCCACAGGGTTGGCCTTCTCTGTGTCCTGTTGGCCAGACAGTATTGGTTGGTGGGATCGTGGGAGAGGGCTCTCTGGAACCACAGCTGTCCCCCTGAGGTCCATGTTGCCCCCACCCTACTGGAATTCCGGATGGCCATTAAGACCTGGATTTGCTGGCAGGCCTGTGGCCATGGATAAACTTAATACCATCTTGATCCGGCCACTAAAGGATGGATGTTTTTAAAAGGGGTTTTAGATTTTTTTGGGGGGGAAACAGTTTTTTCCCTCCTCCACATCCATAACATTAAAAAAAATACATCACATATACCTTTAATAAGAATCAAAATACAAATATTTATCACTTAAAAAAACAATAGTACAATTACCTAAGTTGCACTCCAATTTTAATTTTAATTTTATTATTTAAGCTATCTCCATCTTCCCTCTCTCCACTCCCCTCTTTCTATTTCAGGTGGATATTCCACCTCCAGTACCCAGTTCCCCCTCCTTCTTTTTTCCTTCTCCACCTCTCCTAACTCTTTCCTTCCTTCTCTTTCCTTCCTCCTTCTCTACTTCCCCTTCTACTCTCACTCCTCTCTCCCTTTCTTACCTACTTCCTCTTACACCCTCTAAATTGGGGTTTTAGATTATTTTACACTGCTTTCCTACCCCGCCCAGAGTCTGGAAGGAAGGAAGGAAGGAAGGAAGGAAGGAAGGAAGGAAGGAAGGAAGGAAGGAAGGAAGGAAGGAACAAAGGATATATGGGTATGTGGATAGATGGATGGATGGATAGTAGATAGATTAGATAGATAGATAGATGGATGGATGGATGGATGGATGGAGGGAGGGAGGGAGGGAGGGATGGAGGGAGGGGAGGAGAGAGAGAGAGAGAGAGTAATTAGCCGCTGAAACATCCTCCTCCTCCTCATTCTCCTCCGTTATTATCAAGCTGAACCGAGGTTACAGGCCACCGCAGGTACAGATGTCTGCTTGCATGTCTCATGGCTTCAGCAGAAGCGGCACCCGGACCTTCCTCAGACCTTACCCGGAACTGCCCCCGCCCCAACCTCCATCCAGACCAATCCCACCTTCTCAACGTCAACAGCCCAACATAGCAAGGAGTGACTCCCCCGCCCCCCCGCGGCCGCCCCAGCGACCGGAGAGAGCTAGGCGGAGCTCCTCCCCTCCGCCCACTCAAAATGGGCGGGGCCTGGGTTGGGGCGGGCCTCCGGCTCTGGAACTGTTCGCGGATCGGTGGTGCTGAGCGAAGCCGCTGCCTTTGCGCTCAGTCCTCGGCGGGCCGGCGCAGGGAGGGGTCGGCATGGCGCGGCCGCCCCCCGCTTCTTCTCCTTCTCCCGGACGGCAATGGTGGTAGCAAGCCGGGCTTCCCCTTCCTTCCTTCCATCCTTCTTTCCGTCGACGGGTGCTATGGCCGCGGAAGTGCCCGGCCCCCCGGGCCTCCTCGTCCTCCGGCTCTTCCCGCCGCTTCTGTTGCTGCTCATTCTGGGGGCGCCGGAACCGTCCGGCGGAGAACTCCGATCCCCGGCGGCGTCCGGCGTGGAATCCCTGCTGGAGGAGTTCCGCCGCCAGCTGCAGCTCGAGAGGGGCCGCAGCGAGGAGCCGGAGGAAGCGGCCGGGCGCTGCCGAGGAGGGATGGAAGGACCAGACAGCGACGGCGATGGCGGGAGTTTCTTCTCGGTCAGGTCCGACTCCATCATCCGCACCAAGGACTCCATCGCGGCGGGGGCCACCTTCCTGGGCTCTCCGAGTGCGGTGGCCGGGGCCAGGCATTGCCTGGATGCCTGCTGCGCCGAGGCCCTCTGCACCCTCGCCGTCTTGCAGCGGCAGCAGCAGCAGCAGCAGGCAGCCTCGGTCCGCTGCTATCTCTTCAACTGCACCTACCGCGGCCGCTCCGTCTGTGTCTTCTCCCCTCAGCGCGGCTACAACAGCTACTTCCTGGAATCCGCCAGCCACCCACCGCCGGCTTTGGGTAAGCGGAAGGGCGCCTGTCGGCTTAGAAGAGGTCGGAGTTGTTTTTAAAAATGGGGGGGGGTTTAACATAATCACGGTTTCCGTTCAGGAAAGAAGAGGAGGAAGGGGGGTCGAATTGCCCGTGAGCAGAAGGTCTTAAGGATATCTTTAATATTAGAATATAAGGATGGAGAGGTAATGTTTCCTGCCTGAGCAGGGGGTTAGACTAGAGTAGAGGACCTCCAAGGTCCCTTTCAACTTCCTGTTCTGTTCTGCCCTGCCCCCCTATTCTATTCTATTCTATTCTAATGTTGTATTAACTCCCTCCCCGTCCCCAAAGATCGATTTTTGACAAATGTATCTTTTCTTTTATGTATACTTAGACTTAGAGCATATGCACCGAAGACAAATTCCTTGTGTGTCCAATCACACTTGGCCAATAAAGAATTATATTCTATTCTATTCCATTCTATTCCACTCCACTCCATTCTATTCTATTTATTTTCCTTTCCTTTCTCCTCCCGTTCTTCTTCATATCTATCTATCTATCTATCTATCTATCTATCTATCTATCTTCATTATCATCATTATCATTATCTATCTATCTAATCTATCTATCTATCTTCATCATCATTTTACTGAAAGAGTAGTAGATGTTTGGAACAAACTTCCAGCAGACATGGTAAATCCACAGTAACTGAATTTAAACATGTCTGGGATAAACACATATCCATCCAAAGATAAAATACAGGAAATAGTATAAGGGCACACTAGATGGACCATGAGGTCTTTTTCTGCTGTCAATCTTCTGTGTTTCTATGTTTCTATCATCATCTCTATCTATCTATCTATCTATCTATCTATCTATCTATCTATCTGTCTATCTGTCTATCTATCTAATCATCTATCTAGCATTCATCTATCTATTTATCTGATTTCTATAGCCGCCCCTCCCAACAAACAACTGTGGGTGGCTAACAATTTAAAAATGCCAGCATCGTCTTCTTTACATATTTGTTTAGCTGCATAGGCCGCTTGCTTTTTCCATTCTGTTGCTTTGTTTGGTGGGTATTCAGTTCAAAGTATTCCCTGAAGGGATATACCCTCTGCTTGATTATATGATCCAATAAAGCAGGAACTCGCTCCCTATGGATGATTGTTTCCTCTGTGAAGTTTTGCTTCAAATGCGTTCTTGTAATTATCATTCATTCGTTTGTTTGTTTGTTTGTTTGTTTGTTTGTTTATATATTTATTAGATTTGTATGCCGCCCCTCTCCGCAGACTTGGGGCAGCTCACAACAGTGATAAAACAATATGTACAATGACAAATCTAATATTAAAAGTCTAAAATAACAATCTAACATTAAAAGTCTAAAAACCCCATTATTTAAAAATCATACACACAAACATACCACACATAAAACTACATAGGCAAAGGGAAATATCTCAGTTCCCCCATGCCTCTGTATTATCATGCGATAATATAGAACAGGATTTTGCTTTCTTCTTGGTGACATCCGAAATTTGAGGAGTGTTGTGGGATATAACAACACTCCTCAAATTTCAGATATCCCACCTCACTCTTGGTTTTGTGAAAGCTTTACATTTCCATTACTTTAGCTTTTTCATTCATTGATCATCCTTCCTACCTTACTCTGGTCCTATTTGCCAGATTTTATGAATCCTTAACAAGAGGTGCTCAGAATATCTATTCTTACCTCAAAATTCATTTGAGACTGTCAAAAGATGGTCAGATATGAATCTAATTTTGATATATGTAAACTAGCTACTTCAAACTAGTCCACTCCATAAAAACAAATTTATCTTTTTGCACAGTGATAATTTTTGTTAGTTCTTAACATATCTTGTTCAGTGTGCCAACTAAATGGACAGGGAATGACTGCTAGGTTTCAGTTTTTAAGAGTGGTAGCATTATTTTTCTGACTGGAAATGAATCCGTGATTATTAGAGAATAAAATGAAGATAATGAATAAAATTGCCTTACTCTGATTAATTGACCCAGTATATTACAAGTGAAATGTATTTTTCTCATTTGCGTGTGAGGCCACAGTTAACCTAGTGTTTATTCAATAAACCATGATTCAATTAACAATGTGTTAGTTATTGTGTCATTGCAGTTCCAGAATCAATTTATTGGGTTTGTTCCCTTCATTTTTCAAATTATTCTTCCAGTTTTCCAAAAACACTAGAATTGTGTTTTTATAGTCTTGTTGCCTGAGATATTTAACTAAAATTTCTATTGCCAGCTACAAATTGGGGTTCTGGACAAGCCAAGTCAGTAATGATTATATATTGTCTTACTTTTTTTTAGAAAGGCTTTCAGATACATACCAAGATCACAACTTATTTGTATTCAGAAAAGGCTACATTTACTAGCCTGGCTCAAAAATGAGCAGGATAATCATGAGCATAAAATATTATCCAACTATTATCCACAGTGGACCAGAAATGCTCAACGGACCTCTTCAAATGAAATTCTTAACCGAGTCAATGAAAAATCTGCCAATGTTTTCCATTGCAGTTTTTTTACACATTCCACTTAATTGTATAGATAATAAACATATAAATAAATTTGTGGGTTTTTGATGAAACAGTTTGGGGAGGGGTTCAAGATACAGGCACTTACATTATGAGACAGTCAAGTGATATAGCCAAATCATATGTGAAGCAGTGCCCGTTGTTCATTATACAATTATCCCTCCATCCATGTGAAACCTCCAGGCTTTCCACAAATCATTTGAAACCCAAAGAAAGACATGAGATAATTCACATTTCATGTTCTTGGTTCAGAAGCAATGGAAGCAAGGGCAGCCTAGGAGGCTGCAGAATGATGGAGAAGTAGGGAAGTATTAATATTAATAATAATAATAATAATAATAATAATAATAATAATAATAATTAGATTTGTATTAGATTTGTAACCCACCAACAAGGGCATCCTCGGTCAAATTGCAACTCTGGGTAAGCAAAAAACATGTCAAAATAAATTCTAAACCAAAGCTTGATCCTAAGGGTCAAATGGAAAAGCAGAAACATTTTTCACAAGGAGAAAAAAAACATTTTGAAGAACTGGATTAGATTTCAAAACCATGACCATAAAGTAACCAAATTGTGTGAATGAATATATGCTTATCAGAGCCTGTGTTCAAGTCAGCAGATGGTTAAATAGAAAGCAAAATGATATCTAATTTAAAATCTCAGAATCTACATGTAGGCTTCATAAAATCTAAGTATCAAGATTTTTCATCTGTGTCCAGTAAATGTGTACTAAAAATCTGGAAAATATTTTGTTGTTAGGACAGATTTTTCTTGATTTAAAACTCTACAATAAAACAATGCACCTGAGTCAGGCAAAGACAATAATCCTAAATCTGAGTGAGGTATACTCATTTTTGTTCACTAAGATTCTTTATCTTAATTAGAAACTGATGAACCTCCTCTTAGCAAGGCTGGAGAAGATATTATTCTTCAACTACCTGTTGACTGGGTTATTCTGGATGGCAGAGAAAGTGTGGATGACCATGGAATCACACGATATGAGTGGACATTACTTCAAGGTGCAACTTCCGTTGATATGCAGGTACATTATATTTGGTAATACAAAGCATATATTATTTGCTGCACCTTTTGTGGGATTTTAGAAACAACAGAATTGAGTAATAGTCACTGTTCTGTCAGAATAAAACAAAGTAAATAAATACAGTGGTACCTCTACTTAAGAACGCCTCTACAGTGGTACCTCGTGATACGAACCCCTCGTGATATGAACCCCTCGTGATACGAACTCGGGGTTCGGAAATTTTTTGCCTCTTCTTACGAACTTTTTTCGGCTTACGAACCCACCGCACATCGCAAAATGGCGCTCCGCTGGGCGCCGCCACCCGGCTGTCACCTTCTGAAACAGCCGGGGGGGCTTCTCGGCGTTCTCCTGAACGCCGAACCCGGAAGTTCGGGTTCCAGAGGCTGCCAAGAAGCGCCCGTCTGTTTCAGAAGGTTACAGCCAGGTGGCAGCACTCAGCAGAGCGCCGTTTTTGTGATCGGCGGCGGCGTTTTCGGCCGATCTGGAGGCTGGAAAGGAGGTGGGGAATCCCAATAGGGAATTCCATGGGCAGAGCTTTGACGTCACGAAGACGTCCGATGGGGTTCGGGTTCGGGTTCGGGAGAATGCCGAGAAGCCCCCCGGCTGTTTTTAAAGTTGACAGCCGGGCGGCGGCGCCCAGCAGAGCGCGATTTTGCGATTTTTTTTCTTTTTGCACGCATTAATCGCTTTTACATTGTTTCCTATGGGAAACAATGTTTCGTCTTATGAACTTTTCACCTTACGAACCTACTTCCGGAACCAATTAAGTTCGTAAGATGAGGTATTACTGTACTTAAGAACTTTTCTAGATAAGAACCGGGTGTTCAAGATTTTTTTGCCTCTTCTTAAGAACCAGTTTCTACTTAAGAACCCAAGCCTGGAAAAAATTCCCAGGAAATTTGAGAGCGGCACAAAGGCTCGGTCATTTTCCTGCCATTCTCCCTGTGTTTCTCTCTCTAGCGCAGTGTATGGGAGGTGCGTGTGCCTCCTTGCTGCCTCAGAGTCCGTCTTTTTTTTTTTAAGCCGTAAAGTTTTGGATTTTTTTCATTCCCTTCACCTCACCTTCTTCCTTGGGCAGCGACTGTCCTCCTCTTCCTCCTCCTCCTCCTCCCACCCAAATTCCAAGCTTTTATTTCTTTCCTAATGGATTTGCAGGTATTATTTGCTTTTACATTGATTCCTATGGGGAAATTGCTTCTACTTACAAACTTTTCTACTTAAGAACCTAGTCATGGAACTAATTAAGTTCTTAAGTAGAGGTACCACTGTATTAGAGACAGTCGCTTGTTTTGTTGATATTTGTTTCCTGAAGCAGGCATTCATGAAATTGGTTTTACAGATGAATGCATGCACAAACCCTTGCACGCATAGACAGAGAACAATTGAATTCCTATTCAGTGATGTTCAGACTAAATATATTAAAATCAATGGAGCTTCTATAGTCATATCCAACTAAATTCCTTTTTAAAATAGGTCTTAGTTCGTGCACCTTTGTTAAGCTATGGTTTATGTAATGACAATTTTCTAAATAAATCACAGTTGGTTTCACATGTTAGGCCATAAATAATGTTTCCTAAACCACAGTGACTAACAATATACAAAATTCAGGTCCACCCTCAATCATGAAAATCTATTCCGTGACTTGGAACTAGTCACTCAATCTTTTGAGCAGAATGACATGTTGTTTTGTTGCAACTAATCTTTCTAGAGGGGATGACTCTATTCAGTGGTGGGTTGCTACTGGTTCGCACTGGTTCGGCAAACTGGTAGCAGAGGCAGCAGGAGTCTTCACCCACCCATCAAAAACACTCTGCGTGTGTGCAGAAGCATTGCATGTTCACAAAGCATACGCGCTGACTCCAATTCCCAAACCAGTAGCAAAAGTAAGAGAAACTCACTACTGATTCTATTCTATAAGTCTTCAGAATAAGGGACAAAACAAACTGTCTATGCTATAGGAAGGCATTGATACGATTGTTAGGAGTCAATGTGTGGGGTGTACAATAGGAAGAGTTGCCCACACAAGCCAGATTATTCTGCAAATGTGGTTCTTCTCTGCCTAGATGAATTAGTGGTTTGCTAATTCAACTCCAGTCCTGCTGTGACGGGAGAAGTAGTTGGCTTCTCCTATCACAGCAGGATCAAGTATCATGCATAAAAGAGGTAAAGAATCCCAATTTTGTGTGTGTTATGGAATGTCCTAAGTGCACTCTCCTTCCACTGTGGCTAGCTGGTAATGAGAAGATCAGGTCAGGATTGTTTCCGTTTTTTCTCTTGCCTTGGTGAGCTATTGCTTGGTGTGTCGTCGCAGAATATGAGTAGCATATGCTTGCTTGCATATTTAGGAAAACGCACCAGTGAAGGGCTGCAAATATTTTTACTACCATACTGTGGGGCGTGGCTTATTTTGTGGGTGTGGCTTGCTGGCCATGTGACCGGGTGGGAGTGGCTTGATTATCATGTGACCAGGGTGGCTTAAAGATCATGTGACTGGCTTAAAGGTGGCCAGCTTCTTAAAACCCACCTGTGTCGTCAGGCATGGGGGAATTAAGATATTCTTTCCTCCTCGGCTTCCACAATTTATGTATGGTACGTTTGTATGTATGATTGGTTTTAAATTAAGGGTTTTTAGTTTTTAGTATTGGATTGTCGCACGTTGTTTTTATTACTGTTGTTAGCCGCCCCAAGTCTATGGAGAGGGGCGGCATACAAATCCAATAAAATGAAAATGAAAAATTAAACTTGACGTCACTCACGTCAAGGGTTTGGGTTAGGGTGCCTGGCCTCTCCTTGCCTCAAAGAGATAAAATTTCCCTATCTATTTACTATTACTGAACATCCAAAATATACTGTTTACAGTGATCCCCCGGTTATTGCGTCCCCGACCATTGCGAACAGGGTAATTTGCGATTTTTCAACCCGGAAGTCAAAATACCATCTACGCATGCGTGCCCTTTTTTTTCTATGGGCACGCATGCGTAGATGGCAACCGGGAGATCAGCTGCTGGGCGGCTTCGCTGGGTCTTCCCCCTCTTGCTGGCATCAGCGAGGAGTTTCCCCACCGCCCACGCAAACTCCTCGCTGCCGCTCGCCCGCCCTTCGCCTGCCCACGCCGTTCGCTCCCCCTCTTGCTGGCGGGAGGGCGAGAAGCCCTCCCCAGCACCCGCTCGCCCGCCCTTCGCCGCTCTCCCGCCCTTCGCACTGGCGGAGAAATTCCAGCCCCCACCTGGTCCCGCCCGATCCTCCTCCCTGAGGCAGCTCGCCCTCCCATGGCCGCTTCCTCCACCCTCCATCGCAAGCCCTCGCCACCGCAGCCAACGCGCGCTGCAATCTTCAAGCCCGGCTCCTTTCGGCCCAGCATCCCGGGCCAAGCAGCTGCCTTCCGTGACTGAGCCTGGCTGGCCCGGAAGATCGTAGCGCGCGTTGGCTGCAGCGGCGAGCGAAGCCAAGCCGGCAGCAATGTCGCCGCTGCTGCAGCCAACGCGCGCTACGATCTTCCGGGCCAGCCAGGCTCAGTCACGGAAGGCAGCCGCTTGGCCCGGGATGCTGGGCCGAGAGGAGCCGGGCTTGATCCGCTGAGCCTGGCTGGCCCGGAAGATCGTAGCGCGCGTTGGCTGCAGCGGCGGCGACATTGCTGCCGGCTTGGCTTCGCTCGCTCGCCACTGAGGAGCCAAAGATTGGGGGGCGGCACGGCGAGCGAGCGAAGCCAAACCGGCAGCAATGTCGCCGCCGCTGCAGCCAATGCGCGCTACGATCTTCCGGGCCAGCCAGGCTCAGCGGATCAAGCCCGGCTCCTCTCGGCCCAGCATCCCGGGCCAAGCGGCTGCCTTCCGTGACGGAGCCTGGCTGGCCCGGAAGATCGTAGCGCGCGTTGGCTGCAGCGGCGGCGACATTGCTGCCGGCTTGGCTTCGCTCGCTCGCTCGCTCGCCGCGCCGCCCCCCAATCTTCGGCTCCTCACTAGCGCTGCGGAAGTTTAAAACACCATCTGCACATGCGCAGATGGTGTTTTTACTTCCGCAGCGCTACTTCGCGAAAACCCGCTCGTTGCGGGGGGTCCTGGAACGGAACCCTCGCAACGAGCGGGGGATCACTGTAATTCTATGTATATATTATTGTTGTTGTTGTTGTTGTTGTTGTTGTTGTTGTTATTATTATTATTATTATTATTATTATTATTTATTAGATTTGTATGCCACCCTCTCCGCAGACTCAGGGCGGCTCACAACAACAAAACAACATATAACAAATCTAATAATTAAAAATCACTAAAAAACCCTTATTAAAAAGAAAACATACACACAAACATACCATGCATAAACTGTATAGGCCCGGGGAAGATGTCTCAGTTCCCCTGTGCCTGGCGGCAGAGGTGGGTTTTAAGGAGTTTACGAAAGACAGGGAGGGTGGGGACAATTCTAATCTCCGGGGGGAGCTGGTTCCACAGGGTCGGGGCCGCCACAGAAAATGCCATACAGGCACACAAAAATATACATTATCTACTATATAAAGTGTATATACAGATACACACATGTACGCACAGCTTTTCTAAAATTATACACAGTCAACCTCATTTACTGCAATAGAAAAAACGTACCCAGAGCCCAGAAGGGGAAAAAAAATTTCTACCGATTTTGCATACCTGACCAAAATTGTTCTACTAATTCTGCGTACCTGACCGTACCCGTAGGAGACGATCAATGAAACGCACATATTGGAAAGTGCAGAGCTTCAGCACTGTGCTCAAAGACAAGGTCACCTTTTCTTTATTCTGAAGGCATTTGTGCAATGAATGTAAAACTGAAAGAAGTTGGGGCAAGGGTAGTGTGTACAAAGATAACTATCAGAAAAAGAAAGGAATGGTGCCTGAATGGCAGAGAAAATAGAAGGAATGAGACACATATAGAGAATCCCTAGATGTCTGCCTTTTTCTGTTATTTCCAGGCTTCATAATTCCAGGAGGAGAGGCTTATAAAACAAGGTGGGTTTTTTATTTTTTTATGTTGATAGGGCACCAAGATCCCATGTATGATAGATGTGTGGAAGGGGTGGGAGATATAAGATATAAAAATGCACAGAGAAGACTTTAGTGCTTTACTTCAAGTAGCTGCTTATGTCGCTTTCACTTCCTGCTTATGTCCTGGAAAATTGTCTTTTGAATAGGGAGGCAGGACTGAGGTCCAGCAGGGCTCCAGTTTTGCATGCATAAAATCTAAGTATTGCCCACAAGTTCATATGCTGCAACGTCCTGCCTGTCGGCAACTACTTCAGCTTCAACCACAACAATACAAGAGCACACAACAGATTTAAACTTAATATTAACCGCTCCAAACTTGACTGTAAAAAATATGACTTCAGTAACCGAGTTGTCGAAGCGTGGAACTCATTATTTATTTATTTATTTATTTATTTATTATTTATTTATTACTTAGATTTGTATGCCGCCCCTCTCCGAAGACTCGGGGCGGCTCACAACACGTGGAAACAAATCATAAATAATCTAAATTTTAAATTTTAAAGATTTAAAAAGACCCCATATACTAGCAGACATAGACACAAGCATACCATATATAAATTAAACATGCCCAGGGGAAGATGTTTCAGTTTCCCCATGCCTGACGGCAAAGGTGGGTTTTAAGGAGTTTACGGAAGGCAGGAAGAGTAGGGGCAGTTCTAATCTCCGGGGGGAGTTGGTTCCAGAGGGCCGGTGCCACCACAGAGAAGGCTCTTCCCCTGGGGCCCGCCAACCGACATTGTTTAGTTGGCGGGACCCGGAGAAGGCCCACTCTGTGGGACCTAATCGGTCGCTGGGATTCGTGCGGCAGGAGGCGGTCTCGGAGATATTCTGGTCCAATGCCATGAAGGGATTTAAAGGTCATAACCAACACTTTGAATTGTGACCGGAAACTGATCGGCAGCCAATGCAGACTGCGGAGTGATGGTGAAACATGGGCATACCTAGGTAAGCCCATGACTGCTCTCGCAGCTGCATTCTGCACGATCTGAAGTTTCCGAACACTTTTCAAAGGTAGCCCCATGTAGAGAGCATTACAGTAGTCGAACCTCGAGGTGATGAGGGCATGAGTGACTGTGAGCAATGAGTCCCGGTCCAGATAGGGCCGCAACTGGTGCACCAGGCGAACCTGGGCAAACGCCCCCCTCGCCACAGCTGAGAGATGTTTTTCTAATGTGAGCTGTGGATCGAGGAGGACGCCCAAGTTGCGGACCCTCTCTGAGGGGGTCAATAATTCCCCCCCAGGGTAATGGACGGACAGATGGGATTGTCCTTGGGAGGCAAAACCCACAGCCACTCCGTCTTATCCGAGTTGAGCTTGAGTCTGTTGACACCCATCCAGGCACCAACAGCCTCCAGGCACCAGCACATCACTTCCACCGCTTCGTTGACTGGGCATGGGGTGGAGATGTAAAGCTGGGTATCATCTGCATATTGATGATACCTCACCCCATGTTCTTGGATGATCTCGCCCAGTGGTTTCATGTAGATGTTGAATAGCAGGGGGGAGAGGACCGACCCCTGAGGCACCCCACAAGGGAGAAACCTAGGAGTCGACCTCTGACCCCCCACTAACACCAACTGCGACCAGCCAGAGAGGTAGGAGGAGAACCACTGAAGAACAGTGCCTCCCACCCCCAACCCCTCCAGCCAGTGCAGAAGGATACCATGGTCGATGGTATCGAAAGCCGCTGAGAGGTCAAGGAGCACCAGGACAGAGGATAAACCCCTGTCCCGGGCCCGCCAGAGATCATCCATCAACGCGACCAAAGCGGTTTCCGTGCTGTAACCAGGCCTGAAACCCGACTGCTGGGGACCTAGATAATCGGCTTCTTCCAAGGACCACTGGATCTGGAGTGCCACCACCTTCTCGACAACCTTCCCCATAAAGGGAAGGTTGGAGACTGGACGATAGTTGTTAAGAACAGCTGGGTCCAGGGAGGGCTTCTTGAGGAGGGGGCGCACGAGCGCTTCTTTATAGAGTGATGGAAAAACTCCCCTCCCCAAGGAAGCGTTGGTAATCTCCTGGGCCCAGCTCCGTGTCACCTCCCTGCTGGCCGAAACCAACCAGGAGGGACACGGATCCAGTAGACAGGTGGCGGAACTCACAGCTCCAATGGCCTTGTCCACTTCATCAGGTGTCACCAGATCAAACTCTTCCCAGACAGGTGGACAAGTACGTGCCCCAGTCACCTCGACTGACTCATTGTCAGTCGACTCTGTTTTACAATTGGAGTCGAGGTCGGCCCGGATCTGAGCGACTTTATCAGCGAAAAACGTGTTAAACTCCTCAGCACTACTCTGCAAGGGCTCCCCAACTCCCCCCTGGTTAAGAAGGGAGCGGGTCACCCTAAACAGAGCGGCCAGGCGTGATTCCGCTGATGCAATCAAGGCGGCATGGTACGCGCATCTTGCCGCCTTGAGCGCCACTTTGTAAGTCTTAATAAAAGCTCTTACAAGTGTTCAATCAGATTCAGACCTACTCTTCCTCCATCGCTTCTCTAGATGTCTCTTTTGGCGTTTCAACTCCCGGAGCTCCTCGTTGAACCATGGGGCTCTACGGGGTCTAGCGCCACGGAGAGGTCGCAAAGGCGCAATCCGGTCGAGAGCCTCCGCAGCAGCCGTATTCCAGGCCTCCGCAAGAGACTCCGCCGAACTGTGGATGAGTGCCTCTGGAATAACCCCAAGCGCCGTCTGAAAGCCCTCTGGGTCCATCAGGCGTCTGGGGCGGAACATCTTCATTGGTTCCGCCTCCCTGCAGGGAAGGATTGGAGCCAGGAAGTCAAGCCGTAGTAGAAAATGGTCTGACCATGACAAAGGCAATGCTTCTAAGCCCCTTAGTCTCAGACCATTTCTCAATTGCTCGGAAAGGAATACCATGTCAGGTGCGTGCCCTCCCTCGTGAGTCAGACCCTGTACTACTTGAGTCAGGTCCATGGCTGTCATGGTGGCCATGAACTCCTGTGCCAACCCAGAGGTTTCGCCGAGCGACGGCAGATTGAAGTCCCCCAGGACAATGAGTCCGGGGGACTCCACCGCCAACCCGGCTACCTCCTCGAGTAGCACAGGCAGGGCTTTTGACACGCAGCTGGGAGGCAGGTACGTGAGAAATAAGCCCACCTGGACCCCTAAGTCCAACTTCAACAAGAGAGACTCGCAACCCGCAATTTCCAGAGCAATGAGTCTACGCAGGCAAAGGCTCTCCCTGGCTATAATAGCCACTCCTCCCCCCCCCCTTCCCTGGGGTCGAGGTTGATGCCATATCTGAAACCCGGCTGGGCAAATTTCAGAGAGAGGAACACCTCCCTCCGGGCCCAGCCAGGTTTCAGTAATACACGCCAAGTCGGCCTAATCATCCAGGATCAGATCCCGGATGAGGAGAGCTTTATTTACCACCGACCTGGCGTTAAGCAGCAGCAACCTGAGCCCAGGGCCAGAGTTACACTCATCACCAGTACCCAAGATTGGGCTCACGGAGCCAGAACAGGGGACCGTTATTAAGCAACGGTCCCTCGTTCCCCTGGAACGGCTAGCTCTGTAGCCCCTGCCATATCTGCCTCTTCCCAGCAACACAGGGATATTCCGACCCTCTGCCACCCCAGAGATCGGTGCCCCTCCCTCTCCTGTCTCCCGAGCATCAGGTGGGCCAAATCTATCATTCACACTACTATCAATCAACTCATCCATACCATAACCCCACCCACCCCCACCACCCCAATCATACAAATCATTCCATTCATACCCACAAGTATATGTACCCCAGTCACTCATTATAAAGAACCCCAATTATGTTAAAAAGTAATTAAATTAGTAGGAGTATAAAAAATAGCAATTAATAACAATATTAATATTAAAAACACTATTAAAACTGAATAAAAATAACAATAAAATACAGAAAATACAAACATAGGTAATAATGAATAATTCAATTCATTTAGGAAATCCGGTCAGCAGCAATTAATAAAAGTGCTAAAGTTCTCAAAGTGCCATGTTTTTCAAAGTGCCAAGTTTCTCAAAAGTGCCAATTTTCTCAAAGTGCCAAGTTCTCAGGGGCAGAGGTTATTCAAAAGTCAAGGATCATTCAGCATCTCTCTCTCCCCTCCCCCAGACTAGGGAGGGGGGCGTCCATGTCTGTAAAAACTCTCCCACCACCAGACCTTGATCTACCAGTCCTCCTCCCTTGGTCTCCTTTCAGTCTCTTCTCTCCTATCGCAATGGTCGGTCCTCCGTCTGCCAGGTCTCCTCCAGCGCCGAGCGCACCCACCGCACAGCTGCTCGGCGTCTCGGTCTGCCTGGCTGTCAAGTTCGCTCGCTCCACAGCGGCCGCCATCTTCCAAGCCCCAGCTGATCGGGGCTCCCAGCTCTCAACTCTCCCACATCAAAACCAAGGAGAGGACACTAAACAGGAACCGGACACCGAGACAAGGAACTTTCGGCTCACTGAACATGCACACTGGCGTTCAAACTAATTCAAAATTACCTATATTGTTGTTGTTATCACCGTAGTCCAGCGGAGCAGCGGCATCCCTCCTTCCTTCCCGCTGCTCCGCCGGAACCGGAAAAGAAAAACCGCCAGCAGCCCCCTCCGGTCCTCAGCTGGGCTGGACTCCTCGGGAGACGCCCAGGTCGCAGCGGCTCTCACCCGCCCCCACGCTGAGCATCTCGGATGTTCCTCGGCGTTTCTGGCGACTTGGGGGATCTTAAATAGCCACCAGCAGCCCCCTCCGGTCCTCAGCTGGGCTGGACTCCTCGGGAGACTCCCAGGTCGCAGCGGCTCTCACCCGCCACCACGCTGAGCGTCTCGGATGTTCCTCCGTTCCCCCTCTGTTTCTGGCGACTTGGGGGATCTTAAATAGCCGCCAGCAGCCCCCTCTGGTCCTCAGCTGGGCTGGACTCCTCGGGAGACGCCCAGGTCGCAGCGGCTCTCACCCGCCCCCACGCTGAGCGTCTCGGATGTTCCTCAAACCCTCAACACTTTACCCTTAGATTATCTACGGTTGACCTATCCAGATTCCTAAGAGATCAGTAAGGGGCGAGTACAAGTGCTCTAGAGCAGTGATTTTCAACCTTTTTTGAGCCGCGGCACATTTTTTACATTTACGAAACCCTGGGGCACATTGAGCGGGAGGGCAGCTAAAAAAAGTTTGGACAAAAAAATTATCTCTCTCTCTCTTCCTCCCCTTCACTCTTATTTCTTTCTCCCTCCCTCTTTCTCTCCCTTCCTTCCTCTTTCTTTCTCTCTCTCTCTCCATCCCTCTTTATTTCTCTTCCTTCCTTCCTCTCTTTTTTGCTCTCTTTCTCTCTCCCTCCCTACCTCCCTCTATGTCTTTCTCTCTCTCTCCTTCCCTCCCTCTCTTTCTCTCTCTTGCTTTCTTTCTCTCTCTTTCTCTGTCTCTCTTTCTCTCTCTCTTTCTTTCTCTTGTTTTCTCTCTCTCTTGCTTTCTCTCTCTCTGAGCTTCACGGCACACCTGACCATGTCTCGCGGCACACTGGTTGAAAAACACTGCTCTAGAGTGCCTTCCGTCCCCTGTCCTATTGCTCTCCTATATCTCCAATACCTTTCTTCTATTCCTATATCTCTTCTATTCTTTCATTGATATGTTCTATTACTATATCTTCTTTTCTATTCTTTCATAGATATATATTTACTATGAGTATCTCCTCTATAACCTTCATCATGTATTTTACTATGTGTATATATACCCACTACAACTCTCATGTGTATTGGACAAAATAAATAAATAATAAATAAATAAATAAATAAATAAATAAAAGGGATAAAGAATGGGTAAGGGTTTGATGCTAAGACGATCTCATTATAACAGGAGAGACATTCCTTGCTTGATTTATGGGAATACCTCAACATTTTAGGCATAGGACCCCAGATTTTGAGAACCCATGTTTAAACAAAGATTTATCAGGGAAACCTGTGAGCAGAGCAACTGCACCTGTGAACATTACAAAACATTGTTTCCAGGAAATGATGTAGACACTCACATTGACAAAGTACAAAACAATTTATAGGAACCCAAAGGTGCTTTTTTCAAGGGGCAACTGGACTTCCTGTTTTTTTTTCTTTGAAGATGTTTCGCTTCTCATCCAAGAATCTTCTTCAGCTCTCAGATGATTGAAAATCTTCCTATAAATCTATTTATTGGAACACTTCCCCAAAATTTGTAGTAGTTATTTATTGCATTCAGGACTTGCCCTATTGTCATCATACGGATGCAGTCGAAGGGGTACTACCATACTACAGTAATTATTGCTTTACTATATTATTATGAATAACAATAGAGTTATTTATTTAGTGCTGCAGTCGTATTTTGCTTAATCAAAGTTTTTCTCCAATGGGGTTGCAATATTGTTACAATTCCACTGAAATATTAATATTAAAATGGTATGACTATGCTATATTTTAAAGTGCTTGGTTCTTTATTGTTACATCTTGTAAATTAAATTGCTATATGGGGAAAAAATCAGATGGCAAATCCCAAACATAAATAAGAACATTTCACTTTAAATTTAGCAGATCCCCCCCCCTAAAAAAACTCCAATGACCTTCAGTTTGCTTAAATTACCCAGAACGTTTTAGACCTGAGATGCAGAGGTTGCCTCCTAAAAGCCAACACATAAAGCCTGATTGCAGTTATTGTTAACATAATTGGGGTCAGTTGCTGATTATATTTGTTCACCGTAATGTTAATGTTAAATAGTTAATTTTCTATTCTTCAGCTCACAATGGTGAATAGAACTGTATGTTTGAACAAGATAAAATATAGATGCTTTGTTCAAGTCACCTGAATTCTGAGTAAGCATTGGGCGTAAAGAGAAATTAAACATATCACAGTGCCTTTTGGAAAGACCTACAGCATTTAGTTCAGGGAGAGCTGGTTAGAATAAGGACACCTTGTATTGTTTCAATGTGCCTGATGCCGAGGCAAATGGCATTTTATTTTGTTAGGTTTATTTATTTATTTATGTGATTCATACACCTGCCCCTCTCAGCACGATTCCGAGTAGCACATCACCAATAAACAAATCACATTTTGAGTGCATATAAAACCAACACAATGAGCAAATAATCAGAAAACTAACAGGACATAAAATGCTTGGAAAAGCTTCCGCCAACGGGAGCATCCCTGACTCAGTACCTGGGAAAAGAGCCAGGTTAGTAATGGTTTTTGAAAGGCAGGCAGGGACAGGGCAACCATATCTTAGGGGGATGCTGTCCCAAAGGACAAGAGTGGCAGCTACGAAGGTCTAGAGGGGACATGATAGCAGTTTACAGATACTTGAGGGGTTGCCACGGTGAGGAGGGGGTCTCTTTATTCCCCAGGGCACCAGAGGGCCGGACGAGGAACAATGGTTGGAAGCTGACCAAGGAGAGATTCAACCTGGAAATAAGGAAGAACTTCCTGACGGTCAGAGCGATCAACCAATAGAACTGCCTGCCAGGGGAGGTGGTGAACTCCCCAACTCTGGACACCTTCAAGAGGAGATTGGACTTCCATTTGGCTGGGGTGCTGTAGGGTTTCCTGCTCAGGCAGGGGGTTGGACTCGATGACCTAACGGTCCCTTTTAACTCTATTAATAAAATAAAAAAATAAAATAAATACAAATAAATCCTCTACGTTGTGCCAGATATCACAGCCTAAGTGAGAGGGATGCCAAGACTGCAAGAGCTTACTGGACAGACTGAAGTAATCAGAGGTAACAGTTGCACAAATTGCTAATGGCCTTCCTCCATGAAGAGTTTTATACATGAAAACCAACCCCGAGTCTGCGGAGAGGGGCGGCATACAAATCCAATAAATTATTATTATTATTATTATTATTATTATTATTATTATTATTATTATTATTATTATTTGTTCTGCCGGGCTCTCTGGTAGGAGCCTCCCGAAAATTCAAGAGTACAAATTTCAGACACACACACACACGTTTGAAAATTCAAAACAATGTTCTTTATCACAAAATTCAAAATAAACTAAGCACTCTTTTTGGATTGCAAAGAGCACTGGTCCCAAAACAACCCCGGGTAGTCTGTACAATTTCCCTTAAGCAGTCATTAAGTACTTAGCTAGCAGCTGTGAAGAAACTTCACACCCCTTCTTCTTCCAAGGAAGTGACACACACACACACACACACACACACACACACACGTTGCTCTGCTTTGTTTTCACAGGCGTGCAAAAGCAATAAACAAAGTCCAGAAAAACAGCAACACAGGATTGCTGACGAACTGCGATCAGATACTCTTTCACAACGGCCAAACCTACACGCTGCTATTTATAGCAGCAGCCCTAATTACTGGAGCCCCACCCAACCACAGGTGGCCTCATTTTCTCTTGTAATAATCTTTTAGTTGTTGTCTCCTATGTATCACTCTACGCATGTGTGCATGTGTCATTAATTCTTGTTCAGAATCCAAAGCTGATACAGATGATTGATCTCCTTGTGGGCTGTCTGCCAAACTCCCCTGTTCCCTGTCACTCATGCTGCCTTGGTCAGAGGAGGCTTCATCGGCAGATTCCATCAGGAGCAAAACAGGCCTGCGGCATGTAGATGTCTCCCCCACATCCACCTGCACATTCCTTGGAGCAGGAGCTGGGCCAGAGCTAACCACAACATTATTATTATTATTATTATTATTATTGTTGTTGTTGTTGTTGTTGTTATTGTTATTATCTTAATTTGTACTCCAAAGCACACTGATAAGCATTGTAGCTCACAAAGTAGACATAAAGTGGATATACTGAGAAAATCCCATAACTATCTGTTATGTTGTATTCTGGACCAGCTACACCTTCCAAGTGGTCTTCAGGGACAACCTCACAATACAGCTTACTGCTATAATCCTGTGCTTCTCAATTATTTTCTGTTACCACCCCCCTCCCAGGAAGAAGTAAACATTTTGCACACACCCAACTCTCTGCTGTGACTATAAATAGTCCCCAAATTGCGCCCACCTGAAACCTGTACCGATACCTTCATCGCATTCCTCGGCGTTGTGTCCAGGACAGCCCATTCTAAAAGAAAATGTCTCGTGAGTTCAAGAAGTTTGATTGAATTCGCAAGACGTTTCTTTTGGAATGGGCTGCTCTGGAGACAATGTCGAGAAATCCGATGGAGGTACCGGCACAAGTGTCAGGTAGGATGCATGTCCTATTCCCTGCGGCAAAAAAAGGATGTTCCCCAATATTTATTTATTTATTTATTGTTAGAGTTGGAAGGGACCGTGCGGGTCATCAAGTCCAACCCCCTGCCTAAGCAGGAACCCTATAGCATCCTAGCCAAATGGCAGTCCAATTTCCTCTTTAAAATGTCCAGAGTATTGGAGTTCACAACGTCCGCTGGTAGGTTTGTTCCACTGGTTGATCGTTCTGACCGTCAGGAAGTTCTTCCTTATTTCCAGGTTGAATCTCTTCTTGGTCAGCTTCCAGCCGTTGTTCCTTGTCCGGCCCTCCGGTGCCCTGGAGAATAAAGTGATCCCCTCCTCTCTGTGGCAACCACTCGTATACCTGTAGACTGCTATCATGTCCCCTCTGGCCCTCTTTTTCTCTAGGCTATCCATGCCCAGTTCTCGCAGTCTCTCTTCGTAAGTCTTGGTTTCTAGATCCCTGATCATTTTCGTTGCTCTTTTCTGCACCTTCTCCAGAATTTCAATGTCTTTTTTGAAGTGTGGTGACCAGAACTGAACACAGTACTCCAGGTGTGGTCTGACCAGGGCGTAGTACAGTGGTATTAAGACTTCCCTGGTCTTGGAGTGTATTCCCCTGTTGATGCAGCTTAGGATTGTATTGGCTTTTTTGGCTGCTGCTGCTGCTGTTGATACAAAGTGGGTACAGTGTAATTGTAGCTGTGCAAAGGTGTTCTGCACCATGGCTGCCACCTGCTGTTGAAAACTGACGGAATAGATCAGGGTTTCTCAACCTTAGCAATTTTAAGACATGTGAAGTATAATTCATATAGCTGGCTGGAAAATTCTGGGCGTTAAAGTCCACACGCCTTTAAAAATTGCTACGCTTGAGAAATGTTGGATGAGATCCATCCCCTGTCGAAGAAAGAATATTGTTTTGTGATTTAGTCATAACAAGGAGAAAAAAATAATGCATTTCTTTCTGTAATAATCTTTTCAGTAGAATTTGTTTTTCCTGTATAAAGCCTGCAAAAGTTTCCCTGCCCTTTCTCTCCCAAATGCTATAATCAAGTGCTGTTCTTCACATGCAACACAATGAGGTACTAAGATTCTAATGTTTCAATTTTATACACAACTAATCAGCATAGTTGAAGTTGCTATTAGTGACAAGGAAGATGGATGTGGGGATCTATAGAATAGGAAGATTGGTTTAGTTGAATGATAAGCAGTGAGGATTACATACACAAAATACACGGATGTCTATGTTGGTTGAGGCAGGCAGGATTCCCTTGGGTACCATTTGTTGGGGGTCAAGGGAAAGGGAGGGTTTTGCCTTCTCTTTCTGCTCAGGATCCCCAAGGACAATTGGTGGGCCACTTTGTGACAGAGAATGCTGGACTTGATGGGCTTTGGCCCGATTCAGCATGGCTCTTCTTACATTCTTAAAGCTTACATTATTAACTAAATTGAATTTCCAGATCTAAAAAAAATCTGCAAACACTATAATTGAATCTCTGATAAAAGAATCAGAATAAAGCCAATGATTAAAAACTGTGAAGAAATGGCTTCTCTGTACCAAATACAGTGATACCTTGTCTTACAAACTTAATTGGTTCCTGAAGGAGGTTCTTAAGGTGAAAAGTTTGTAAGACAAAACAATGTTTCCCATAGGAATCAATGGAAAAGCAATGAATGCGTGCAAGCCCAAAATTCACCCCTTTTGCCAGCCGAAGCGCCCATTTTTGCGCTGCTGGGATTCCCCTGAGGCTTCCCTCCATGGGAAACCCCACTTCTGGATTTCCATGTTTTTGCGATGCTGCAGGGGAATCCCAACATTGCAAAAACGAGTGCTTCGCTGGCAACGGAAGTCCGGAGGTGGGGTTTCCCAGTGAAGGAAGCATCAGTGAAATCGCAGAATCGCAAAAACACTGATGTCCTCGAAACGCCACCTCCAGACCTCTGTGTTTTTGCGATGCTGCGATTTCACTGAGGCTCCCCTCGCTGGAGGGGAGCCTCAGGGCAATCCCAGCAGCACAAAAATGGGCACTTCACTGGCAACGGAAGTCTAGAGGCAGGGCCTCCTAGCAGCCGCAGTGGGTTTGTAATGTGAAAATAGTTTGTAAGAAGAGGCAAAAAAATCTTAAACCCCGGGTTTGCATCTCGAAAAGTTTGTATGATGAGGCGTTTGTAAGATGAGGTATCACTGTATCAGCTTTTTGCATGCCTCATTATATGGAATCCTGCTTCATGGGATTCTCATCCATTCATGTGTATTCTGTATACATAAACAAGCACATAAACTCCTTTTATTATCTTCTTTTGTGAGGATGATCATTTAAGTGAGGTTTGTCACATATTCACTGAGTCAAAAATAAAATGACGTTGCTTCACTCCAGTTGACAAGGCTGGCAAGCGAAACATATTTCATTACTAAATCATTTATTTTATCTTCTATCATACCACCTGTATGTGGACTTGTGGCTTACAATGTTCTTCATTGTGAAAATGTCTTAGGAGCTTGGAAGAATAACTTCCTGCTCTCTGCTCTTTGAGAAAGTTGACTGATTCACTGAGATGTTAGCTATGAAATTCCTCTTTATATTTCAAGATCAGTTGTAAGATTTAAGGATTTTAAAACTAATAACATGACAGCAATCCTAGAGAATTTCAAACACGTTGCTCTTTTATGATAGCACTGCACTGAAATGTGTATTTTCTCAATATTTATTATTTTTTGGCTACACCATCTTTTTATTTTATTTATTTATTATTTAGATTTGTATGCCGCCCCTCTCCTTAGACTCAGGGCAGCTCACAACAGAATAAAACAATTCATGACAAATCTAAATTATAGTTTAAAATATTTTTTAAAACCCATTTACTAACATACATACAAACATACCATGCATAAATTGTGTATGCCCGGGGGAGATGTCTCAATTCCCCCATGCCTGACGACAAAGGTGGGTTTTAAGGAGCTTACGAAAGGCAAGGAGAGTAGGGGCAGTTCTAATCTCTGGGGGGAGTTGGTTCCAGAGGGCCGTTTGTTTAGTTGACGGGACCCGGAGAAGGCCCACTCTGTGGGACCTAATCGGTCACTGGGATTCGTGTGGCAGAAGGCGGTCTCAGAGATATTCTGGTCCAATGCCATGAAGGGCTTTAAAGGTCATAACCAACACTTTGAATTGTGACCGGAAATTGATCGGCAACCAATGCAGACTGCGGAGTGTTGGTGAAACATGGGCATACCTAGGTAAACCCATGACTGCTCTCGCAGCTGCATTCTGCACAATCTGAAGTTTCCGAACACTTTTCAAAGGTAGCCCCATGTAGTGAGCATTACAGTAGTCGAACCTCGAGGTGATGAGGGCATGAGTGACTGTGAGCAATGACTCCCGGTCCAAATAGGGCCGCAACTGGTGCACCAGGCGAACCTGGGCAAATGCCCCCCTCGCCACAGCTGAAAGATGGTTCTCTAATGTGAGCTGTGGATCGAGGAGGACGCCCAAGTTGCGGACCCTCTCTTAAAATCTAAGAGAGCATTGATCCAATGTACTGCAGGGTGAGGGGGACTTAAAAGTTATCGCTGTATTTGTTTCCAGTATCTATTTTACCAATAAACCCTAGAATTTTTTTTATTTGCTTTACCTGTGTTCAGGCAACATAGGTGGGAATAAAAAGGCATTTATACCTTAAATTCACACCCTCCTATGTATACGATAGAATATGTTTGTTTGTTTGTTTGTTTGTTTGTTTGTTTGTTTGTATGCATGCATCTTAATCCTCTCATGACTGTATGAGAGTTGTACCTCGGTAGCTACAATATGAAGGATGGGATTCCATCAACGCCCTGTTTTCTTTGGCTCAGGTACCTCAGCCAGGAACGCTGAAGCTCTCTCATATGCAAGAAGGCAAATACACACTGCAGCTGACCGTGACTGACACCGCTGGCCAAAGGAGTTCAGATAACATCTCAGTGGCAGTACTTCCAATGATTCCTTCTGAATTAGGTGAGAAAACTGCTGAAATAACCGTTTCCTTGTCCTGTGGTATAGCTGAGAGTGGGACTGTGTACGTCTGTAATTAAAATCACAACAGAACCTGCTTTAAATACATTGCAAATAGGGTACAGGTCTTATAGTTACATCAGAGTGGCAATTTCCACAACGTACAATATCTACATCATGTCCTTCTACACCAATACTATTTAATTTGGGCAACTTTAAGATATGTGGACTTCAATTCCCATAATTCCTAATTGCCAAGGTTGAAAAACACTGTGCAAAAGCCTGTTCTCTTTTTTATTTGGCTCCCTAGCATGCTATTCCATGCATTCTAGTAAACTGTATTACAGATGTATTATTTATTTATTTATTCATTCATTCATTCATTCATTCATTCATTCATTTATTTTAACTTCTATGCTGCCCAATCCCAAAGGACTCAGGGCAGCTTACAACAATATAAAATTACGATATAGAATCACAAACAACAAGAAAAAGAAGTCAAGAAACCCTAATTTTAAAAAAAACTTTTAATAAAACAACTCAACAACACACATACATACCATTCATACAGAATCATATTCAGGGGGCCCAGGTCTGCCAGCATAGCCAGGTCTTCATGGCCTTACGAAAAGCCAGTAGGGTGGGAGCAGTATGGACATCACGGGTGAGTTGGTTCCATAGAGCCGGGGCAGCCACAGAGAAGGCTCTCCCTTGAGGTCCTGCCAATCTACATTGCTTGGCTGATGGGAACTGGAGGAGGCCAACTCTGTGTGCTCTAATTGGTCTCTGGGAGGTATAATGTAGTCTCTAAGACATAATTTTGCCATCATATGTGGCACCCACTATAGCAGGACCCACAATACTAGCACAATATTAACCTGGGCAGAGATCTTGAAATTGAACAACATATTTAAACAACTTTATCTCATTAAAAAAGTAGTTTTTCTTCTATGTACAATACCAACAATACTTCATTCTTTTTTACATAATGCGCAATCGTTCCAATTATCTAGTTAAATGAATCCCATATGGTATTTACTCCAATTGACTATGGGTGGTTTAAAAATAGTAATATGAAAACCAATGCCAGCCAAAAACAAGATGACATCTGGGCACAATGTACAAACAGAAAATAAAAATAAAAAATATGCCAAGTATTTGTTCCAGCACTGATCCTGTATGCCAATTTTGTTCGTAATTCCTACATTTCAATCCTGTCTTAAATGAGCTCCTAGAGAACGCAAGATGGCATACCTAGTCCTCCACTTTTTCTCAACAAGCAATCCTGTGGGGTAGCTTGGGAGCTAGTAATGGAATTGTCCAAAGTCACCTAGTGAGCAACTATGGTTGAGGGTAGACTTGAATATGAATTTGGCTACTCTTAGTCCAACATGTTAACAATCACATGTGCTGGTTCTGTAATGGTCAGTAGGAATATCCTTCAAAAACAGAAGGCAGAAGAGCTGGAACCAGGGAAGTGGTGAGATAAGAGACATCTCAGCCCACAGAAAGAATGGAAATGTGGAAAGTGTCTCAGATGGGACTCTCTCAGGGACCGTCTTCTGCCGCACGAATCCCAGCGACCAGTTAGGTCCCACAGAGTGGGTCTTCTCCGGGTCTCGTCAACTAAACAATGCCGCTTGGTGGGACCCAGGGGAAGAGCCTTCTCTGTGGTGACCCCGGCCCTCTGGAACCAACTTCCCCCAGAAATTAGAATTGCCCCCACCCTCCTTGCCTTTCGCAAGCTACTTAAAACCCACCTCTGCCGCCAGGCATGGGGGAATTAAGATTCCTTCTCCCCCTAGGCCTTTACACCTTTCCCCCAAGCTTATTATAATTTATGTTTGGTATGTATGTGCTGTTTGGTTTTTAATTGATAGGGTTTTTTAGTTTTTTCTTAATATTAGATTTGTGCCTGTACAATATTGTTTTATCGCTTGTTGTGAGCCGCCCCGAGTCTTCGGAGAGGGGCGGCATACAAATCTAATAAATTATTATTATTATTATTATTATGTATGGTATGTTTGTATGTATGTTTGGTTTTTTATATTAAGGGTTTTTTAATTCGCTTTTAGTATTGGATTATTATTGTATACTGTTTATGATTGCTGTTAACCCCCCCGAGTTTTCGGAGAGGGGCGGCATATAAATCCAATAAAACTAAACTAAACTAAACTAAACTAAACTCTCTAGTTCCCTGAAAGTAAAGGTGGAGCAGAGGAGAAGTGCTCGCAGACTGGAAATACTCTGTTATTGGACCCTTACAAGCAGGTGTGGGCTCCAGTCAGAATGCTAAATTGGGCTCTCCGCCACGGCTCGCGAGTGCTTGCAGGGCTAGCGCGATTTTGGTTCTGCACCTGTGGAGATAGCAAACTCGCGCATGGAGCCACAGATGCCCCCATGTTTCAGCAGGCGCGGAAGCAAAAAACCCACACCAAAACACGGGCGCACCTGCGGCTCTATGCATGATTTTGCTATCTCCACAGGTGCAGAAGCAAAATCGCGCTGGCCCAGCGAGCATTCACGAGCCACGGCGGCAAGCCCAATTTAGCATTCCAGCTAGCAGCCCACCCTGCTTGCAAGAAAGGTAGCATTCGTTTCTTCTCTGGAGTACCTTGAAAGGCTGACAAGCTCAAAGAAGCTAGAAGGGAAAGAAGACTCAGAATATTATAAGATATGGCAAAATTTTTATAATTGGCTAGAGGGAGAAAGGATAAAAGAAAAGAAATTACATAGAAGATCATCCAAGAAATTAATAAATAAAATTTAAAGATGGGCAGTGGTTGGGTGGGTGGCCCTTGGCGGAATGCAGCTGCTGCATTGGAGCTAAGAGGGGTGGCGGCAGGAGAAGGAAGAAAGCAAACTGCGGCGGTGGTGCTCTGGAAGGGCAAGTAGTGAGAGCTCTTCTTAGACGTGCACTGCTTCTGTCAGGGAGAGGGCCAGGCCTACGCTTGGAAGCAGCTGCGGCTCTCAATACCCACTTTCTTCCTTCTCCCACCGTGAAACAAAAGTGAACGGTGGCAGCGCTGCTTCTGGATAGCAGGCACATATCTCCCTCCCAGGCAGAGAAGGAGGGCAGCGAGAGCGGCGGCCCTTTCCAAGTTCAAGTCTGGCCCTCTTCCCTCCCCACATGGGAGGCTGTGAGGGGGGCATGACCATAGTTGAGACAAAATTTCGGTGAGTTTCACTACATTTTACAAGTTGACCATGACCACCCAGTCACCTGACCGCCAAGTCACACCCACCTGAAGCCATGCCCAACATAACTCAAGCCATGCTCACAGAAAATGTTCACATTTCATTCCTGTTCACAACCAATGGTCAGATTCAGATTCAGGAATTACAACTTACAAAGTGCCAAGATCAAAGGATATCACAGCCTATCTGTTCTGCAGATATTGCATCTCCCTTCTCCTGCCCACAGATCTCCTGTCGCTACCAGCCTAGGTTGGTAGTCTTTGGTAGTCCTCCAATCTTTGGATAAAGACTCCATTGTTGCACCTTGGGCCTGGCTCATTGCTTTTACCTCCTCGGCTCTGCTTCATTTTCCCTTTCTTTCTCTCCAGATTTTTACAACCATTCCAGCTCAGCTGTATTTTTTTTCCAACATTCTAATCACCATAGCAACCATTGCTGAGAAGTATCTATGCTCTCCTGACCCTTCCTTCTCCTATTATTTATTTCTCAGAATTATGTTCTCCATTTTTATTCCGGAGTTCAATTTAAATAATCTAAATATTATTTTTGGGTTGCATGAGAATGAGATTGAGCTACACTAAAAATTCAAGAGAATTACCAAAAGGAGTCTGACCTCTTAAGGTACTTATTGCGGGCAGATATTCTAGGGTTGCTCTGATGCTTATAGAGAAAATTACAACCTTGATATTCTGACAAATGATCTCTCAACAAACATACAGGTGGTCCTTGACTTACAACAGTTCATTTAGTGGCTGTTCAAAGTTAAAACAGCACTGAAAAAAGTGACTTGTGGCCGCTTAAAACCATTGCAGCATTGCCATAGTCACATGATTAAAGTTCAGACCCTTGACAACTAACCCATATTTATGTGCCATGTCCCGGGGTCACCTTTTGTGACCTTAACAGCCATGATGGCACAGTGGTTACAATGCAGTGCTGCAAGCTACTTCTGCTGGCTGCCAGCTGCCTGAAATTTGGTAGATTGAATCTCACCAGGCTCAAGGTTGATTCAGCCTTCCATCCTTCTGAGATCAATAAAATGAGGACCCAGATTGTTGGGGGGGTGGAAATAGTGACTCTGTAAACTAGGCTGGAAAGCACTGGAAGTCTAAGAGCTAGTGCTATTGCTATTCTGAAAAGCAAAGTCAATGGGGAAACCAGGTTCACTTAAATTAGTAAGAACTATAATGATTCATTTAACAACTGTGTCAAGAAAGGTTGTAAAATGGGGCAAAAGTCACTTAACCGTCTCAACATTGAGCTTAAATGCAGAAAGTAAACCAAGCTCAGAGAACATCAAGAATGACAAAATTTATTCTCTTTTTGTCACTGTTAACCCCAGTGTAATCATCATAAAATTCGGTATAGTCATTAGTCTGTCCATTTTCAATGTTCTCTTTCCTTTTATTACTGCAAGTCTCAGCATCTTCTTCCTCTTCTTCTGTATGCTGCCTTCTTGTTCTGCATTCATTCCAGTCATTCCTTGTCATGTTATTTTCAAAGTCCTTGTTGTCTTCTTATGCTTTCTCTTTTTCTTTTCTAACTCATTTGCAAACTTCAAAATGCATTTCTTTAAATCCTCACAGCAATCTTTTTAAAAAGCTACAAACTCTTCATAATTACATACATCCATATTGTCAAAATCACAATTCATAAGTCTTTGGAATCAATCCAGCTATCAACAGGTACTGTATCTGTTCCACAATCTATTATAATTATTCATAAGTTGATGGTTGCTGTCATCTCATTGAGATAGATCTCTTACACAGCTACACCAGAATTGCTCTCATTTCACCATGTACTGTTGTTAAATACCCCAAATTGGTTGGAAAATTATTTTTATTACCATTCATTATCATTATGTTAGCAAATGGTTATTAGCTGAGATAATTACTAAATGGGGAGTGGGTGTAATCTCTATAATTAAATATTTACAATTTCAAGAAGAAATAGGAGGGCTACATACACTGCCTTCAGCTTTGAAACAATAGGCAGGATATAAATCTGATAAATAAATGTAGAGCAATAAAGGTCAAATAAAATGCAACAATTATGGGCAATTAACTCAGAACAGCAGCTTTATTTATTGGATTTGTATGCTACCCTCCTCCGTGGACTCTTCTTAGAATAGAATACAATAATAGAATTGGAAGGGACTTTGGAGGTCTTCAGGTCCAACTCCCTGCTTGGGAGGAAACCCTGCACCACTTCAGACAAATGGTTGTCCAACATCTTTTTTAAAACTACGAATGATGGTAGTTCACAACTTCTGGAGGCAAGTTGTTCCACTGATTGTTTTGTCAGGAAATTTCTCCTTAGTTCTTTGTTGCTTCTTCCTTGATTAGTTTCCATCCATTGGTTGTTGTTCCATCCTCAGGTGCTGTGGAGACTAGGTTGACCTCCTCTTCTTTGTGTCAACCCCTGGTTGGAACACTACTATCATGTGTCCTTCTTTTCATTAATCTATACATACCCAATTCCAATAGCCATTCTTTATGTTTTAGCCTCCTGTTCCCTAATCATCTTTGTTGCTCTTCTCATCACGCTTTCTAGACTCTCAACATCTTTATCAAATACCTTACTGTATTCTAAGTAAATTATATCCACAGCATTCCTCTGATCTACTAATTTTCTCAGCAAGTAGAATATAGATTACATCTCATGTACAGTGGTACTTCTCCCTAAGAACGCCTCTACTTACGAACCTTTCTAGATAAGAACTGGGTGTGCAAGATTTTTTTGCCTCTTCTCAAGAACCATTTTCCACTTAAAAACCCGAGCCTCCAAAACTAACCGGAAAAGGCAGGGAGAAGCCTCCGTGGGGCCTCTCTAGGAATCTCCGGGGAGGAAACAGGACCAGAAAAGGCAGAGAGAAGTCTCTGTGGGGCCTCTCTAGGAATCTCCTGGGAGGAAACAGGGCCGGAAAAGGTGGGGAGAAGCCTCTGTGGGGCCTCTCTAGGAATCTCCTGGGAGGAAACAGGTCCTCCACTCTCCCCGTGGTTTCCCCAATAGCACGCATTATTTGATTCCTATGGGAAAAATTGCTTCTTCTTACAAACTTTTCATTTACTACTGTAATGCTCTCTACATGGGCTACCTTTGAAAAGTGTTCGGAAACTTCAGATCGTGCAGAATGCAGCTGCGAGAGCAATCATGGGCTTTCCCAAAAATGCCCATGTAACACCAACACTCCACAGTCTGCATTGGTTGCCGATCAGTTTCCGGTCACAATTCAAAGTGTTGGTCATCACCTATAAAGCTCTTCATGGCACCAGACCAGGGTATCTACGAGACCGCCTTCTGCCGCACGAATCCCAGCGACCGGTTAGGTCCCACAGAGCGGGCCTTCTCCAGGTCCCGTCAACAAAACAATGTCGTTTGGCGGGGCCCAGGGAAAAAGCCTTCTCTGTGGCGGCCCCAGCCCTCTGGAACCAACTCCCCCTGGAGATTAGAATTGCCCCCACCCTCCTTGCCTTTCGTAAGCTCTTTCAAACCCACCTCTGCCATCAGGCATGGGGAAACTGAGATATTCTTTCCCCCTAGGCCTTTACAATTTATGCATGGTATGTTTGTTTATATGGATGTTTGGTTTTACAATAAGGGTTTTTTAGCTGTTTTAGTATTGGATTTACATGCTGTTTTTATTTACTGTTGTTAGCCGCCCTGAGTCTACAGAGAGGGGTGGCATACAAATCCAATAAATAAATAAATAAATAATAAGCTTAAGAACCTGGTCATGGAACGAATTAAGTTCATAAGTAGAGATACCACTGTATGCTGAATTTGTATAGTAAGATAATTTGGTTTTAACTGGTTGCTTCCCCCCCTCCCCTTTTCCAGAGATAACCTTTGTTGAATGGTTTTGCCTTATTCTTCTACCTGAAATATTCATGGAGTCATTTTATGAAGGACAGGGATGAAAGGATGCATAACAGGGGGCTTCCATTACTGCAATATCTGTTGTAAACAGCTGTTTCTTATATTTTGCAATTTATTTTGTCTTCTAACCTGAGAATTGGCCTATTGCAGGTTGTGTTGGGAAATGTTCCCGGTACCAGTTCCTCTGTGATGATGGCTGCTGCATTGACATCACTTATGCCTGTGATGGGGAGAACCACTGTCCTGATGGGTCAGATGAAACTTTTTGCCATAAATGTGAGTGAACAGAACCTGCCCATTTAAGCATTTAAAAAATAACTCAACAATAATAACAACTCAATAATAAGTGAAGGCATTATTTGAAATCCTGCATTTGAGTCTTAGGGTGAGGAAAATATAAATAGCAATAGCATTTAGACTTATATATACCATTTTTTCACAGCTCTCTCTAAGCAGTTTACAGAATCTGCATATTGCCAACAGCAGTCTGGGACCTCTAAATGTCGGTGGAGTTTTTCAGTCATCCAGCTCATGGTTGGTCCAAAATAACTTTTTCAAGAGGCAACTGGACTTTTTGGATGAGTTTTTCAAGTTGCCTCTTGCAAAAGCACTTTTTTTCAAAAGGTGGATCCTCATTTTATTAACCTCAGAAGGATAGAAGGCTAAGTCAACCTTGATTTGGACAAAATCAAACTCCTGGCTGTAGCAGTGAGTTGGCCTGCAATATTAGAAACATAGAAGTCTGACGGCAGAAAAAGACCTCATGGTCCATCTAGTCTGCCCTTACACTATTTTCTGTATTTTATCTTAGGATGGATATATGTTTATCCCAGGCATGTTTAAATTCAGTTACTGTGGATTTATCTACCACGTCTGCTGGAAGTTTGTTCCAAGGATCTACTACTCTTTCAGTAAAATAATATTTTCTCATGTTGCTTTTGATCTTTCCCAAAACTAACTTCAGATTGTGTCCCCTTGTTCTTGTGTTCACTTTCCTATTAAAAACACTTCCCTCCTGGACCTTATTTAACCCTTTAACATATTTAAATGTTTCGATCATGTCCCCCCTTTTCCTTCTGTCCTCCAGACAATACAGATGAAGTTCATTAAGTCTTTCCTGATACGTTTTATGCTTAAGACCTTCCACCATTCTTGTAGCCCGTCTTTGGACCCGTTCAATTCTGTCAATATCTTTTTGTAGGTGAGGTCTCCAGAACTAAACACAGTATTCCAAACGTGGTCTCACCAGCACTCTATATAGCGGGATCATAATCTCCCTCTTCCTGCTTGTTATACCTCTAGCTATGCAGCGAAGCATCCTACTTGCTTTCCCTACCGCCTGACTGCACTGTTCACCCATTTTGAGACTGTCAGAAATCACTACCCCTAAATCCTTTTCTTCTGAAGTTTTTGCTAACCCAGAACTGCCAATATATTGCATTCTAATCACTGTGCCACCAGGGTGCCTATGAAAAAGCTAAAGAACCATCATCACTGAGCTTGTGGTGAAAGCATGATTTAGATCCATAGCCAAATATTTCGCACATTGTGTATTGGACTAAATCAATCAATCAATCAGTCAATCTCTGAACTTGCCATTTTGGACACTACAGAATTGGTACTGGTACATGGTGGATCACATACATTTTGAAATTATGGAAATAAGATTAAATAATTTTGATGAGAATAAACTAGAGAAGCTGATGGTGCGATGGAACAAGGTAAAAGATTATATGTTAAGTAAAATCTGTGATGTAAATACGAAAAATAAATTACAATCACTCTTTTAGTAAAAATCGTTCAAGATAGAGCCCAGGATCAATAGATAGATAAATAACTTAAAATTCTTTGAATCCTTCTATAGGGGTGATGGGGGTGACGGGGTGTGTGTGTTGTTTGGTGATGGGCACATGCACTGTGCACTGTTATATGTTTGTTTTTTGTAAACCTATAAAATCAATAAAATTTATTTTAAAAAAAAAATCTCTGAACTTGCCAGAAGGTTCCATCTAGTTGCAAAGTCTTCTTAGTTTTCTTGCATGAAAAGCTAAGACACATTTTTTCCATTGGTGGCATTACAGACTTGAAGTACCTTTTAATATTTGAAAAGAAACAAAACAAAGCACATAAAAGAGACCAAAAAAAGTTAAGCAACATTTCCTTTTTTAAAAATGCTATCATTTGGACACTAATATCAGTATTGATTGTTTCTAGGTTATTTCTCAACCTTAGCAGCTTGAAGATGTATTGGCTTCAGCTCTCAGAATTCCCCACCCATGCTGGTTGGGGAATTCTGGGAGTTGAAGTCCATACACCTTCAAGTTGCCAAAGGTTGAGAAACAGTGGACTAGCCCTATCACTGGCTTAAAAAGAATACAGTTGTCTTGGGTCCCACAGGCACAGGAAACTTCATCTGCCTCCCTTGTTCTTTCCTTGCCCCATATTTTCAGCAAGGCTAATTGTGTGGTTTATACTGTAGCTACCATACTTAAGAATCAAGTTTCCAATTGTCCAATAGATGCCAGAAAAGGTCCGTTCAGAAATAACCTAGAAACAATCAATACTGATATTAGTGTCCAAATATAGGATTTTGACTATCATTGATTGGGCTATTCTCTAGCAGTTGGCTAGATTGCAGTCCAGGCACTTTGGGTCTACAAAATAAAAATGCTGTGGCAAGTATGTGGACTGGATTTTTGAGCAGGGAGTGAAGTATACCTTGAGTGAATGAGAAAATGAAGATAGCCCATCACAAAATGACATGTGACTTTCATTTACTTTGTCTCACCTCAATGGTATCTGGTTGATCCCTATAAGATGCTAAACAATTAATTAAGTTGCACTTTGGCCTAATCTAATTGGGCTTTCCCTTATGTTCTTGTGTTTTCTTTTTACGCTCAGATAATTCAGGTCAGAGTGCAATAACTCACATAGATACTATTCAACACAATTCAGTTGAATTTATGAAAAAAGCCAATAAAGACCTTATATTTGAAATCACCCAGACAAGTACACTAAGCAGTCAAGTACTTGAAGCAGAGAAAATCAAACCATCACCCTCTCAGGGACCAAAGAAGCAAGTTACAGAGTTTATACCAGGTAAGATTAACAATATGATTGATTGATCGATTGATTGATCAGTCAGTCGGTTGGTCAGTCGGTTGGTTGGTTGGTTGGTTGGTTGGTTGGTTGGTTGGTTTATAAAATGTATTTGCCACCCATCTTACTGTAAGATACTTTTCATTGGATTAAAGCCATAAAAATATATCTACATTAAAACATAAATAAATTAAAACCAAAGATTAAAATCTCAGGAATTGTGAGGAGCAGGGAAGGGTAGGGTTGAATGGGGGGGAGTGCTATCCGTTGTTACTCGATCAACCACCTCCACCTCCTATGAATTGGGAAAAAAATAATGTTTAATTTTCACAGTTGTTCCTTGAATTGACTATAGAGATCTGTTAAAGAAATACATGCAGTTAATTCAGCTACAGCTTTGGGAAAACAAGCGATTTCTCCAATTTAATGAGTAATACTCATGTATACAATCAAGGTTGGGTAGAGATGGGCAGAAAATAGATCATAATTTATATATGTACCTCAAAATAAACCAACCAAACAGTAAATTTGAAAAATAAATAGAGAGCAGCTATATTCAGTGCTATTCTTGCAGTATTAGAGCATGCTTTCTTGTGCTTGTGTGGCTTCCTCCTACTCATTGCAGTCCTTTTCTCTCTGCAAAGCTGCTCCTGAAAATTAAAATTGACATTGAGCAATATTGCATGAGAGAACAACTGAAAATGAGAGGCTTCATTTTTATACAAGCAAAAGCGTTTTCTACTACCGTGATAGTATGCAACCTCATGGATGGAATCAATAGAGGTAGTCTTTGAATTACAGCAATTCATTTAGTGATTGTTCAAAGTTACAACGGCATTGACTTGATGTGGCCATTTTTCACACTTATGAATGTTGCAGCATCCCCATGGTCATATGATCAAAATTGAGATGCTTGGCAATCGATTCATATATATGATGGTTGTGGTGTCCCAGGGTCATGTGAACTTTTGACAAGCGAAGCTAATGAAGCAAGATTCACTTTAACAACCGTGTTACTAACAACTACAGTGATTCACTTTAACAACTGTGGAAAGACAAAATTCACTTAACTGCTGGGTCAGGGTTCCAAATAGCATCTGAAACTAAAGCAGAATCTGAAGCAAAGTATTCCTCAAAGTTCCAATTTATTTATTGCCATGCTGGCACCTGAATCTAAAGCTACGAGAGTTTATCCACCCAATTTAAAGTTCATTCCCTTGCATCTCCACCCACAAGTCCATCACATGAACCATACATCTTCTGCCAGCGTGTCCTGCATCTCCTATCAGCTTCCAGCCAGGTGCTGAATAAAGGATGGCCTTGAGAATCTAGAAGGAATGTGTTATGGCATGCAGCCACTCCTCCCAAGTTCTCACAGCAAGAAACTTTCTAAAGCATTTAAATATGGTGTTCTGTCGAGCTCTCTGGCAGAATCCTCCTGAAAATTCACAGATACAAATTTCAGACACACACACGTTTGAAAATTCAAAACAATGTTCTTTATACCGAAAATGCAAATAAACGAAGCACTCTTTTTATATAGCAAAGAGCACTCCTCTCCAAACAAACTGGTAATTTGTATAAGTCCCTTATCAGTTCTGAGATACTTAGCTTTGAGCTGTGAGGCAATTCACAGTCCTTCTTCTTTCACAAAGTGAAACCCACTTTGCTGTGGTTTAGTTTCAAAGTGGGGAAAAATCAGTACACAAAGGTCAAAGTCAGTAAGGCAGTCACGAAACACAACAATCAGATAATCCTCCACAATGGCCAAATCCACAGGCTGCTCTTTATAGCTGCCTCACTAATTACCACAGCCCCACCCAACCACAGGTGGCCTCATTTTCTTTGATAATAATCTCTCAGTTGTTGTTGCCTATGCATCGCTCTCCGCATGCGTGGCTGTATCATTAACTCTTGTTCCGAATCCAAGGAGGAGCTAGATAATTGATCTCCTTCTGAGTTGTCTGCCACACTCTCCTCCTCCCTGTCACTCATGTCTTCTTGGTCAGAGGAGCCTTCATCATTAGATTCCACCGGGAGCAAAACAGGCCTGCAGCATGTGGATGTCTCCCCCACATCCACAGTCCTTGGGGCAGGAGCTGGGCCAGAGCTAACCACAACATATGGGAAGCCAGAGGCTTCAATAAATATGGCTTTAACCTGACATACTGTCTTGTTAACCACAGAAATTGATGGCTACTTATAAACTCCCTAGCTTGTTATATTTGAAGATAAATTACTATTATGGAATACTAATAGCGCATAATGCCATGTGACACATGCATAATGTTCTATCGTGTATTCAAACTTCCCTTCACTCAAAGGAGAACCACAGGGACATTCTGTGATTAGACTACTTCTACTTCTGAACAGAGTGCCATCACCTCGCCCTTCGCCCTTCCTGCTGGGCTTCCAGGGTGAGATAGCCTCAGGATTAATTGACTGGAATATTCAAGGGATGAATAAATTATGCAGGGAAGCAACTTCTTCAATATGAAGAACAGTGGATGAAGTGGGTAGAAATAGCTAGACCAGTGATGGCGAACCTTTTTTATCTCAGGGGCCAAAAGTGTGTGTATGTGTGCCCAATTCAAAGTGCTGGCTTTGACCTACAAAGCCCTAAAGTGATGTGCCGGTGCCTGGAGGCTGTTGGAGTCTGGATGGGTGTCAACAGACTCAAACTCAACCCTGATAAGACGGAGTGGCTGTGGGTTTTGCCTCCCAAGGACAATTCCATCTGTCCATCCATTACCCTGGGGGGGGGAATTATTGACCCCCTCAGAGAGGGTCCACAACTTGGGCGTCCTCCTCGACCCAGAGCTGACATTAGAAAAACATCTTTCAGCTGTGGCAAGGGGGGCGTTTGCCCAGGTTCGCCTGGTGCACCAGTTGCGGCCCTATTTGGACCGGTGGTCACTGCTCACAGTCACTCATGCCCTCATCACCTCGAGGCTTGACTACTGTAATGCTCTCTACATGGGGCTACCTTTGAAAAATGTTCGGAAACTTCAGATCATGCAGAATGCAGCTACGAGAGCAATCATGGGCTTTCCTAAATATGCCCATGTTACACCAACACTCCGCAGTCTGCATTGGTTGCCGATCAGTTTCCAGTCACAATTCAAAGTGTTGGTTGTGACCTATAAAGCCCTTCATGGCACCGGACCAGAATATCTCCGGGACCGCCTTCTGCCGCACGAATCCCAGCGACCAGTTAGGTCTCACAGAGTTGGCCTCCTCTGGGTCCCGTGAACTAAACAATGTTGTTTGGCGGGGCCCAGGGGAAGAGCCTTCTCTGTGGCGGCCCCAACCCTTTGGAACCAACTCCCCCAGATATCAGAGTTGTCCCCACCCTCCTTGCCTTTCGTACGCTCCTTAAAACCCACCTCTGTCGTCAGGCATGGGGGAAATGAGACTTTCCCCCCCTAGGCTTATAAAATTTATGCATGGTATGTCAGTATGTATGATTGGTTTTCATAAATTGGGATTTTTTAAATTAACTTAATTATTAGATTTGTTTACATTGTATTATTATTGTTGTTAGCCGCCCCGAGTCTACGGAGAGGGGCGGCATACAAATCTGATGAATGAATGAATGAATGAATGAATGAATGAATGAATGAATGAATGAATGAATGAATGAATGGCTGAGGACCAGATTATCTTCAGGATCGTCTTCTGCCTCATGTATCCCAGTTAGGTCCCACAGAGCCGGCCTTCTCCAGGTCGCGTCAGCCAGATAATGTTGGCTGGTGGGGCCTAAGGGGGGGAGCCTTCTCAGTGATGGACCCAGTCCTCTGGAACGAACTCCCTCCAGAGACATGTACTGCCCCCTCCCTCCTGGTCTTTTGTAAAGCTTTGAAAACCTACTTCTGTCGGCGGGCATGGGGGCTGTGAGTTATGATACTAGATATGATTGGATTAGATGAATGTGTGTGATTGTACATGCGGCCCTTTAAAAAAAAGTTAGGAAATTTCCATAATCTTTTATAGTTATTTAAATTTCTTACATATTGTTGTATTCAATGTTGTATGCTGCCCTGAGTTGCCTCGAGAAGGGCGGCATAGAAATCTAATAATAAATAAATAAATAAATAAATAAATACATACATACATACATACATACATACATACATACATACATACATACATACTATTGCACATGCATGAATGCCCAAGCATATAATTCAATGCCCTCTCCCCTCTGCATATGCGTTCATGACCCGCCCACTGTCCTCCCCCCCATGCATACATGGACAACCCCCTGCTCCTGTTTCTCAACTTCCAGTGAATCTGGTAGGCCCATTTTTTTTTTGCCACTCCCAGGTTCCTGAGACTTTCTTGTAGCTTGGGGAGGGTGAAAATGGCCTCTCGTTCCCCCTGTACACTGAAAACAGCGCATTTCCTGACTTCTAATGGACCCAGTAGGCTCCAGAGGTTGGAGCATGGGGAGGGCAAAAACAGTCTCTCTTGCTCCCCCTGGAGGCCAAAAATGCCCTCCTAGAGCTTTTGCATAAGCCAAAAATGAGCTGTCCAGCGTACTGGAGCTGAGCTAGGGCAATGGCTCGCATGCCAGTAGATATGGCTTCGTGTGCCACCTGTGGCACGTGTGCCATAGGTTCATCTTCACTGAGCTAGACAGTTAGAAGTGTTGGATTCTGTTAAATTCAGAAGGAAAAGGGAACATAAATGGATACATTTGGGAACTGTGGCTGAAAATATTCTTTTCAGGTCAACAAAAGGGACAAGGGCAAGATTCTGTATTCTGTTATAGCCTTTGTTTAAATTACAGTAATGTGTTTCAAATATATTATAAAACCTAACCGCTGTCTGATTTTCATATTTTAAGGACAATTACTACAAGGATTTAGAATTAATCTATTTTTCCTCTTATAATTACAGAGCAGTGCTTGCTCCCCCTAGCCACTGGCTCATGCAACAGACACCTCTCTCGCTGGCATTTTGATGCTTTTTCAGGCACTTGCATGCATTTCATCTATGGTGGTTGCAAAGGCAATGAAAACAACTTTCTTCAAGAATCTGATTGTCTTGCTGAATGTGTAAAAGTTCATGGTAATAATCAGTCTCTTGGGGTAGGGAAGTGGCACAACATAACATAGCAACACGCAACACTTTACTCTGTAGTTCCACTGGAATCCCAAATGTGTTTTAGCAATCCTTCTATTGATAGAGAAAGATTTGGTAAAAATCTTAACAATATAATCTTTCTGCAGTCTGCTAAAGTACAGATCTGTCTGTCATAAAATCTATCATACTAATGGATAGATTTGCCTGGCATGTAAATATTGGAATGGCCTCAAATACTGATTATTATTTTTTGTACTTTATCTAAACGTGGTTGGCAGTATTTGCCAATTTAAAAAATTTATCATTTAATATTACTAATTTGAAAGTGGTCATCTCACTCTCTGGGCCCGTGTCATTTACTTTGTCTAAGGTGAACATTTTTCAGTATTTCCAATTTCCAAATTCTAAGAACAGAAAAAGAATTTTTAGAGCAGTCAGCAATCACTCTTAAGTGGAACTACTTACTTCTCCAAGTTTATTGACTAAACTAAATTGTGCTGTATTCTGCTCATTTTGAAAGTGTTATTTTGAAGCCTCGCTACCAAAGCACTCATAATCAAGACAGTTGCTCTGGGCTAGTTTTCACATGTTAAATTATAATATAATCATTGCTTTAGGGCTGAATATGTAAACTATGGCTTATTTAGTGAACAGTACCTAAACAAATGTATCTGGTGGGAGCTCAGCTACATAAAACTAAGTCTCTGCTTTTGTGGCTGTGTTCTTAAGAACAACCAACTATTTTTCCCCAGGTTAACAGTTTCAACTTTGTTGTGTTGGCATAATTTATTCTAAGGTTTTTGTATCCAACTCTCAATAGCCATTTTTTTTAAAAAAAATCAATCACTGTTAAAGATGCTATCATGTCACATCTTACCAATTATTCTATATCCCCCGCTTTTGATGATACATTGTTTTGTTTTTACAGAATCCAGAATCTCAGGGAAAGACACGGATAAGAATGACAATGATATTGTGAGCTTAAAAAACACTCAGATTGAAAAGAGCCTTCTAGTCCCAGAAACAGGTAAGTTGTGGGAGGCTTTTTCAACTGATTTATTCTGTGTCTAGACACAGAAATATACAAGAATGAATCATCAGGAAGCAACAGGCATCATCCACAGTATAGGAACTGTTGAAATGTCATATTATACCACCCACATGGCTATGTCCTGATAGAGCAGATATTCTCATCTCCTAATATGCTAATATGCTTCCGTCTTATCTATGGATTGGCTGCCTACTTAGTACATTTTGCTTCTTACTCTTTTTAGGTGCTGTACTTCCACTGGCTTTGGGGTTAGCCATCACTGCTTTGCTGCTACTCATGGTTGCCTGCCGTTTGCGGTTAGTCCGGCAGAAATTAAAGAAAGTGCGACCTACTTCATCTGAGGAGTCAGATTACCTCATAAATGGAATGTATCTCTAGACCTGGAGCAAGATTCAGGATACCTTTTTTCCTGTCAAGCTTTCTCCCAAAAGTGTGCCTCTTGCATCTCACAATTCTCTTTTTAAAAGTAAAAGCTGTGTTACCAGAATAAGAATAAGCAGCCATCTTCCCCAAATTTTCTTTCAAGGCCTATGATAGATGAACACCATTTGTTTTTCAAACCTGGCGACTTGAAGACGTGAGGATTTCAACTCCCAGAGTTCCCCAGCCAGTGTGGAATTCCAGGAGTTGAAGTTGACATCCCTTCAAATTACCAATGTTAAGAAACACTGATGTACACAGTTCAGTTGTAGTGGCATGCGGTAACTTTCACCAACATGGTGTCCTCCAGGTGTTTTGATCTCCAATGCCTTTCATCCCGAAGCCATTTCAGGCTTCAGTATGGAATTACTTTAAGAATAGCCTATAATGGAGGTATGAGCTATTTATCTGTTGCAATCACACTCAAACAAAATCACATTACTAGTGAACAAGTGCAATGCCATTATAACTTAAAGTACTCTTAGTGTACAAATGGTTTTCTTTTAAATTTATCTTCGCTTTACACTCTTTAGCCATTTCTGTTTTGCAAATTGGTTTTGTATGGTGATAAAACTCAGTTTAAAATATTGGAAGCTAGTGGTTAATCCATGCTCCTGCAATGTCCTGTTGCAGTAGCCCATATCACAGCGGCTACTGATAACAGCAATCACATCTAATCCAAACATGTATTTTTGTTAAGAGTTTTGACTCGTTATAAGGCATTACTTTCCAAACTCTTTAAGTAGAGCTTGCTTTTCTTTTAATGTGACATTATGATCTAGTATTTTCCCATGAAAAAAATGCATTTGGAATATATAAATGGAGATTTGGAATTCATGCTTCAGTTTCCTTTTCTACAATGAATGTGGGCAGACACGTACACCTAAAAGCATCCTATTGGTTTCCACAGGCTTGAGTCAGAGGATACAAGGGAGATTACATGATGGAAACAATGTAATGTGCATCATGTGTAACATGTTGAGTGATAAAATGACTCCTGTGTGTAATGTCATTACACCTGAAAAATCATTTTGACTTCAGTTGGATGGGTATGAAGGAACCTACCTCCAAGTCTTCAGAGAGGGGAGGCATACAAATCTAATAAATAATAATAATAATAATAATAATTATTATTATTATTATTATTATTATTATTATGTCAGTACAACACAGCAAACAAGATCACTATGCTGGATTTCGTATTTCATCACCAGTCAGGCGCTTCCCAAGCACCTAGGACTGCGTGATGTAGCGGCGAATTATGTTTGCCGATCCCAGTAAAGCGGCCTTTTGCAATTGACAGATGGAGATTTTGTCAATTCCGATGGTTTTCAAATGTCCGCTGAGATCCTTTGGTACTGCGCCCAGCGTGCCAAGTACCACTGGGACCACTTTCACTTGCTTATTATTATTATTATTATTATTTAGATTTGTATATTATTATTATTATTATTATTATTATTATTATTATTATTATTATTACTCCTCTTAATGAACTAAGAAAACAGGTATACAGTTCTCATTATGTCGCATGACAGTTCTGATACCCACAGTACTTTGCCTTGTTCTTCTCAGTGCAGCTGGGCTCTGCCCGCCTGTAATCAGATAGTACTAGATCATCTATGGGAAACTGCAGTCTCGATTTAAGCATTGAAATTCTTTTGTTTGCAGGAGCACCAATTTTAGTATTTCTTTTATCTCCGAGGAAGACACGATAGTTTCACCATATTATTTAAATTAGCTGCACTATTTTAACCTTCCAATGTTGGAAAAAATATAACATTAGACTTATATTTCTTTCTCCTTACAGCTTTTCAATCTTTTCTATTTTCATTTCTGCCTTTTTCAAAGACTAAGAATATCTGTAACTCTAATATTCAGAGTACACAGACAGGCATATGAATTAAATACTGTGTGTCCACAATTCTTTAAAGCAGCCATATGTAGACTTCATGGGAAGCTGCAAAGGAAACATACATGTTTTAAAGAGTTGCAGATAAATCCTTTATTCAATGCTTTTGCTTACTCCAAAGCACCTTATTGGAACTGGACCTGAAGCGCTGCACATTCCTAATTAAAGTACAAGTAAGCCATCAATAAATTAGCAGTACAATTTAGCCATCATTTCAAACAAGTTGTTAGTAAAAAAAAAAAACCACCCTTGAGTTTATCTAATTTATATAATTTCAAATGCTGAAATAGCTAAGTCAGAAATCTTTTGTTTACCTGCCTTGATTTAAAACACTTCTTGCTTACCATTCTATGTGGGTATTTACATTTTCCATTGAAATATATATGGTAAGTAGGCAAGGCTTGTATCGGCAATAGAATCTCAGATTACTAAGAGTAGATAGTGGACAACAGGAAAAGGTGCTCTATTTTAAGAGGTTCCTTTAAATACTAAATTCCTAAAGCCTAGCATTTAGATAAGAAGCTGAAACTATTCCCTATTCTGTAGTTATTCAGTTGTAGGAAGTATTGTTTCTATCAATAAAAAAATAATATACCTGAAACTTGTAATACTGATGATATTAAAACCTCAGGACTCTGTTAACTGCCACAGAAGTAACTCAGAGAATAAATTTAGCAACTGATTGCAGTTTTAACTAGTAAACTTTTCATAAAGCTTTAGGTTCTGGTTATTGAATCCTTGTAGCAAAATTGTAAAGTTTCATCAGTTAAAAAGTTAATCCAACTGTCTAAAAGACTAAAAGTATGCCTTGGCTTAAGCATATATTGCAAAGTATTTAGTCTGTGTATCAGTTATTGTAAACAATCTCCTCTCTTTACCAAATATATAAATATGTTATCATATGAGGGACCAGGTACAAATCAGTTCAGGAAAGACATTTAAGAATTTGGTATGTCTTATTTTAATTATCACGTTACAGATGTTGAGCTGAGAAATATAATAAATGTTTTTGTCATAATACCTTTCATATCTAGGTTCAACTTCTTGAGAACTTTATTAATTTTGAGCGTTTAATATCAACTGGATTTGAAGATAAAGACATTAAATGTGAAAGCTATTTACTAAATAATTAGGATTCTAAAGCATTTCAAATTAAAAAGGGGAAAAAAACGTTTAAGTGTGTACAGGCCTGAAGGTAACGCTTGTTGACATTTTAAACTAAATATGTCTTTTTCCAGCATTGCAGTTATGAAGGACAATTGTACAGATCCAGGAAAAGTCACAGCTACTTTAAAATTGTCAAGAGGTATTATATACATGCCTTTATGTGCTTTGAAACCTTTTTCCTTCTCAGATCCAAAGTGCCGTTTAGTTCTAAAAGCAGTGTCTTTTCTTAAGTAATAAAAAGATGTGCTTCCTAATTCACCTCCAGTAGACTGGAGCATGAATGGAGGTATTTAAATAAAATGGAGTGACAAAATCATCAAAAAATACTCTGACATGCACAGTCAGGTTTTTCATCAAAACCTAACATGGAAAAGCTAGAATAGTAAGATAAAATATTCTATTTTTATTGATCCATATCAACATAAGTGTTGTTTGCTGCTTAATATATCATCACAGCTTCTGTTTTTTCCAAAGACATCCTCCAGTTCTAAGACTCACTGTCCTTCCTTATGTCAACCCACCCTACATTCAATACAATATTTGTCAAATTATGCTGCACTGTGCACCAATCTTTTTGCAGAATAGTAGGAAAATAAGGAGTCACTACACACTGTGAAACACTAATGAAAACTCTTTTAAGTTAATTTAAGTAGATCTAAAGCAGAAAAAATTGTATATAATGAAGACTGGCTTGCCTAAAAGTATTTTTTTTCTAATTTCACATATAACACAAAAAATCTTAATAGGATTATATATAACGGAGAGTCCACACTCTTCTGTTTTCTGATGCTTTATATGTGCCACTAATTGAAAGCTGAGGATTTAAACACCAAAACATGAAGAGCAGTTCTTAGACACAATAATGCCAGTATATTCATCTCCAGATTTCAACATTCTGCACAATGATTCATATTATTTGCAAAACAATTAGTTCTTTATTTCCCTCAATGGTGTTTTTTGTTTTGTTTTTTGCTTTTTTATTTCTGACTGGCCATAGCAGATTTCTTCACAGAACTGTGTAACAATATGAACTGCTTTAAATTTAAAATCTGTTTACAATGCTTATATCTAGCTATTTCCCAAACCTGCATTAGCTCATGTTTTATAAAGGCCATGTGAAGTCATGATTTCAATCATTCAAGTAACATTTTAAAGCTGACTCCTCTATAATTATCAAATATTTATTTATTTAGAATTCATTATATGCAGTAGTAGTTCTAGAAAATTAAACAATGGATGCTGCACCCAAAGTATTTCAGATTACTTTTTACTACCCTATATATTTGTCTACATAGCTTCATAAATTACAATCATCAACAACAAATCAACTATTAAACAACTATGATAAATTAAATGTATGAAACTATTTATAGGAGGTTATTGGGTTATTTAAATAAAATATATTTTTGTCATTCTAATTGGTGATAATGAAAATGAGGGAGAATAGTTCTTATTCAGTTAGGGAAAGAGCAGAATTTGCATCTCTTTCAGAAGACTTGAGTTGTTGTTTTTTAAAAAGCTTCCTTTTTCTCAAAATTATTCTAGTAAAATCCCAAATAAATTATTTTGTCCAACAAATCCCAAATAAATTATTTTGTCCAAAGCAATACACTAAAATGGCTTCCCAATTAGATCAGCAATGGTACAGTATTAACACTTTGGTGTATTCACATATTTTTCAAATGGCATCTTATTCTATGAAGATGGCTTCAACCTGAATTACTTTTTAAAACCAGAATCATTGGGCTTGCTTTGCATAAGTGTGCATACTCATTTTTCACAGAACTTAATAGACAAAAGTCTTTAGAAATTGTTATAGAAATATGTAGGCTTATTCATCAATGTAATTGACATTGCTATCATATGGAATAACAGTTGGATATAAGGCACACATTTCTATCCCAGTATCTGTTAAAAGTTGGTTGGGTTGGATTATTTATTCTTTGTAATATTTGTAGATGTTTTCTGGGACATTGTAGAAACTCTGAAGGTGGTTGATCAGTACAGTTTTTCCAATGCAAGATATGTACCCTGGAAGAAAACTTCTTTATTGGGAAAAGTGAACTATTGGTAGAAACATTTTAACAACCTCTCAACTACCCAAGATATCTCTACTGAAAACATTATTTGCCACACCTTTTTGCTTTTGATTTTATTTGGCAAAGCAACACTGTGAACTGTTCAATGATTAGGACATAACTTACACAGTAATTGTTATATTACACTTAGATACTTCAAGTCTGTAAATCAGATAGAAATAATACTCAGCTATTAATTTCTTAGCTATGCTACAAGGAAAGGAAAGGAACTATGTTAGTTATGTCCATCCTGAACAGTAACATAAAATAAATGTTATCCTTGTTGAAGCTTCCAAGTGTATATACATGTCTGATTTCCTGCATGAGAAGAAAAGCTGCTGATTGTATATACTACATGCTAGTCTATAAATACCACATTGATAGCTTTGAAGAGATTCATCTCATTTTAGTAGGACCTAGGTGTCAGCTGAACACAAATCTTAAGTGTGCAGATAGCATAAGAAAGTGCAGGTAAGCAATTTGATGGACAAACACTGGAGCTGAAATGGTTAGAAAGTTTCCGAATTGAAAAATAAAAGGAGATAAATTGCAGATACATCTGCTTATTTGCAGACATATATCACTAAGAGTTGAAAATAAGGGCATATTAAAACAAAACAATTTGCCCAGGTTTAATATTTTTCTATCAGTCCATTATCAAACTCGCATTAAACTGCTACAAAATTAAAACAAAACAAAACAAAACCACTTTTCCATGCTGATAACAGTGTAACACGGTCCAAAACAAGCCGCAATGCTGTTGGTTTGGAAAAAGCTTTTAAGAATTGGAGATGAGCAGTCCACTGTTAACACTATGTTTGGATCAGATGTTGTAGCTTTTATATTTCATCCCTGCAAAATGGAAAGGAAAAAAAATTACCGGTAAGTCTAGTTTTTACATATATTTTTTAAAATTCAGCTCATTTTCAGATACCGTACTGCTAAAAACCTAAGATTCACATACTGAACCAAATGGTCACCATCAAAGTAACAGTCACATCAAACAAAGCAAAATATGATTTTTTTAAATGAAATACTGCCTGTCCCTTCATATACTTCATGGAAATGTCAGTAAAAATGTCATTAATTAAAAAGAAAATATGCGGCTACCTTTATTTTTCTGTAGACATGAATATTGTAGCTATCTGCAGACCATTTACAGTAGAGATTCACTTGCAACTAAGGTCCACTTACTCAAAAAACTGTGCAAAAGACTGCATAATGGGAAATCTGAGTTCAAAATTTTATTACAGAATTTTGATAAAAGTATTTCCCTCTACAGAAACTGGATTTTGCATATACAAATGAAAACTATTATAAGATGAATTAGTTTTAATGGGGAAAAGGTTCAGAAAAGTAGCAAGAAAAAAAGGTTATCCCCCTCCCATCATTTCTACTACTATACCTTAAATAACATTAAATAGAATTGGTTGTCAAAAGCAAATTATTCATTAACATGGCCCAGTGTTTTTGCTTTGAAAATGTTAGTTCTAACTGCAGCCTCTCAGATTTGAAATGTTATTTGCCCTCTGCTACATACACCTTTATTGGCAGGACAACAGATTCCAAGCATCAACAGTTAGACTGCATGTATTTCGATGATTAAATATTATGAAATGTGCAAAATGGCTTTCTTGATTCAAATATAAAGTATCAAACCAGTTTATTACTGATAGATTTTAAAGCAAGGATGTGCAGCTTCAAGAATAAGAGAGTTTAAATACCATGGAATAGTGGAATACAATGGACTAGGAATAAATACAATGGAATAGTGACCAAAAACGTCTACTTGATTTTGTAAAACTGCTGCATTTAAGACTTTCAAAATATAAATTAAATACATGATTATACAGTTTAGTCTCCAATATCAAATATATAAAACAGCCCACTGTTTGGTACAGAGAGACATGTATGTGTGCATGTACAATTGATACATACACACATGCATATATACCCAATACATTTCACAATCCAAAATGCATATACTTAAAAGTACAGTACACTAATACAGACTAGCACATGCAAAACCGAACTAAAGGAGATAATTGAATGGACATGAAATATGAGAAAACAGAATGCTAAATCATTACTGTTTTGTAAAAAATTGAAAAATCACACCAGCTTTTATCAATGAAGTGCAGAGCTGCTGTCCATGCTTTTGCATGAGGTCTAAGTCAATTTTGAAACATCCCCAATGCAGTACATATAGAACAAAATTATACTCAGTAGATATTTATATTTGCTGAAGATTCTATAACACCCACTTTCCAACTTCCAAGATATTTTTTGTCTTTCCCAAATTCACATAAACTAGGATCACAATTTTTTGAGTAGTTGACACCATTGGATAAGTACATATGATACTATAATTTGCCAAAATAAAAAAGGTTTAAGTCTAACATTTTAAAAATACTTCTTCCTCAAAATATAAATCTCATCAATAATATGAGATTTAGGGCAATTTTCTCATTTAGAAATAATACTGAAAGTCAATGGTCAAAATTTGCCACTGTCAAAAAGAATAATCTAGGATATTGAAAATTCAAAGAAACAATAATTCAATTTACATTTGAATCTACTCCACAGTAAAACCCAAAGGGCTGAATCTAGAGTTTGTGTGGTCTGTCAAATGAAAGGACTCTTCTATCCACTAGAAACAGTGGATCACTGACAAAAAAATACATCCTTTGCTGATCTCCTTTTCCAAAACATCAAAATTCATTTCTGATTATATTTTAGAAAAGAAATTCAGAAAGCATCAAGGGCCCACAGCAAAAATAAAACATTTTCATAAGTGGGAACAAAGACTGCATTAAATACACTGAATCTGTTAGTACTTACTCCAAGGAAAATGAGTATAAAATTACAATTTTAATTTCTCAAAATTGCATAAGATTCTTTCCCAAGGACCCTTAAATTTCAGCTATGAATCAAAAGCTCTTATATGGATACAGTATAATTCAGCCATTTATTATAAACAAATGTAAGAATAGTATTCAGCCATTTATTATAAACAAATGATGTAAGTGCAATGAAAAGAAAGGGGCAGGATACATTATGGAATATATGGGAATTCCAGATTCAAATTATAGGACAAAAAAGAAAGAAGGCAGACAGAGAAGTGTATCAGCGGTTATTGAAATGGATGTCCAAGTGCCGCCTCTATGTTGGTTGAGGCAGGCAGGATTCCCTTGGGTACCATTTAGAATGAATAGAATTTTATTGGCCAAGTGTGACTGGACACACAAGGAATTTGTCTTGGTGCATATGCTCTCAACATACATAAAAGAAAAAGATACATTTGTCAAGAATCATGTGGTACAACATTAATGATTGTCACAGGGGTCAAATAAGCAATGAAGAAACAATCAATATTAATAAAAATCTTAGGATATAAGCAACAAGTTACAGTCATACAGTCCTAAGTGGGAGGAAAAGGATGATAGGAATGATGAGAAAAACTAGTAGAAACAGAAGTGCAGATTTAGTAAAAAGTCTGATAGTGTTGGAATTATTTGTTTAGTAGAGTGATGGTGTTCAGGAAAAAACTCTTCTTGTGTCTAGTTGTCTTGGTGTGCAGTGCTCTGTAGCGACATTTTGAGGGTAGGAGTTGAGAGGGTCAAGGGAAAGGGAGGGTTTTGCCTTCTCTTTCTGCTCAAGATCCCCATGTACAATTGGTAGACCACTGTATGACACAGAATGCTGGAGTCGATGGGCTTTGGCCTGATTCAGCATGGCTTTTCTTATGTTCTTAGATTGATACAACAACAGGAGTTGGAAGGGACATGGACATCTTCAACCCCCTCCTTAGGCAGGAAACCCTACGCTATTTCAGACAAATGGTTATCCAATATCTTCTTAAAAACTTCTAGTGTCAGAGTATTCACAACTTCAGGAGGCAAGCGGTTCCACTGGTAAATTGTTCTAACGGTCAGGAAATTTTTCCTTAGTTCTAAGTTACTTCTCTCTTTATTTAGTTTCCACCCATTGCTTCTTATTCTACCCCCAGGTGGTTTGGAGAATAGTTTGACTCCCTCTTCTTTGTGATAACCCCTGAGGAACAGTGCTATCATGTCTCCCCTGGTCCTTCTTTTCATTAAGCTAGACATACCCAGTTCCTGCAATCGTTCATGTTTTAGCCTTCAGTCCACTAATCATCTTTGTCACTCTTCTTGTACTCTTTCTAGAATCTCAATATCCTTTTTGCTTTGTGGTGACCAAGACTGACTGCAGTATTCCAAGTGTGGCCTTATCAAAGTATTACAAAGTGGTATTAACACTTCTCGTGATCTTGATTGTATCTGTTAATGCAGCCTAGAATTGTGTTGGCTTTTTTGGCAGCTGCTGCACACTGCTGGCTCATATTTAAATGGTTGTCCACTAGGACTCCAAGATCCCTCTCACAGTTACTACTGTTGAGCAATGTACCACATGTATATTTTACCTGTGCATTTTGTTTTTCTTGCCTAAATATAGAACCTTACTTTTTTCACCATTGAATTTCATTTTATTAGGTAACACCTAATGTTCAAGTTTGTCAAGATCCTTCTGTATTTTGCGCTTACCTTCTGGAATGTTGGCTATTCCTGCCAGTTTGGTGTCATCTGCAAATTTGATGAGTTCCCCATCTATCCCCTCATCAAAGTCATTGATGAAGATGTTGAAGAGGTGGCGTTGCTGTCCATCCCACATATTTCTACTTTATCTAGTAGTAGGTTATGGTCAATTTTGTCAAATGCCTTACTTAAGTCCAAGTAAACCACATCGACAGCATACCCCTGGTCCACTAATTTTGTCACTTTATCAAAGAATGCAATAAGATTAGTCTGGCATGATCTGTTTTTGACAAATCCATGTTGGCTTTTGGTTATCACTTTGTTTGCTTCTAGGTGTTTGTTGATTCGTTGCTTGATTATCTTTTCCAAAATCTTCCGTGCTATTGAGGTAAGGCTGATAGGTTTGCAGTTTCCTGGATCTGTGTTTTTTTTCCCCTTTTTTGAAGATGGGAACTACATCAGCTCTTTTCCAGTCCTCTGGCAGTTCTCCAGTGCTCTGAAATCTTTGAAAGATTCAGTCCAATGGTTCTGAGATCTCGTCTGCCAGTTCCTTCAGAATCTTGAAGTGTAATCCATCTGGTCCTGATGATCTGAATTAGTCTAGGGTAGACAGGTGTTCCCTTACCACTTTCTTCCCTATTTTAACTTGTGTTCCTAATATGCTTTTTGTGATGCTGTTTTTTCTCTTTCTGTATAGACAGATGCAAAAAACATGTTGCCTACCTCTGATTTCTCCCTGTTGCTTGTCACCTTCTTGCCACTTTCTCCCTGCAATGGACCAATTGTTCCCTTGACTTTTTTCTTGTTTTTAATATGTTGGATGAATCTTTTTTGTTACTTCTTTAATTTTGTCACAAGTCTTTTCTTCATTGTGAGCCTTAGCTTTCCTCACTTCATCTTTACAGGCTCCGGCTATTTGGTGGTATTTTACCTTAGTTATTTTTCCTTCTTTCCACTTTTTATACTTGTTCTTTTTGCCTTTCAATTTGTCAGAGTTCTTTATGCAGCCATGCTGGTTTCTTTTGTGACCTATTATTTTTCTTCTTCATTAGTATTGTGATAGTCTGGCTTTTATAATCTCACTTTTCAAAATTTCCCAATTTCCCCCTCCCAAAAAATAAGGGGAAGATAAAACAAGAGCAGCAAGAAGGAATTTGGATTTAGTAACTTGCACTCATGATTCTGTACAAATTAGTATTTTTTTTTAGTCACCACATACTGTATGCAATAGTTTTAAGCAGTAGTTGTCATAAATCGCATTGCTACCGTTTCACTCATGTGTGACGCTTCTGCACGCGCACAGAAGTGTCCTGGGTGGGCGGGCGGAGCCTCCTGCAGTCACTAGTTCACCGATCTGGGCCAAACAGGGAGCAACCTACCACTGGTTTTAAGTTTTGCTTTGCACAAGCAATATATAATTCAGAAGCTGAGAGCAACGATACTTCTTTTTTCAAATTCTCTTTGCTGTTGTCCAATTAAAATGTTTAAAAGTTTATACTGAATCTAATTAAAAATGTATGTTTCAAGTTTGTTAAATTATTCCAAACTATTTGATGACTAATGAAATGTACCATCAAAGTGCACCAGGTAAAGGCAATCTTAAATTCTGTGTGGTTTGGGCCATAATTATATATTTATAGTACCGTATTTTCCGGCGTATAAGACGACTGGGTGTATAAGACGACCCCCTAACTTTTCCAGTTAAAATATAGAATTTGAGATATACTCGCCGTATAAGACTACCCCCGGCGGGGAAAGCAAAGGTGGCAGCGGGAGTAGCGGAGGCGAGGCGGAGAAGAAAGAAGCGGCGGAAAAGTATAGCGTCTGAGCGGCAGTCCCCTTGGGACTGGGCGGCATAGAAGTATAAATAAATAAATAAATAAATAAATAAATAAATAAATAAATAAATAAATAAATAAATAAATAAATAAATCTCTACTTTTTTATTAAAATAAATTAATAATAAAACAAAACCAAACTCTATTACTATTAAAACTAAAACAACCAGCAAATCCAAAAACATAACTATTAATAAAAACAGGTGAGGGTTGGGGGTTTTTTTCTCTGTTATTATTTAAGTGCTTTTACCATATGCTTTAAATCAAGAGTCACTTCTCTATTTCTCTCTCTTTCCTGTCATTTTCTGCCTCAATCATTTTCTCATTTCTCTTCCCCCCTTTTTTCTATCATTTCTCTCTCCCTCTCTCTTCCTTCCACTCCTTTCTCTCTCTTGCTTTCTTCCCCTCTCACTCTCTCTCTCTTCCTTCCTCTCTCCTCTCTCACTCTTTCTTTCTTTCCCTCTCTCACTCTCTCTTCCTTCCTGTCTTCTCTCTTTCTTTCTCTCTCCCTTTCTTTCCTTCTCTCTTCCTTCCACTTTTTTCTCTTTTTCTTTTCCTTCCTTCCCCTCCCTCTCTCCCTTTATATTTATCTCTTCATTCCTTCCTCTCTTCCTCCCTTTCTCTCTCCCTCTCGTTCATTTTTCTCTCCCTTCCCTCCCTCCCTCCCTCCTTCTTTCCTCTCCTCTATCCCTCCCTCTCTTTCCTTTCTCTCCACATCTCCGGCTTTGCTGACATGCACAAGGCTCAAGCCAGCTGCCCGGAAAAGCCATGAAGGTCCTCCTGCCCCCCACCCCCAGCAGAAAACACAACGGAGGTCTTCCAGTACCAGCTTGAGCCTCGTGTTGCTCCACCCCGCTTCGCCTGTCATCCTGGACCTCCGTTGTGTTTTCGGGGGGAAGCGGTGGGAAAGCCCTGTGCTGGCCAGGAAAGCCGGGTTTGCTTTCCGTGAAAGCAGCGCGCCTTTTAAACACGCTGCTTTCTTGCAACATTTTCCTGGGTGGGTGGGGGAGGAGGCCACTCCCCTCCCCCCCCCAGGAAAGAGGTCCAGGAAACAGCGTGTTTAAAAGGCACGCTGCTATCACGGAAAGCAAACCCGGCTTTCCTGGCCAGCACAGGATTTTCCCGCCGCTTCCCCCCCCCCCCCCCGAAAACACAACGGAGGATTACAGGCAGGACAAAGCAGGGTGGAGCAATGCGAGGCTTAAGCAGGCAGCTTCGGCGCGTTTCTTTCGGCGGAAGAGGAGGCGAGGGAGCGGATCGGGCGGGGGCAGCACCTTCTACTGTCGGCGCCTACCCGCCCCCGACCCCCATGGGCTGGCAGGGGGATGGAGACTGCGCGCCCATGGAAAAGGGCGCGCGGGGCGGTATTTTGGACGGGGAACGGTGCTGTGGAATCAGTATCCGGCGTACAAGACGACCCCCCACTTTGGGAAAGATTTTCAGGGGTTAAAAAGTCGTCTTATACGCCGGAAAATACGGGTATCTTCCTATGGCTTTTCTAGCTGGCCTTTTGGGAGATAGAGCCCAAAACACCTGAACGTCATCAAGTTCCCCACCCTAAACTAGAATATTAGAGAAATTAATATCTGGACTAATCCAAACCTAGTAGGTCTTCTGACAAAGCTTTGAGCTGATACATGGCAAGAAGTTTGTTAATGGAAATTAAGCGAAATAGAAACAATTTACTAACCAGTTTACCCATGCCATGATCAAATACTTTCATGAAATATTATAGTAAAATTAAGCTATTTTCTTCACTATCTTGGGTGATAAGTTTTTTTTATAAGTTTTTTAAACTTATATTCTGTAAAGAGATCTTCTTCTAGTTGGTTGGTTTCCAAGTTCTTTAAACAATATTTGAATTAATGAATGGTATTTTTTATAATTCAATACTCCAGATGCTTATCTATAAACATTTTAGTACTTAACTTTAAACCTGGACTTTCTGTTAGTCTTCAATAAGCTAAAAGGATTCTGGCTCAGGTTTTCATGGAAATGAGATATCTCTATTGCATGACTCAGTAAAGCTTTATTTAAGCCACTTTCATAATTCCATAAAATAAAGCAATAATTTTGTGTATAAGAGATTAGACAGCAATCTCCCATATAACTACTAGAGTGATAGAGATTTGCTCTTTTTTTCATATTTTCCCCATTATTAGCTACTGTTCCAAGTTACAATAGAATATTTAAAAAATGCCTACTCCTGTGTAAGACCAGTTGTGATATTATAAGCAGATATGCAACTGAGAGCAGAAGGATGAATGAGAGCACCATCTGTTACCAGTACTTATTTATAACGAAGTGAAGCACTTGTGTTACCTAAAATAGATATGTATAGGCTTGCCCCCCTTCCCCCCACCATACAGAAAATTAATTATAGCAACAATAAGAAAAATATACTTGGAAGTAATTGATTATGAAAATATATTAGGCAAATGCTAGCTTTGAAATAAATATCTTACAAGCTTGCACTAGATATAAAAGCATGGAAGGAACAATACACATCAATGAGGATAGAATGCAGCCAGCTTCCACTATTGTCATGGTATTCTCCTCAATTTAGTGTTGTAGCTTCAATCATAGGATATGGATATATTTTATGCATAGAATAATGATTAACTAGCTTCACAGAATTTAGATTTCTGAACATGGAATCATGTAAAATGTACTGTAGTATATTTAGTAACAATTGCTGTATTGTTCAACTACTACATTTCAAGAACTTTAATTCAACTTTACAACTTTTATATCATTTCTAGGCCAGTAACAAAGTTTATTTATTTATTAACTAATAACTGGCAAAAACTGGCAAGTGTTTAATGCTGGCTATACTTATGTCTGTATTACTTGGTAATTAGCAAGCTTGGACAAATTATCTGAGTTATTTAAAAAAAACATAGTTAAAAAGGAAGAACAATATGTCAGCTTGAAGACCAGACAATATTTGTCACACTTAAAATAAACACTTTGATACATGCTAATATAAAGAATTTGGCTCACCAGTTTTTGTAAGCATAACATGCTTCTCAAAAACCAGCTTAGTTGAAATTAGAATGTATCATTTCTGTTGCTCCCCCTAGATTTTTGAGCTATATTTCAGTTTTTTAATGACTGGGAAATAAATTGAGTTCATTATTTTCTGATCCTACTGAGGTTACATTTTACATTTCTCTCTGTGAAAGCAGATCTAAGAAAAAAAAGAGCTTTAAATTTAGGAAATATCTTTAAGCAATGGAAATTATTATTTAGATTATATTACAGAATTAAAAAAATAAATTATACTGAAATAACATGCAATCCATGCAATTCTTTTTTTAACCTTTTAATTAATGTTGCACATTTAAAAAACTGCATGGTTATGCAGCAATGCAAAACTTCCAATGCACAATCAAGCACAAAACAGTAGTGACAACAAATGAAGCAGTGGCAAGATACCCTTCTTAAGAATCAAGACGTTTCACCTTGTATTAAGCAAGTATGTGGAAGAAGAAAGTCAAATTGAAAATCACTTCCACCTGGACCACTGCTTCTCCTTATCTGTTAAAGGCACATATATCACTCCCATCAGAGGCTTCATTTTGACACTGCCATCTTCTAGCTTATCATATTGTTCCAGCATCTGGTTTCCTCCAGCAGGCCCAACAGGTAATATTAACCTTCCACCAGGTTTTAATTGATCTATAAGCTACAAATTAAAATATATATATTAATACCACAATGTATAAAAGCAACAGACTTGCAATCTATACAACTGAAAAACAATAATTCCTACTGCAATAATTACTATACTGAAAAATTGACTGAAATGGTTTTCAGGCCTAATCAGATTAGAAGAACAATTCAACCCATTTCTATTCTTTACCCCATCATCATTGAAATTTAAATTTGGGGAAATTAAAAAGGAAAGGAATAAGGAAGCAACTTGTAGAACCTTTATCTTATTCATGAACCTATATAAAAATGAATGGAATTTGAGCTGGGGCTGCTAAAAGCTTTTTAAAAGTTAAACATATTACAGCCTCAAATTCCAGGAACATGATTTAGTAAGTCTAGTGTGTCTAATTAAATCTCCATCCCTGCAATATGTTTATGCTATTAAGAAATCAATTAAAACATATTTAAATTAGGAGTGGGTTCTAATTTTTTTATTACTGGTTCTGTGGGTGTGACTTATTTTGTGGTTGTGAATTGATGGTTGTGTGCTTCATGGTCATATGATTGGTCATGGTCATATGATTGGGTGAATGTGACTAGGTGGTCACGATCCTAGTTCCCCTACGAGGATTCCTGCATCCAGACCTTTTGCAATCCCCCAAAGGATTAAAGGAAACCAGATTCCATACAGCTCTGAACCTTACGGCAAACCAAACATTAATGTACACACTTAATGGCCAGTTGCTTAACAAGTGTAAAAATTCATGACTGACCTCCCCAGAGCTACTTATCCTGTTTTTGGAGTTTTGACAGCCATATGCACGCATGCACATACACAGGCGTGCGCGCACACACATACACATTTTTTGACCAGTTACAACATCCCACACAGTCACATGACTGAGGTTTTTGCCAGTTTCCAACATTTCCTTCTGATTTCCTTTTTAAAATGGCCATTGGGAAATATGAACTTGTTTAACAATCACTGTGTTCACTTAATGACCACAAGGTTCATTTAAAGGCCATGGTGTTTCCCTAACTCGGGTCTGCAACCTTAAACACTCAGAGCCATTTTTCTATTTTTATTAAACAGATTGTTTAATAGGAAAACAATAGGTTTTTTAATAGAAAAACTCTCTCCTCTCTCTTTCCCTCTCCCTCTGTCTGTGTCTGTCTCACTTCCTTTCCCTTCTCTCTTCTCCCTCTTCCACCTCTCTCTCTGTGTCTGTCTCACTTTCCCTTCCCCTCTCTCTTTTCTCCCTCTTTCCCTTCCACCCCTTTCTTCTCTCGCTCTTTCCCTCCCTCCCTGTCTCTCTCTCCCTCTGTCCACGGGGAGGAGGACGGAAGGAAACTCTGAACTGGTGCTGGTTGGTAGGAATCTGACATCTCCTGAGCCAGGTGGAGGCAATCCTGCAGTCTCCCCAAAAATAACAGATGTCTTGTCGCTTGTGAGAGCTTCTGGTGAGGAGGAAGAGAAGTGCAGTGGGAATAGGCTTAGTGGGTATCACGACCGATGGCGAGCACTTCACAGCTCCTAAGGAGGGGGTCGAGTATCCCCACTCAAAACATCTTAACCTGAGGACATCGCTGGCAGCCACTTCCTGTATCAGGAGGTCCGTGCTCTTCCCGCTGCTGCTTGGGCTCCTCAATGCATGGAGGCAGGAGACGGTGGCTTCTTTCTCTGCCTGTGAGCTTGCAGGCAGAGAGCAGCAGAGCAAGTAAGCCAGCGATCTGCTGGCTGCCTCTAATCTGCAGTTCACTCATGAGCACAACGTGTTGAACATGCCCTAAACTGCAGATTAGAGACAGCCAGCAGATCGCTGGCTTACTTGCTCTGCTGCTCACCGCCTGCACCATGCAGGCAGCGAAAGAAACTGCCACCTCATTGCCTATGTGCATTGAGGAAGCCAAGCAGCAGCGGAAGAGCCTGGACTTCCTGACGCAGGAAGGGGCTGCCAGTGATGCCCTCAAAAGACGATGTTGTGAGCAGGGAGGCTCAAACCGTCATAGGAGCCTCAGTTTACTCATGAGCACCATTAGCCTTTCTCCTTGCCTCTCCCTGCCAATATTGCTCATGAGTAAACTGCAGCTAAGATCCCCCATGTGCTTTCCTTGCAGGCCAGGCTACTGGGGGAAATGCACGTGAAGAGCTCTGGTACTGCGATTTCCAGTGTGCTTCCCTCGCAGGCCAAGCCAGCTGAGGGAAACACATGGGAAGAGCTCCGGATCATGCACAATACTAAAAAAAGTTTCTGTGCATACAAGAGAACCGGCTCGAGGGCTTGGCAGGCCTGGGTCACTGCCGGTTCCAGTGACTCAGGCTACCAGGTTACTAATGGTTCTACAGAACTGATCCAAACCAGTAGGAACCCACCTGATTTAAACCACGTGTAAGCAAATTCTTATGAGAATTGGTGCAAAGTACACCTATCTCACATAAATACATACCGTATATACTCGAGTATAAGCCGAGTTTTTCAGCCCCAAAAATGGGCTGAAAAACCCGACCTCGGCTTATACTCGGGTCACCACAAGAGGGCGCCCCGCGGGAGCCCAGCAGACATTTCTGGCTTGGGCGGGGGAGGGAGCTATTGCAGGTGCCTGCTGAGGCAGCTTCGGGGGTGCCTTTGGGAAGGCTAGACGCAGGGACTGGGCTGTGGAGGTCACACTTTTACATCCTCCGCAGCTCCAACGATGCCGGAGCTCTTGGGGCTATGGTTGGCTGGTGCCTTTACTTGAGCCGGGAAGAGGAGGCACCTGCCCCACCCCTCCCACAGCTCCGACGGCATGCAAGAAGGGAAAAACGCAATGGGAAGCCAGTGAGGGGGGGGGGTGGATTCGTGCTTCTGTCTTCTCACCCCTCCCCCACCTCACCGGCTTCCCATTTTCCCCCTCTTGCGCGCCGTTCGAGTGGTTGGCTGGCGCCTTTGCTTGAGCCGGGGAGAGGAGGCACTTGCGAGAAGACAGAAGCTCCAGATTTGCTAAGGAGATCCACTTGGGAGGGCAGCAGGGAATGGAGGAGGAGGATATCCAGAGTAGCCTGCAGCCGCAGAGGAAAAGGAGGAAGAGGAAAGAAAGAAGAACCCTCGCCGACAGCATAATTATTTATTTAAGTACCGGTATTTTTAAAATAAATTTAAACTCCTTGTAGCGGCAGGAGAGCGAGAGAGAGAGAAACAAGCCTTTTCCTCGGAGGAGCAGTTGGCTGGCGTCTTTGCTTGAGCCGGGGAGAGGAGGCAACGGCCCCACCCTCCCCACAGCCGCTCTCCTAGAGAAGCAGCTGTGGGGAGGCTGGGGCCGTTGCCTCCTCTCCCCGGCTCAAGCAAAGATGCCAGCCAACTGCTCCTCCGAGGAAAAGGCTCGTTTCTCTCTCTCTCTCTCTCCTGCCGCTACAAGGAGTTTAAATTTATTTTAAAAATACCAGTACTTAAATAAATAATTATGCTGTCGGCGAGGGTTCTTCTTTCTTTCCTCTTCCTCCTTTTCCTCTGCGGCTGCAGGCTACTCTGGATCTCCTCCTCCTCCTCCAGCATTCCCTGCTGCCCTCCCTTAGCAAATCTGCTTCCCGGAACAACACATGGGGCAATAAAGGGAAATGGGGGAGGAGAGAGCCAGCAAGCTAAAGTGGGGGTGGGGGAAACGGCATGAACTCTCTCCAGGCTTTAGAAGCCCCCAACCGGAGAGAGAAGCAGATTTGTTAAAGGGATCCACTTGGTACGGCAGCTGGGGAAGGAGGAGAACAGCTCGTTCCTTTCCTGCTCCTCCCCCTGCTGTCGTCCCAAGTGGATCTCTTTAGCAAATCTGCTTACCTGCACAACACATGGAGCAGTAAAGGGAGACGAGGAGGAGGGAGGATCAGGGGTGGAAGATCCAGCCAACGAGCCAGCCAGCAAGCTAAAGGGGGGGAGGGGAACAGCATGAGCTCTCTCCAGGCTTCTAAAAACTCAATTTTAAAGAGCCCTGGGTTAGGGTTAGAAATGCAAGAGTCTTCAAACCTGGAAAGATTAAGGCTTGTGGACTTCAACTCCTACTCCTGAAGTAGCATGGCTGGTGCAGGAATTCTGGGAGTTGAAGTCCACTAGTCTTAAAACTGTCAAGTTTAAAGAGCCCTGGGTTAGGGTTAGAAATGCAAGAGTCTTCAAACCTGGAAATATTAAGGCTTGTGGACTTCAACTCCTACTCCTGAAGTAGCATGGCTGGTGCAGGAATTCTGGGAGTTGAAGTCCACTAGTCTTAAAACTGTCAAGTTTAAAGAGCCCTGGGTTAGGTTTAGAAATAGGTTTTAGCTTGGTTGCTGATTGAGCTACTTTTTTTACTTTTTAATTTATTGTTATTACCAGATTGCTTTTGTTTACCCTCTTTTAAATTTACAGAGCTAGTTTACTGGTTTTCTTTAAAATAAATATTCTAAAACATTTAATCTACTGATGTCTCAATTAATGTAATTTTATTGGTTTCCATTTTTATAAGTTACCAGTAGCCACTGCATTTTCTAACCTCGGCTTATACTCGGGTCAATAAGTTTTCCCAGTTTTTGTGGCAAAAACTGGTGCCTCGGCTTATACTCGGGTCAGCTTATACTCGAGTATATACGGTACATAAAGTTGTGCTCATAAACTTGCATACCCTAGCAGAATTTATGATTTCCTGGCCATATTTCAAAGAATATGAATGATAACACGAAAATCTTTCTGTCGCTCATGGTTAATGTTTGGCTGAGCCATTTCAGCTCCAAGGAGAGGGGTGGCATATAAATCTAATCAATCAATCAATTTATTAGCAGTCAACTGTGTTTACTCTTTTTCAATCATAATGACAACAGAAACTACCCAAATGTCCCTGATCAAAACTTCAAACCTGATAACATGCACATTTGTGCATAACATGCACAAAAGGGTGTGAATGGCTATTAAAGGTACCCATCCTCACCTATGATGTGTTTGCATGTAATCAGTGTGTGTGTATAAAAGGCCACTGAGGTTCTGGCTTCCTGATAAATCCTTGCATCCTTCATCCAGTGCTGTGCTGACCTGTCTGAATTCTGAATCATGGGGCAAGCAAAAGAATTGTCAAGGGAACTGCAGGAAAAGATAGTTGAACCGTATAAAACAGGAAAGGGATATAAAAAGGTATCGAAGGAACTGTGAATGTCAATAAGCAGTATTCAAATTCTAATCAAGAAATGGAACATGAGGGGTTCTGTTGAAACCAAACCACAGTTTAACTAAATTGTCAGCCACACCTGCCGGGAAAATTGTTTGGGATGCAAAGAAAAAGCCACAAATAACTTCAGGTGAAATACAGGACACTCTGAATATATGTGATGTGGCTTTTACAAGATGCACAATAAGGACACACTTGAAGAAAGAAGGGCTACATGGTCTAGTCACCAGAAGAAAGCCATTACTACGCAAATGCCACAAAGTATCCTGCTTACAATATGCCAAACAGCACAGACATGCCTCAAACCTTCTGGCAAAAAGTCATTTAGAGTGATAAGACCAAAAGTGAGACCTTTGCCCACAACCATAAATGCTACATTTGGAAAGAAGTCAACAAGGCCGTTGATGAAAATTATTGTTGGTTATGACCTATAAAGCCCTTCATGGCATCGGACCAGAATATCTCTGGGACCACCTTCTGCCGCACAAATCCCAGCGACCAGTTAGGTTCTGTCGACTAAACAGCTCCCCCCCAGAGATCAGAATTGCTCCCACCCTCCTCGCCTTTCGTAAGTCCCTTAAAACTCACCTCTGTCATCAGGCATGGGAGAATTGAGATATTCCTTCCTCACTAGGCCTATACAATTTATGCATGGTATGTTTGTGTGTATGTTTGGTTTTTAATAAGGGTCTTTTAATTATTTTAAATATTAGATTTGTTATATGTTGTTTCATTATTGTTGTTAGCTGCCCCGAGTCTATGGAGAGGGGCGGCATACAAATCTAATAAATAGATAGATAGATAGATAGATAGATAGATAGATAGATAGATAGATAGATAGATAGATAGATAGATAGATAATAGATAGATAGATAGATAGATTGATAGATAAGTATGTATGTATGTATGTATGTATGTATGTATGTATGTATGTATGTATGTATATATATCATTCCTACTGTGAAACATGAAGGCAAATCACTGATGTTTTGGGGATGTGTGAGCTACAAAGGCACAGGACATTTGGTCAGAATTGATGGCACGATGAATGCAGTATGTTATCATTGGCTACAGCAGAATAAAGTGAAGGTTCTGCAGTAGCCATCTCTGTCTCATAACCTCAATATTGTTGAGCCACTCTGAGGAGAACTCAAATGTGCAGTTCATGCAAGGCAGCCCAAGAATTTACAGGACCTGCAGGCTTTTTGCCAGGAAGAATGGGCAGCTTCTTACCATCTGAGAGGATAAAGAGCCGCATCCACACATACCACAAAAGACTTCAAGCTGTCATTGATGTTAAAGGGGAAAACACACCATATTAAGAACCATGAGTGAAAAGATGGTTTCCGTGTTATCATTCATATTCTCTGAAACATGGTCAGGAAATCATAATTTTTGCCAGGGTATGTAAACTTATGAGCACAACAATAGATAGAGATATAGAGATAGATAGATAGATAGATAGATAGATAGAGAGAGAGAGAGAGAGAGAGAGAGAGAGAGAGAGAGAGAGAGAGAGAGAGAGAGAGAGAGAGAGAGAGAGAGACATTACTTACTGCTTGTGGTACAACAGGCGCAGCAGCTCCAACATGAATGGCATCATATGGAGCTCCTTCTGGATATCCCAACCTTCCATCCCCCACTGAAAGAAAAATAGGACAAAGAATTTAATATTATTGGTCAAAGCACTAAGTTTCTACTTAAATGGTTAAACATTTTTATGGAATATCAAAATTAGTCGACATAAAACTTCAAATGTAGTAAAAAAAAATTGCCATTTAATTGTTGATAGTATTATTAACTAGAATTCATAATGCAAATTATTAAGGTTGGAGGATAGCATGATATAAATATTTCTAACATAATGCACTTTCCTACGATTATATGGATAAATTTAATAGATAAACACAACTTACAATCTATAACCACTGCCCTTATCCATTTTAGTTCACAACACTAGCCAGTAGGAATAAACAATCTTGTTCAAATACCTATTAACTAAATCTTTGTGAAAACGAGAGATTTCAAGTGCTTTGCAAGATATGTCAGATTTGAAGGCCACAAAAGTTCACAATGATTGTTTGCTAATAATGCTGTTTAACTCCACAGTTAAGAACAGGGTCCCATTGTTTAAATAGCGTCATTTGGAAAACATAGTTTTCTCTTCGTTGCTATGTCTGACTTAAAGAAGAGCATTTCCAGCAAAATTCAGATGGCCCTAAGCATTTAAAACTAGTTGTTTCCCTTCTCCTTTAGTCAGGACATTTATTTTCACTGCCTTCACTTTGTGTAATTGCCTTGTGTGGATCACTTTTGCTTTTTGGGGGGAGGGGGTTAACTTTATGCCATCCTAAATCTTTTTGATCAAGCAGTTACTGTATATAAATTTATTTAATTAAAAAATAAAGAACAAGAGAATGTAATATAATTTCTTAACACAAAATTTAAATGCTACATTATGCAATGTAATCTGTATTTATTTCACTGTAATATTTTCTAAGTACTTACCAATTAGTTTCACTCTTCCTGAAGACAGCAATAGCGGGTCATCCTTTTTGACATTATTTATTGAATCATCAACTAATTCTTTGATATGATCAATTCCTACAACGTGTCCTTTGGCACCAACCTGAAACAAAATCAAAAGTATTATTATTTATATAGGTAAAATATATTGCTGGATACATATATTCTTGCCACTTTGATGGGTTTCACATTATGTTACTACCGGTTCGCCCTGTGTGCAGATGCTCATTTCATGTATGCATGCGCCTGCTTTCTATGCACACACCCGGCCTCAAAAACGTGCCTAAATAGGATGGCATACAGCTGTGATGGCGAACCTATGGCATGCATGCCACAAGTGGCATACAGAGCCATATCAGTAGGCACACAAGTTCAGGTCTGGTGTGCATGTGCAGCTGATTTTCGGGCCTTCTGGGCCCACTAGGAGTCGGGAAACAGTTTGTTTTTAGCCTCCAGAGGGGAATGTTGAAGGCCTGTTTTTTGCTCTCCCCAAGCTCCAGAGCCTTTCTAGATTCAACCAGAACTTGGCAAATGGGCCATTTTCTGCCTCCGGAGGGTGAGTGGAGAAGGCCACTAGGTCCTCAGGCTCCTAGAAAGTTCTGAAGTCTGGGCAGAGCAAAAAATAGGCATGCCATTGCATGCTGGCAGGGGATGCTCACTTATGCATGAGCAGGAGGACTGCATGGAATTATGGGTTTGGGCATGCACTCCCCCCCACACTCCCCCTCTTTTGGTGTGCGAATCAAAAAGGTTCGCCATCATTGGCATAGAGTCAGGGTGGGTGGGCAGCCCACCCACGATTTCCACTACTGAACAAAATAAAGACTAGATAGAATTAAACATTTGAAATTATTACTAAAAATAAATGTTGCCAATTGTAGTTTCAAAACCTAGAGATTACTGTCACAGGAAACGAACAGATATTGCATGCCACACAATGCTCAGCACCCCAAATGCCTGCTTCATTTCTAGTTCTGAAATATTTTTAATGAGATACTGTACTAGATACCGCTTTAATGCATAAATTACTTGGAATTTCTTACTATTCTTACTATCTATTTTTAGGATTTTTCCCTTTCAAAACAATTTACGCTATTAGGTGACATTAACTTTTGAAAGTCAATTAGCTGGTTTTAGCTATTCCAGTTTTATGCATTTTCTTGATGGAAATATTTTGTAAATCAGATAACTTGGGTACAGCTAGTCAAAGTGCAAAAACACTTCATAAATATAAAGGAATATTCTTAATTTTAAAAACTACACCTTTATAAATGTTTTCTAAAGCTCTCTAAAATTAAAACAGAATAATTACTCTGTTGATTTCCAAAAGCAAAAAATTCATTTAGTTGATAAAAATCAATTTCTTACCATCCGGGCAAAGCATGAAGAAAGAATACCACTTCCAGATCCTACATCAAGGGCTTTGGCTCCTTCATGTAACTGTTCACTTAGTAGTTCTAGAGCATATGCATGCTAACCAAAAATAATTTTTAAAAAACTATTTTACTTTGATTTTGCACACAATTAAATCTGCTTTTATAAAGATTTAAGCATATTTTTAAATGTTAAAAAGAAAACAGTATTTGAACAGAAACAGAGAGATAGATATATTTCAAATATCATCATAGTTTTTACATTACAATTTCAAGGCTAACTAATAAAATTCATTAAGTAAATGCAAGTTTAAAAATATATCAAATATAAGATTGGGGCCTTACTACCACATATGAAATGGATTTGCTGAATACACAGGATTTGCCAACTGAAAGAAAAGAGTATTTCTAAAATCCCCTTTCCTCTTTCCATCTAGAGCTACCCATCTAGGGCAAGCTTGAATCTGTAAGCTTACAAAATACCAGTGTCAAATGAACCTGTTCTAAAGAAAGCTTAAAATACAAAAATTATCAATAAAGCATATTTCCAGAAGTTAACTGTATAGTGTGGGGGTTGGCAACATGACAGTCTAGAACCGCATGTGGCTCTTTGGGCCCTCTCCTGTGGCTCCCTGCTAAATGATCCCACCACTGAGTGGCTCCTCCCGAGAAGAGAAGGGTGACTGCAGCAGATGGAGACTCGTTCTGTATTCCAGAGTGGGAGCGAAGAGCCCCTCTACCTACCCCTCTTTTTCTGGCAGGCAAGGAGCGAGGTGGAGGGGGCAAGGGGCGGGGCGAGCCAGCTGACAAGAGAGCCACAGCAGGGGGATGAAAAAGCTTCATTTATCTGGGAACCTGAAATGACTTTGATTAAAATCATATGGTAAAAAGCACCTAAATAAGAAGAACAACAACATCAGCCAACCCCACCCCGACCAAACTTTGCCTGTTTTGGGAAATGGTTCCAGAGGGAACATGCATGCTCACAAACACACATACGAAGGAGAAAGAGAAAAAATGAGAGGGACGTAGAGAGAGGGAGAAAGAGGGTGAAAGAGAGATGGGGGAGAGGAGAGAAAGAGACAGAGATATCTGTTTCCCATAGAAAACACTGAGAGCCACAAGACCTGAAAAAGTGTGTGGGGGGGGTGTCATGTGACTCGGGAGTGAGGCCATGCCCTCTCAGGTTTTGTGGCTCCCAGTTTTCTATGGGAAACTGGTCCAAATGGCTCTTTGAATTTTTAAGGTTGCAGACCCTTGGTGTAGTGCAAGGCAAGGCAGCCAGGTAGGCCAAGGGGGAGGCATTACCTCACTGCCCAACAGGCAGATCATTAGTAGAAGTGTAAGATGCAGAGGTCCAGAACCTTCTCTTTTTAGAAGAGTTCCTTCCTTTGTTCAGGGCAGCATACAAACTTCTTTGTGTGGGGTAGAAATGTACAGCATGTGCAGAGCCCTCTTGACTAGCAGGCTAAGACTGCTAAAGTGGAGCAGGACAGAAAAGGAGCCTGGCAACCAGGGAGGTGAGAAGACAACAAGTTGTGGGTTGCAGTGGCAGCAGCACACAGTGGTCTTTTTATCTGGACCATGCTGTGCACGGCAGCCAAAAAGGAAGTGATGAGGGAGGGGATAGGCAGATGAAGGGAGTTGAAGCAAAGACCATTTGTGCAGGGCAGGAGAATGTGATCACAGGATGTTGTGACAATTGTAAATGCAAGCCGGTCACCAGGCGCCTGAATGTTGATTATATAACCATGGGAATGCTGCAATGGTCTTAAATGCCAGGACCAACTGTAAGTACATGTTTTCAGTGCTGCTGTAACTTTGAACTTTGAATAAATTGACATAACCCAAGAACTACTTGTATTTTCTCTCCAAAAATGCATCAATGTCATTAATGTATAAAGAATTTCATAAAGTACTTGTGAAATGTTAAAAGATATTATTTCATATTTGTTCATCTGTCTTACTAGTGTAACTTTATAAGTACTGTATTTTTCTGAGTATAAGACGCACCTTGCTTTGTGGGGAAGAAAACAGTGAAAAAATCTAGCTACCAGGTATTCATCTGGCTAGCGTCCTTAGCCTGTCCCTGGTTAGGGCTGAAAAAGCCTTTTTCAGAGGGAGTAAGAATGAAAACAATCCTGCAAAAGCTTAGAGCTGGAAAAAAATCTTCTTTGGAGGGAGTAGGAAGCCAGGAAGTTCGTTAGCACCTAGTTAGGGCTAGGAAAAAAAAGCTTCGAAAAAGCTACATTCGGAGAATAAGACACACCTAAATTTTTAGCCTCTTTTAGGGGGGAAACAGGTGCATCTTATACTCCGAAAAACAGAGTAAGTTTCAGATGATGTCTTCTATTTTTCTCCTTTAATGTTTTCCTACAGCTTTTTCTATTTTCTTTTTATCAAACAATAGAAAATTTGTTGAGAAATTATGTATTAACTGCACAAACCCTTTGGCTGGTATCAATAGATGCTCTCCACTTTGAAGCACATATTTTTTATTTTAGATGTGAATAAAGAACAGGATGACATAATGAAAAGGTAGGCAGGTTACCGAAGAAGACACACTCCTCCAACTACATTTGTAAAGGTTTTCCAAACCAGGAAAAAGAATATGCTATTTTGGAAATGGTTTGATTTGTGCTGAAATGTATAGACCTGTGAAATTTAGAGCATTAGCACATATATTACATTCCAATATTAAATGAATCCTCTCTCATAACATGAGACTTCTGTAACAATAAATTATCAATCTTTGAGGTTAACATAAGACCTTCATTACTTTAAAACCAATACATTGGCAGTTAAAATGAGCACACAAGATTTAAAGTATGGAATTGCAGTAGTTAGAAACCTAAGACTTACCATGTGTGGAGCACTAATTGTTGCTTGAAATCCTACAAGGAAAAGAAAATTTTCTGAGTAATATCAAGCATATTCAAGTAAAGAGATTCAGCTAACAGATGTGTTTCAGCCAGCTACCATATAACTAAATGAGTAGGAAAGAACAAGTATCATTAGAGAACATGATCTTAGATTGGGAACTGTTGTACTGACATTTCTTGTGCTAAATATTCATAAAGTATCGGAATCAAATTCAATTCCTAGTGACTTCATGTACATAAACATATTGATATTCTTGGCAACTGCATCTTTTCCCTTATATTCCTTTTCAACTTTCTACGGATATTATGTAACACTATTTCCATAGTTGTTATTTTCATTTCATTTCCTTGTCTTATATTTATTTATTATCAGATTTTAATTATTTATTTAAATGTATTTACAATGTCCACTTTAGCATATTTGTATTTTTAGCAATTGCCTTATTTATTAGAAATTGCCCCAGAAAAAAATATCAAGACCTTTTTTTAACCAAACCTTTTGAATTGATTTAATAACAATCTTAGCTATTATTTTCATTGGCTTGGAAGTGATTCATATTTTGTTTTAATTTCCTACAGGAAAATAAAAAAGATACAAATGGACATTTATTCATTATCTTCATGCAGGTTAAGAAATCTCTTAATTTAATAAGCTCCAAAACTATTGTATAACATTTATTTTCTTAGGGATAAAAATAGATCAGAAATAATCATGCTGACAGGAAATAAAAACAACTTGCCTTCCATTTAAATAAGATTTGTTTGAAAACTAAATTCAGTGGAATTGATTGAAATCAAAGTACGGTACTCCAGCCTTAATGAATTTTTCTTTTTTGCTGTTTTACATGTAATTTATGTCATTCTTCCCTGTTAAATGCATAAACTTTAAGATATTGTTTTTATCTCTTTAATTACATTTCTTTTTCTTCAGGAATTAAAAGGATACCGCATTTCCACCCACCCTCGTGTCATTATTACAATTATATGGTGACATGTATTAGGCTAAGAAATAATTATAGAGTTTCATAACAGAATAGATGAAGTCCCTCAGCCTCAAATATTCTAACTTCACTATACGGGTTCCACTATTTGCTCCAATTTTAGTCAATATTATGGAGGCAGAGGTTTACAGAAAATCCTTATTTTAGCACAATTTTCCTTGCAAGTACACTATACATATATATTTGGCAAAGAATCCAGGCTACTGAAAAGAAGTTCTAGCATTGATATTTATATTTTTTTTAAAAGAATGAGCTTTCTACAGCCAAGAGCCAGCAACATCCATATTTTCATCTCTTAGTTGCAAAAGATGAATACTCAAGAACACAGAATTTGCATCACAAAGAAATCAATATATATGAATAAATGTGGGACAGGTTTCTTATAAGTATTAGATTATGAGTCTATTTTTCCAGCTTTTTGCTTCCAACAGTGAGACAAAACATTCATGAATGAAAACAATTTACAAGCAGAACATGACGATAATGATTTGCTGTATGTTCCACACCTTCAGAAGTATTCAAGGAGTTGGACTAGAAGACCTCCAACTCTGTAATTCTGTTCTATTTTATATTGCCTCAGAACACAGAGACTGAATTTGGTCATGATGACTAAGTCATTGACAAATCTAGCATCTCATATAATTTTTATAACCATCTGGAAGCATGAATTTTAAATAATTAATTTGGGAGCTGGAAAAATGACTTCCAATACTGTCTAGAAAATATATTTCAGCATTCCTAACTATATTAATCTCCACACACTTCTATTATGTTCTTCCGTCATTTTTCTGCGTTACTTATTTCATAGTAAATACAATATATTCTTATTATTTTAGCCTTTTTGCCTGTTTTCCTTTGAAAAGAAAGAAATTTTTGAACAATACAGAAAGGAGACCGATTCAGAATCTTTTAAAAAATCAAATATTTAGATAGTTAATCTGACAGACTAATATATGGTTATACCTATTGACTGAGGTGAATCCATATATGGGTTGCATTTTGCATAATGGCTTCGGTCTGTTGAAAGCATTACTTCAAATACTTTATCCGATTTGATTATTCCATTTTCTGAAAAAAAGGAAGATTTTAGTAAAAATGTAATGTTAACTAATGCTATTAAAATTGCAGCTGCATTCATATAGTTTATATACTATATAAAATGTTAAAATATATTTCCATATTCTTACAATATATATTTCCATATTCTTACAAAGAATGGTGAATTTTAGGTAAATTAGATTTTTATAATCATAGCCCTTGAAATTATAACTATCAGAAAATCTATTGTTTATTTTCATATCAACGTATGCGCAAAATGTAGAAAAGAAACTTCTGGTGTTTTGAAACTAATTTTTATAAAAGAATCATGACTCAAGAATACCTTTGAGTTTGTGCCATTGTGCTACTGTAGTAAACTACCTATTTTTAAAAAACATAGACAGATTTGTGTCTATGTGTTTAAAAAATAGGTAGTTTACTACAGTAGCACAATGACACAAAATCAAAGGTATTCTTGAGTCATGGCTCTTTTATAAAAATTAATTTATCCTTTTATTCATATAACACCCTCACTCCGCATATACTGTATATTTTAGATTCAAATATTTCAAAATCAGTTCAAAATAAATCAACATTTATGAATTAAAGTACAAATAAAAAGAGAAATCAACATTCCTCCCATAAGAGGGAGGGAAGCTCAGCTGGGTGGCTTCTTCTTTTGCTCTTATTTGCTCTTATTCTGGAATGAAGAAAAATAATATGGTCCAAAAAATGAGGCCCTCAGACATCTCAGAAAAGTTAGTTTTCATTGTTGTTGTCAATCTGCCATTGATATTTGAAGGCCTCACATTGACAAAAACCCAGTATGATTTACAGCTGCTTTCAGAGCAACACAGAGCAGAAGAGTTGGTGAAATGTTCTTCCGGTCTATGGCTTCATTTGTTCTTTGGAATCACAGTGTCTGGCCTCTGAACAATGTATGATTTAGAGGAACAATGCCTTCCAGTTTTTCAACCTGCAGATTTATTTATTCTTTAAGGCACTGTAATACTTTAATAAATCTTCCTAGTTTTTCTTAGCTTTTGATTTAATTATTTTTATTTAGAAGTTTTCTGCTAGATTTCTGCAGCCTTATTATTATTATTATTATTATTATTATTATTATTATTTCTTTTATTCATTAAACTTGAAACTTAGTCAACTGAACATTTTTTAAAGTGTCATAAATACCAGTGATTGGTGCTAATGGTTGATATGGGTTGCTGCCAGCATCCTAGGTATCAACCAAGTATCTTCTTAAAATATATGATGTTCCAAGTAGCGCATTTTTTTGTAGTTCTGCTGGTGTTATTGCAGGAAGCTGCAATTTTTTTATTTGTTTTGTGAAATGCCCTGATGACAATGGGTTACATCACTGTTATATGTTTCATTCAAAGCCATGTAGTTTCAAGGGCCAGATCACAATATTCTATAATTTTTTCCAGTTCATTTTTCCGATTCTGGCATTTCTTGGTATAGCAATATCAATAAACTGTACTCTTTGGCCCGCTACAACTGATATCTGGCATGTTGTATTCCAAATGATAATCTATCTGTTTTTGAAAGTCCCACAAGATCTTCACTGTCTCATTTTCAGTAACTTTTTCTACTTTGTGCTCCCATGACTTTTTGGATACAGGTATGTCATATTTTTTACAAAATGACGAGTGGACTAATTTAGCAACTTGATCATGTCTAGCTTTGTAATCAGTTTGTACAATTTTGCTGCACTCACATATTTAGTGTGAAACAATTTTAACTTTGTCATTGCGAAGGCAACAGTTTGGCTTGTCAGTGGATTTTTGTATCTTCGCTTTCATAGCATTATTTTGTAGTGTTTGTTCTTGAGCACCGAGTATTAAACCTTCTGTTTCTTTCTTGATGGTTCCCATTTTAAGCCATGTAAGATTGTCATCACATTTTCCTTCAATGTTTTTCAAGTGTTGATCATGCAAAGCTTTGGTTTTCCATCTATTTAATCTGTCATCCTGCTGTTTTCCCTTATATTCGGCCTTTATTTCTGTTGTTTTTATAAAGTTCTTCGTTTTCACAGCCTGCGGCACTTTTTCTGTACTTTGATTCACATAATCATTCAAACTTATTTTTTTTTTCTTCTACAATTTGATGGATTTGCAATAGGACTGAAATTGAGAACTTTTGCCTGTAAAGAATATGGACTACAGTATATCAATATGAACTGAGCTATGGTTTGTCTTCTACAAATAATATTTGTTTCATATCTCACACAAGGACTCAGATTCCACTGAGTCTGAAGTAATGCCATTGGTGTCCTGATACCATAGCAGCCATGCTCAGGAGAGAAAATGTTAAACATTAAAAACTACTCAAGGAAAGGAAAGCATTAAGCTTCTCCTTAAAATAATTAATTTATGATACCAATTTTATATTAATGCTGCAAAGATTATAGTTATGTAATATTTGATCCACATTACAGCACTATTCTTTACTTTTAGCAGAACTTCCAAACCATTGTTATTACTATCAGTTTGTTACTTTATACCAAAGGATTACTTGGGTTTGTTTTTAATAAATATTTCTAAGCTTTTGTGAGATGTAAATAAGAGGAGTTGAAAAAATATTTTATGTAATGATTATTCAGCTCCTAAAAAATAATCTCAAGTTGTTTGCCTACATATTTATAATATATGAACTTCCAAGATTTATCTAATCACTGGGATTACTAACAATATGTTCAAAATTAATAGATTCCATAACATTTAAATATATATACTGTACTACTAAAACTTTTGTATGTTAACATTTAACTGGGCAAAATGGTACACTGTAGGGCAAGACTTCCTGAACCAAGATACCTCAAACTGCTTACATCAAAAATCCTGAACCTAGAATCTCTGACTGATGGAATTGAAATTTGGTAATTTTTTATAAAAAATTACATCAAAAAATTATCATCATTTTATGAAATAATACAAAACATCGTAAAAAAAAATTGTGGCCAACTCCTGATGTTTCATTGTGCTATACAATTAACATATTTTCAAGGCAGATGCATATTTGAATATCTTCCTGAATTCTAAAGGACTTTTCCAATGAAAGCAGTACATTAGTAGCTCAAGTTTTATTGAAGGCATTGAGGAATCTGGTAAGAAAATACTGTATATCTGAAACAATAACCCAGTTGATCCTAGGGTGTCTATATATTTAAGGTTCTTAAAAGAGTTTTTAAAAGATGACAATGCCATTGAGAATCTGCAAAGTAGCATTACAACTCTTGCAAACTTACGGATCACTAGAAGTGTGGATTTATAAAATTCAAACTATTATTGTGCTAGAGTCTGATCCAAGAACCTTACATATTTACAGACAGTTCTCAACATAAGGCTGTTTATTTGGCAATCATTCAAAGTTAGAGAAGCAATGAACAGACTAATAACCCATAATCAAAGTAACAGCCAATGCAGTGTCCCCATGGTCACATGACCAAAATTTGGGTGATTGGTAGAATGCCCACACCTACAATTGCAAGTGTGCTGCAACTCCTACCATGCATCTCCTCTGTGCCCTTTTGGCCACTGTGTATTCTGCCTTGTAGCACAAATAGCCCCATACCCAAAACATGCTCTACATGGGGCTACCCTTGAAAAGTATTCAGAGACTACAATTGATCCAGGATGCATTTGCGCAAGCTGTTGTGGGTGTACCACGATACACCCACATTACATCAACACTCTGTGAGCTGCACTGGCTCCCACTCGATCTCTGGGTGGAATTCGAGGTGTTGGGTATCACCTATAAAGCCCCTACATGGCCAGACTATCTTTGGGACCGCCTCCTGCCACACACCTCCCAGCGACTAATAAGGGCCCACATGGATGGCCTTCTCTGTTTCCTGTTGGCCAGATAGTGTCAATTGGCGGGGCCATAGGGAAGAGCATTCTCTCTGGTGGTTCTGGCTCTCAGGAACCAGCCTCCCCCTGAGGTCCGTGTTGCCCCCACCCTACTGGCCTTCCAGAAGGCCATGAAGACTTGGCCTTGCTGGCAGGCCTGAGGCCGTTGATAAATTTGATACCATCTTGATCTGGCCAGTAAAGGATAGGAATAATGTTTTAATGGGTTTCTTAAATTATTTTACACTATTTTTATATGTTGTACACCATCCACAGTCCAGAAGGAGTTGGGCGGCCTATAAAAATGATAGATAGGTAGATAGATGGGATGGGATGGGAGGGAGGGAGATAATAGCTATATTACCTATTCTATTTATTATATGACAGCCTGCCTACATGTTTATTTCCAACAAATAGAAAGGGCTGGCAGTTATAATAACTGATAAGACTCACTCTAAGAAATGAAATGTTGCATAATAATAAGCAAGTGACAGAAGAGAGAGAGGCCAAACGTCACGCTTTCTGAAAAGCACTTTCCCCTCCTTTTACTCGGCAACCTGACGGACTAGAAACTTAAATCTGCCTAAAAGAGGCACCATCAAGGAACCCTTCCGTTTTTCAAGAGGCACGCATTATTAACAGCGGGCCAGAGTTCAGGGAACTACGTATGCGCAGCCCTCACAGCCCTAAAGATCCTTGGACCCCGTATATAGAAAAATGAGAGCCGAACGCCAGGCGAAGAAGAAATGCCACGAGAGGAGCAAAAGAAAAGCAAGGCTTGAGGAGGGAAGGCAAGCTCCGGGCGTTACTCCCACCGCCAGGCAGCGAACCTTATGCGGACACTGCCTTCAAAACAGGCTTTCCCCGCAGCAAGAGACACGCCCGACTGGCGAGCGAGTCCGGCCGCGCCTTCCACCCTCGCCCCGCAAAAGCAGCCACGAGCGGGAAAGTTCACGCCGCGCCTACCACCACCCCCGCCCCGCTTTCAAGTATCCAGAGGTCGCCGAGTGACAGTTGGTTTTTCCCCCTCTTCCTGCCCCGCTCCCAATCGCCCCTGCCTCTTCCCCACCTGCCCCAGCGCGCGACGCGGAGGGCCAACAGGAATCCTATGGCGGTCACTCCCTAGCAACGGCCGGGGAGCTAAGGGTGGGTGAATGCATGCCTGCGTCGGGTTTCAAGAATGGGCAGCACGCGCCCTGGCCCCTCCCTCTGCCTCCTCCCACTCCTTTCTTTTCTCCCCCCTCCCACCCCCACCCCTCCGGAGTCGGGCGCGCACACATACTGCGGAGGTTGTGGATGAGCTCCGAGTGGCTCGTGCCTCCTGACTTCCAGGCCATGATTAGACAGACTCTGCGGAGCAGGTAGAGAGCCGCCTTGAGTGCCGCGACTGCGCACAGGAGTTTCCCCAGGAAGGACACAACCTCCAGCGCCGACACAGGCGCCGCCTCCTCTCCTCCCGCAGCAGTGGCTGCTGCTGCGCGTCCGCCGGAGGGAGGGACTGCTCCCCCGCCCCCTGGCGCCCTCGACATTCTGAACGGTCGCTGCCGCCGCCGGGCAACCGCGACCTGTGCGCGCAGGCGCAGTTAACCAAATAAAGGGGACACTTGGCGACCCAGTGTGGGGGGGGGGCTGACTGAGGAGGAGGATAAAGGTGGGGTCGTCGTGGGGAGGAAGATGTCTCCTTTAAACGGAAGCATGTGACTGACGATTCTATATACAGTGGTACCTCGAGATACGAGTTTAATTCGTTCCTGACCTGGGCTCTTAAGTCGAGCAGCTCTTATCTCGAACGACTTTTCCCCATAGGAATTAATGTAAATAATTTTAATTGGTTCCAGCCCTCAAAAAACTCACAAAGTTAGTCTAAATTATGCAGAAAGACAAGTTTTTAATGAAGAAATGTACATGTACATATAAATGAATAATGAAGTTTCTTTCACTTAACTTGTAAACTTTCTTAAACTTTTAAATTTACATATGTTCAACTTCTCTGCCACCCAATCCTGTAGGACAGAGGTCCCCAACCCTTTTTGCACCAGGGACCGGCTTTAAGCGATCAAGAGAGGAATGGGATAAATGAATGGACGGAGGGTGGGAAGGAAGGAAGGAAAGAGGGAAGGGACAGGAACAGAGGAAGGAAGCAAGGAAACTTATGAAAGGGGAGAGTAAGAGAGGAATGAGTGAAGGGAGGGAGGGAGGGAAGAAGGTGGGAAGGAGAAAGAAAAGAAGAAATAGAGGAAGGGGAGGTAAAAGAGAGAAAGAAAAAGAGCTAACTTCCGCGTTCAGCTTCAGGAGACAGCTGCGAAGCCGCGCGCGTGTTTTAAAAGGTTGCAGCCAGCCTGGGGGGCTCGGGGGGGTGCTGGCAAGCCCCCCAGGCCGGCTGCAAGCACCCCCCGAGCCCCCCAGGCCGGCTGCAACCTTTTAAAACACGCGCGCCGCTTCGCAGCTGTCTCCTGAAGCCGAACGTGGAAGTTAGCGTTCGGCTTCAGGAGACAGCTCCTTGGCGCTTGTATCTCGAATTTGGGCTTGTAAGTAGAACAAAAATATCTCTCCCCTCCCAGCTCTTATCTCGAGTTGCTCTTAAGTAGAGCAGCTCTTATGTCGGGGTTCCACTGTATAGCTTGGGATGTCGCTCCGAGTCTTCGGAGAGGGACGGCATACAAGTCTAATAAATTTATATTATTATTATTATTATTATTATTATTATTATTATTATTATTATTTGAGGTGGGAAGGTTCTTGGAGTGGGGCTAAAAGTTTACAAAAATGCTTTTCAAACCCTTGGAATAGGTTGATACTAGATTAAACACTGTTTGTAGGCATATAAACAAGCAGCCACATGCGTCTTGTATGTGCAGTAAAGCAGTGCACCTGCTTTGTATAAATAGTGCTGTGTTCTCACTGCAGTCTTGCATCAGTTGTGTGGACTTCACCAGTGTGTTAGTGGATGGCTCAAAGTTGGCAGTCCTAATATATCTGCTGAACATAGATTGTGTAGAACAATGTTTCCCAACCTTGGCAACTTGAAGATACTTGGACTTCAACTCCCAGAATTCCCCAGCCAGCGAATGCTGGCTGGGGAATTCTGGGAGTTGAAGTCCAAGTATTTTCAAGTTGCCAAGGTTGGGAAACACTGGTGTAGAAGACTAAAGAAATGCTGTACTAGCATCCCATAGCAGGATCATAGCTGCTTCTCAAATTAATGTTGACGCAGGCATTTTTCGCCCTCAGAATTATTACCTTCCCCACCTTCTGGCTGTATTTATTTCATCTCCACTTGCATGTTATAAGGATTGAGTGAAAAATAATGACTCCAATGTTGTCAATTGCCACAAAAGGTAGTACTGACATGTTAGAAACGCTGAAATGTGATTTTATTTTGGTTGCTGGGAAGTAGTTTTGAAAAAAAAAATGTTGGATTGCTATTGTTTGTGAAATGGAAGACTGTGACAGGTACTCAAGCAAGCTTTAAGCAATGTGCCATGACTGCATTTTTAAAAGCTGAAGAAGTCCCTTCAATTGAAATTCACTGCTGAAAGCAGCTTCGTTATGGTGATGATTGTGTTGCCATAAGTATAATTATTGCTGGGCCACAAATATAAATATGGTGAGCCAGAAAGAGCTGATTTATATGATCAAAAATGAAGTGAATGTTGCAATAACTTCATCAAGCTGGTGAACTGATTGGGGCAATTAAATCACTCAAAAGGGGATGCTGTCAATCTTGGTATTTTTAAAGGGGTCCTATTAGGAGGGATATATCATTATAATAGTTATATTTATTTTGGAGGATGACTTGTTTTTAAATACTTCAAAATAATATTATGTCTTCCATTTGTAAATATTTAAATATTTAAAATTTCTATGCAAGTCGCTTCACCAGAATATGTATTTTATAGTCTAATGAGATACAAGTAACAAATCTAGTATTAATGTTTGCTATGCCATGGGAATTGTCTGATGAAATTAATTTCATATTACTTGTCACTTTAAATAAACAAAAATAAACACATAATGCAATATTATTGTTCTTACTGGAATTCAAATAAACATTTTCTCTAATAATTTAATTGTGTATATTTTCTTGAAAATGGCACCAATTAGCAAAATGGATTTACAGTTAACCAATAATCCTGTTTGCCATAATAGTGAAGCTCCACAGAATCATTCACGGAAAGGTTGTTCAATTTCATAGAGGTTAGAGTTTTACAAAATGCATTGTAGAACAATGTTATAAACTTAAAAGTTTTATAAACTTATTTTGAAGCAGTCACTGATATATGCTTGGTGTTCTTGGTGTTCTGAAGTTTCCACATTTAATATTGGTGTATCTGGTTAAATGAGCTGAATAAGTGGAACCTAAGACATTGGAAAGCCACTGTCACTCAGGCAATATGAAGAAATAAAATGTAAAGTCATTTAACTACCAATCCATCTTTAGGCCAGTCATTAAGTTTCAAATTAATCTACCGTACTTGCAAGGGAATGTTGCTGTGAAAGGGAGTATAGTAAAAGTTCCTCTGCCTTGGGTTATAAGCATAACTATTAGTAAGATTTATGTCTATGTAAATAGTCATAAAAATCTAATTATATGGATTAAATGCAGTCTTATTCAAGGATACAAATTATTGGCTATTTTTAAAAATACAGGTAGCCCTCAAATTACAACAGTTCATTTAGTGACCGTTCAAAGTTACAAAGGCACTGAAAAAGGACTTCTGTTTTTCACACTTATGACCATTGCAGCATCCCCAGGGTCATATGATTTACATTCAGATGCTTGGCAACTGACACATTTATGAGGTTGCAGTTTCTCGGAATCATGTGATCCCCTTTTGCGGCATTCTGACAGGCAAAGTCAATGGGGAAAGCAGTTTCACTTAACAACTATGTTACTAATTTCAAAGTGATTCACTTAACAAATGTGGCAAGAAAAATTGTAAAATGGGGCAAAATTCACTTAACACATTTCTCACTTCACAATGTACGTTGAGGACTAACTGAACTTGTCTTCAGTGTTACTTCAAGCTGCTGTAGCATTAAATTTCATATAGAACAAGTGTCTTGTTCTACCTTTAGAAAAGCTTCCCTTGAGTTAAACTCAGCAGCTATAATTTCATTGATGTGTCATTGTAATTTTCTTACCAGTAGCATGGAAATTGTCATTGTTGCTTTTGTATAATTCTTAACATTTTCCTATTAAATATACAGTACTGAGATTCCCCAGTGGGTTCCCCTCCAATGATTAACCAGATTCAACCCTGTTTAACTTTTGCAGATCAGACAGACAGCCAAGTGTACATCCCTACAAATTGAAAGCTAAGTGGGAAAAACAGTTTCAAAAATAACCTGGCAGTTTTTGATTATGTTTATGATTTCTCCAGGAACTGAGATAGATTCTGAGAGATTATCTTTTAAAAGGAATTATAGGGAAAACATTGAAATAGTTTAATCAGCAGAAGCATGCCTGCTTGATTCAGCAACCAATTTTATTAAATTCAGTGAGGTTCCTGTTGTCTTCTACCTTCTTTCAAGCTGATTCACTTAAGATCTGCATCACCATACTGAGACTTCAATTCCCAACATTCTCAAGCAGGCGTTTAAATCTTGTTTAGGAATTCTGGGTGCTATGGTCTCCATTCTGCCAGGTTGGAAAATGCATTGATACTAAAGAATGTATTTACTGTAGGCTCCAATCATGCACTGCAGAGCTGTGCATATTGTATATAAATGTAAACCCATGTGAAATTCAGTAAGGCTTGCTCCTTAATATATTAACTCAGGATTTACAGCTTTAAGACACGTTTTTTCCATATTATTTCTTTTCCTCCCTTTTTAAATTACTCTTTTTGTTGAATATAAATAAGTTGTATATAATTATATTTTAAAGGGTTTTTTTTAAATTCAGTATAAAATTGTGGCGCAAAAATATATAAATATCAGTGTACCTTTGAAATGTAAACATACCCTTTGGGGTTTTTTCCTCTTGTTGTTGATGATATGGAAACAATGTAGAATAGAAATGCATTCAGGAGGCACCTGTCAATAACTTTAAATAGGTCTTTTGGCACACGCCTTTCAATGGCATATTATATCTTTTCAATTTACTCGTGCATAACGACGTTGTGAGCTATTTAGTACAAAATGTCACTCATCCCAATCGCGTTGAGACAAATATTTAACCTCTCAGTTCGGTACTCTCGGAAAGCAGAAGCCTAGCTATTCATGGGAACGCGCACCCTACTTGCGATAGTATCTGAATTCTCATTCCAATAGAGATGGCTGTTCGTTAGGCGCAGGTGCGGCGCTTTTTGTTCCTTTTCGGAAGCCGTCTCCCGTGACATTTGCGAGCCAATCAAGAGTGCGGATTTGAAAGCCTGCGGCGTGATTTTGGTGCGCGGGAGTGAGTATCTCTCCATCTCCCCGAATATGGAGGACATAGTGGGCAAGTATGTATCCCAGAAAATCAGTAAGACCCGCTGGCGGCCAGTATCTGCCACTGCTTTGCAGCCTCCCGAGATTTTCGCCACCGGCTCATGGGATAACGAGGTAATTCGGACATCTGTGTGACCGGCCTTCCTCCCTAACCATCTATTCGACACACACCCCCAGTCGCCTGCTGTGCGCCCCCCACAACTGTCATGCTCGCGAAAACTAGGTGCGCTTGCTTTTCTCCATGTGGAGTCTTCCTCAACTTTGGTGGTCATTTTCCCCCTAGTTCAGCGGGAGGCAAAGTAGCTCTTCTATGACATGTGGACTTCAACTCCCAGAATTCCTGAGCTAGCATGATTGCTCAGGAATTCTGGGAGTTGAAGTCCACAAGTCATAGAAGAGCCAATTTAGCCTATTCCTGCCCTAGTTGTAGAGAGTTTAATCCTAAAGCTAATCCCTATTAACTTGTGCACTACTGTTTCTGTCCCCTTTTGTTTCACTTTAGTGAAGCACCAAGTGGGTAAAGATTAAAATGCTTAGTAATTTTAGGCTTAAATGCTATTGTGCCTTGTTTTTTTTAAAAAAAATTGCCTGAGGGTTCAAAAATTGTCAACTAAACTAAATTACTCCCATTTTACTGAAACTTAAATATTGGAGATAACAGAACAGTGTATTACTGTAATGCAAATTAATATCTGCCTTTGGAAATATAGCATTAAAACAGTTTTTTTCAGAGCTCCACATATGATTTCTAAAAATGTTTGTAGAGCATTTTAATTGATAATCTGTGCAATATAACAAAACATTGCAATAATTATATTTAAATATACAATAAAAGATATAGTGCTTTGTAAACGTCATTATCTTAGGTACTTTTCTAGAGTACAGTATTTGAAAATGGGAAAATAGCAATGTCACTGTAGAATAGTAGTTAAAGCATTGGATTAAGAGTGGGGAGCTGCTATCTGTCTTGTCTGATAAAATTGTTCTACATCTAATAGTTCTTCAATAACAACTTTTGAACATAGTCTATACATGGAAGCAGTTGTCATTAGTGATATTGTTGATATTGTAGCTAATATTTTCTGAATAGTACCTATGGCTACAGAAACATACTTTGGTACTGCCCTCCTTTCTCTCAGCCCAACTTACCATACTTCCCTGGATTGTTGTTTTGAGTAAAAAAGGAAGAAATATAGGATACTTTGAGCTCCTGTCTAATAAACTACAAAATAATAACTTGGTAAATAATAAATACATATTGTTTCATTAACATTGTACAAGTATATATATTTCTTATAATTTTACAGGAAAATAAAATTTCCATTTGGTCTGTTGGAGATTTTGCAGGCTTGGTCCCAAATGGCGAATATCATGGAGAACCACATTTGCTTTGTGATATCCAGCATAGTGGTGATGTTATGGATATGCAGGTAAAAATTGTTTCAATACTTTTTAAGATGTTCAAGACATGCATTATCTTTGCTTTAGAAGCTTTAAGATATTACGCACATTAAAGCAAGTTTCCAAATTCTTTTTGCCATTATAATTAATATATACATACTCACATAAAAATACAAAAATGTATTACCATACTAAATATTTTTTCACTAAGGATAAAATCATTTATTGTATTAACATGTTAGATTTCCTCCTTCACTCTAGTTTTTGGATCAGGAGAGAATTGTTGCTGCTTCATCTAATGGGAGTGTGTCCATTTTCCGACATCATCCAAATAATCAGGTAAATGGTATTTATTTTCATTATCAGATAAATAGTGTAAAGGCTACCTATACAAGCAAACTTAAATTTAAACTAGATAAACACTATCTGAACTGTGAAACCTACATCTTTCCTCTTTGGCAAATGCTTTGTTCAAAAAATACCTTTCACAGTTTTATTTTCTATATTCATTATTTATTTTGCAATTCATTAGTTCATGTAAAGCCTTATGGAAGCAAAGCTGAATTTTTGTCTAGAAAAATTGGGTAGTCCGGTATTATTATATTGTACACTGCCATGGAGCCATTTTTTTCCTAAAATAAAGTTTTCCTGTCTTTGAAATTTGCTGTATAAAAGTTTTATTTATTTAATTCTGCAGCCAAGTTGTTCTGAATCCTCAAAGAATAATATAGACATATAAAATTTCTAATAGGACAATGTTAATATAACTCTAAAAAAGCAAAACTATAAACTGTTTTACAGTTGGTCCTACTGAAAACAAAAGGCTTTATCAGCAAAGGTATGGCTTTGAGTTGACTACATAGAGAATTATTTTACCTCTGATAGAAAGTGAATTACAGTTAATTGTTTTACAGTATTTTGTGTGTGTGTGTTTCGTGGGTTTCAAACAATTCTGACTTGGGATTTCAAAGTGCATTGTAAATGTCTACAATTGAATTGAATAGTCTGAAATACTTAGTTATTAGAAAAAGGGGGTTCTGGTTTTCCATAAGTTTATTGACCCAAGCAGAATAATCGAGAGCTACATACTATTGTAAATCATTATTGTAGTTGTGAAAATGCAATAAATCTCCCAAATATATTATTTTTCATATAATATACAAATTGTATTTTTATGAAGCTTATATTCTATTATTTCAATTACAGTGGTACCTCAAGATACGAACCTAATTGGTTCCAGGGGGAGGTTCGTAACACGAAAGGTTCGTAAGACGAAACATTGTTTCCCATAGGAAACAATGTAAAGTCAATTAATCCGTGCAACAACAAACAAAAAAAACCGCAAAAAAACGCTGCCGCCCGGCTATCACCTTTTAAAACAGCCCGGGGGCTGTTTTAAAAGGTGACAGCCGGGGGGGGGGCCTTCCCAGCAGCCTCCCGAACCCGGAAGTTCGGCAAAAGTTCAGGGTTCGGGAGGCTCCGGGCCGCATTCGCCTTCCTCCGCCACCACCAGCATCCAGCTCTTCCTCCGCTTCTCCCTTCTCTACAAAATGACAGCCTGGCGGCGGCCTGGATGCCAGGACGAGGACGGAATACGGGAGAAGGAGGGAGGCAGAGTCCACGCTTTTCTTTCTTTGGCTAATTGGCCAAAGACGTTCCCAGCCCAGCGGCGCTTTTACATTGATCCCTTTCTCTGGCCACTTAGCTCTTCCTCCGAAAGGAAAGCGTGGAGGCTGCCTCTCTCCTCCCGTATTCCGCCCCCCTCCAAGCCGCATTCGCCTTCCTCCGCCACCACCAGCATCCAGCTCTTCCTCTGCTTCTCGCTTCTCTACAAAATGACAGCCGGGCGGCGGCGCGGAGGCTGGCAGCGGCGGGGGTGCGTGGAAGAGGTCCTCCCGTATTCCGCCCCCCTCCAAGCCGCATTCGCCTTCCTCCGCCACCACCAGCATCCAGCTCTTCCTCCGTTTCTCGCTTCTCTACAAAATGACAGCCGGGCGGCGGCCTGGAAGCTGGGAGGGGGGTGGAATATGGGAGGAGAGAGGCAGTCTCCATGCTTTTCTTTCGGCGGAGCAAGAAGCAGAGGAGGAGCTGGATGCTGGTAGTGGCGGAGGAAGGCGAATGCGGCTTGGAGGCTGGGAGGGGGGCGGAATATGGGAGGAGAGATGCAGCCTCCATGCTTTTCTTTCGGCGGAGCGAGAAGCGGAGGAAGAGCTGGATGCTGGTGGTGGCGGAGGAAGGCGAATGCGGCTTGGAAGCTGGGAGGGGGGCGGAATATGGGAGGAGAGAGGCAGCCTCCATGCTTTTCTTTCGGCGGAGCGAGAAGCAGAGGAGGAGCTGGATGCTGGTGGTGGCGGAGGAAGGCGAATGCGGCTGGGAGGCTGGGAGGGGGGAGGAATATGGGAGGAGAGAGGCAGCCTCCATGCTTTTCTTTCGGCGGAGGAGCTAAGTGGCCAAAGACGTTCCGCCCCCCTCCCAGCCTCCAAGCCGCATTCGCCTTCCTCCGCCACCACCAGCATCCAGCTCCTCCTCTGCTTCTCGCTCCGCCGAAAGAAAAGCATGGAGACTGCCTCTCTCCTCCCATATTCCGCCCCCCTCCCAGCTTCCAGGCCGCCGCCCAGCTGTCATTTTGTAGAGAAGCGAGAAGCGGAGGAAGAGCTGGATGCTGGTGGTGGCGGAGGAAGGCGAATGCGGCTTGGAGGGGGGCGGAATACGGGAGGACCTCTTCCACGCACCCTCGCCGCCGCCAGCCTCCGCGCCGCCGCCCGGCTGTCATTTTGTAGAGAAGCGAGAAGCGGAGGAAGAGCTGGATGCTGGTGGTGGCGGAGGAAGGCGAATGCGGCTTGGAGGGGGGCGGAATACGGGAGGAGAGAGGCAGCCTCCACGCTTTCCTTTCGGCGGAGGAGCTAAGTGGCCAAAGACGTTTCGCCCCCCTCCCAGCCTCCAAGCCGCATTCGCCTTCCTCCGCCACCACCAGCATCCAGCTCCTCCTCCTCTTCTCGCTTCTCTACAAAATGACAGCCGGGCGGCGGCGCGGAGGCTGGCCGCGGCGGGGGTGCGTGGAAGAGGTCCGTGGGAGAACTGGGGGGAGCCACAGCCACCGCCCCGTGGAAGGGACCTGGCTGGGAAGCTCCCGAAGGTGATCTTTGCGGGGGGCCCCAGGAGAGCAAGCAGCAGGCGCCGCCTCCAGCCTCCGTGCCGCCGCCCAGCTGTCGTCTTGTAAAGAAGCGAGAAGAGGAGGAGCTGGATGCCGCTGGTGGTGGAGGAAGGCGAATGTGGCTGGGGGAAAGGCAGGCGGTCCAGCGCTTCACCTGCCTCCCAGCCAAAAGGCAAAGCCGCGCAGCTCCACAGCCGCCGAAGAACTGCCTCCTGCCTGCCCCCGCTCTTCTGCCGACCACAGGCGATGGGTGGGACAGAGGGGCGGGGTTAAGCCTCCTTCGGCGGCTGTGGAGCTGCACGGCTTTGCCTTTTGGCTGGGAGGGCAGGCGAAGCGCCGGAACTCCTGCCTTTCCCCCAGCCAAAACCCCAAATGTCTCCGCCGCAGGAGGCACCCTCGCCCCTCGCCCGTGGCCGGCAGAAGGCTGTTTTAAAAGGTGACCGCCGGGCTGGGGGGGCTTCCCAGCACCACCCCGAACCCGGAAGTTCGGCAAAACTTCGGGGTTCGGGAGGTTGCTGGGAAGCCCCCCAGCCCAGCTGTCACCTTTTAAAATAGCCGTGCGGCTTCCCAGGAGCCTCCAAACGCCGAACGCGGAAGTTCGGGTTTGGCGTTCGGCTTCGGGAGGCTCCTAGAAAGCCGCGCGGCTATTTTAAAAGGTGACAGCCGGGCTGGGGGGCTTCCCAGCAACCTCCCGGACCCCGAACTTTTGCCGAACTTCCGGGTTCGGGGTTCGGGGGGGTGCTGGGAAGCCCCCCAGCCCAGCGGTCACCTTTTAAAACAGCCGGGCGGCTTCCCAGGAGCCTCCGAACGCCGAACCCAGAAGTTCGGGTTTGGCGTTCGTAACTCGAAAAACGTTCGTAAGAAGAGGCAATTTTTTTCTGAACCCCGGGTTCGTATCACGAGTTGTTCGTAAGACGAACAACTGTATTGCATAATTTTATACTACCAGTAATTTGTATATAATACATCATTGTGTAATGTATAGTCTGAAGTAATACTTTGCTTGAAGCAACCTTGTAATTTAACTTTTTGTGCAATTAATGGGTAGTTTGATTATTTTTTTCTTATATTTTAGACTCTTTCCATAAAGCAGAAATGGGAACAAGCACATTATTATGATCACTCCTGGGGAAGTGCATCATGTACTGGGATCATCTGCAATAGCCCTGAAATTTTTAGTATTGGAGAAGATGGTAGAATAAACATGTTCACCACTGACCGGAAGGAAGCTGTACGTTCTATAGGTAGGCAAATAATAAATCTAATAATGAAGCCATAAATATATGCCAGCATTTTGCTATAAGATATCTTACAAGTTTTTCCAAACTGCTCAGAAAAGAGAAATATCCGTTTGTTTGTTTGTTTGTTTGTTTGTTTGTTCGTTCGTTCATTCGATCGATCGATTGCTTTATTTCCTTTTAGCAGGAATTCAATTTCCACGGTATAAATTTGGAAACCAGAGTTATTTTATTGGGATAACAAATCTCATCACATTTTAAAATACTAGAAAACTTTACTAAATTGAATGATATGTGGACATTCCCAAGAAAATTAGATGGCAACAGCTTCCATGAATAGAATTTCAACTGTGGGAGCTGCTTCCACCTAAATTTCAAACAATTCTGTACTTGTGCCCATCAGATTCTAAATCCACTTAGTATGGTGTTCTATGCTTAAAGGAAGGGTTTTTTTGTGGAAGGTAGCTTTCTATTTTTCAGTCTTATATGTTGATTGGACAGAAAATACTGTATCTTAAATCTTCATTCTAAAGAATACTGTATAATTTCATTCACAGAGATTATGTGAAAAGAATACACAAATACTTTAAAATTTTGTGAATTGTCCCTATTGACATTGTAAATCTAATCTTTTGAAAATAGCATTATTTTCTCAAATGAGCACTTACTGCTGTATTGTGATTTATTGGAAAGGGTGCTATGTATTGTACACTTTAAAGTGTTTGCTGTTAGGGCAATTGATTTCTACCTGAATCCTTTGTTGCATTAAAATTCACACGTATAGTTGGTGCAAAGAAATGGTGATCGTGCTCAAATTAAAGTCAGTATGTCACAATGCTGTACTTGCTAAATTATTTTATTCTATAATATGGCAGTGTCACCAAATCTTGATAATTTTTTATAGAGGCATTGTTAAGTATGAATGTTTCTTTTAATTTCTCATAGATAATGCTGATAGCAGTACACTCCAAGCAGTGACTCGACTTCGTACAACAGAGATTCTGACAGTCAATTCCATTGGTCAGCTAAAAATATGGGACTTCAGACAGCAAGGAAATGAACCTTCACAAATATTTTCATTGTAAGCATTTTGCTTTCATCTAAAAAGCTCTGAGGAAGCCAAATAGTTATACGATAGGGATGTGCAAAATGCCTGCATAGCTGATATTAGGCAGTCTATTTAAACTGAAATATGTGTTTTGGATGTTTTGTTCCAGATGTAAAATGAAATAAGACTGTTTTAATCTGGGTAACACTTATTTAGATGAGAGTGAGAAAAAGACAAGGATGTCATATCTAGTTATGGGGAAGTGAAGGAGAGAAAAGAAAACGCTGCTAAGTCAGGCAAATCACCCAAAGGGATACAAACCATGCCAGTGGCAGCCCAGGAGACAAGAGCATAGGAAAACAATGGGGAAATCTAGAGGCTGGAAATTTGCCAGATTGAAAGCTCTTAAAGGAGAGAGGTGGTACAGACCAACTTTGCCTATTTAAAGTGACTCTGGGATCCTTCTGGATTTTACTTCAGCTAAAGCTCAGAACAACCAAAAACTTCTGATTTTATTTCTGTCACAATGTGGCAGTCTCATACTTTTCAGCAGAAATGTTGAGGGCATGACAGTTTGTACATACTTCCAGAATTTTAAATAGTGTTTGACTACAACCTTTGTGATTTCTTAATGGTTTTTTTCTATGCAGGACAGGGGAAAGAGTACCACTACATTGTGTCGATAGGCATCCCAATCAACAACATATTGTTGCTACAGGTAGTCAAGATGGAATGTTGAGCATTTGGGATGTAAGACAAGGCAGCATGCCAGTTTCCTTACTAAATGCTCATCAAGCAGAATGTAAGTGCCTAAACAAACAGAATCACAATTCTAATGTAGTAACAACTAGGGGAACAGTCGTTCATCACATTGACACATCACCTGTGCTTGAAAAAAATATCTTATTTACCGCCCTTCTCACTACAAAGCAAACTATGAGTAAAAGATGGGAGGGGGAATGAGCAGGATGCACAGCAGATAGGTGGGATCTACTTTTAGTCCATTGGGGCCCAGGCCAATTGGCAGAGCCCAGTTTTCAGGCTCTTAGAGAAAGTTAAGAGGGTGATATATTCATATATTCACTTGGGGCAAAAGGTATGTTTATTTATTTATTTGTCAAACAATTTTAGGGTGGTAATTTGTACAAATAAAACATTAGATAAGTAATTATAAAATGTAACAAAAGAAGACAATAGGACAGGGACGGTAGGCACAGTGGTGCGCTTATGCACGTCCCTTACAGACCTCTTACAATGGGGGAGAGGTCAATTGTAGAGAGTCTAAGGTTAAAGGTTTTGGGGTTAGGAGTAGAAACCACAGAATCAGGTAGTGCATTCGAGGCGTTGGTTACTCTGTTGCTGAAGTTGTATTTTTTGCAGTCGAGTTTGGAGCGGTTGACATTTAGTTTAAATCGATAGATAGTGCTCTTATGGACTCTGCCAGCCAGAAATCCTTGACAAATGGGACCAATAGCATGTCTCCTCTGCTGACATGGGTGGGGTGGGTTTATCACATTGGGGTGAGATGAATTGAGTAACTTGGACCCATGCCATGCAAGCCTTTAAAGTTAATAACCCATACCTTGTATTGCACATGAGAGCAAACTGGCAGTTAGTGCAGTTCACAAACAATGGTGTAACATAGGCCACACTATGGGCTACAAAGACTGCCCATGCTGTTGCAGTTTGCAGAAGCTAAGGCTTTAGAATGCTCTTCCAGGGTACCCTGATTTGAAGTGCATTGCAGTAGTCCAAGAGTTAGATGATCAGGGCTTCAGTGACTAAGCGCAGGGAGATCAGGGCTTCAGTGACTGAGCGCAGGGACTCCTGATCCAGAAAAATCCACAACAAATTTGTACAGAGGCTTTGATTGCCATCTGCTCTTTGAACAGGAGTTGTGAGTCCAGGAGAACCCCCAAGTTGCAAACAGGGTCTATCTGGGGTATTACCACATGTGTACTTGTGTATAAATGTATTTGTGCATGTATATAAATGTGTTTTGATGGCTTAATTAGAATTTTAATTCAAAGATGGTCAAAAAATGCTGATTTAGTTGACATACTGACCTGAGTCCTGGTTTGTTTAAATCCATTTAAATGTGGTTTATTTAACAATCTGCTAAGGACTAAACCAAATGATGATACCATATTTGGAAATGATTATTATTCTTAGTCTAAAGCAACGGTCCAAAACTCCCTGGCCATAGATCAGAACCTGTCCATGAACTGGTCCGTGAAAACGAAGTTTCATCTGCGCATATGCAGAATCTAGGTTGTGCATGAAATGAAACTATCTCTGGAAGCCAAACTGATCCCTTGTGCCAGAAAGGTTAGGGGCTGCTGGTCTATTGGACTCTTAAGAAAGAAGTAATATAAGCATTGAACAATTTCAAGATGTCATGTGCTAACAAAATATAGAAATATGCTAATAGAATAACTTGGGTGTTGTTTTTCATATATTGCTAGTTTACATTTCTGTACAAAATTACTTTTAAACATGTGCTACCATAATGTTGAAATGTAAACAACTTTTTAAAAATGTTCTACCGTTGCATATTATATTTGGCATTATTTTCTTTTACAGTATGGGAAGTACACTTTCATCCTTCCAATCCTGATCATTTGTTCACTTGTTCAGAAGATGGGTCTCTGTGGCATTGGGATGCTTCCTCTGATGTGACCGAAAGAAAATCTTTTCTTCATACAAGTAAGATATACCCAAACTTTGATTAACCAAATACTGTAAGTATTTCATGCTGCTTGCAGACTAGCATAGAAATAGCAACTTTTCTGGGTACATTGTTGGCCAGTATTGCTACAGTTAACTTAAATATCTCTTGTATTTCTAATGTAAAATGCTTTCATGTACTATATAGAGTTTTTCCATGCTGCCCACATTCACCACTACAGATTTTTGCAATAGAGGAAATGCACATAAATATTAGAATGATTGCTTTTAGATTAGTAACTAATAAGGCTGTGCATTTTGTGCACAGAAATTCAGATTCAAAGGGTAAGTATAATTTGAAATTTGCATCTGTTGGGAACTTTTGTATCTTTTCCTGCAATTATGCACCAATTGCACAAACCAAGATGAGGCTGCTTGAAAATGCTATATGCATACCCACATTTTGCAAGGAGCCCTGGTGATGCTGTAGTTAAATGGACTTCAATCCTGGCAGGACTAAAGGTTGACTTAGCCTTCCATCTTTCCAAGGGGGTTAAAATGAGGACCTATATTGTTAGGGACAATAGGCTGACATTATAAACCACCTAGAGAGTGCTATAAAACACTATGGTTGGTATACATATCTAAGCGCTAATGCTAGTGCTGTTTTAGCCCTCAATTCGATATCTACATAGTTTTAATAATAGCCTAACTTGAAAGAAAAGACAGCGAACATGATTAAAAATATTCCAGAGCAGCAAAATGTAAACTATTTTTGACAAATGGTAAACCCAAGTTCTTTAACAATATAGTGTATACTTTGATATTTGCCTTACATTTAAATAATTCTTATATTTTTCCTGAAAATAACAATAAAATATTTCTGTATTTTATTTTAGGCGGAAGGAATACTTCATTTCTACCTCATTCTACGGCTAATCAGTCCATAATTAGTGCATGGTTGAACAATGATCCTACTAAAGATCGCATTGAGATTACAAATTTAAGTTCATATTCAACTTTATCAATAAACAGTTTAGATGTGTTAGGATCATTTCTTGTGTATGGAACTGATACAGAATCTATTTTTGTTAAGAAGGACCTCTTTGTATAGCCCTAATTTTCCCCAAATAATGCTGTTCTGTAAATTTGAATTCTTTTTCTAAAAATTGTAGCCTGTAACATTCTCTAGAATCATATTTAAACTAGGGTCATACCGTAATTTGGAATACAACTGAATGTAATTCATGTTAGCTTAAGCTTTTTAAGTAAACATTTCTGTGGTTCTTCAACAGTACTGTTTATAATAAAATTTTTCTATTTATGCACTGTTTATTGTAATTACTTAATTACATTGTCTTTAGTTTTAAAATATTATTTCAACTATTCTCCAATACAGATGAATTAATTACAAGTTCTTCAATGCTCATATTAAGTACAGTATTAACAAACCAGCCCAAGTATTTCCCTTGGGAATTTTGTGTGTGTGTGTGCGACGCTTAAGATTGCATTTTTATTTGAAATATTTTTCAGTGATACTGGAATAATTTTTTAAAAATCCCACTTTATTCAATTGTCACCATTCTGCTCTTTTCTGTATACAGATAGTCCTCCACTTACAATGGCAATTGGACTGAAATTGCTGTCACCAAGTGAGGTACAGTAATTGTAAACTTTATGTGGCAGTATTGCTTACTGATGGTAGTCCTGGTTGTCATAATCCCAGGGCTGTGTGGGTTAAATGGGAACAGGTGGGAAGTACAATGGGAGCATTTCAAGGGTGGGCTCTTTACCTTCCAACCGGTATACTGCATGTGCATCGCAAAGTTTCATACGCATTGTCCCCTTGCGCAGTTTTACTTCTGCGCATGCATAGAGGGACGATTTTCCTTTTGTGCATGCACAGAGCAAAAAATCACCAAAAATAAGAAAAAAAAGATGGTGGCACGCACAGCACCGGAGCTGTCGCACCAAATTTCTGCAATCAGGTTGCAGGTAGGTGCTATGGAGCATAGTGGACCAGCAGACGCCACAGGTGGGCCAGGCGAGAGTTGGCAGTGGCTGCACAGGTTGCTGCAGTCACACACAATGGAGGATTGCTTGCTACAGAATACAAGCTCATTGGGTCTTATGCTCCATGGCAGCTTCCTTCATAGAAAAAAAGCAACAAGAATGACTTAACTGGGATGACCTGAAAGTTTCCCTGCCAGCTTTCCCCATTGACTTGGCTTGTGGGAAACTGGCAGGTAAGATCATTAAATGACAATCGCGTATAACTACAATCCCGTATATCACTGTAACATTCACAAGTCAGGCACCTGAGTTCATGTCATCATCGGAATGCTGCAATAGTCAAAAAGTATATGCACCATCAACAGTTGCTTTCTGGGAGATAGGCCATATAAATTTGATTCATTAATAAACTTCAAGAACCAGTTGCAAGACCATCTTTTTCAGGATCACTGTAACATCGAATGGACATAAGGCAAGAGTTACTTGCTTTTGGGAGTGACAATGGGAAAGTTTCGTTCTAGGAGTGAAAGAGATACACTTAAGAGGGGAAGGGGGAGATTTCTTAAAAATCTCTACACTACAGGCATGCACAGTGTGTCCTGGATCTAAGCTACATTTTCTTGTTGAAACCTCGGAGGATCCCAAAGGTGGTGGGTTTTTTTTTCAAAAGGCAACTGAACTTTCTGGTTTTTCTTTGAGGACATTTTGCTTCTCATCCAAGAAGCTTTTTGGACAAGAAGAGAAATGTCTTCAAAGAAAAACCAGAAAGTCCAGTTGCTTTTTGGAAAAAAAAAAAAAACCACATTGGGACAACCACGACCTGTATGACTGAGAATCTCCATAAATCAGAGGTCCTCAAATTTGACAACTTTAAGACTTGTGGACTTCAATTCCCAGAATTCTCCAGCCAGCTTAATGATTCCTTTTGCCTCTCCCCCCAACCCAGGGCCATTTCCAAGGCAGTTAATTAATTTTTTCATAGCCAACAAACTATACAGTATTCTGTATGTTAACATATTTTCATATTCAGCAAAAATATGTTATATACATGCACATATCTATCTATCTGTCTATCGAGAATTATGGGAGTTGAAGTCCACAAGTCTCAAAGCTGCCAAGTTTGAGGACCCTTGCCATAAACAAACCTTGGGGATGAAATTGAAGGATAAATATGCATCGCAGGGGTGGTGTTGGAGTTCTTAGAGTTAGACACACTTGGCCCAAACAGTAAATGTGACTCATTTTGACATAACTAGCCAACCTCTCCAAACGTAACCACGAGCAAAGTTTAACCTCCGATTCTCTTATTCCCCTGCCTGACGCATGCATACGCCGACAGTCTCACCTGGACATTTAAAAACCCTAGTTTTACAACATTGAAAAGCAACCAGAAAGAAGAGACATTTCCCCTGAACGTATCTTTTTTTGCTTTTTGGACCACATGCTGCACATTATCCTGAGACGTGATAGGTTTAATTAGATTTATTATTAGAGTTGGAAGGGACCTTGTAGGTCATCTAGTCCAACCCCTACTCAAGTGGGAGTCCCTATGCTATTTCAGACAAATGGCAATCTAATGTCCTCTTGAAAGTCTCAAGTGTTGCAGCTCTTACAACCTCGGCAGGCAAGCTATTTCACTGGGTTGATCGTTCTCACCGTCAGAAAGTTCCTCATTTCCAGTTTGAATCTCCTTGGTCAGCTTCCATTCGTTATTTCTCAACTGGCCTTCTGGTGCCTTGGTGGTGCAGTGGCTACAGTGCAATACTGCAAGTTTCTTCTGCTGATCACCGGTTGCCAGCAGTTTAGCAGATCGAATCTCAGTAGGCTCAAGGTTGACTGAGCCTTCAATCCATAGTTCCCTCTAAGCTGAGCAGTGAGCAATCGCTCACTTAAAAATCATCATCAACTCAGAGTTTTCCAAACCTGCCCAGAAGCCGAGGGAAAGAGTGAGAGGGAAGGAGAGAAAGAGGAAGAGAGAGAAACAGATAGAAAAAAGAGAGGAAGGAAAAGAGAAAGAAAAAGAATGGGAGTAAGGAAGAGAGAAAGAAAATCAAAATCTAGTTTGAAACTAGCTCAACTATTTAAGTGGCATTTTGATATTGATAGAGTTGCCCTATTATGAGATCACTGTTATAGACACACAGTACAGTGTTTTATTTTGAAATTCTCTGAGGCAAAACAGGGTGGGTTTTTTATTTATTTGTTTGTTTGTTTGTTTATTTATTATTTCTGTGCCGCCCAGTCCCGAAGGGACTGCCGCTCAGACACTATACTTTTCCGCCCACCCCAAAAAAAAATTAGAGGGAACACTGCTTCAATCCTTCCAGGGTCGGTAAAATGATGAGCGAGATTGTTGGGGACAATATGCTTACAATATGCCAACAAGATTTTTATTTGGTTTGCTTTAGAGGGCTATGAAGCAATATGGGTCATTCTTTGTCAAGTGAACCATGTGAAATTGAAGCCTTATTTGAAAAGAAACCATCACAAAAACAACATACATTGCTCAAAAAAATAAAGGGAACACTCAAAGAACACATCCTAGATGTGAATGAATGAAATATTCTCATTGAATACTTTGTTCTGTACAAAATTGAATGTGCTGACAACAAAATGAAATTGATTGTCAATCAGTGTTGCTTCCTAAGTGGACAGTTTGATTTCACAGAAGTTTGATTTACTTGGAAATATTCTGTTGTTTAAGTGTTCCCTTTATTTTTTTTGAGCATTATATGATAGAAAAATGTGCTCTTTCTAATGAAATAAAAATGAAGATGATTGAAGGTGAGAAAACAGAGAGCAGAGAAAAAACTTGCTTTCTAAGGAAGATGATTGAAGGTGATGAAACAAGCTCTCTGTTTTCTTACCTTCAATCATCTTTATTTTTTTTCATTAGAAAGAGCACGGTTTTTTTTCTATCACATGTGTTGTTTTTGTGATTGTTTCCTTTCAAACAAAGCTGCAAAAATCAGTCAAGTGCACAACTGGTCCACTTGACAAAGAACGACCCGTCTATAAATCTAAATGCTTATTGCTATTGGAAAACAGCCTGACCCCATTCTCTCTCTGGTATCTCCTCAAGTATTGGAACGCTGTTTATCATGTCACCCCATGTCCTTCTCTTTGCCAGACCGGCGAAGGTTTCCTCAGCCAGAGTAGGAGACGCAGTACCGACGCAGGAGACCACCACACGCCGAGTTGACCGCATTAAAGCCGAAGTACAACCCTAGCCTTTCTCCGCATTTTGCAGAAGATTTCTTAAAATTGCTATTCCCGGAACCCTTTTACGCCCTCCCTCCGTCCCTCCCTCGCGAAGCGCTCCGGGTTTTCGCATTCCGAGCTGCGCGGGGCCGGGCGGGGGGGTGTTGAGGAGGAGGAGAAAGAACAAGCCGGCGGAACCCGCAAAGGAAGTCGGGAAAAGGTGTATTTTTTTTTAATATCCGGGAATCTCGGGCGACAAACCCACCGAGAAAATGGCGGCCCGGAATTGAAACCCCCCCTCACAAAAAAAGGGGGGGGATAGAAATTGAGGGGGGAGGGGAGAGCCGGGACGTTTTAGGCTAAAACCGTTGTAGCTGTCGCTGGGGAACTCCCGTCGTCGGTCGTCGTCACTACTTTCCTCCCGTTTGCTGGGCTTGAGGCGCTGTCACCACAGCCTTCTCCACCTCCCAGGCAGGTGGGTAGATGGGTTTGCTGCTCGGGCTCCGCCTCAGGGAAAGAAAAATTGGTGGCTCGTTAATGAGGGAAAGGCCTCGGAGACGGGGCACGCCTCGGCCTAAGTAGTTTTATGACACTCGGTCCGCTTTGACGGGTATCGTTCCCGACTCCTTTGTGTTTTTTTACCCGCTCGGGTCGCTTCGTTGAAGCGTCCCCACTTAAACGGCGAACGCCTGGCCTTCCCCTGTACTATCCCTCATGCCTAAACCGCGTCTTGTAGGGTTTTGAATGAGCTTTTTTCCTCCTTTTTTTTAAATATTTGCCGTTTATTTTCTTCATTTGCTTATTGCGGTTGATTTGATTTTTGAAACGACGGAGGTCTATCCCAGTTTGGGGGGAGGGCAATCACCTGATGTTCACTGTTACGGTGAATAGTTTTAAGAGGTTTTTTTTTTTTGTAAGGTTGTCCTTAGCGTAGTAAAGTTAACACGAAAAGTGTTAAGTGTTTATTGTATTTTTTAATTTTTTAAAAAAAGATTTGTATTGAAAATATTAAAAAGAAAACTGACATATGCAAAAAGAAAGCAATGCATCAAAACAACAAAACAGAAAAACATACACACACACACTTACACTTTTATGCACACACACATATATTTATACATTTGTAGGTACAACATCTTACAACTTTACATGTTTGAACTATAAAAAAGAGAAGCATCACAATTCTATTGTAACTTCTGTTCATACTTCGGTATTCATTATCAAACTTGTGTAGTTATACCTATGTTTATTGTTTACAGAAGGCTTCTGATGTGCTTGTTTTAGTTATGAATTTTACCAAATTTCATAATATGTGCTTTTGAATATTATAATGGTCCAATTCTTGTCTTGATAATAAAATAGGCCATTGTATCCCCTAGAAAAAGGATGCGAAAGAAAAGGGGAAGTAAATGAATTCAGGTATATCAGCCCTATTCAAAAGAGAATAAAAGTAACATTTGCAAAACATGGTGCTCAGTTGTTTTAGTTCAGGTGTTTTTTTTTCTGGTTACTTAAATATGTCTAAATGATACTGTTTAACAACTCTTCCAAAAGCAGATTGTAATAGTATTAGTTTTGTCCTGCAGATTCATAATATTCCACTGACATATGTTTTTCAACTTTTGTCATTGCTTCATATTTTCTTTTTAACAATGCAGTCTTTGGCTTGTATATTCATAAGTGCCTCATTGTGTAGACTTAGCTCTAATAGACTTGGAGCACAAATAGTTTTTAAAGTAACAGATTAATGTGTAATAATATATTTATTATATTATTGACCATAATATATTTATGGTTCACTTCATCAGCTGTATGGTTGCAGAAGATTAACTCATTATATGAATTAGGCAGCCATATAAATTATGTAAATAAATCAATGAATAAAATTATGTGAGATTATCTACCAAATTATGTTTATAGGATTTATAAGATTGTTTATAGAATTGTTGATTGAACTATTCTGTAGATATTTCATTATTTTTATTTTAATGCTGCCAAAGTCCAACTGATTGGATGATTTTCAGTGCAGGTAAATAATACATGAATAACACTGGACAGGCACAGTGTGAATCGTTATCTAATTCCAGCTTAGTTCAGTATAGGAAGCACTAGGTTGTATTCATTATTGGTTACAAATTTGGAGGCAGATGTGACTTTCTTCCTTGTTTCCGATCTATTTGCTCTCTTTTTATGTAGTGAGTTTGCATGCTTAAAGGGGAGAAATTCTGTCTTCTTGCCACTACTGTTCATTCCAGCCACTATTTGTTCACCCTGAAGACTAATGAATATATATTGAAAAGGAAAACAAACAGCAGAGTATCCTATTTTTGTAAACTAGAGAATAACATTTTTTACTAAGCAGTTTTTAGAATATTTACAATGTACAGTACAGAGGTTTAGCTTTAAAATACCTTAATTTAATTATAACAGTATGCTGCAATAGAGTTAGGCCTCGGTACACCTGATATCTGAGATGTGAACTAGATGGCATTTGATATCTGCCTGTTTTTGATATGTGTATTTGATATCTGCATGTTTCATTATTCTATCATTTTATTCATGTTTTAAATTAGTAACCTTCTATAAGAGTACGTATAGCCAATTTGAGCTAAGAATAAAATAACTTTAAAAGGTATTATTTATGTATTTGTAAAAAAAATAGAGAACAAAATGTTTATTAGAAATTTATCTTATCATTTGTTTATGTAAACATTTAAGATAAAACCAATTTACCTTAAAGTTTTAGCATTATAATAACAAGGTGCATTCAAGAACATTTTCGATATATTAAGGATTGCATTTTGAGAAAGCTTTTTTTATACCCTAGTTTTCAGTACAGTATAAAGCAGGGGTGTCAAACTCATGGCCCATGTGCTGGCTGCGTCATGTGCTAGTCCTGGTCACCCCCATTTTAGTAAAGGGGGGGAAGTTGTGATATCTTGTGATGACATGTTGTATCAAGTTTGACACCCCTGGTATAAGGTAAAAATACTGAATTGACACTTGAATTACCTTGTAATTTTGTTATAATTTCTGATGGAGGTTGAGCAGAAACATCATCATTATATTGAATCATAGTTTATCTCTTTTAAAAACTTCCACTGAGTTTTTTTAATTAAACTATTAATTCATGGGAATCTCTGCAATGTAGATTTGATACATTGGGATTTACTTATTTATTTTTATTATCTAAATCTCCCCTTTCTATCCAGAGAGCATGCAGATAAACTAAAAAATATAAATAAAACAGTTAAAATGTCATAAAATGTGTTTAAACTATTAAAAACAATACAAACTGAAATGTATTCTCTCAATAGAAAGAGGTAAAAAGATACATACAGACACTATGTATCAAAACAATTCATTGAAGTCCCTTACTCTCTAAGCATAATAGTGAAGGCCTTCTCTTATATTTCTTTCAAGTGATGAAATGACTGTCTTAGGGATTATGTTTTTCTCATCTCTTTTGGAAAGTAAATGAAAACTTTTTTTTCTTTTCTCTCTTTACCTTTACCTTTAATAATAATAAATTACAATGTACTGAATTGTTTTGTTACTGTTGTAACTGTTACAAGATTCTGATGGTTGGTACTATCTCCCAGAACTAAAATGAAAGAGTTATATCAGAAGGAGAATGCTTCCTAATACAGTGATCCCTCGATTTTCGCTGGTTCAAACTTCGTGAAACGGCTATACCACGGTTTTTCAAAAAATATTAATTAAAAAATACTCCGCGGTTTTTTTTCTATACCACGGTTTTTCCCACCCGATGACATCATACATCATCACCAAGAGTCACTTCTCTCTCTCTTTCTCTTTCTTTCCTGTCATTCTCTGCTTCAATCATTTTCTCATTTTTCTTTTTTCCTCCCTTTTTCTATCATTTTTCTCTCTCTCTACCTTCCACTCTCCCCCCTCTTGCTCTCTCTCTCTCTTTCTCCCTCTCTCTCTCCCTCTCTGTGAGAACGCCTGCCCCGCCTATCCTGCAGCCCCCTCGCTGATAAGCTGGGACGAAAGCGCTCTCAGCTAAGGGACTGTGAGAGGGGCGAGGCAGGCATTCTCAAAGCGCTCAGAGTGGCTACCGGCCGAATGAGGAGGATGAGAAGCCGTAGCCGCCAGCGCTGCTGCAGGAGGACCCGTGTCCCAAGAAAGCCGGTGAGAGGGGTGGATCAGGCGGGCGGGCGGTAGCGGCGAGGGGGCCGGAGGTGCTGGGGGGGCGGGGGCAGCCGACATTCAAAACAATCTTTGCCGGCCTCCGCACTTTCGTCACTCCCCGCCCCCAACTTCAAGCCCGGCTCCTTGCGCTGCCTTCAAAAAGGGTGCGTGGGGGTAGTTTTTGGCTGTCCATAGCCAAAAATGGTGTTTTTACTTCCGCACCGCTATTTTGTGGAAATTCGACTTTCGCGAGCGGTCTTGGAACGCAACCCCCGCGAAAATCGAGGGAACACTGTGTATGGTAATTGTTGCAGTTGGCTAGTAGTTAGGGATGGAGATGATAGAAATAGAGCAACTGGTTGTTCGCTTTGTAAAGTGATATATCAAAGTAGCAGTAAAATTTATGCAATATAATTACTATGCTCACAGTAATAAAAGAAGTTGCAATTACTAATGCTTTGCTATTAAGTTTAATTTTTGTGTTATCTGTTTTAATAAATAAGCAAACATATATTGAATCTAAGAATACTTCTAATTTGAACATTTATATCACTTTTAAGGATTAAATAAATACTTTCTTGTTTGAGTAATATTGTGTAACATATTCCGTCTCCAGAGAAGTCAAGAACTAGTTTCTTAAACATAACCAATTTCTTGCAAGAAGAGATCTGGTTTGCCAAAAGTAATCAATAGCTATGCATAAATGGATCTGACTTCTTTTGGGAATCTTCAACCAGGTATGGAAAGGTTAAAATGAGTCTTCAATGGAAAGGTGGGAAATGTCTAATGAATTTGGCATGGGTATCTGCAGTGTGTCCTAATAAGTTCGGAGATAGTCTTAATACCCAATTCTTTAATTATTCTAGATTTGGATTGTAAAAGTGGGTTATTTTATTCAGATTGTAAACAGCAAATTTTAAGTAGAAGGGAATTTGATTTCATACCAAATATTCATAAAAATGTAATTTGAGTTAAATTTTCCAATAACATAACAGTATTTTTTAATTCTATTTAGAATGATTTTTATTCTATTCTCTTAGACTTGAATGGATGTATGTACTACTGGAATCAAGATCAAGTATATTGAAAACCTTGGTTAGAAGTTATAAGAGTTCATGAGTCCTCGGAGAGGAGCGGCATACAAATCCAATTAATAAATAATAAATGAAGAGAAGCGAGAAACCAGAGGGACATAGACAAATGAGGCCTAAAACATTTCCTGCCAGTAATTACACTAGCAGCAGCCGGCAGATGTTACAAGAAATACGAGAGAGCCTTAGAAATTTACCGAAGCCTTCGGATGCTGCAAAAGTTGAACAGAATATGGGTAAAATACCAACTGAAGATCCCAGACAAGGTCGAAATCCCCCTAAGTTTGTTACCTACCATAAAGCTTTGCAAGAAATTAGAAATTCTCTACTTCCTTTTGCAAATGAAACAAGTTCTTCAACCAGAGGAACATCAGAAGTTAATCGTCAGATGTTGCAAGATCTGCAAGCTGCTGGATTTGATGAGGTAAAATATAATTCCTAGTGGGATATCAAATAGATAATAGCAAAAAGAAGTACATTCAAAAATGTGTTTAGGATTCTATTGTTTCCTATGCGCATTATTTGAATTTGCTTATTACTCCCAAATTACATTTTTTTTGTATATCATATTCATTTAGACACCCTTCTCCTAGCCATGTAACTGGGTGGCATACGAGAAACTCTGAATAGAGCCTCTTGAAGAATAAATTCAACTGACGCATAATACAAAGTTGAGCAAATTTCTTCTAGCCACCACTGCTCCTTGCTCCCTGAGCAGAAGTCATGAATTTAGGAAAATCCCCAGGTTACACACAGGGCCTGTTTGGGGTAGTGTTACCTCCATCTGGTACCAAAAAAGATAGAGACTTGGAACCTACGGGTCTAAAACCCCAGGTCACTCAGTCTTGTCAGAATTCAATTAAAGCCTACTATTTCCCATCAACACCCTTATATCTTCTATGCACTAGAACAGGGGTCCTCAATCTTGGCAACTTTAAAACTTGTGGACTTCAATTCCCAGAATTCTCCAGCCAATATGATATAGCTGGCTGGAGAATTCTGGAAATTGAAGTCTACATGTCTTAAGTTGCCAAGTTTGAAAACCTCTTCACTAGAATAAGATGTCCATAGCATTGCCTAATTCAACAGCAATGGAGACGTATAATTGGGTACCAGCAGTGTACCATCAGTGTACTGATGGTACCCAATTAGTGATGATATTTCACGCCATGGTGATGCATGAGTTCAACTAGCAGTCTTGGATAGATGTTTAATAGAGAGGGAGCGAGCTCAAACTCCTCCATATAGTAAGGGACAAAGGCGGGATCCCCCTCCCCAATCATAATCAGCTGGAATTGACCCCAAAGAAAGGCAAACCAGCAAAACACCTCCAGTCCTCTCAGTCGATCCATAAGGATACCATGCAGGGGTGGATTTCTCCCGGTGCAATCTGGTGTGCAGCTCTGGTAGTGGCCTGCCAATTGCATTATTTGGGTGTGATGGCTCTGGTGCTGTCTTTGCCGGTCTGTACACGCCACCATCTTTTTTCCCACTTTTTCAGCTCTCTGAGCATGCGCAGAAGGAAAATCATCCCTCTGCACATGCGCGGAAGTAAAATTGCACTAGCGGACACGTGCGTGAGCTTGAAATGTCACGATGCCCACACAGCATACCAGTAGGACAGTAAGAGGAACTTGCCCCGATACCATGGTAAAGGGCATTGAAAACCACCCAGAGATTAAAATGCCATATTTGTATTCTCTCCTTATTTTAAAGTTACTTATGTAGATTAACAAGGGTTATTCAACTGCCACATTAGAAAAAAACACACATACAATTAAAATAATGAGATAATCAGAAATAAGAATCCATTTTATTAAATTTGAATGGATTTTATGCAAATACCATAATAATCGATTATAATATGGTATACTTTAGATATACAGTAAATTTCTACATGTGCAGTTTCTGTTTACATTGTAGGTAGAGATAGAAATAGAATACATATAATAGTAGAATACATATTGTAGTTTTTTCTTGTCTTTTCTGTATCTTTTATTTATGTCTTGGATTTATGTTAATGTACCTGATACTGTTAGTTAATCGGCATTTAATAAAAATTGTGGGGGGGAACTATCTCAAATATATTAATGGGATTTGCTTTTGGGGTGCAAAGTGGAGGTAAAATATAGAATATAGGTTTTTCTTTATAATTTAAGATTCATCCAGCGTGCTAATGTCATCTTGTTTTGTAATGAACACGTTTCCAATGCCATTGATGCTCAGATTATACCAATATTGCATTGCTCAGAATAATAGTACTAAGTCTCTGCATTTTCCATCTAATATTAAATATGGTGTTTCTGGCATTTTTTCCGTTATGAATGATTAACTACCTTATTTGGATTATTTTTTTTGTATACTCTTCCTATCAATAGGATATGGTTGTGCAAGCTCTAAGACAAACGAATAGCCGCAGCATAGAAGCAGCAATCGAATTTATAAGTAAAATGAGTTATCAAGATTCTCGTCGAGAACAAATGGCAGCAGCTGCATCTAGACCCCTTAATGCTTGTCCCAAGCCCCCAGGTATGAACATCCATATACAGGTGAAACTGGAAAAATTAGAATATCTGTATATTAAATTTTCTATATTAGATATTCTATATTAGAATATGTATTCTATATTAGAACTTTTGCACAATATTCTAATTTTTCGAGTTTCACTTGTATACCCTTGGGAAGGAGAAATGGAATTTGTATGTTTTCAAAACCAATGAGAAATAATTTTAAATAAAAGATACTGAAAAATAAACTTTTTTTAACATTTGTAATCAAAATGAAGTTTTTTGTTCCAATGTCATTGGCAAATGTAGTATATTGAAGGGTGAACACCAGTAGCATACAGTAGCATAAAGATATAAAGGTAGTTCTCTGCCTTGTTCTTTTCTCTTCATTTAACCTCTGTTTCTCATTATTTATGTAAAAGAGGTAGAAGGAAGGCAGTAAGGCGAGAAGATTGCTAAAGATATTGTGTGGTGAAGCTCCACAATTAAAGGCTAGTGGCACATATATATTAACATAAAATGAGGCCTGTTGTTTTCCTTTCCTAATTAAAAAAAATACTTATGGAAAGGAACCAAGAATAGAGGGGGAAAGGGGCACATGCTTATTCAAGCTGTATCAAAAACATTTATGAATTTTTTTAAAAAATTGAAAAGGCCAATTTGTCACAAAGAATAGGAAAAAGGCAATTAACAGAATTCTTTTGGAGCTTTTTTTATTGCAAAAACTATTTAGGGTCAATCTTACAGTCCTCTATACAGAGAATTTAAAAGTGCCACGGGACATCTGGGTCCAGATACTTTACATTGTCATATGAGTAAAGGTAGTCTTTGACTTACGACTTCAATTGAGCCTAAAATCTCTGTTGTTAAGCAAGACATTTGTTAAGTGAGTTTTGCCCCATTTTATAATCTCACTTGCTACATCTGTTATGTGAATCACTGCAGTTAATAATAATAATAATAATAGTAATAGTAATAGTAATAATAAAATGTATTAGATTTGTATGCCGTCCCTCTCCGAGGACTCGGAGTGGCTCACAACAAGCAATACATCTTATATAAATCCAATATTAAAACAGTTTTTAAAACCCTTATTAAAAAACAATCATGCAACCCAAACAGACCATACATAAACCCAGAAAGCTAAGGGATATATCGATTTCCCCATGCCTGGCGACATAGATGGGTTTTCAGGAGTTTACGAAAGGCAAGGAGGGTCGGCACAGTCCTAATCTCTGGGGGGAGTTGATTCTAGAGGGCCAGGGCCGCCACAGACTCTTTCCCTGGGTCCCGCCAGACGACATTGTTTTGTCGACAGGAACCGGAGAAGGCCAACTATATGGGACCTAATCAGTCACTGGGATTCGTGCGGCAGAAGACGGTCCCGAAGGTATTCTGGCCTGATGCCATGTAGGGCTTTATAGGTCATAACCAACACTTCCAAATGAAAACTGATCGGCAGCCAGTGCAGGCTGCGGAGTATTGACAAAACATGGGCATATCTGGGAAAGCCCATGATTGCTCTCGCAGCCGCATTCTGCACAATCTGAAGTTTCCAAACACTTTTCAAAGGTAGCCCCATGTAGAGAGAGTTGCATTAGTTGAACCTCGAGGTGATGAGGGCATGAGTGACTGTGAGCAGTGACTCCCTGTCCAAATAGGGCCGCAACTGGTGCACCAGGCGAACCTGGGCAAACGCCCTCCTCTCCACAGCTGAAAGATGGTGCTCTAATGTAAGCTGTGGATCGAAGAGAACGCCCAAGTTGCGGACCCTCTCCAAGGGGGTCAGTAATCCCCCCCCCAGGGTGATGGACAGACAGATGGAATTGTCCTTGGGAGGCAGAACCCACAGCCACTCCGTCTTGTCATTAAATTAGTAACACAGTTTTTAAGTGAAATTTACCATATTTTTCTGACTATAAGATGCATCAGAGTATAAGATGCACCTTAGTTGGGGAAGAAAATAAGAAAAAAGTTGATTTGGGGAATGGATGGCCTCCCTAAATACCATCAATCAGCTTTTTCAAGAGATAAACTTTAGCAACATGTTTGTTGGTTGTGAGCTCCATGCCTTGCTTTTTCAGTCTGTGATACCTCCATTTTAGAGCCATTTTTCCAGCCTCTGAAACTCCTGTTGTATCCCCACCCACCCTTTCAAACAGAATTTTCACAGGCTGGAAAAATGCTTCTGAAACCTATTTGAGACCTGTTTTAGCCCCAAATTTTCACCCTCTTTTAGGAGGGAAGGTGCACCTTATACTCTGAAAAATATGGTAATTTTGCTTAATCTGTGCTGACAAGCATTGATTTCCCTTGTCAGAAGGCCACAAAAGGTGATCACATGGCCTCAGGGCACTGCAAACATAAACGCAAGCTAGTTGCCAAGTGTCCAAATTTTGATCATGTGATGAGAAGGCAGCAACATTTGTAAATGTAAAAAGGGTTAGAAGTCACTTTTTCAGTGCTGTTATAATTTCAAACTAATACTAAACAAATGGTTGTCAGTCAAGGACTACCTATATGTGCTAAGCTTAATTGTTTCAAAAATTAATTAATCTGTATCTTTTTGTAATAAATTCATATTAAATTTGATTAAAATTGTTTCTTATCTCCTTTTTATATCAGTTCATTCTGGTGTGATTTTATATCAGAAATGCTTGCTTTTAATCTTTTATATAATAACTATTCCAGAATTTTAAAAAGAGTAGTAAAAATTTGTCTTTTTACTTTTTTAAAAAAGCAGGAGGAGCAGTACAGCAGTCAGTTATCCGTAGACAAAGCTGGAAAGGTTCTAAAGAATCGTTGGTACCCCAGAGACATGCTTCTGCACTAGGAGATGGCCTTGCATTTCATTCAGAAAGCCCTATTTCTCAGGGTGAAGTAGGACGACCGTTATCTGGGTCTGGAATAGCTGCATTTGCTCAGGCTCACCCTGGTAATGGACAAAGAGTGAACCCACCACCTCCACCTCAAGTCAGAAGTGTTACTCCACCCCCACCCCCTCCCAGAGGAACACCTCCTCCCTCCTGGGAAGTAAATTCTCAAACAAAACGGTATTCAGGGAACATGGAATACATGATATCTCGTATTTCTCCAGTGCCTCCCGGATCATGGCAGGATGGTTATCCTCCCCAAACTATGAATTCATCATCTATGAATCCTTCTGTGCAGGGACAAAGAAGTATTAGTTCAGTTCCTGTTGGTAGACAACCAATAATCATGCAAAGTTCAGTTAATAGCAAATTTAGTTTTTCATCGGGAAGGAGTGGAATACAAAATGGCAATTGTCAGCCTGAATATATTGTTCATCAAAATATTGTGCCTGGTAACTCAGCAAGTCGCCAGCCACCTCCTCCTTATCCAATATCTCCAACAAGCCGACAAAGTCCTACACTTTTGCAGATGCAAACAGGAGGTCCTATTCCCCTTTCAGGATATCCTAATGGGAACATTCCTCAATCTATGATGGTGCCAAATAGAAACAGCCATAATATGGAATTATACAACATAAATGTTCCAGGAATTCCAACAACGTGGTCACAATCATCCTCTGGAAATGGACATGACATTCCAGTATGGCAATCCAATATTCCAGTAAGGTCAAATTCTTTCAATAATCATGTTGGAAACAGACAAAATCATGCTGCAAATTCACAATCTTCTGCTACAACAGTTACAGCTGTTACTCCAGCTCCTATACAGCAGCCAGTAAAAAGTATGCGCGTATTGAAACCAGAACTGCAAACTGCCCTAACTCCTAATCATCCTTCTTGGGTTTCTCAACCAATGCAAACGGTCCAGCCCACCTCTTTTTCTGAGGGACCATGTACAATTGTGCCAGTCATTTCACCTGCAGCAGAAGGTGGAACTTATCAAGGACCACCCCCTCCTTATCCAAAGCATTTATTACATCCAAATATATCCACCACCCAATATGAAGTTATAACAAAGCCTGGCAAAGAAGATCAGCCTGGGTTTCCTAAAGAAGAGGATGCTGAAAAGAATGAGAACAGTGAAACCATCGATAGAGAGAAGAAGCAAATAACAACTTCCCCTGTTCCTCTTAGGAAGAATAAAAGAGATGAAGAACGGAGGGAATCTCGCATTCAAATCTATTCTCCTCAAGCCTTTAAATTCTTTATGGAGCAGCATGTTGAAAACATACTCAAATCTCATCAACAGCGATTGCATCGTAAGAAACAGCTTGAAAATGAAATGATGAGGGTAATTTTAAAAATTATTTCTATTTACATTTTGATTTGCATGGAATAAACTTTGAAATTGTAATATGACCATTGCATTAGACTTAAACAGTAATTGCTCAGTACATGATAGCAGGTTAAAGACTGGAAAGCTGACAGCACAGGTTCAAGAGTCGAATGCTGTGTGACGGAGTGAACTCTCATTAGTTGCCTCAGCTTCTTCCAACCTAGCAGCCCAAAAGGTTGCAAATGCAAGTAGATAAATAGGTACCACTTTGGTGGGAAGGTAAATCTATGCACCTTGGCATATAGTCATGCTGGCCACATGACCACAGAAATGTCTTTGGACAGTTCTGGCTCCCTCAGCTAAGAAATGAAGATGAGCATTGCTTCTTAGAGTCGGACATGACTAGATAGGGAGAATCTTTACTAAAATGGTAATAGTTTACCAATTTTTATAACGCAATCCTATTCAGGTCAGTCAGATTAACTTCTTAAATTTCTTTCTGGCTGTGTGATTGATTGCATTATAGTCCAAGAAATTGTAAACGAAGAACAGTCTAACAGGAAGCAGAAACCAAATCAGCCATTAACACCAAATGCATTTCATTTTTATTTTATTGCTCATAATAGAAAGTGCTTATGGAAGTGTGAATGGGGAGATAGATAACAATATTTAGACATCCAACAAGAACATAGAACGGAAGTGCATCAAAAACTGCCTGCTTCCATAAAATTCAGCCAGGAAGATTAAGGATTTAATATCCAAGCACTGCCATGGGCTTGGCACCACCAAAAAGTACTTCCCAAATGTGATACTTACAACTAATGGATCTGTGCACATAAATTTTCCTGATTCAAATAAAAACTGCTATGAACTGGCACAGTCTATAATATAGTTATAAAGCTTAATAAAACTGGGAGTTTGTGGGACTTTGTACATATTGGGTGATTGAACAGAAAATATATTTTGCTTGATTTCACTATAAATACGGGTATGTTTAGTGTTGTTCGTTATAATATAGAATGACACTTGTTGGATATTTTTTTAAAAGATTTAACAATTGTTTTTCCAGTAAAAATAAGCTGCTTTAAAATTCTTACTTTTTATATGTTGGGAAAATAGTGAAATTGCCTCTATTTTTTGAGTGCAGTAGAATTTCATTTCAATCTCAATTATTTTTATTTATAATTTATATTATATATATCTGCTGAGTTTGAAGTTCTGATGTCATCTGTGGAAGTGCCATTACAATTACAGTGTTTTCAAAAATTCTTTCGTAAATTTCAGCCTTATGAGTAGGAAGCTAGCTGATTTCTTGTTCTTTCTACGTGTTCATTCTTAGCCTCTTTCCTTTTCACTTTCACTAACAGCTGATTTAAACTATTAAGGTGTTGGAAGCTTTCCTGACATCTGTAGCCTTCGTTACTGGGTAGGCAAGTAATATTTTGGAGACAAGTATTCTATTTAAAGAATAGCATGGATCCTTTTCTTATGGGACATTGCATGCTTACATGCATTTAAATTAAGCATGCTTTGTTTCACTGTACTTGAATGTATTTATATTAGATCACTAATATTGTAAACCATATTTATTTTTATGTTCTACAGTCGTACAAGGACAATGATACAAATACACTTTATTTCATTTACATTGTTCAAAGTGGCTGAATTGTTTAGTACTGTAGTCATTCTGCCAGATATTTGTTTATGTACATGTTTATTTTAAGATTGTGTTAAATGTAATTAAAAATAATTTTTTTGAATGAAAGCTAGAAGCTGGAAAGTCATATGAGAAGAAATTAAGTGCATTTTTATAGTAACTAGATAGTATATGTCTAGCCTAACTGACAATGTAAAAGTATTAGTTGGAATGTCAATCAAAGCATCACTTTATGACTTTTAAGAATAATATAATCTTTTAATTAGTTAATCTAGTTTCATCAATGGAATTTCTTGCTAAAAAGTTGTCCTTGAATCTTGAGCCTTGTTGTGCATGGCTCTTGTGTATGGTTGTTTATAATATCTCATTTTAACAGTTTGTTGTATACTGTTCTGAAGTGTTTTGATTGTTTCCTAATATGTTGCAATAAAATAAACTGAAACAATAAAAATGGGGGGTTTATTCCCTAAGGACCAATATTATTTACTTTTCTTAAATTGTTTTTTTTCCCACTCCCATTTTTTTATATATTTGTTGCACAGGTTGGGTTATCCCAAGAGGCCCAAGATCAAATGAGGAAAATGCTATGCCAAAAGGAGTCCAACTATATCCGTCTCAAAAGAGCTAAAATGGATAAATCAATGTTTATTAAAATCAAGACTCTTGGAATTGGGGCATTTGGAGAAGTCTGTTTGGCAAGGAAGTTAGATACAAATGCCTTATATGCAAAAAAAACTCTTCGAAAAAAGGATGTACTACTTCGAAACCAGGTTGCTCATGTTAAAGCTGAACGGGATATTCTTGCAGAGGCTGATAATGAATGGGTAGTTCGTTTGTACTATTCGTTCCAAGATAAGGACAATTTGTACTTTATAATGGACTACATTCCAGGAGGAGACATGATGAGCTTGTTAATTCGAATGGGAGTCTTTCCGGAAAATATGGCCCGATTCTACATAGCAGAACTGACCTGTGCTGTTGAAAGTGTTCATAAGATGGGCTTCATTCATAGAGACATAAAACCTGATAACATTTTGATTGATCGTGACGGCCATATCAAATTGACAGACTTTGGACTTTGTACTGGCTTTCGGTGGACACACGATTCCAAATACTATCAGAGTGGTAAGGCAAGCAGTTTGTCCCAAAATTGTCTTTATGTGTTAAATTATTATCACACAGAACAAGATTTATTTATTTGATTAGACTTCTATGCCACCCAATTCCGTGTGATGTTGGTTTGTATTATACCAGATGATTAGGCTGGATATCATAATGTGCTGTTAAGTAATTATAAATGTAGTTATCATTCCAGAACATAGAAAACTATGAATGAATTTGGAATTAGAATCTTCCAGAGCAGCAGCATCATGATAAAATCCTTTTTCAAAACATATTGAACACTGCTTTTTTTTAAAAATCACATCACAAATATTTAGTACAAAATAGTAAATAATACATTTTAACTTCTACAGTACATTCCATTGCGAACTTGATAGAAAAATAGTCAAAAGGTTATTACAGTAAGAATAAGAAGATAGTATTTGTATGTATCATATATTAAAGTGTTATAATTTCTGAAAATCAGCTAGTTTAGCACATGTTAGAATATATTTAATTTCAGGCTTTGTACCAACAATAACTAGAATTATAATAATACAGGTGGGTTTCTTTTCTTCCTCATAAAAATTAAAGCATTAGTAAGTATTTTTGAAACTTAAGAATTATTCTCCTATTATAAACTATAGGACTTTATCTATTGAATTCTTAATTTGGTGTGCAATGCTGAGAGTTTGAATAAGAAAACATAGAGAACTTCTTTTCCTGTCTTTAAAAGTTGCAAGAGAAATTATTTTGTGGAAAGTAGGGAATATAAAAGTGGAAAAGGATATATAGCCTCATATTTTGTCTTATAGTGTCTCTTTATGTTATATAAAACATTTAAGTAGAAAACATTTAACTCCCAAAAATCTGGGTTATTCAAAAATAAGAATGTGATTTCTACATGTACTTGGCACTTATTCAGGGCTATCAGACCTGGATTGAAAATTACAGGGATTTAAAAAATATATTTAGAGAAAAATTCCAGTTTTATGTTGAAGACCATGAACAGAAATTTAAGGATTGCTGAATGTCTTTTATTTAGTCAGTTACAAATACTCTTGTGTCATTATCATTATTATCATCATCACTACTACTACTTCTATTACTTTCCTTGCCTTTTCCTGGTTAGGTAGTTCTTTCTTTAACTTTAAGGTGAGAGAAAAAGAATCCAGATGATGTATCATAAAGTTTGAACGTCTAGTATTGCCTTAGAATTGGAGGAGGTTTTCTACTTATGGGAAATTTCTGCTAAGAGGCAATTTTTCTTCTCATCTTGCTCCTTTTTTTTAACATTGCTTTAACGTAAAGACAGCTAGAATAATCCAAAGCATGTTCTAATTTAAAAAGTTAGATAGTATTAATATAGGTAGACTCAATCAAAGCTTTAATTAAATATATTGCAATTTTGAAATGTTAGGCAATTGAAATGCCACTAAAATAATTCAGGTAGTTTAAAACTTTTATTGGCAGTAAAATGCTCTATAATTGGTAAAGGATCCCCATTATCAGCTATTTTCAGACTTGTCCAAAACTATATCATATAATTACAGAGCATCATACTTCCATAACCCAATACTGTATCTTCTATATATGACTTGCAGTCTTTAATGACTAAAATACAATAGACTTTTTGCTAAAAAATAAATTCAATTTCCTAACATTGGAAGGGTCTCATGATTGCTTGATCATTAACATTTCATAAAGAAATTAAGATCAGAATATATGCTAAACAATAAAACTGTAATATTTCTAATAATTAATTAATTAATTAGACATTACCATATCAGAGAAAATAAAATGAAAATAAAATACAGGATCTAATTCCATGATAAAATAAATAAAAGAAAATACAGTAACAAAATATATATGTGGTAAATACAGGAGAATCAGCATTCATATAAATACATCACCTTTATATGATAATCCAATCTGTTCATTATAATGGATTGTTAGATGAGTTGCCTTAACTATAAGCTTAGCAGTTCTGCTCACAATGTACTGTATACAGCTAGTCTTCAATTTATGACCACAGTTGATCTTAGAATCTTGGTCATGAGCAAAACGGTTGTTAAGTGAGACATCACATGACTGCTTCCTTTGACTTCAATTCTGGAAATCCTGGCTCTGATTACTAAGCGATTGTATGGGTTGGGGGAGAGTCTGGGAGGTTGCATTAAGGGTCTGAAAATCCTCCCTGCCAAAATCCAGTTGTCAGTTATGCATGTTTGTACAGATAAATTGTAATATTTCAAATTATTGAGGCTGCATGCTCAGAACATGACAATCATTCAAGAGTCTTTCCAACTCATTATATTCTTCGTGGGTAGCTCCCAATAATTATTTATCAAAATAAAAATCCTCATAAATCCCCACTTGCTTTTAATTAAAGTGCTGTAATTTGATATATTTAAATACTGTACTGCAATTAGATACTTTAAAAACAAAAAAATCATAGTTTTAAAAATAGATTCTGTGAAACTTGATTGATGACTGGAGTTTAAACGTAATAATAATGTTTGGGCTTTTGCATGTTAGGGGACCATCCCCGTCAGGACAGCATGGATTTCAGTAATGAATGGGGAGATCCAGCAAGTTGTAGATGCGGAGATAGACTAAAGCCTCTTGAACGTAGAGCAGCACGTCAACATCAGCGCTGTCTAGCACATTCACTTGTCGGGACACCAAATTACATTGCACCAGAAGTATTATTACGGACAGGTAAAGCTTTCTTTTTTTCCTGTAGCCGGGGGTTGTAAAATGATGGCTAGTTTTTGAAAATTGGTCCTGAAAACAATTTCTCTAACTACAAGTAAGTTCCACTATGCTACAGGATTGTTGCCAATAACTCTTAATAATGTTGAGCAAAAAATTATGAATTAAATTAATTTGTAAGAAACATAACATAATATATTAATATGTAGTAAATACAATCATAAGGCCTAAAAGTCAGATATGCTAGATCAGGGGTTTCAAAATTTGTGTCGTGTTGCTGTCACGTGATATTTTGCAATGTGGGCCGGCCAGTTTGATACCCTTGTACTAGATGTTTGGGAAATACTGTGGTGGCATAATAAGTAGTACATTGTTAGAAAGAAATTTAGAATTGCTGTTGGGCTGTGTAATTACTGGATTTTCTTTTGCTTCAGGATATACACAGCTATGTGACTGGTGGAGCGTTGGAGTGATTCTTTTTGAAATGCTTGTAGGTCAACCTCCCTTCTTAGCACAAACACCATTGGAAACCCAAATGAAGGTATTTGTGTATATGTGTAGAAGTCAAATAAACTTTGGTCTGCATTTAACTTAGAACAATGTATACCGTATTTTTTGGAGTATAAGACACACTGGAGCATAAAATGCAGCTTAGTTTTGGGAGAGGAAATAATCTGCCTACCAGGTATCCATCTGGCTAGCGTCCTTAGTCTAGTCAGCTTCAGCACATTATTTCATCCCTTGATTGGGTCTTTAAAAAAAATGTATTCGGAGAGAGTAATGATGAAACAGCTTGCAAGCTGGTAAAAGCTGGGCACATCATTAGCACCTCATTAGGGCTGGAAATAAACTTATTCTGAGCAAGTAGAGCAATGAAAAAAAGCCTGCAAAGACTTAGGGCTGGAAAAACATTCTTCACAGAGAGTAACAATGAAAGAGCCTGCAAGTTAAGAGATGGGACGATTATTAGCACCTAGTTAGGGCTGGAGAAAAAACTTCGAAAAAGCTACATTCAGAGTATAACCTCTTTTAGGGAGGAAAAGGTGCATCTTATACTCTGGAAAATATGATATGTAATATGTTTTCCCTGTATTTCAAAATGCTTATGCATTTCTTTCCAAAATTTCAATAAGAGTAGGCTACCACCTTTGTTTTCTTTTTATAGAAGTGTGAAATTATTCTAAGATAAAAATGTGAAATTATTCTAATAAATGAGAGGAGGTAATATGTTCTCCTAGTAGATTATTATTGTTGCCTTGTTTTATCTGCAGGACATGTTTTTATTGATTTCTTTATGTAGAATAGTGTAGTAATGGTTTGCTCCAGTCTTTCTTTTTTAATGGTAATTTTATTAAAAATTACTATTGGAAGAAATAAAACCAATATAAACTAAAAAATCAGAAAAAGAAAAACAAAATGCAGAAAAAGGAAAAAAATAGAACAGAAAGAAAAATAATATAGTAAAGAAAAAGAAAAGAAATATATCAAGAATTGATTTCCCATTTCATCATAATGGCAGTAACTTATTTTCACTTTTCTTAAAATAGAAGAAATAATCTCTTCTGATGTTCCATCTCTTCTCTATAAATGACTACTTAAAGTCTTGTCATTTCAGACCTGATCAGCATTAAAAATTACCAGAGATAAAAATATATTTATTTTATTAAAAACATCAATTTTATATTCTTTCCTTTTATTTTTAACAATCTTAATATTTAATCCCTTCACATAATGTCCTACAATTTGATTTCTTTGACCCTTTTCACAAAATCATCAAAATATAACATGCCTCTATTGCAAATCTAATATAGGAAAATTATCCAGGTCAGTATGTTATTGTACATCCTTTTTAAGACATTAAATGATTTCCAGTATAGCACTTTTTTTCCCATTCTTGGAGCCTATCATTTTTAAATTCATTTTCTGATCTGAAAGTTGTCAGGTAAAATTTGTTCCACTTGAAATTGAATTCTAGGTCCATTGTTAAAAAACATTCTTCAATATGTCCAATGCTAAAATATTGTACTTCCTTCATTAGTAAGTTAAATATGAGTGTTGTCCTTTAATTGTGATCTTCCATTCCTTCTATCTAGTGTACAACCTTCAAAGTTATGCCCTACCATGTTTATTTTTAAATGGAGCTTTTTCCTACAGGAAAGACTCCTACAATTTATTGAAAAATCTTATTTCAAATCATTTGGATTTTTAGTTAATTTCTAATTTTCAAAATCAAAAGTTCTAATCAATTTTTTGCTGTTTTTGTCTTTCTGTGAGAATTGAATTAAACTGACCTGGTGTTCTCAGATTTGTTGATCCAAAATTTCCTAATGGATTAAAAATCTCAGTTTACAAGTTATTATGGCAGTTAACAAGCAATTTCTGAAACTGAGCATCAATCATGGTTTGAGTAAAATGGCTATTCCTTTGTCTCACATAAACTGCTATCTTGTGGACTCCTCATGAGGAACAACTGACTGAAGCACTTGTGGGCCATTTTAAGTCCTCTTTTTGTCTGGAGAGGAATTAGAGATGCTTGCTTGCTTGCTTGCTTTTCATTCTATGACAGCTTGCAATTTCTTCCCCAGAAATCATTTTGCTCCATTCTTTCAGTGAAAGCCTAAAATAGAATTTTAAAACATACTGCAGATAGAACAAAGGTATTTGATATGTACAGTTAATAATAATGGATTTCTATTATACAGAGTTCACTAAGATTGTAATATTTTTATTTTACATTTAATTATGAAGCAAAGCAGATCCTTAAAAGTAACAAAATAATCCTGTTCTTCTATGAAAATATTTACACATAGAATCAAGAGGAAGAGTTATTCTGTCCATTAAGGGCAAAATGCTAACTTAGATTTTCCTTCTACTAGATAGTAATCCAGGGTCATCCTGTAGTCAAAAAAGCCAAGATGGCAATTATACAATCAATGGTCAACCTCTTTTTTACATGCATCACAAACACAACACAAAAAGGGGCAGGGCCATCATCTCAACTTTTTGTCTCCCCGTGCAAACTGCCCCAGCGTATATCTTTGCTGTGATGCAAGTTTTTAGACTTTTTCCCTGAACAGGGCAGTAGTAATTCAGAAATATTGCTTTTATTTTTTTCTATGTTAATTCCTGTGTTAATTCCTGAAGAAAAATGTGTACAAGTGTGTGTGTTTAATTTGAAACTTTAACTTTGTGTTTAAATAAAGGTTATCAATTGGAAAACATCACTGCACATCCCACTGCAAGCAAAACTTACTCCAGAAGCATCAGATCTTATTATTAAGCTGTGCCGAGGACCAGATGATCGCTTAGGCAAGAATGGTGCAGATGAAATAAAAGCACACCCGTTTTTTAAATCCATTGATTTTTCAAGTGATCTACGGCAGCAGCCTGCTTTTTATATTCCTAAAATTACACATCCCACTGATACATCAAATTTTGATCCAATTGATCCAGATAAATTATGGAGTGAAGATAAAGAAGGGAATGTAAATGACACACTTAATGGGTGGTATAAAAATGGTAAACATCCTGAGCATGCTTTTTATGAATTCACATTTCGAAGGTTTTTTGATGACAATGGGTATCCATATAGCTATCCAAAGCCTATTGAATATGAATACACTAATTCTTGTAGCTTAGAATCACAGTCTGATGAGGAGGAGGAGGAGGAGGAGGAGAGGACCAGTAGAGAGATCCAAAATCGTGATCTAGTTTACATTTAATAGAGAAGATAAACCATGTTTCTGAATTTCTCAAACCATGTGGGGAAAACCCCCGAGATACTGTAAGGAAGCTGACTTGTACACTTTTGGATTGGGGAATACTAATTATTCCCATTTTTTCCCTTTTTTTTCTCCTCATAACTAGCCCTTTTTCATCTTTAATTTATTTCATTGTTAGTGCTTAATATAGAAAATAGTAATATTAGAAAAAATAAATTATAAATTTAAGCCTTTTGTAAACAGAATATAGTGATTTCTATTAGCAAATGAGATGCCTATTTTTTTTAATAAACCATGACCATTACTTTCTTCCACACTTTTTCAGTCATTGCTTGTCTTGCATTAACTAATTAGCTATATTATCATTTACAATATATATAAAGCAGAGTATAAGATAAAACAAGGCTGCAATCTAACATTCATGAAATGACTAAGTCCATAACTTTTCATTAAATATAAAACATATTGCACTTCAAATTATCTGTATCCTTACAATAAACAAAGTTTATATCAGATTATAATTATTTTCAATTTTGCATAACAGATTGTAATTGCCGATGCAACAACTCAAATGCCAGCTGCTTTAGATAGCTAACAGAAACAGTTTATCACAAAATTAATGTTAAAAGTTTGATTTTAGTTTTCTGTAATTCTCATCCTGCAAATTTGACAAAAAATTAAAAATGATTGAACCCTCATAATATCTAATTGCAAAATCCGTTTTAATAACTATTTTACATGGTTTAGTATTCCCAAATTACTAAATTGGAATAATTCCAGAGATTAAATGTTGTGAGCCACCCTGAGTCTCATGAGAAGGGCGGCATAGAAATTGAATAAACAAATAATAATTTACCCCATTGTTCTATTCTGAATCAACATCCTGAAATTAAAGAAAAGAGCTGCATCTTTCGCTATTGCAGCTTTTTTTTCGCTTCTACTGGCAATACCCTTGTTTTTAAAAAATATTCTGCTTTTTTATCTACAGATATATAGCATAGCACTGTGTAAATATTTCAACTTCCCTGTGCTATTACTGTATTCCTGTATCTGAAAAATCTCCAAACATCACATTTTGTGCTTTTTAACATATGTATGTCCTGGGTCTTTTTTTAAAAAAAAGTTTATAAAGTAGTTAGTTTTTTCCCCCCCAGCCAGTTATTTATTGTTTATTATATTTATGCTGACTACTTCATTTAAAAGAAGAGTGGCTTACAAGTAACTTCTCAATAACATTTTATCTGGCCTGTTTTTCAGGCTAAACACATTTCATTTCAGCAATAGAAGTACAGCTTGTCTCTTTGCGGCAATGTCTGTTACTTGCCCTTGGTCAGATATATTAACCTTGCTGTTATGCTCGGGTCAATATGACCCAATATGAAATTTGGGACCTGTAGATTATTTGTCATGCAGATCTCAAACTTGTGATTAATTGACTTTTCCTCATTTGAGGAATTCTTATTATGGTTTTTCCTTTTGTTTTCTTTTTGCTACACGCCGATTGTTACATTTTGTCACACCTTAAACAGTACAAGTGTATAGTAAATGCGAACACAACAGCAAGGTTAAAACATCAATAGAGTTTAGACAAATAGAAAATGCTTATCTTCTTAAAATATTTTCCAACATATCTACTGCTTCATTCCGATCCACATTTCAGCCTTCTTAGGCGAGTGAGGATAATAAACATGTTATGTACCTTCTTTCAATTAGTATACTCAGCCCTCCTATTCTACACACCATTCTGCAGACAATCACATAATCCTGCTCCAAGCTACCACCAAAACAATAGGTTCTATGTATGGAGCCAGAGTGTAGACAATGCAGTGTACAGTTATGATTTTTGAGATTTGTTTGCTTTGTAAAATAATTCATAGTATAAAGAGGATTGACCTTGGTTTAATATTTAGGATTTCCAGTTAAACTGGCAAATTATTATTATATTTGTCTTTCAATGAAATATAATATATTCCTGGTTAAAACCAGATAAATCTAATCTGCTGTTGGGAAACTGCTTTGTAAATTTGAAAACAGAATTTTCATTGATTAACTTATTGAATACAATCAAAAGTTAAACATATACTATACTGAAATTGATAGGCATTAACTACACAGATAAAAATCAAAGACATATTCATTTTCATTGGAAATTGAGGAAAAGTGATATTTGGGATATGTTGCTATTTTCAGCTAAAGAGTAATAGCACAATGTTTGTATATTTTACATTGTTTTAATTAAGCTTGTTAGTACTATTTGTATTCTGAAAAATACATGTACTGTATTATAATTCTAATGATTTGGAACGTATAACAATGCAATTCTGCTTTACAGGCCATCCCAAAGAGATTAAAATTATTCAATTTTAATTAAGGACAGTGTTAAATTAGTTCAGCAAAAAATCATATTCTAAAAAACCTCATGTAATAAGTTGATGTGAATTTAATGTATTACAAGTCTTTTTTGGAATAATTCTATTTCACTGAATGTAAAAACTAATGTATTCTAACATACCTATAAATTGTTTTATAAATGTTCTCTCTTAATTGTGACATCACTTATTATTGCCTATGACAATTCATTTTATGTATTTCTAGTTCTCACTTGCAGGATTTCTTACACTTTGTTTTAGTGTTATCTCTAGAATGAATCCAGGGTATATTGTAATCTGTCTTGCCACATTTATCTTTGCATATATTTCAATTGTTCTGCCTTTTTTCATATGTAAGTTTTTCAGTATGTCCAAATTCATTTTTGCATTTGAATTCAACAAAAAAAAAAATAGCTCCACATGTTGATTTTGAATAAAATATCTTCAATTAAACATAAAATATCAATGCTTTGCTTTTTTACATGTATATGTAAGCACTGTATTTATAAAATATTCTATTATGATATAATTTTACTGTAAATATTGGCATACTGATCATTTACATTCCATCTTAGGGCAAGCCCTTTTTCTGGAGCTTTTCTACCATATTTTTAGTAGAAACAATAGAACGTATGATTACAGTTAATTTGAAATTTAAAAGCAAATCTACATTTTCAGTGTGCAAAGCTGTGATAATATGTTCTTTGGACATTGTTGATACATCTAGAAAATGCAATGTGAGTGGAATAATAGATGCTGCTGTTATCCCAAAGTACTATTAAATTCTCTCTGCAATATTTGTTTTTTGAAATGAAACATTTGTTGTAATATTTGAATCTAATAGTAAATAGAGTGCCTTGCTCTTAAAAGGTGCTGTTCAAAATTAACTTTTATACTGCATTTTTATATATGCTTTTTATACTATAAAAACTCTGCTGATAAAATTTTTATTTTTAGAAAAGTAGTGTCTTGACATATTGTATACATGCATCAGCTTTGCAAATTTCTGCTTGTAATACCTGATAATAGATTAAATTTCTGGAGTGTTGTACAGATATATTTATGTTTTGAAATCAGTTTTCTTTAGTGTACCATATGTTAGGATAATAAAATTTAAATTCAGTTACTTAAGTTGGTATAATTTGTAATGTTGAAAAATATGATTGCTTGATTTTCTGTAATAGTGGAATACAAAATTCCTATTAATTTCATGGCATGCTATTTTTTCATTACTACCTGACTCATTCATATTTTGTAATTACATTAAGAGGAAACTCACAAGGGGATATAAAAACTCATTATTTCCGAAAAATAGAATACTGTAGTAATGGATTTAAATTTAATGGAGTTTGCATTCAAAAATTGTTTTAGTTGGCAGTTTATGATCACATTCCCATAGTATTTCTGTAGAGAAATATAAATTATAGCATGTAAATACTTCAGACTGAAAATAAAACCCTAGGATATGTTTTTTATTTTTTTGCTGCTGAGTGGCAAAATTTAGGCATAATAAACCATAGTCTGGTTACATGAACAGGCCACAACAATATTGGCTCCTTCGTCTGCAACCATAAGGAATTTTCATATTTTTCCTAACAATTAACTAAATTGGGATACAGCTAAACTTTGGAAAAAGACAATTTCTAGTGTTAATAAAAATGTTCTTGGGTTTAAGGTTAATCTATGGTTTTCTCTAGGAAGGGTAGCACTCCCACCAAAAGCCATCCATTTATTTTGCAGTCTTCTCATTCTTTACTACTGCAAGACATGATTGGGCATATTAGGATGACTGATTCCACACACACCCACTTCCTGTTTGGATCCTGAAGTTGCTTTAGTTGGTATTTTCAGTGTAACAGATAGATACAACTTTATTAAGTTCAAGTAACTCTTAGACACACTGAACAATGCAAGGAAAGAGGACTCTTCTCAATTACAGAAATCTACCCACTGTTGGCTAACCCAGTGATTTTCAACCTTTTTTGAGCCGCGGCACATTTTTTACATTTACGAAACCCTGGGGCACATGGAGCGGGAGGGGCGGGGGGGCTAAAAAATGTTTGGACAAAAAAATTCTTTCTCTCTCTTCCTCCCCTTCACTCTATTTCTTTCTCCCTCCCTCTTTCTCTCCCTTCCTCTTTCTCTCTCTCTCCATCCCTCTTTCTTTCTCTTCCTTCCTTCCTCTTTTTTGCTCTTTCTCTCTCCCTCCCTACGTCCCTCTATGTCTTTCTCTCTCTCTCCTTCCCTCCCTCTTTCTCTCTTGCTTTCTTTCTCCCTCTTTCTCTCTCTCTCTTGCTTTCTTTCTCTTGTTCTCTTTCTCTCTCTTTCTCTCTCTCGCTTCCTTTCTCTCTCTCTCTTGCTTTCTCTCTCTCTTGCTTTCTTTCTCTCTGAACTTCGCAGCACACCTGACCATGTCTCACGGCACTCTAATGTGCCACGGCACACTGGTTGAAAAACACTGGGCTAACCAACTACAATGGTACCAGTCATCGCTTCCTCTTACATTAATATTCTTAATATTGGATTGTGTCAGAATTTCATAAATGTTTTATTTAACAAATGTTGGAAATTACAGACAATTGATAGTGCCCTTATTAATTGACCACCATAAGCTCTTCTTAAGTACAGATTTAGTTTAGGTATTTCTGATTAAGGCTACTATTTTCTCCTCAGAACTGAGACTGCAAAAATGGAAAAGGTTTAGTCTTTTGGGGCACAGCCAAGGGTGGGGTAGCGAAAATGGAGCTCTACCCCAGAGCACCCAATTTGCACTGAAATATGTTGAAAGAAAATGCAGGGCATCCTGCATAAGCCACACCCACAGTGTGGTAGTAAAAAATTTGGTAGTCCTTCACTAGGCACAGCCATTTGATCACTGTTTTGATAAAGCAAATACGAGGATTAAATAGCAAGGATATTTTGACACAAATAGGCCTTTCTATGTAGCACTCAAAAGCTATGTAAGTCTTGCAGCTTTTGCTTACTGAAATCCTGTATAATATGCAACTCTTATATCACAATTCTGCCACAAATGCAGGTTTTCTTTCTGTTTTAATGTTTTTCTTCATATCTTTATCATTTGCTTCTGGTCATTTTTGAACTGTTCTTTGTACATTTTAAAAACAAAATAAACCTGGAAAACAGGTATTTATATCTGAATATTTTGAAGAATCCGTGTAATGACCATTTGGACTATTACTAGTTTTACTCCATGGAATTGGCATTCACTCAGCATGCCACAGTGAAATATTGCCGATTATCCCTCAGTATGTTGTGTAAACCCAAACAATATGGTAATTTTGGCTGGGTCTTGTGTGCAAAGCCAGAAAATTTAATAAATACCAGTAGGTAAATAAACATTTGTGATTTTTTTTATAGAAAGGTTGAACTAGTGATGTTATCTACTTTCAAAATAGCTTATGACTGTGAATGACAATCACATTTAGCCTAGAATATTCTGCAAACTGCCCCTCTGATTTATGACTCATTGTGTGAAGCCAGCAGAGGTTGGATAAAATAATTATATACTACCCAACTTCCAATTCTGGTTAATTCCCAGCAATACTGGAATGCAGAGTCCATGTAACATTAATGGTTATGGAAAAATACATGGATAAAAATTCCTAAATTACTGAACATAATTTGAATATAACTTCCTCTGGCCCTCTTTAATTATATACTCTTGTATTGCATTAGACTCTTAAAATATAACATTGTTCCTGTATAAAGGCTTATATTTCAATCAAAAGCATTTTCTGAGTCCCTTTTGTAAACCAGGATACTTGGTGGTGCTATTGTAGGTTGATAGCATAGCAGAGGTGCAGGTTAGCTATTTATTGTTTCAAACTTCAATGTGTTTTCCGTAATTTCTCGTGTCAGTGAATCACGAATTTATGTTAATGGTTAAGGCAGTGTTTCCCAACCTTGGCAACTTGAAGATATTTGGACTTCAACTCCCAGAATTCCCCAGCCAGCGAATGCTGGCTGGGGAATTCTTGGAGTTGAAGTCCAAATATCTTCAAGTTGCCAAGGTTGGGAAACACTGGGTTAAGGGATAGCTGAAACAGTGAAAAAATATTAATTTGGAACAAATTTTAAAAATCGAATCGTTATCGTCGTCGTTGTTGTTGTAAAATAAAACTGTCCACAAATCCAAAACTGAATAAATCGCATTCTAAATCACTTGGATAGAAAGCTTGGACCCTGTTTATTTTTTCTCTGAGTCCATATAGCATCTGAGCTCTGAAATCTTGCTCCGGCCGTCAGAATGACTGTGATATGAATGAATGTGGTTGTATGGTTTATGAGCCGGGTTTTTTTTATTACTTTATAATAAATAAATAATAAAGATGCTATGTACAGTATATTATCTCTGCCCCATCACTGCGATCTGGTTTTGCACGTCCGCCTCTCAGTTCCATGGTTAGCGGACAGGCAGCATACTTAAGGTGCACACTGGGCTTTCCGTTGACCTATCCACCTCACTTCTCGGTTTCACATAAAGATCCGCAGAGTGAGTCGGAGGATAACGAAGGAAAAGCGGGCCACAGCCTCAGCTAAGGAAGCACCTCTTGCTATTTTTTTTCTGCTGAGCCGGGCACGCTGGCTCTCTCCCTGGGAGAACTGGCGAAGGCCACCGCTTTGCGTCTCGGCCACCGTCAGCCTTCTCGCGCCAGGCAAATCGGCGGCAATCCCCGTCACCCAGGCAACGCGGGAGCTGCCCCACCTCCTCTTCCGCCTTCCCGGGACAGTTCTCGCGAGGCTTGCCAATTGGAGGCGCCGCCATATTGTGTGGTACTATTTTGATTTGAGACTCGGCTGGCTGAGGAGGGTGGTGTCTGAAAAGCCGGAGCGGTTCCCGCCGAGGTCGGGAGAGGCGGAGCCAGAAAACTCTCCTCGTCGCAATAGTAGCAGCCCCGGCACGGACTCCCCCCCCCTTCTTCCCTCCCACGGTGGCGGCGGAAGGCGGAGAGAGCGGCGGCCCCAGAGTGGCTTGGAAGCGTCGCCTGTCTGGCTGGAGGCGGCGAGCGCCGTCGCTTCAGGAGACGGAGGAGGAGCCCGCGTTGAGGAAGGGTGAGCGAAGGGGGTTCTGGCGGGGCTCTGGGGATCCCGCTGCCTGTCTGGGTCCGGCTGGCTGCGGTGCCTGGGAGCAGGAGGGGCGTGCGCGTATGTGCAGGCAGCGCCGGGTGGCGTTGGTCCCGCTGAGGAGAGGAGGGAGGAGCAGGTCTGAGCTTCCGCGGTCTGCTGGGGAGCTCCGCCGTTGGGTCCTCGGAGGCGTCCCGGGAGGCGAAGACCCTTTTTTGGGGGAGGGGGGGTCCTTTAATTGGAAGGCTTTTCTTGCGCTAGTTCAGTTTTCTCTTGGGCAATTCGGATCTGCTGGTCTTTTAGGCGTGTTTTGTTTTGTTAAAGAAATATTTAGGCTATCTAGAGCAGGGGTCTCCAATCTTAGCAACTTTAAGCTTGGGGGATTTCAACTCCCAGAATCCTGGGAGTGAGTCTGCCTGCCTGCCTGTCTGTCTATCATCTATCTATCTAATTTATAGGACGCCCAACTCCTTCCGGACTCTGGGTGGCATTCGACATAGTAAAACAATTTAAAGGACAGTGTAAAACTCATTAAAAGACCATTCATATCATTTTGTGCCCAGATCTAGATGGCACAGTATATTTTAAACCTGGAGTTGAAGTCCTCCAGGCTTAAAGTTGCCAAGGTTGGAGACTCCTGATCTAGAGTGTTTATGATGAATACTAAATATGCACCATTTTTAAGATTCAAATATAGCATGAGCAAAAACTCATTTTTAAAGGGAGATAAAGGAATATTTTAACTTGTTAGATTGACATCCTGCATTTCTTTTAAGGAGCTCGTGTTGATGACACAGCACTCAGTCATCACATTCCCCTCCCCTCCCATATTAACATATCTGGGATAGATTGGGATTGAAAAAGAGAATGACTGGACTAAGTCACCTGGTGAGCTTCCTTGGCTGAGGGTGGTGATGGGGAATTGAAGCAGGGTCTTCCCAGTGTTAGTCTCTGCAGCTAAATCACTAAGATAGTGTCTGTTCAGATCTGTGGTCTAAAAGCACTAAGCTTTCAGATGCTGGGATGAATGGAAAGGCAGGTTATTGAAGCAGGAAATTCCAAAATTTTGGCTGAGAAGGCCACGTTTAGTCAGCAGTCTTATCAGACAGGATCTGTTAGTAGATCCTAGCGATAAATTGGGATATCTGGGAGAGATTGAGCACCCTTGTCTTAATATATACTATGTCCCATAGTTTCAAAACTTAGTTGTAGTACTTAGTATTTACCAAGTAAAGTTTTAGGTATTGCTAATTTTATTAAGAGTACTAATGCTCCTGGAAGTGAGTAAGGTGTACGTGATGATGATTAAATCTCCAAAACTCTTAAGCTGAATGAAAACATCCCTGTGCCATAATTGTTACATTAGCGTCAGAAGCAAAGTACTCTTAGATCTTGAGCCTAATTTTCAATAAGAGCACAGCTTTGTCAAGGCTATACCTACATTTTGTGTCTGCATTTCTGCTGAGCAAGTAGTTCATTCCTGAAGCTTTGTTTTTCTGTTCTCAGTTACCAGTTGAGTTAACATATTTGGGTTTCCTAAACTTTGACAATAATGATAGTAAGAATTAATAATGTGGGCAAAGATTATGGGACATCTTCCAAAGGTTTTGTGCTCAAGTCAGGTTCAGCCAGCATGGTCTCAGATCCAAAAATGTGGATGGAACAAAGAACAGTATCTACTTCTGTAATAAGAACTTTCAGGAGCTTTTTTGGTTGCTATTTCTTGCATTGTAACATTCTTGAAAGGATCACAAATAGTGTTGCTAATATCTCACTTGATCACAACCTAGCTGTCTAAAAATAGATTCTGATTTTAAAAATCAATATGAACATGTTAAAGTTTATCCAACAAAATATAATAGCGTTCTTTTGAAATTCATAATCATTTTTTCACTATATGGCTTTAAACTTTCTTTTTATTGGGCTCAAATAAAATGTAAAAAAAATGGTACCTTCAGTGTTGCTCATCTCTTCATCATTGTTAAATTTCCAATTAGAAAAGTTTATGATTTATTTTAGCAGTATGTTAAGTATATTTTATCAGATTTTTCATTGTATAAATATTCTGCTTAGTTACTTATAGATGATGTTCTTATTACATACAGGTAGTTCTCAGTTTGCCAGCATTTATTCATTGAACCTTCAGAATTACAGTGACATTTAATGAGCAGATTATGGCCAGTCCTCAAAGTTGAGGCCATCCTAGTATCCCTGTGGATTACCTGATTGCTGTTTGGGAATTTGGCAGCCAGCCCACAATTATGATAGTTGCAGCATCCCATGGTCCCATGATCCTCATTTATAATCTTCACTGCCAGCTTCTAATAAACAATGTCAGTGGGGAAGCTAGGAGATCGTAAAGGGTGATCAAATGACTTCATGGTTAACAACCACAGGGATTCACCTAAGTGCAACTGAAATAGTTGGAACTGCCATTGTAAGTCAGCACAATCACATTACATCACACTTTACAATCATGACACTTATTGACTCACTTCCTAGTCCTGATAGTCCCCAATAGGGATTATTCACTGTCTTTATAGACCAGGCCTGTCAAACTGGTAGCGCATGGGCTGGATGCTTCACATGCAGGCCACACCCACCCCAGTTCTGCAAAGTCAAAAACTGTCAGGATACATCACGATATATGCGATCACATTTGACAACCAGGGTATAGACTTTCATTCTTACATTTCGGAGTGATTAATTGGTTTAATTTTATCTACCTAAAAGTGATTTTAATTTATATAAACATGGTTTTTATTATGTTGTTAGAATAAGAGTTTGTGCCCAGTAAAATTCTCAACAATTAATATGGACATATCACAATTAAGATATGACTTGACATAGGAGAATGTGTAAAACTGAAATAGCACTCACAGCAAAGCCTGAAATCTGTTTTATTTTAAATAAAATGCAAAAGCTCTGGACTCATTTATATAGGGGAGTGTTTAACATAAATCAGCAAGGGGTGAAAATCATGAAATATATGTACAATTGGGTGTCTCAAAATAATATAAAGTAACAGACAAGGGTTCTCTAGCCTTTTAGTGAGCATATTTGACATTTTAAAAACATACTGCGCATTCAAAATATTTGCTAGGAGTTTAACCATTTATGAATTGTCTATTGAATCACATCAGAAAGCTCAATTTTACTAAAATATTGCCTGTCACCCTCCCTCACTCCTTGTCCTACGGGATGTCTATATTATCTATTTTCTTTTTCTGGGTAAATGAACATACTTTGAAGTTGTCATTATTTTTCTCACCCCCCCCCCCAAAAAAAAAAAAAAGTCTGGGGTTAGAGACATTTTTGAAGCTGTATGTATGGAGCTTCTTCATATATTGAGTTTGATCCCAAGCGGGTCAAAGCTGGTAACCACTTGTATAAACTGCTGTGCTATTAGGCTTGAAAGCCAGAAAGTATCCTGGAAGAAACAATGACTATCATTATATATTGCTGTCCAGAAGACTACATGGATATAGGCCATGTAATCTCTAAAGTTGTGTTCAATATAAATGAATTTTACTTTTACTTAACCATTCCAAATGACTTAGTTATTGTGGAATTCCTTGTCTTTGGAGATGGGATTTTGTAGCAGAATGAAACTACAGTATTCTAAAATATTGAAACTATTGTTTCTCAACAGAGTATCTATTAACAATAAGTGGATTTTTCCCTTCCACTATCTTTTAAAGTTGTAGATACATCTTCTTTTGAAATTTATACCCTGACAACTTTTTATCTTGAAGTTACAGAAGGTCTTCATGTTTTTTTCTAGCTTTATGTTGACCATGAGTCTTGTGATGATAAGTGAGAATGTGAAGCTAGCACGTGAATATGCGTTGCTTGGGAATTATGATTCTGCAATGGTTTACTATCAGGGAGTACTTGACCAAATGAGCAAATACCTCTCTTCTGTCAAAGATACATATCTTCAGCAGAAATGGCAACAGGTGAGCTTTCATTTTCTGGTTTTGTTCCTTTACTTTCATGTATTAAATAGGATTATCAACCAAAACATTTCAATTAGTCACTTTAAAAGATGCCTATTGAATAAACTTGCCTGTTGTAACCATTGCTTACAAAGGTAACTATAAAAATAATAATTAACAAATGCTGCTATCTGTGGTTGGAGAGAACTCCGTTACAAATGTAAAATAAAACACCACCTTATGTATCCTGTTTGATTAAAAAGGTTACTTGGTTAATCTAAAACTAGCTTCTGTCTTGAACTGCTGTACTTATTTTGGAAATGTGCCAATTTAAGTACACCAATTACATTTAAAAATGTACAATTTTTTTTCTAAAATTCATTAAAGGTTTCCTGCAAGTATCATCAGCACAATTGCTTCTCAGTAATAGACTTCATCTGTTTTCTGCAATCTCTTACAGAGTTAACTTGTTCATGTATCTGAGCCACAAACATTTCATTAAGTACTTAAAGTTGACAGGTTTCTACAAGCTAACATGCTTCTTTGTATTTCATGTTTTTAATCAGGTTAGGCAGGAGATAAGTATAGAAGCTAAGCATGTGAAGGATATCATGAAGACACTAGAAAGTTTTAAATTAGACAGCACTCCTTTAAAAGCAGCACATCAGGAATTACCAGCTCATGACGGAGAAGTTTGGTCGTTGCCTGTACCTGCAGAACGTAGGTAAGAAACATCACGAGGGGAAGCAGGTTAGGGTGTTCAACTATAAAATGTTTTAAAAGTATGTTACATGTTGTTTTTCAGCTTATAACCTGTAACCCCAGAAGCATTCAATGTTGTCTACTGCTCCCATTAATGGAGCTCCAACAAACAATTGATTGAATCTGTTTACTAAAAACAACTAACGTGTTTTCCTGAAAATAGGACTCTGTCTTATATTTTTTTGAATCCTGAAATAAGCACTTAGCCTTATTGCCATGCACTCAAAAGCCCGATTGTTATTATTATCAGGGAATGTCTTATTTGGAGGGATACAGGATAGTATGTGGAAAAACAATGACATTTATTTGTTTGTTTGTTTGTTTGTTTGTTTATTAGATTTGTATGCCGCCCCTCTCCAAAGACATGCAATTATAACACATTTGTGTTATAATTGCATGATTATGATTGTAATATAATTGCAAGATATTGTATAAAAATAGATTCTGGCAGATTGAGTGGAGGTGTAATCTTTAATATATTCAAATATTCTACAGTAAGAATACCTTGCCATATTTACATTTTTCCCCATTTTGTATTCGTTCAGATCTTCGCCAGGACCTAGGAAACGTCAGTCAGCTCAGTGCAGTGACTGCAGAAACCAAAATAACCGAGCTGGAGCAGCTGCTAGAGTCCCTCATCGGCCTTCTTCCCGAAATACTAATGAGAAAGGCAAAGTTGTTCGTGGGCGAGAAAAGAAAGATCCATTAAATAAAGTAAAAGAGGAAAAAGTAAGTTTCGTGAAAGTGAAACCAATACCTCTAAATTGAACTCGATTTAATTGAGGGCCGTATCAGAGTTGTGTTTGATGTTTGGGGGAGGGGTTGGCTAGTTTGGCATCACTCAGGCGCCTGTGATGGCCCAAGCACTCTGACGGTGAAAATGGGCTACCGGGCTCCATTTTTGGCTGCAACAGCATCCTGCAACCTTCTTCCAGTGAAAATGGAGCTCAGGAGGGCCTCCCACTGCCCCCCTGAGCTCCATTTTTGCTGGCAAATGCACCACAGGTGGGTCCTTTGTTATTTCCAGGGTGGCCCCATGGGCCAGATGTAAGCTCCCCATAGGACAAATATGGGCCCCAGGCCTTGAGTTATAAAGCATCCCTCATCATTTGAGTCTCTTTTTAGTCTTTTACCTATCAGCATTTCTAGTGGAGAGAACCTGATGGTGTTTTAAGAGAAACCACAAATAATAGTACAATGTTTTGCTTACTCAGATTAGGACAAGGATGGCAAACCTTTTTTTCCTAAAGCGCTGAAAGAGTGCTATTTATTTATTTATTTATTCATTCATTCATTCATTCATTCATTCATTCATTCAATTTTTATGCCGCCCTTCTCCTTAGACTCAGGGCAGCTTACAACATGTTAGCAATAGCACTTTTTAACAGAGCCAGCATATTGCCTCCACAATCTGGGTCCTCATTTTACCCACCTCGGAAGGATGGAAGGCTGAGTCAACCTTGAGCCGGTGATGAAATTTGAACCGCTGATCTACAGATCTACAGTCAGCTTCAGTGGCCTGCAGTACAGCACTCTACCTGCTGCGCCACCCCAGCTCTGTCATGCATCTGTCACACTATCATGCATGCACGAGTGCCCACACCCATAATTCGATGCCAGGGGGGCAAAAACAGATTCCCTGCCCCTCTGAGGCCAGAAATGGCCTGTTTCCCAACTTCTGGTGGGCTCAGTAGGCTCGTGTTTCACCCTCCCCAGGCTCCAATGGCTTTATCCAAGGGGGTAAAAACGCCCTCCCCCATCCCCAGAGGCTTTCTGGAAGCAGAAAACACCCTGCCAGAGCTGCTGTGTGATTCAAAAATCAGCTGGCCAGCACACACATCTTGTTGCAGCTGAGCTAGGGCAATGGCTCATGTGCCAGCAGATGTGGCTCCACGTGACACCTGTGACACCCATGCTATAGGTTCGCCATTACTGGATTAGAGTATATCTTACTTATTTTTACTTAAGAGATTTATAAATTGATAATTACTCATCTTACCCATGAGATGGAGGAAGTCATTACATCACTAGGCAAATTGTACATTTGCTAGTTTATTGCCATCCCAATCAATGCTTGGAGAAAGACCTAAGTCTTTATGGCCTTCCAGAAAGCTAAGAGGATAGCAGTTCTTCAGATATCATTGAGGAAACTGTTTTGAATTGTTAAATTCTTGTTTTAAGTGGAGGTTCTGGAGCGTGCTCACCCTATCAAACCCGGTGAGATAGGCAGACAGTCTCAGTAAGAGACAGTCCTGCAAATAATCTTACTTTATATCATTCAGGGTTTTAAAAATGACAAGCAACATTTTGAATTCTACATGGAAAGAAAGTGGAAGAGTGTAGCTCACAAAGCAATGTAACATGGGCAAATCATGGACCGCACAGGATAGTGTGTACTGCTGCATTCTGCATCAGTTGAAGAACACATGGAGTAATCCAGTGGAGAAGTAACTGGGAACATGAGGGACTGTGAGCAAGTCCTTGCAGTCCAGTGCAGAATATGATTGCACTTTACAAAGGGCCTTCTAGCAATGATTGACACCTGCTCTTTGAGCAGGAGCCATAGTACAGGAACACACACACACCGAAATTTCACATCAATTTTCTCTAGAATACTATCCTGTCAAGAATCAAAACTGACAATTTCAGGTTGGGACAAAATCCCCCAAACATCTTGCTGAGTTTAAATCCAAGCCATTTTGTTCCCATCCAGGCCTTTGTGGCCTCAAGTGACTGAGCAAGCATTTGAAACAGTGCCAATTGTCTGATGTAGAGTGGAAATATATGATGATGATACTGTTCCTCATGCCATCTGCTTTACCTAGTGGCTTCAGGTAGATGTTTTAAAAGTTTGAGATATGAACTATCGGAACTATACATAACAGGAATTTGAATCCAGGCTTCTCACCAACTACCAATCTTACCTGGAACTAGCCATGGAGAAAGGAGAACTAAGGAGAAAAATAAAGACACTTCCAATCATCAAAGTAACTCCAGAAAGATAACATGGCCAGAAAATGATCTTTCAACGCCAGATCATATTACCACTGACCCAAGACAAAAAGATGATGATCTGTATGACTTGTAATTGAATCACAACGATGACATATTTACAGTAGAACAATGCTGGCTTTCACACAGTGTTAAGAAACAGTTTAGAGGAAATGTGAGCTGCCTAGCCTTGTATTCAGATGCCTGTATAAAAGTATTTTGCCCATTTCTGATTCTTGAAAACTTGTTGGGAAACTTGTATTTTTTTCTCATGGTGGGAGAAAAGCAGACAATGTTTGGGAAAGATATATTTTAGTAATATTTGCAATCAAAAATATTTTAGCAGATGTTTTAAAAGCAATTGTTCAAAAGGTTAAAAACACCAGAGGTTTTAATTATATGTTTTGTACAATTATGTCTTTGTTTGAAAGTTTATCCTTTTATTGTTGTGTAACTTATATTAAACAAGTTACTGGAATAATTATGAGCAATATTAATATAATAGTTGATAAGCATTTTTATGTAATGCAGAATAAGTCCTCAACTGATATTTCAGAACCTGAGCCAAAGAAATTTGATGGCACTGGATATGATAAAGACTTAGTAGAAGCTCTAGAAAGAGATATCATTTCCCAAAATCCCAATGTTCGATGGTAAGTATAAACTGTTTCTGTTCTTTTAAGTTGTGAGGTCTGTGTATAAGCTTCATGGATTTTTAGATAAATTCATACATTCATTCAATTTCTATTGCCACCCATCTCAATCAATGATTCTCAGTAGCTTATAATTAAAATTTCAATTACAACTTGAAATATATAATGCTGCCTCTAGAGAAAATTAAATCGATTGAGGCAGAAATTTATGAAAATCATGAAGTAGATTTTGCTTACTGAGACATCTTACTCACTGGGATTTTACAAATCTCTCTAGTACTCAACTGAGTTAAGCAAAGGCCTTTTAATTGGCAGACAATGGAGGTGGCCGTTTATGAGCAGTTTATCCTGAAACCAAAAATAGCAACATGATAGAGCTACAGCTACAATTTAACAAAGAACATAGAACAGCATTACAAATACATTCATAATAATCTACTATTGAGGAGGGGGAAATCATTAATCAGTCCACCTGGCTACATTTAGTTATTTTATTGCTGAAAGGGAGAAAGTTCATTATCTGAATTGGGTGGTGTTTTAATGCAAAGAGACCGTATTCCTATTTAGCAAATGGAAAAGTAAAGATGGCTGCAGTCCTGTATGTGCTTAGGATAGCCTGTAACTATAAATAAAGGTTTATAACATCTTTTTATTTCATATACATTGGCCAAGAATGCTAACATTTTCTTGGAAATTGGTTATGATAATTATTATATAACAAGAATTGACATTCACAGACATTATACTATTTTATTCACTTCTATCTCATGTGACTATAATAAAGTACTGAACCAAACAATTTTCAGTGAACAAATAAAAACTTACTGTGTATTAATAGCCCACCTTCTGTCATTGTTCAGATTATATGATCCTTAATGTATTTAAGAAGGTGAAAACTTGGGTGAGTCTTATGTAGCCAAATGAAGCCCCCACCCTTTGGCCTATGCCTCCCAGCAATTTACCTCCTTGCAGCAAAGTCCTCAGAGAGAGGGGGCATATAAATCCAAATAAAACATAAATAAACAGTGCAGAGCCTGAGTAGCACAAGCAACTGATTATTGGCCTCCCGACCAGCAGCTGATTGAAGCTGCAGGCAGGCCCACCTACTAAAATGAAAGTGAAATGTTTGCAAGGAGGCAAATTCCTGGGATGCAGAGGCAGAATTTTATTTTCTTACAATTCATGAATGTCTACAGGTGAAAGATGTCAGTGAACAATGTTAGGATGGATATGATTTTTCAAGTGGTGAACATTCTGAGTTTTGTAACACCTGGAAAAGATGGAATTCTCAAATAAAAAATGTAAATGAATTGAATGTTGAATCTTTTCTGTGGAGCTTGACTAGAAAATATTAATATATATTCTGAAAAATCATATATTCAGTCAAGATTACAGTGAAATTTAATAGGGATGCAATGCTTGTGGCAAGTCATAATTTGCTTATTTCTTTTTTAATCAGGGATGATATAGCTGATTTAGTGGATGCTAAAAAATTACTCAAAGAGGCAGTAGTTTTACCCATGTGGATGCCAGAATTTTTTAAAGGAATCAGAAGGCCCTGGAAGGTAAAGCCAACTCAATTATTGTGGAAACATCAAAATAATTTTCATTGGGTTGTATTTGTTGTTGTGAGCCGCCCCAAGTCTTCGGAAAGGGGCGGCATACAAATCTAATAAATTATTAATTATTATTATTATTATTATTATTATTATTATTATTATTATTATTAGCATTAATTAGGCCAGTGTTTTTTTAGTGAAAAAAAAATCAAGGCTATGCAGTAATTCAATGATTGCTCAAGAACTAGATGGAAACAATGCAAATAACACAAGTCATCTGTACACCTGTACAAATACATAATGCAAGGTTTTAACAGCAGAATGCAAACCATATAAAGTATTTTGCTTATATAATATTAAAGTAAATTCATATAACCTAAAGGTGCAAAGCCATTACACTAAGACTAGTTTTTCATTTGTCATTTGCTATGTAAGTAAAACAATGTCTGGTGATACAATGCCCTTTAACATTTAACAATTAGAATTCATTTTGGAAACAAAATTACGTTCTTTGGATTCTGGAATTGTATCATAACATTGGTCCACAATAGAATAAAATCTATTTAATTTAGTGTAACATGGATAATTAAACAAGAGTTGCTACTTGCTAAAAGATACTAAAAGCACACTAGTTTCCTTTGTTTTTATTTAAAGTGCTTATTTTAAATGAAATTATATAGTATTTCTTAAATTGTGATGGCAAATGAATTGCAGATATTTTTAAATGAATATTCTTTTCAGTGTTGTTTTTTGGATCTCTTTATAAACAGGGTGTGTTGATGGTTGGTCCTCCTGGCACTGGGAAAACACTGCTTGCAAAAGCTGTAGCAACTGAATGCAAAACTACCTTTTTCAACGTATCATCATCAACACTCACTTCAAAATACAGAGGAGAATCTGAAAAGCTTGTTCGCCTATTATTTGAGATGGTGATTTACTGATTTCTCTTAAGACTTGATACAGGAATATTATTATTATTAGTGTTAATATATTTTTATTCTGTCTCTTTATTGTATAGCTTAGGGCACTAAGCAAGCCTAACATGCCTTCCTCCTTTTTTACCCACAACAACAACCCTGTATGATTGGGATGAGTTGGGCTGACAGAAAGCGATTGGGTCAAAGTCACCCAAACCTTTGTGTTTTCGTCTTTGCAGAGGATGCTACCACAGAACAGAATAGGCAAAATTTGTGATCTAGAGCATATTTGGAATTTTAAATTCATGTGATTCTGCCCGCAAACTGATTGTTATGGGGAAATTATTCACAAAATAGCCAATGTGAGTGTGATCAATTATAAAATACAAATTTACTAAAAGTTTAGTTTGCTACTATGCCAGCCCTATGGACAGCTGGTTTAATAAGATGCTATGCTGCCATTCCTATATGTTTTCAAGTTCCTCTTCCAAAACTAATCCAGAACATTACAAGTTCTGCTTGCCAATAGGCCTCCCTCTCATCCCTGTGAGATGGTTGAAAGCTAAATATCTCTGGTTGGCAGCTCTTTTACTCCATCCATCTAAAAACCAGCTGATTTTTAAGAATCACAACCAGGAGTTCCAGGTTGTGGTCATTGAACAGTCACACAAGATCTCGCTTAATGACCATTTAATCCAATGACCAAGATTCCAATCCCAATTGTAATTTGTGACTACCTACAATAGAGGTTAACATTTGGGCAATTTTTTTTGCCTTGTACTAATTTATTCCATTGTGCTAGTACAGTGATGGGCAACCTTTTGAGCCAAAAAACTGAGCATAACTCGGGTGGTGTGTCACCTTGAGAAAAAAACTGGGCGGCATAGAAGTATAGGTAGGTAGGTAGATAGACAGATAAACAAACAAAAAATAAAAATAAATATAAATAAATAATAAATCCCTTCTTTTTTATTAAAAGAAATTAATAATAAAACAAAACCAAATTCTATTACTATTAAAACTAAAACAACCAAATTCAAAAACATAACTATTAATAAAAACAGGTGAGGGTTGGGGGTTTTTTCTCTGTTATTATTTAAGTGCTTTTACCATATGCTTTAAATCAAGAGTCACTTCTCTCTCTTTCCTGTCATTCTCTGCCTCAATCATTTTCTCATTTCTCTTTTTTCTCTCCCCTTTATTCTATCATTTCTCTCTCTCTCTCTTCCTATCTTCTCTCTCTCACTCTCTCTCTTTCTTCCTTCCTTTCTTTCTTTCCTTCTCTCTTCCTTCCACTTTTTTCTCTTTCTCTCTCTCTCCCTTCCTTTCTTTCTCTTCCTTCCACTTTTTTCTCTTTCTCTCTTTTCCTTCCTTCCTCTCTTCCCCTCCCTCTCTTTCTCCCTCTCTCCCTTTATATTTATCTCTTCCTTCCTTCCTCTCTTCCTCCCTTTCTCTCTCCCTCTCGTTCACTTTTCTCTCTTCCTCCCTTTCTCTCTCCCTCTCGTTCACTTTTCTCTTTGGCGAACCCCCAAACTGTTCAGATTCAAGAAAAAGCTTATAAAGGGGGGTGGGGGGTTGTAAAAATCGAGTTATGAGCCGCCAAAGGAGGAAGCAAATGGCGCGACGTCCACGCAGGTTTTTTTTTCAGACTCTCTTTTTTGCGAGCCCGGCATGATTTTTTTAAATTACAAATTAATAACCCGGTAAGGGTTTACCTTAGCACCGTCTCCTGTAACACCGTTCTGGAAGGCGAGCAGGGAGCAGAGGGGCGAGGGGTGCAGACCCTGAAATAGGCCTGCAACCCCTCCCCTCGCTCCCAGCGGCCCCTGCGAGCCAACCACCGTTCGTGGTGGGCTCCGTCGGTTGGCGCCGCGCCAATCAGCTGGGAGGCGACCCCCCCCCCCCCCCGCAGCTGAAACTGACGTCCGGCCGGGGCGATTCTCCCCCCAGCCGGACAGACATGCTTGTGCTGCCAAAGGCAGCGTGTGGGCGAGCCTGCGCTCTGCACAGGCGCGCCCAGCTGGGAGGCGGAGTTCTCGTCCTTCCCAGCCATTGCAAATATCGGCCGGGCGAAAATCGCCCGCCTCTTAATTAAGGGGAGAGGAAAAATAATAATAATAATTGCGGTTGCAATTGCACTCCCTAAAGCTCCCTGTTTCTTCGGCGGCCGCGTGTCACCGAAAATGGCTACGCGTATCAGTGCTGACACGCGTGTCATAGGTTCGCCATCACTGTGCTAGTATATCACACACAGCTATTATTATTATTATTATTATTATTATTATTGTATAATACCGTAGTCTGTTACTTAGAAGTTTCCAAGCCACATACACATAACCCCAATTGTAGTTTTTACAAGGTACATGTTCCCTGTCACACTGCTTGTTTGAAGTCAAAATGTGTCACAGAGAGTAATCTAGGTTGGGACTGTAGTGGATAAGGGAGATGTCTTTCATTCCAGAATCGATTTATTGGTAATGTTACTGTAGCTAAAACTGTTTTGGAACTGGAGTAGTTTGTTGGAATCATTTTAGCTAACTATTCCTTCACCATCTTACATTTCCAGGCTCGGTTCTATGCACCAACAACAATATTTATTGATGAAATTGACTCCATTTGTAGCCGTCGAGGAACTTCTGAAGAACACGAAGCCAGCCGAAGGGTGAAGTCTGAATTACTTGTTCAGATGGATGGTAAACAAGCTTAGTTGAAAGTGTATTAAGAAAAAAAAGTAGGAACTTCAATATTATAGTAGCAGTTGAGCATTAGTAATTATACACTGCTCACTAAGACATTAAAATCCATTCAAATGTGTGCTTTGTTGTTATTTCAAAAAGCTCAGTGATAAGTTGATTTCAACTTTCGGTCAATCTGAGATGCTTCTGCTCAAGGCCGCCTACTTCACTCCATCCAATTCTTGTTGGTTACTCCTTATGGATAAATGGGCTATTTGTTTACTTTAATTTTCATTATTTGGAATTCAAATATATCTTTTTCTTAGATCCGAAATAGATTAATAAAACAGTAGATAAATATAAATACAGTATTTATGAGCAAAACTGACAAGTGAAAAGCTTAGCAAAGAAATTGGTTCTTGTAAATGCCACATATATCTTACAAATCCAAAGTTCTAATGTAAATTGTTATAATAGATGGTATCTGTAATCACATACATATCAAATATTATTGCGAATTATAAGCAATTAAATACCCTCATTACTATAAAGCATTTGAATTAAAATTCATGCCTGCTTCCATGAAAGTGGGTGATTAAAATTCAACTTGAATGTAATATGACATAATTTCCTGACTTATACTCTTGAACATATATTGGTTTGTATTGCCTTTCATTTTATTTTGTTTTCTTCTAATAATAGGAGTGGGAGGTGCTTCTGAAAATGATGATCCTTCCAAAATGGTGATGGTACTTGCTGCTACTAATTTTCCATGGGATATTGATGAAGCATTACGTCGTCGCCTGGAAAAAAGAATTTATATTCCTTTGCCATCAGGTATAAGCTCTTCTATTTGAAAACAAATCCAATACAGTTGGCACATCCTGAATTTTTAATTTCAAATGCATATTTGATCATTGCCATTTCTAGGAGGCAGGAACAATGATTTTGATAATGGAAGGTGTAATTTGGACAAAATATCCTTAGTCCTTACCCTTACATTCACATGTAATGTCTTAAGCAGCCGGTTAAGAACCTGGGGTAACGAACTAAGTATACAGTAGTACCTCTAGATACGAGCTGCTCCACATGCGAGTATTTCAAGTTACGAGCTGCGACACGAGCAAAATTTCTGTTCGACACCCGAGCTCAAATTCGGGATACGAGCCGAGCGTCCACTAGGTGGCGCAAGAATTCCATGCTTCCAGTTATCTCCCCGCGAAAAGCCAAATCTAAATGCATTTGTTCGAGATACGAGATGATCGACATACGAGGTCAGCTCTGGCACTAATTAAACTCGTATGTCGAGGTACCACTGTATTTGGCTAGTTTTGTTTAAAGATGTTGGTATTTTAATTAAAATTAGAAATTATATAATTACATAAAGGGGTTAAAGGGTACTTTTTCTGTGTTTCATTTTGGTTACTTTCATTTGTTAAGCCAAAGGCAGAGAGGAGCTACTCAGAATAAATCTGCAGGAGTTGGAACTTGCTGATGATGTTAACCTTGTCACTATTGCACAGAATATGGAAGGTTATTCTGGAGCTGACATTACCAATGTGTGCAGGTATGTTAAAACTTCACAGCTTTTATTTTATTTATATTTTGTTTTGAAGGCATTAGCTCTAATCTTGTAGCATTGAAAGGACTCCCAATTACAGGACAAGTACTGTTACTGTGGAAGATCTAAAGAAAGCATTAAAAAAGAGAAGGATAAGATTTTTTTAAAATCTTGTTTGATTTTGATTTAAGCCGTACCAAAACAATTCATACACATTTTATACTATGCCAGTGTTTCTCAATTGTTGCAACTTTAAGATGTATAGATTCCTAGAATTGCATAGCCAACATGATCGAGTAACATTGTAACTTAATGTGATGATATGGACAGGCCACATTGTTCCTTTTTACACTTCAGGCTATTAAGAGTTTCATTAATATGGACAGATAGGCTTAACTCTAAATAGTAAAATAATATGCTAGGATCAATAAAGATATTTTGCTGCCTGGCAAGGAAGCCCTGTAAGAAAAGCATCCTGTCCTTATGTCATTGTAAGTCCCTAACCAAACTTTGAAGCTGACCCTAAAAATTGCTCTGCTGGCTGGCTTTGGTTCAGTGGTTGTGTTCCCATTCTTGCTATCACTGCTCGTTTTGCATCTCTTTTTAGTTTTCTGCCCATTGCTTTTCATCTGTAATATTTTTTGTCTACCCATCATTTTACACATTACAAATTGCATTCTTAGTCTTTTTTTTAATCACCACATTGCCTGTTTTGTTATTCATAATTCTGTATCGCTTCTATTTCTATTCCATCCTTTTCCCTTGCGTAGTCATTATTTTGTCTCCTTAAACCATTTCAGTTATTTTCTCACTTTGCTTCCTGCTTCTCTTGATTTTTGCTTACTTGTTCCATTTACTGCTTCATTTTGATTTTGGGATGAAAAATCTTTGACTCCTTTAGATGCTGGTGAACAACTACTAGTAGTACAACCAATGGTTAATGATGGTGGGGGTTAGAGAAAAATATCTGGTTCATTATAAAATTCTGCATATCCAGAATTTTACATTTCAGCTCTTTTCACTTTATGACTCTTATCAAGAAATTCAACTCAGTACATTGAAAATATGCCATACTTTTTTTTTTGTATCTTTAAATTGCTGTATCTTCATTTTATCTCCTTTCAACTTTGTATTTGTTACTTGGAGCACTAACTCAGGCAGAGATCACAGGTATGCTCGTTGGTGTCTTCTTAGAAAACCAGCATCTTTTTCTACACTCATAATAGCAGTCATGTAGTCCCCAGGGAAATGTTTTTGTTCAAGAATTTTGAGGGTACATCGATACTTTCAACAGCGCTTTTTTTGCTTTGGATTCAAATGCAGGTAGGCCCTGAGTTATAGCCAAATGCATATCCACCATTCAAATTTACAACAAAACACCCCTCCAAAGGTCCTTAGAGCCCAGTTTCAAAGCACCCTCCCAGGAGACATAACTGCATTTTGGAGGCTTAGCAACCAATCCATGTTTATGACCGTTTCCAGCATTTGATCACAATTTACAATGTTTGCCATAAATCAGTATTTGAACAGATGAAGCTATGGTTTGTTTGCCATTAAATAACTTATTTTGTGTAAAGAGCTGGATCTTTTCATTATCACATACCATGTTATCCAAATATTTCCAATAGTATTACTAAAAGCCAAAGTAACTATTCACAATTCACTTGATTTGACTTTTAAGCTCTCTTATGGCACCTGTCATCTGGAATGGGGTTCCCTGAGATTTGGGTGGTTCCCACTTTAATGGCATTTTATAAGGCTTTAAGGATCCGGGGTTTTTTTCTCTCTCTCCTAAGCTTTGGGCTAGGTCAGGGGTAGACAAAGTTGGCTCTTCTATAACGTGGATTTCAACTTCTAGAATTGGCTAGGTGATTGGAAGACTTTTGTAATGTATGTGATATGTTTTGTTGCCCTGCTCTGCCACCTATTTATTGCTAAGTTTTTATCTGGTTTGAGTTCGTTGTTGTCCTCTTTTCATGGTGTAAGCCACTCTGGATAGGGTAGATTTTAAATGGAAATAATAAGCAAGCAATCAAGCATTGATGGTTTAGTTATGGCTAAAGCAGACTTTTAGTGTTAATTGTTTGGCATTTCTGCATTCTCATTAAGACACACTTTTTTATCAACAGAGATGCTTCACTGATGGCTATGAGAAGGCGTATTGAAGGCTTGACGCCAGAAGAAATCAGAAATCTTTCCAGAGATGAAATGCACATGCCAACAACAATGGAAGATTTTGAAATGGCCTTAAAAAAAGTTTCAAAATCAGTCTCTGCTACGGACATTGAGAAATATGAGAAATGGATTTTTGAATTTGGATCATGTTAAACCTTTCTACCTTGAGAAATCTGCCTTAAGTATTCAAAGAGTTCCAAAAGTAATGAAAAAGTAGTACTCCTGGATGCTCAGTGCTATTTTTTAACTTTTTGTAACAACCACATATAATAAAGTTAGTTTTTTAAAGTACAGCTCATTTTTTCCCCCTTAGTTCAATTGTCTAGATGAGAATAGGTTCTTGCAGCAATAGTTGTTCTATTTCTTCACATGTTAGTCTATCACTTGCAACATTTCCACATATAACATATTTCCATTTTGTTGGTTATATTTTTTAAAGTAGTCACTGTTAAAATATACGATTCCGTTTCTGAGGAAATTAGTACACATAGCCATCTCTGCAAAACAGTCTTGTCTTTACAGTCTTTTATCGTGGAAAAAGTTGTTCCTCTTTTTCTTTAAAGGAAATGCTTCACTTTATGTCATATTTAGAAATCACAAAGCAAGTATTTCAAAGCTAATTCACAATTAGAACTTAACACTGATTCAATACATATCTCACATTTAATGGTGATGGAACTGAACAGAAGAGGGCACCAGATTTAACAGTGAAACCTAAGAGTTCAATCGGTTAAGAAAAGCATTATTGAATTCAATGTAAATAAAATACTTGCAAAAAATAAATTCCATTAAGTTTCCAAGAGATTTGTTAAGGGGAAATTGTACCAGGAGGAGCAGGAATTTTAAATCTCTTTGAGATTACTGGTTTCCAGAAAAATGGCACTACATCACTTGCTTATATATTCTACTTCATGGTTATAAATATGTACGGCTGCAAAAACAGAAACATGGTCTAAACGATAAACACCGAGAAGTGTTCCTCACAAACAAAAAATACCTTGGAGGTTTGTTCCCCTTTCCTTTGTAATGAAAAGAAATAAGTTTTCACCTGACACCTTCAGGATTGGGCGGCATAGAAGTTGAATAAATAAATTTTATCTCACAAAACGTAACCGGGGAATCATTCAGAGAAACAGACAGGAGTAGAGGTGGCAAGTATAAACTAGGAATATTTACTGCCAGAATGTATATGATTTTAAAAAGAACAAATAAATATATGCAAGTCAGTCCATCAATGGGACTTTGACAAAGTTAGGGTGATATTTATTTGAACAGAAATTGCACAAGAGCACAAAAACAGCTGCTGTTTTGAAACTTAAAGATGCTTGAGGGGCATCTAGATGTCCCATACAGAAAATAAGACATTTGAAATACGTACTGTAGATTAACAGTCCCCAATCTTTTTGGCACTAGGGACAGGTTTCCCGGAAAGAGTAGTGGTGGTGGTTTTCGCTTGCCCACCACTCACCTCCAGCTATGCAGCCCAGTTTCTAACAGGACAGACTGGCACAGAGCTGGGAACCCCTGCTATAGATCTTGCACCTGCCCAACAAATATTCTTTTTAAAAAACTTTTTGAAAGTTTTCAAAATGCTCGCTTATATGTTTTATATTACTCATCTTGGTTGCTCCAAGTCCTGAACCCCATCTGGTACCTACAGCTTAACCAAATTTAGCTTAAGTGCTCTGTGTCTGCTGATAGCACAGCACAATCCTACATATTTGTTTGCTGTGGCCCAGCTATTTCACTTTTATTGAGTCTGAATTTTGTTAAAGCTTCCTCATGCTCCAGCTAACTTCCTTTAAGAGCTGATTGTGTACTCTTCCAACCCACAGCATGATTTCCACAATAATCAATAAGTAGGCATTAAGTTATGCAGACCTGTCAAAATGATTGCATCAAATGTTCCAGAACCTCATTAGCTATCATGGGTTAGTTGCAGCACCTGTTTCACATAACCTTCTGTCATAAACTGAAGTTACGAATATACAATAATAGAAACGGTGGTAGATGATGCATTTGGAAAACTTCAAAAAAAAATTCAAATCATTTTGAAGCAAGATTCTGCACCATATACAACCACATTGTCGCTATTACATGAATTGCATTTTGGCTTTTTCTTCAGGGCAACACATCGGCACACTGAAGGTTGAGGCAGTCTGGCTGACGTGATGACTGGTATAAACTCTGGCAACAATTTTCTGTTCTTGGACAAACTCATTTAAAATACCAAAGTTGATCAAGCTGATCTCTATCAAAATTGATGGTTGCCCAAGAATCATTAGTTGTGAATACCTTGGTCTTGTAAGGTTAAGCCATGTGTTTTAAGCAACAGAGGCTCATTCATAGTAGTTAAAGGCACTGGGCTTGAAACCATGGATTCTAGTTCTGCCTTAGGTGCTAAACCAGCTGTTGACTGGGCCAATCCCTCTTTCAGCCCTAGATTTTTTTTTTTAAATGGCATTATTAATTCCTATTTGGTACTTTATATTACATACAATCTAATGTATCACTACCACCTGGCTGTAGTGCTTCAGCAGTGACATCAACTGAGTAACTCACATTTTTTAAACTAATGGATGGCAGCCTTTATTTGATATTTTGTGCTCATCTTTCAATGTTGCCATTGGGACAATCAACAATTGGTTGAACTAAAATGTTTTCTAGGACAGCTTTAAAGCAGTTGGCTATAATTGCGTCCACAACTCAGTTCTTCCATTCCAAAGCATACAATAGTGCCATTTGCTTTTCTGATGTGTCTTCCACTGAAATGTACCATTAAGACAGCATAGTAGGATGCAGCAACTGCAATGCTCTTGGTGATGTTCTTCTACAATGTCATTTCAATATTCTTGGTTGCTGATGAAATAAACGCCTGTGTTGGTAGCAATCAGGAAAAGTAAAAAAAATGTCCTAGATAAATCCAGTTTTGGAACGATGAACATCAATGCACTGTGCCTCTCATTTAGCAAATGTGCTAACAACTTGAAACACCTTATTTCAGCATTTACCAAAACATCAATTAACATAGTGTTCACACATACACAGGAAATATGAGCTCTACAGTATCTCCTGATCAGCAGCATTTTCAAACACCAATTATGAATTTTTTTTATAAATGAGAAACTGACTTACAACTCAGTTGAAACAAACTGCTTGTAATACAGTCATACCCAAACATGGACAGTTGAAGCCACAAGATCCTACTTAATATTAATCTACAACTAGAACATGATAAGAGTACTTGGCAAATGCAACGGACTGGATCCAGATTTGCTCCCTGTTCAAATTTGGGGGAAAACAACAACTCTACATGGTCTCCAGTTTATCTCAAGATGCAAATTTGCAATAAGATCTGATGATCTTACAAATTGGTATATAAAAATGCACTGGATTTATAAAGTACTTTTAGAAATTTTGTACTCTGGATAAAAGACAATTGTAACGTGTATTGTAAATGTTTAAGAAGCACATTTTTACAAATGTTCATAAACTCATAGGAAAGACCCTGAAAGTGCTTACAATATTATTTTTGGGAAATCCAAACAAAAATTGCACCAATGTTTACTGTCAGAGCAGTATGAAAACCTTTGCTTTTGATTTCTCCTATAAGGCACGCTTAAAGGCCTAAAATAGCTTTTAGTATTATCATAGGTCTGTGCTCCTGTTGAAGCTACTTAGCCTGTTCCATTAGTCTTGAGTCAAATTTCCTGGATTAGCCTTGTGTGTCCTGCAGCAAGTATAGTTGGGAAGATACAAGGAAGATACGATTTCAGGGAGCAGGAAATTACTTCACAGAACTTAAGAACTTACTGAAGTTCTTATGTAAGGAAACTGCTTTTTTTCCCAGTCAAGAATACATTATAATGGTTGAAATGAAAAAAAGAAATCCAAAAGTTATTCTGGGCCTCAGCCTTAATTGCCCTTTAAATATGAATCATTCATAAATTTAATAAAAACAGCAGACTGAAAACTGCTGTGAAATCAGCAGTTCCCAAACTAGAGTCCTCTAGATACGTCAAAACTGCAATTATTTATGAATACTGGGAGTTGTAGTCCGGAAGTGTAGAGGGCAGCACATTCCGAAGGCTGAATTAAGTAATATATTAAGATCCAAGTGCCAAGTTCATTAGGTCAACAAACTGAAATAATTACAGTACTCATATTTTTTAAATACATTTTTCCTCCATGATGTTTATCTTCTCTGGAATTGCTGGAAGTAAACTTATTGCAGCCACAGGTATGACATTGGCATCAAGTTGAAGGATTCCCCTAGGGGGCAAAAATCAGTTAAAATACTAACTTCAGAACTAGGATCATATAGTAACATTTCAACTTTTCACGGTTAAAACTACTAAGGAAAAGTGTTTCAGCCTCTAAAACCAGGTCATTGGTTTCTGGAAATGGCCTATATGTATATATTGCAACCAGTTAGGTCCCACAGAGTGGGTCTTCTTCGGGTCCCGTCAATTAAACAATGCCACTTGGCGGGACCCAGGGGAAGAGCCTTCTCTGTGGCGGCCCCGGCCCTCTGGAACCAACTCCCCCCAGAGATTAGAATTGCCCCCACCCTCCTTGCCTTTCGTAAGCTACTCAAAACCCACCTCTGCCGCCAGGCATGGGGGAATTAAGATTTCTTTTCCCCCTAGGCCTTTACAATTTTATGCATGGTATGTTTGTATGTATGTTTGGTTTTTTATATTAAGGGGTTTTTAATTCGTTTTTAGTATTGGATTATTATTGTACACTGTTTTATGACTGCTGTTAGCCGCCCCAAGTCTTCAGAGAGGGGCGGCATATAAATCCAATCAATCAATCAATAAATAAATAAATAAATAAATAAGATTAAAATGTAATTAAATCTTGTTTCAAAGAATTCTGATGATGAATGTTATCTAGAAAAAAAAGTTTTCATTTATCTGTCTCTTCCAGTATCAGTACTCCCATCTAAATTATTTATAACAGGGGTGTCAAACTCGATTTCATTGAGGGATGCATCAGGGTTGTGTTTGACCTCAGGAGCCAGGGTGGGCGTGGCCAGGGTGGGCCTGGACAGCTTGACGTCACTCATGTCGGGGTGTCTGTGGTGACCCAAGCACTCTGCCAGCAGAAATGGGCTCCTGAGCTCTGCTTTCAGCTGTGATGGCTTTCTGCATGCCCCCCGAGTTACATTTTTGCTGGCAGAGGTACTACAGGTGGGTCCTTTGCTGTTTCTAGGGCAGCCCCGTGGGTCATATCTAAGCACCCCGCGGGCCAGATCTGGCCCCTGCACCTTGAGTTTAACACCTCTGATTTATGAAAACTGGTGCTAGGGTTTTCCTTTTCTTCATTTATTTGCTCATCTTTTTTTTCCTAACGTGCAATAAGTGATTAGTACCCTGAAACAATCTGGTATGAGCCACAAAGTATCATGACTCACCTATATATAATATCAGAGCTTTTCTAAGGCTCCATAAATCTGACCTGTCTGACTCCAAGCTAAATTCCACATTTCTTCCAATACCAATTATGTTGAAATGTATATGAAAAGATAGAGATGAGACCTATGGGGCATGGAGAAGGGCTCTTCTCTGCTGTGTATCAGGCTCCTGTTTATAATTATTGGAAGAACAAAATCAATTCGGTCTACTGAAGCATTTCGTCTTTATCTGATGTTACTTTTGTAGGGCTACGGAGGGACGGGGAGGAACCAAAGAGGAGTATCTTTCCTTCCCTTTCCACTCAGTGAGCATGCTCTAAGCAGAGCTCTTGATGGAGAGGGGAAAAGATAAGAGAGAAATCCATTTAGCATTCTCACTTTCTGAACCCTCTGGTGATCGTTTCCCATTAATAATTAATATTTATAATTTAATTGATTGGTTTTATAAGGTCATCAAATCAAGACCTCAGGTGGGGTACATTAGTTCCTTAACAAGCCATAAAACCTGGGGTTAGTTTTGTTTATCAATTTAACTAGCCTAGCTTGAATAAATAAATTATATGAAACCTCCATTACCCAAGGAAATTTGTTTTAAGGACAAAAATAAATAAAATATGTTTACCTGTTGTCACATGAGGGACAAAACACTTTTAATACTTTTATGATTAAAGTTGCTCCTACAACTCCAACCACGATGACCTCCATAAAATTAAAAAATACAGGAAAAGAATTGAGCCAAAATGTACAAAGCTCCTTTCTCAGATCTTCTACCCACTGACACATCACCTGCAAAAATAATAACACAGCCGATTAAATCCAATAAGGACACCTGCGAAAGCCTATTTTTCTTTGGTTGTTTGCTTTATCAATTTATAATTTACACTTCTGCCATGATGTGGGAACTTCACATATATGTTGCACTTATATATCTTTTCAAACAGAACTCTTTTTCCCCTTGAAAATTCCTTGGAATCTTTTCCCACATCTTCTGTTGTTTGAATCCTAGTGTCATTGTTCAAATACTTTTTAACTAAGCCCCTAATTTCATTTCATTTATTTATTTATTTTCTGTTTCCTTTTCTGAAGTTAACTTTGACCCAGCTCAGATTTAATAGCCCCTTTCACACATGCCTAACTGGTGACAATGTCATGAAAACAGAGAATTCCAAGCCCCTGAAGCTGAAGTAACTTTTCCTGGTAAACTACATCGCTTACCTTTTATGTGAGGGGTTCTGAACCTGGGGTCAGGACCTCTTTGTGGGTCGAACAACCATTTCACAGGGGTCGCCTAAGACCATGGGAAAAGACAAATTTCCCATGGTGTTAGGAAGTAAAGCTTCTATTTCTGGCGCCTTGGAACATATTTTTACAATCTGACCAATCAGGCATTTACAGTGGGGGTGTCCCTCTGTCCTTCCTGCCAATCAGCTTAAAGGTCTGTTAGGAGAATTGGCGCTAGACTTATGGTTGCGGGTCACCACAACATGAGGAACTGTACTAAGGGGTCATGGCATTAGAAAGGTTGAGAACCACTGGGCTATGGTTTCTATGGAATAGATAACTAGGGAAAAGGGAGCTGGTTTATGAATTCTGGGGTCTTTTGTTTCAATAATACCAAACTTAACGAGTTAGTTGTTTAGCTTAGTAGACAGGAAGTAGTTCTGCATAACACCAGCAGTTACTCCCTCCCTCCCTTTCTCCTCCTGTGCCCCTCCTTGCATCTTTAGGGCAAAGAGGAAAAACCAGTTGCCACCAGTACATCAGGGCCCAAAACAATGCTGCAATGGGTTTGGGCTAGTAGCCAATCAAGTCTACTGCTGAGCCAAGGGGCTATCAGCTGACTTACAGCTATCCGGGAGCACCTTGCTTATAATATTTCTGGTGAACAGACCAATTGTTCTGGATGAGTGAATTTAGTAGCTGCCAATAAGATAGAAATCTATCAGGGGCCTAGCTTCTCTTGAGAGGCACACTTAAGTCCCAGCTGACCTTCTGCCTGCTCTGATGCGGCTCTCATGACATGGCTTATGGGTGCTCCTCACTTAACGTCTACTCATTCAACAACTATCTGAAGTTACAACAGCAGCGAACGAGGGGTACTTATGCCAGGTCCTCATAACTGCAACCGCCCGTCATCATAATTCAGGTATTCAGTGACACGCTCACAACTGCAACATTGTGGCATCCTGCAGTCATGTGATTGTCACTTGCAACTTCACTGCTGAGTTCTAACAAGTACAATTGATGGAGAAGCTGACAAGAGGTTACTAATGGCAATCACATGACTGCAGCACTGTGGGATTAATTTATTCATTTGTTTTATTTTTATTTATTTATTAGATTTGTATGCCACCGCTCTCCGCAGACTCGGAGAACACCTCATTAGTTGAGATAATCACCAGGAATAAACATTGACTCAAAGGCATAGCACATACCCATACCCATGGGAGCATCAGATGAAGGAGAAATTGGGGGAGATGCCATAACCTGGACATGAGAATTATGTCTGTCTGACTGAAGCTGCACTCCTTAGTATCTGTACTATATGCATGTAGAAAGGAGGACTTCAAGTACACAGTTGCAACCCCATCTACCCTTCTAGTTATCACCTTGTTTCCATACCTTTTTATTTTTGTTGGATTTAATTTCTTTGATAGAGTGACGGAGGGGATACCGAATGGTACCCATTTCCTCCCACTTATGACTGTATGACTGTAACTTGTTGCTTGTATCCTTAAGATTTCTATTAATATTGTTTTCTGATTGCTTATTTGACCCCTGTGACAATCATTAAGTGTTGTACCTCATGATTCTTGACAGATACATATTTTCTTTTATGTACACTGAGAGCAAATGCACCGAGGACAAATTCCTTGTGTGTCCAATCACATTTGGCCAATAAAGAATTATATTCTCTCAAAGAAATCCCCTTACATATCCTTTAGCTCAAATTAGGTGACCATGACATTTACATGATCGTTGTGACCAAAAAATATACCTTATAAGATGATGGTGGCTCTGTTCTGAGTGGAGTCTCTGGCAATTTACCAGGCATTGTCTGTTCATCCACTGTAGTTTCTACTTGCCTGAGAAGATAGTGACTGGTTGTTTGTAGAGGACTTTCAACATCTGTTTTACAAAAATCAAAAAGACAGGTTCATCGGTCGGTATATTATTTTAAAAACCACACTAAAAAGAAGCAGAGTAAGGACAATAAATAAAAGTCCCAAAGTGCAAAACTATTTAAATCTTTTAAAGAATCATGGAGTTGGTATAGATTTTTCGTCATCTGTTCTTGGTGTGGGTTCCATCAGAAAATATTTTATAGAAATCATCCAGCCATTGTTTGAAATTTTTCAGCAAAAGAAAATTCACTGTTTGGGAACTATTTACAGTTGTGGCAGAGAGTTAGATAGGCCCAAAATGTTTACTTCTTCTGGAGGGGGCGGGTATGTAACAGAAAATAATTGAGAAGTACTGATCTAGTCCAAGAAGGTTTCTCAACCTCAGCAACTTTCAACTGTGTGGATTTCAATTACAGTAGAGTCTCAATTATCTGACATAAATGAGCGGGCTGATAGTCGGATACCCAACTATAATAATCCAGACTCTACTGTCAAGGCAGGAGTAAAATAAATAGGAGGTCCTGGGATAAAGCATTCCGTCCACCTCAGTGTTCCCATGCTTGCTGGCTGGTCCGGGGAGAAAGGGGCTCTTTAGTCACGCCCGCCTCCAATGGCAGAAGGGTGGATGTGAGTTTTTACAGCCTGGCAGCGGCGGCCACATAACACCCATCCCAGTCCCAGCCTGACACAGCCCAGCCCAAAACGCCACCACCACCATGGGAGAAGGTGAAGCAGTCCTTCCAAATCCTTCAGCTCCCCAACGTCCAAGGAATCCTGGGTGGAGACTACAGGATTGGACCCTGCAGCTGCCTATTTAACAGCACACTGACCCACCCCGCTGTCGCTACAGGCTGAGAGAGGGGTGAAGACCTCCACCGCCTCCCAATTGGAACTTTAAAGAAGGAAGTGGGGAAGGGAGTTCTGGACAGCGGGCTGACCTGAAGTGTTTCTCTGGGGCAGCAGCCTGCACCTCCCCCGCCCGGCTTTTCTAGGCGTCTTTGGGGACTGTTTTCCCATCATGGCTGCATTGTTTGGGGCGTGTCTGGTGGCATGGAAATGCCTACAGCCATGCTCCCAACCATCCATAACGTCAGACAACCCGGAGTGTCAGATTACCGAAGGACGGATAACCGAGACTCTACTGTATCACAATTCCCCTAGGAATTGAAGTCCACACTTATCTGAAGCTTGATCGTAAAGAAACATGGATCTGGCCCATGTTTTAATTTTCCTTAAAAACATTATGAGAGAATACAAATAAAACAAAGCCAGTTGTAACCATATTAATTTGACCAGCCTATAAACGAGAGGTTAACTTATGGCTGTTGAGGTGATCTTTTTTTGAGTGGTGAAGTCCTTAAATCTAAGGTAAGAACTTTTTGATCATGCTAGCCTCAGATTTAATGACTTTAAAAGTCCAGGAACATGAACACCGAAAGAGTCTAGACCAATGTTCCTTGGAGGTTTGAAGATGTGTGGACTTCAACTCCCAGAATTCTATTCTAAATACTGGATCCTTTGTCTCACAGCTGCCTGAACAGACTTAAGGCTGGGGAATTCTGGGAGTTGAAGTCCACACATCTTCAAACCGCCAAGGTTGAGAAACACTGGTCTAGATACAGTGAACAATGAATTTAATTGACTCCCTTCTCAAGAACTTTTTAAAAAGTCAGAACCCTTAAGTGAAATGGCAAAAAATAAACTCAATAGCACCTTTTTAAGAAAAAAAAATAACATACATGAGACGGGTGAGTATGAAAACTGAATGAATAAATAAATAAAAAATAAAATAAAGCCCAATTCTTGCGACTCAATAGGACTGAGTACCTTTTCCTGCAAAGTTTGGAAGCGTAAATAAAATATCATTGTTCCTCGGGCTGGAATACAGCATACTTTCCTCCAGAGGAACGGTGTAGTTTGTATGTCTCAAGAGTTGTTGATCCTTTACTAATAGGTCTATTTCTATCACTTCATCTTGTTTAACCTGCAAAAGAAGTGTAACAATGGGAGTCACATTTTTTATCCACATATGTTGGGAATGTTGTTGGAAACAGTCAAGCTTTTTTTAAAGCTAGACATAAAAGAGCAAGTATTGTAAGAAGGGATTTCAAGATCAAAAGTTGCTTTTTTTTAAAGTGACAGTGTCACTTAGTATTATGAGATAAACCCAGGAGCAAAAACTCAGCACATAGAGCCTTTAGATCATTAATAGTGCTTTTATATACAGCTAAATATATACAGACTTATAGAATACAGGAAGAGGGAGAACATGAGGAGAAGGGACATCACCTCTGATGACTTCCCTTATATAGGCAGCTTCTTACCCAGCTTCTTAAAGTGGCAGCAACCCTACTGCCTCGTTCCCACTGCATCAGGTTCCGGTTGCCTCTGCTTACAGCCTCTCATCATCTTACAGCTATTAAATCTTCATGGCACCGGACCAGAATATATCTGAGACCGCCTTCTGCCGCACGAATCCCAGCGACCAGTTAGGTCCCACAGAGTTGGCCTTCTCCGGGTCCCGTCAACTAAACAATGTCGTTTGGCGGGACCCAGGGGAAGAGTCTTCTTTGTGGCGGCCCCCACCCTTTGGAACCAACTCCCCCCGGATATCAGAGTTGCCCCCACCCTCCTAGCCTTTCGTAAGCTCCTTAAAACCCACCTCTGTCGTCAGGCATGGGGGAATTGATACTTTCCCTCCCCCTAGGCTTATAAACATTTATGCATGGTATGCTAGTATGTATGATTGGTTTTTAAATTGGGGTTTTAAATTAACTTAAATTTAAATATTAGATTTGTTTACATTGTACTATTATTGCTGTGAGCCGCCCCGAGTCTGCGGAGAGGGGCGGCATACAAATCTGATTAATAAATAATAAATAATAAATAAATAAATCTATATACCCTGATGGACAGTTAAATGTGTTCCTACCCTTTTTTCCTCCTCACCTCATGAAGTACGTGACATATTAGAAGAAAATGCTCTGCTCTCATCGGCATCATATTCATTATATGACTCTGTAGTATCATCCCCTAACCCCCAAAACTTTACCCTTAAGACTATCCATTGTTGATCTTACCCAATTCCTAAGAGGTCAGTAAGGGGCGTGCATGTGCACCATAGTGCCTTCCGTCTCCTGTCCTAATGTTTCTCTCTTAGTAGTATCATGTATATAAACATTGCTACATCTTTGTATACTACCAATACATGCTTGACAAAATAAATAAAAAATAAAAAATAAATATATTGTGTATCATAGTTCCTTCCGTCTCCTGTCCTAATGTTTCTCTCTTAGTAGTATCATGTATATAAACATTGCTACATCTTTGTATACTACCAATACCTACTTGACAAAATAAATAAATAAAAATTAAAAATAAATATATTGTGTATCGTATCAAAAGGGAAAGCAAATGGCTTGATATTTCTAGCATCAGTATGGGTTATATTTTCTCAATCAGAAACAATGTAAGGAAAAAGTAGAATATTGCCTTTCAAATCAATCAGCAACAGAATTACAGATGGATTCTGAACCCAAACATTAATTTCTATATTTGTATGGTATGACTGAATGATCTGAATTCTGAATATTTTTAGAGGCAAAATAATCTATAACCCAAGAGTTACTATTGTATTATTTACTTAAGAAATTGTTGTATAAATTGTGACTAATGATGAGACTCCAAGGGATACATAAATTTATATTCCCCTATTTACAATATGCATTATATTGAGTGTTAATTTTTGTTCATATTTGAAGGTTTTCTTTTTATCTGGGGGCTCTTATTTATTTCATGATACTTTTATATCTTTGGGAATGGGCAGCACACAAAGCATATTTATATAAATAAATATTCTACCTTCATTCTAGGAGGCGGAAATAATATTTCCTCCCTTCATTTTGTTTTCCTCCCCAACAAAAACTTCATGTCAGATCAATTGAGATCATTACAAAATACCATCATTGTATATTAGATTGGGAAGTTGAAAAAAAAATCCCACCGCATATTGTTGACAAGAAAACTGCAAGGATATATCCATGTGGTCATCAAGAATTAAGCTCAATGCATGGGCAATTTACCATTTATCCTTGTACAACCCCAAAAAACCCCAAATCCCTCACATACTATTCCAAAGTAGCTGCTTTTAAAAAGTTAGCCATTTCCGTTCCTCCATTTCCTGGAGATACGTAACATATATAAACATTCCTAAAATATGATTGTATAGATACTATCAAAATTCCTGTAAAAATTACAAAAATATATAAAGAGTGTTGACTTTGAGGGTTTTTTAATTTAAAAAGTACATACTCTGATACAAAAGAGGACATAGAACTAACTATATGATGTCAGACAGAAGTATTCTTGGTTTGTTGGCAAAAGTTAAAACACAGAACTAAAATATGTAATCATTCTTCAATAACAATCTTCCGCTATGGATTTATACCTAAGCTAGTAAATACAATGATTTAGAAAAAGAATACTTGCCTGCTTTTCATCTATATCCGTCACTTCTTCTTGAACGACGATCAATTGCAAATTGGAACTGGATGCCAATGGCCACTCATGAATCATAATGCGAACGCTGACAATGCCTAAGGTATCATGGGTTCCACTCTTCACTATCAACAAATAACTGTGTGTCATACAGAGGCCATGCAGAGAAACAACATCTCTAGAAACAAGTTACACATTAAAATAGTGTGGCAAACTGGATTGGGTGCCCTATTGCAATTCAGTGTGGAACTTATATAACTAGCTGACTAGATTTCAGAGTTACTGTATTTTTGGGGAAAATGACAGAAGGTTAAACAGACTATAAAAATGGAAACATGAATATTTTCTACTTTCTAGATCAGGGGTTTCCAAACTTGGCAAGTTTAAGATTTGTGGACTTTAACTTCCAGAATTCTCCAGCATAGCACAAGTCTTAAAGTTTGAAGACCTCTGTTATAGATTGTGTTATCGCACAATTACACTTTCCCACTCTCTCTTCTTCCCTCCTGCACTTAAGATAGCTCCTTTCTTCTCAAACCTGCTCTCTAGATTCTTCAACTCATTGAATCGAGTCAAATACCCATCTCCATACTATTTGAGGGAAGCTACTGAATTACTAGGGCAAATTAACTTTATATACCCACTCTTACACCTAAGGAAACATTAGGAATTCAAGCAGTTCTACTTGTAGTAGGTGGGCTCCAGAAATCACTGAACAAAAGAGTTGACAAAAGATATTTAGATGTACATTTAACGTATTCAATCCAAAATAAAGCATCTATGATCCAAGCCACTATACAACATATGGAATAGAACATAAAGTGACAAGCTCTTAGGCTATTTTCTCCTCATTTTCAAACAGAAGCTGTCCTCTTGTAATGTAGGTTTCTCTCAATTATGTAGCTCACTGCTACTATGCTAACACTCAAATGTTTCCTCTCCCGCCATCTACATTTACACTGATTTCAATAGAAGACTAGTAATTTCTGCTGCCACTGTATTAAATTAAATCTGCATAGAATATAACAATCATCAAGATGTTTGTGTGGCAAAGATGCCTTGGCATTTATTATCCACCACTGAATTGAGATCCAGTTTTGTAATGTCAATGACTTGTTCCCCTGGCTTCTGAGTCCTAAATCTCCCTAATCTAATTTCCACCTATTCCATTTAATCCAGTAAAATAAGTGATTGTTTGCAGGCAAACATTCTGCTTCTTCTATCTGGAGAAAAACATAATGAATTGCATCATGAGTTTCAAACTCACGTGATTCTTTTCAAAATTTAATAGAAAGTCAGTAATTACGGCAGTTATTATATTACAGCAAATGAAATTTTGTTTGAGAACTAAATGAAATATATACTTTTCCACAGTAAAACCCCATCAATCAAGAAGGACTTTCTCTCTCTAGATCAGGGATGTCAAATTCGCATCATCTTGACATTGTCACATGACATATTACATCTTCTTCCCCTTTCGCTAAACTGGCGGTGGGTGGGGATGGCCAACCCATTAGACATCCAACCCGTGGGCCGCAAATTTGACAGCCCTGCTTTAGATTATGTCTATTTAGGTAGTCCTTGACTTATGATCAAGGATTTCTGTTGCTATGGAAAGGGATTGTTAAATCAGTCACACCCTTTTTTATGGCCTGGTTAAGTGAATCACTGCAGTTATTAAATGAATCATGCAATCATTATGTGAATTCTGTTTCCCCCATTGACTTTGCTTGTCAGAAGCCAGCTAGGAAGGTTGCAAATGGCAATTCACATGATACCAGGATGCCGCAAGCATTGTAAATACATGTCAATTATCAAGCACCCAGATTTTGATCATACAACCTTGGGGGAGCTACAATAGTTAAGTGTGAGGTCCAGTTGTGAGTCACATTTTTCAATGCCATTGTAACTTTGAACGGCTGTTTAATGAATCGTTGTAAGTTAAGGATTATCTGTATTAGAGCTAGTTTGATGCTAGAAAATACAGGAGGAATTCCTTTAAAAGGCCACAATGAACCACTGTTGGGATCCATTTCCTCTACAGCATTTTTTTTTAATGCATATTGCTCTAAACTGTTAAGAACCAGTTTTAAAGCATACTAGCATGTCTTAAGTCGAGTAGATTATCTTAGAAGCTAACCTTGAAACGTGCCCCAACCAGTATATCAAGTAAATACTTAGTGTATTAAAAAATCATAAATAGCACGTAATTGCTATGGCTTCATAAAATATGCTTATGTATCCAATCAGGATCTTTCTTTTCAATATAAGGCACATAACAGCAAAAAAAAGTAAACAAAACAGAATGTTTGCTTTTTCTAATTAGAATAGAATAGAATAGAATAGAACAGAACAGAACAGAATAGAAATTCTTTATTGGCCAAGTGTGATTGGACACACAAGCAATTTGTCTTTGGTGCATTTGTGTACATAAGGGATTTGTATGTGCTGGGTAATTCTTTTATCGTTACAAGAAAAATCCCAATTTTTTATTTACAGAAAATATGAATTAAGAAAGTCTCAAAGGTGTTTTGCTAAGATTATCTGAAACCAGGCTGTTTTGCTCCTTTACCAGCTCTGCTGGATGTGTGCTGGGCGTGAGAGGTGACGGACAGGACTTATCAGGGTGGAGTCACATCCTTGAGCTTCTACAGCTCAGCCTGCAACACAATTAAAATGACCAAACAGGAACTTGCTGAGGGCTTTCCTAAAATCAGCTTTCAATCTCCGTTTGTATTTGGTTATGGACGCAATAATGAACTACCCTGAATTAATTCAAAACCATAAACCATCACAAATAATCTTGAATTGTTTAGATATGAAAATAATCTATTGTTACTAATTTATATGCAGAGGTTGGTGTGTTTTTTTAGTAATGGGAGTTACAGCATATGCCAGTCCAACTCATGAAAAGTGACTCTAGGGACGCAAACAACAATAAAAGGTATTCCTCAACTTACAATTATTAGTTGAATGACCAAAGTTACAATGTACAATAAGTTACCATTTAAAAAGTGATTCATATCCAGTTCTTACACTTACCACAGTCACAACATCCTTGCAAGTCATATGTCAAACTTTGAGTGCTTGGCAACTAGCATGCATTTATGATGACTGTAGCATCCTGGGATTGCATGATTGCCACTGGTGACCTTCCAGGGGGCTTAAGAGAAGCACAGTCAAAAGGGTAGCCAGATTTATTTATCTCAACAAATGTAGCAAAAATGTCATAAATTTGGCATGACTCACTTAGTGACTACATCACTTAGCAACTGAAGTCCCAGCCCCAATCAAAGTCATAAGCCGAAGACTATTTCCATAGAGTTATAAAGGAACATACAATCCAGATAGTGAATTAAGAAACACTCACAGATTAAAGTTTGACATTTTATCCGTGTGACTCCGCTCTTCAGTGGAAAGTCATTTACATACACCTGACCGTTCACATAAGTAATATTAAGAACAACCTAAAACAAAAAATTCCACAAAATATATATTGAATGTACAGGATCATAAAAAGAGAGTTTTATACATTTCAAAAGGTTGACCAAAGTTTTGTTTAATTTACACAATCACAATTATCAAAACAAGTCATAAACAGAAGAGATTCAAAATTAGTTACCATCCAAATATGCTGATAAATTTGCCATCATTGGGCTTTCACGCTCTAAAAGAATTAAAGGCCAGCCCATACTGACCCCTCACTCATTTGTTTTTCTTTTTGGTCCCTCTAAGTCAATGTGGTTTCCTGGTGGGTGCCTAGGCCAGAGGTTTTCAAACTTGGCAACTTTAAGACTTGTGGACTTCAATTCCCAGAATTCTTTAGCCAGCTGGAGAATTCTGGGAGTTGAAGTCCACAAGTCTTAAAGTTGCCAAGTTTGGGGACCTCTGGCCTAGGGCTAGGCAAATCCCTGCACAGTCATAACGGAACAATCAATCAGTGGAATGGCTTGCCTTCAGAAGTTGTGGATGCTCCATAGCTGGAGGCTTTTAAGAACAGACTGGACAGTCATTTGTCTGAAATGGGGCTCCTGTTCGAGCAGAGGGTTGGGCTGGATGATCTCCAAGGTCCCTTCCAGCTGTATAATTCTGTTGTCGTCTTCTTGGTAAGATTTCAGATGCACCGTGTCATTATCTTTTTCATAGGGCTGTGCCTAAGGGTAAGACTAGAAGTCCTCATCTCCTGATTTCTAGCCTGAGGCTTTAACCACTCCACCAAACTGCCTTGATCTATTACTGCATTGCCATTGATTTTAGTGACTTTGTATTAAAATATAACCTGTGAAGTACTGTATCTTTCTGTGGAAAAACTTGCAAAAGGAGCAAGAAGCAGAATATGTCACACTGATAGAGTCACTGAAATCTTAAAAAAATCTAATTTCTGGCTGTAACTTAGATACTCATGCCAGAGCTTCTCAGTTTTGCTTACCATCAGTTACAGTGGTACCTCTACTTACGAACTTAATTTGGTCCGTGACCAGGTTCTTAAGTAAAAAAGTTTGTAAGAAGAAGAATTTTTTTCCATAGGAATCAATGTAAAAGCAAATAATGCGTGCGATTGGGGAAACCACAAGGAAGGTGGAGGCCCTGTTTATTCCCAGGAGATTCCTAGAGAGGCCCCACGGAGGCTTCTCTCTGCCTTTTCTGGCCCTGTTTCCTCCCAGGAGATTCCTAGAGAGGCCCCACGGAGGCTTCTCTCTGCCTTTTCCGGCCCTGTTTCCTCCCAGGAGATTCCTAGAGAGGCCCCACGGAGGCTTCTCTCTGCCTTTTCCGGCCCTGTTTCCTCCCAGGAGATTCCTAGAGAGGCCCCACGGAGGCTTCTCCCTGCAGTTTCCAGTTACAGTTTCGGAGGCTCAGGTTTGTAAGTGGAAAATGGTTCTTGGGAAGAGGCAAAAAAATCTTGAACACCCGGTTCTTATCTAGAAAAGTTCATAAGTAGAGGTGTTCTTAGGTAGAGGTACTACTGTATCTAGTTTGGGTAATGAAACGTCTGCTAGAAAACAACCAGAGAGCACCAAGAACCCTCACTTTATTATTATTCTGTTAAGTTAAACCAGCCCTTTAACTCAGACTGGTACATTGGAGCTCTAACCAGCAATGTAAAAACCATGTCCTCAGTTTCTCCATAGACTCTTTTTTAAGCTAAGGGTTGGGAACTATGAACAGTATATCTTAGGAGCAGCCAGTGGAAAACAGCTAGGTCTGTTATCACCATCAACTGGGAGAAGCTGAACAAGGGTCCATATACTGTATTATCCACAGGACTTCATAATCTATCAGTTCGTAGTATAAAACTATATATTACTGACAATTATTATGGCTGAAAGCAACGCACATACAAAATACATTCATTCAGGCACACTGCTATGTATATAGAATAATGCCAATTAAGCACTAAATTTGGAACTCAACAAATAATATTCTAACTTTTATAATTTATTTATTTATTTATTAGATTTTTATGCCGCCCCTCTCCATATACTTGGGGCGGCTCACAACAACAACAAAGACAATGTAGGAACAAATCTAATAATTTAAAAAACACTAAAAACCCCATTATTAAAAGCAAACATACACACAAACATACCATGTATAAACTGTATAGGCCCAGGGGAGATGTCTCAGTTCCCCCATGCCTGACGGCAGAGATGGGTTTTAAGAACTTTACGAAAGGCAAGGAGGGTGGGGGCAGGTCTAATCTCCGGGAGGAGCTGGTTCCAGAGGGTCGGGGCTGCCACAGAGAAGGCTCTTCCCCTGGGTCCCACCAAATAATCCCATGGAAGGCAGTACAAACATAATTTATTGGAAGGAATTAAGTATCTCTATAACACTTAATCAACAACTGTACTACCATGTTTCCCTGAAAATAAGACCGGGTCTTACATTAATTTTTGCTCCAAAAGATGCGTTTTCCAGTTAGATCTAATTTTAGGGAAAATATGGTACTAAGTGCCCAACTAGCTGAAGAGCATAATTTAGTTTTATTTTGGTGGCTAGGCTTATATTACAAGCATTCTGAAAAATCATGCTGGGAGTTATTTTCTAATTGGGTCTTATATTTTGGGAAACACATAGTTAAAGTAACTAGAAAGACCCTTAAGCTGATTTTTTTTTTTTTGCTGATGAATCACAATAGCAAAAAGAAAAGACTTTTCTAAAGAAAGTAAAGGAAATGGAACATACAATACCTGTCTTTCCTGAATATCCCCAGTGGTCTCCAGTATATTTACTTTAATCTTGATGTTTTCCTGAAGTAACGAGAAAAAGAAAAAGAAAAAGAAAGAAATATTCAGTACAGTTTATAAACTAGGTGCTTAATTCAATTTTTAGTTTGTGAGACAGATTTGTTTCCACCCACAATGTGGTCTGTCAGGATCTAGCATTTCTAAAGTCTGTGTCTAAGTCAGTGTTTCCCAACCTTGGCAACTTGAAGATATCTGGACTTCAACTCCCAGAATTCCCCAGCCAGCATTCGCTGGCTGGGGAATTCTGGGAGTTGAAGTCCAAATATCTTCCAGTTGCCAAGGTTGGGAAACACCGGTCTAAGTAACCAGAGAAAAAAAAAAACTGAAGGAGGAACAGGTTCAGTGACCACAGAATAGTAGGGCCAGAGTTAGTACATATAACTATCAAGATCCCAAAATGTATTTTATACCTAATTGTGCATACTGTGCTGGGCATAAATACAAATTGTATAATAAGATTATTTTCTGTAATGAAATGGGAAAATGCAGAACAAAGGTAAGAATTATAAATGGAAACAGGACTACAGTAGTCCCTCACCTATCGCTGGTGTTACGTTCCAGACCTGGCCGCGATAGGTGAAATCCGCGATGGGGAATTTATCGACTGATAGTACTTATTTAAGTATTTATATTGTAATTTTTTGGTAAGTTTTCATTGTTTTAAGTGTTTATAAACCCTTCCCACACAGTATTTATTTTAGATACAGTATTTAAATACAGTATTTACAATTTTAGATTTTTTTTTTTTTTTAAAAACCTGCCGATCGAGTTCGGCGGGCTGTTTAAATCTGCCGATCGACTTTCTCAGAAACCCGCGATGAAGTGAAGCCGCAGTAGGTGAAGCGCGGTATAGCGAGGAACTACTGTACTACCATAAAACTACTGTAAGTTCAGTGGAAGGGGAAAATGTGACAAATAGGCTCAGAATAACTTTGTCTTAAATACAATAGCTGAAGAATTGTTTTCATATGCTTTCTATTATAATACTTTGCTAGCAATAAAGAATATTCCAAAACCAAAGTGTTTTTTAATTGTGATTGCGTACCACTATTGTGATTGCGTGACCATTTGCAGTCAAATTACACATACATTCTGGATTGAATTCTAAATAATAGAATAGAATAGAATTCTTTATTGGCCAAGTGTGATTGGACACACAAGGAATTTGTCTCTGGTGCATATGTTCTCAGCGTACATAAAAGAAAAGATACATTTGTCAATGAGAAGCAATGTTCATGTAAATCTTATATGACCCAACAGATATTCACTCTAATTGATGGCATCATCCTCATAATAGTTGCAATATGTGCAACCAAACATTTTACTATGTACAGTGTTCCCTCAATTTTCGCGGGTTCAAACTTCGCGAAAAGTCTATACCACGGTTTTTCAAAAATATTAATTAAAAAATACTTTGCAGGTTTTTTCCCTATACCATGGTTTTTCCAACCCAATGACATCATATGTCATCGCCAAACTTTCGTCTGCCTTTAATAAATATTTTTTTTAATAAACTTTAATAAATAAACATGGTGAGTAATAATCTAAATGGTTGCTAAGGGAATGGAAAATTGCAATTTAGGGGTTTAAAGTGTTAAGGGAAGGCTTGTGATACTGTTCATAGCTAAAAATAATATATTTACTTCCGCATCTCTACTTCGCGGAAATTCGACTTTCGCGGGCGGTCTCGGAACGCATCCCCCGCGAAAAGCGAGGGAACACTGTATATATTTGACTGAGCCACCTTCCTAAAAGAGACCTACTGCAATCAACAGGATTGAAATTCGATAGGTTATTAATGGGTTTCTCTGAGGTCTTGCTGTGCTGCTTTATTATGGAGAGAGGATGTATGTTCCTGTAAGGGATGAGCAAAGATAGCAGGGAGAGAAAGCCAAAAGAACATTATCTCTCAAGGATTGAACATCAAATCATTGCAGCTGCCCAGCTAGTACACGTACGCTCCTATATTGGACAGCAGCAATATTGGAAAATATTAAAGGCAGATGATTGCTTTAGTAACAATGTCAAAGTCATTGTTTCATATTGTTCTGGAATACACAATGGAAAATAATTCCTGTATTACCACGAGAGCCATATAGATATACAGTAATCCCTCGTTACTTCGCGATTCATCTTTTGCGAATTCGCTACTTCGCGGTTTTTCAAAGGGGGTTTAATTCCATTAAATCCATTGAAAATTTTAAATCTATTAAAAATTCATAAAATTCTTCTACAGCAGTATTTTTCAACCAGTGTGCCGCGGCACACTAGTGTGCCATGAGACATGGTCAGATGTGCCGTGGGGAAATTAAACATGGGTCCCCAAACTACCATTTCTGCCAGGATATCCCTTTTGTGTTCATCGAAACAGGCCCAGGTCTCACACTAAGTGAGTATAAATACATTTAGAAACTATATTATTAACTATATGTATAATATGTACTGTGTTACGAGTGTCATTTTGTGTCATTTTGGTTGTGGTATGCCCCAGGATTTTGTAAATGTAAAAAATGTGCCGCGTCTCAAAAAAGGTTGAAAATCACTGTTCTACAGTACTACTGTACTCTATTAAAGAAACTGGTAGGATATCACATGTAGTTCCAGCTAAGAAATATTATAGAATGACTGTTTAATGCAAAGGGTGGGTTTTAAAAGTCCAACTACTCGTTAAATACATAAAAAAATATATTTCCTCTACTTCACGGAAATTCGTTTTTCACGGGTGGTCTTGGAACGCATCCCCCGCGAAAAACGAGGGATCACTGTATAATAAAAACTGACTGACACTGTGCTGCCAGATGAAAAGCCCTTCTCAGAGAAACCACTGAGAATTTTTCAGAATACTAATCTGTGTATGACGTGACTAAATTAAGTAATGTAGAGGGCATAGTTGCCAACTCACCAAGCAGGAAAGGAAAATCCAAAATTGTATATAGAGCAGTGATGGCAAATCTTTTTTCCCCTCAGGTGCCAAAAGAGCGTGCATAAGTGTATCACACATGCGCAAATGACCACACCCATAATTCAATGCCTGGGGAAGGCAAAAGCAGCTTCCCCCACTCCCTGGAGGCCCTCTGGAGGCCAGAAACGGCCTGTTTCCCAACTTCTGGTGGGTCCAGTAGGCTTATGTTTCACCCTCCACAAGCTCCAAAGGCTTCCCTGGAGCAGGGGAAGGGTAAAAATGCCCTCCCCCATCCCCCTGGAGGCTCTCTGGAAGCCAAAAACGCCCTCCCAGATCCTGGCCGGCACACACACATGCATGTTGGATCTGAGCTAGGGCAACAGCTCAGAGCCAGCAGATATGGGTCCACATGCCACTTGTGGCACCCATGCCATAGGTTTGCCATCACTGATCTAGGGAAACAGAATTAGAATGGGAACAGGGAACATAAGAATTACAAACATGGAAATATCAACACAGTGGGAGATGAAATTAATCAACTACATATATATGTGTGCTCTCTCCACTTCTCTTCTCTCTATACAGCAATGACTGGATCTCAAAAGATCCCTCTGTTAATTAAAGTACTGCAGATGATTTAACAGTTATTGGTCTCATTTGAGAGGATGAATCTGAGTATAGACGGGAGGTGGATCAACTAGCTGGAACACTCTTGAACTAAACACCCTCAAAACCATAGAAATGTTGGTAGATTTTAGGAGAACCCCCCGTTACCACCTCATACAATACTAGATAACACAGTATCAACCTAGCGGCCTTCAAGTTTTTCCTGGCTTTTATCTGTGAAAGAGACCTTGCACCTCATTTTCTGTAATGACCAGTGGTGGTGGACCTAATGGGATGGGATCAGTTGTAGGAGGCTTGGCCGTTGTTGGTATGTCTGAGATGGGGATTGTAGAGATGGGTGGCAGTAGTTTTCTTTCAAACCTGCAGCAGAACATGTTTAGGTCATCTGCCAGTTGTTGGTTTCCTTCAGCATGGGAAGGAGGTTTGCTATAACCAGTGATGTTTTTAAGAGTTTTCCACGTTTGCTGGTTCATAAAACGTATCAGGAAAGACTTAATGAACTCAATCTGTATAGTCTGGAGGACAGAAGGAAAAGGGGGGACATGATCGAAACATTTAAATATGTTAAAGGGTTAAATAAGGTTCAGGAGGGAAGTGTTTTTAATAGGAAAGTGAACACAAGAACAAGGGGACACAATCTGAAGTTAGTTGGGAGAAAGATCAAAAGCAACATGAGAAAATATTTTACTGAAAGAGTAGTAGATCCTTGGAACAAACTTCCAGCAGACGTGGTTGGTAAATCCACAGTAACTGAATTTAAACATGCCTGGGATAAACATACTGTATATCCATCCTAAGATAAAACACAGGAAATAGTATAAGGGCAGACTAGATGGACCATGAGGTCTTTTTCTGCCGTCAGTCTTCTATGTTTCTATTTGTTGAGAACTGATTCCTTAGCTTTTCAGAGTACAGTATGTTCTTTTTGCTGCTCTGATCTCCCTTGTTAATACATTTCTGGCCTGATTATACAGCATTCTATAAGCTTTTCTATAGGCTTCCTCTTTGGTATGATGTAGTTGCTTAAGTTTAGCTATGAACCAAGGTTTATTGTAACTGTATATTCATAGGTTTCTGGTCAGCACATATAGATCTTCACAAAAACTGACATATGATGTTACAGTATCTGCGAGTTCATCCAAGTCTGCAGAGGTATCTTCGAAAACATTCCAATCAATGCAACCAAGGCAAACCTGTAACTTCAGCTTTGCCTCTTCAGTCCAAGTCCTCACTGACTTAATTGTTGGTTTCATGGTTTTAAGTCTTTGCCTATAAGCAGGTAGAAGGTGAGTCATGATCAGAGTGTTCTACAGCTGCTCGTGGTAAAGACCGATAAGCATCTATTTTCCGATAAGATAGTCCTTGACTTACAACAGTTCACTTAGTGACTATTCAAAGTTATAATGGCACTGAAAAATGTGACTTATCCCTGTTTTTCACACTTACAACCATTGCGACATTCCCACAGACATGATCAAAATTTAGATGCTTGATAGCTGACTCATATATACAATGGTTGCAGTGTCCTGCGATCATGTGATCACTTTTTGTGACCTTCTGACCAGCAAAGTCAATGGAGAAGTGAGAATAACTTAACAAGCATGTTATTAACTTAACAATTGCAGTGATTCACTTAATAACCGAGACAAGGAAGGTCATAAAATGGGGAAAAATTCAAAATTGAACAACTGTCTCACTTAGCAACAAAACCTTTGGGCACAATTACGGTGGTAAATCAAGAGCTACTTGTAGTAAGCCAGAAAGCAAGAGATATTGAGGGAGTATCTACAGAAATATAGCAAGCAAAAGAGGAAGATTCAATAAAAACCGTAACCAATAATGTCAAAAAATCAAAATGGCGAACAGATTGGAAGAAGTCTACATACCAGTGATGGTGAACCTTTTTTTCCTTGGGTGCCAAAAGTGTGAGCGTGTGCACTTTCGCGCAGGTGCAAGTGCCTACACCCATAATTCAATGCCTGGGGAGGGCAAAAACAGCTTCCCCTGTCCCCCGGAAGCCCTCTGGAGGAGAGAAACAGACTATTTCCCAACTTCTAGTGGGCCGGGTAGGCTCATGTTTCAAGCTCCAAAGACTTCCCTGGAGCTGAGGGAGGGTAAAAACCCCATCCCTCCGGAGGCTCTCTGGAAGCCAAAATCGCCCTCCCAGAGTGTCTGTGCGAGCCAAAAATCAGCTGACTGGCACACACATGCACATTGGAGCTGAGCCAGGGCAACATCTCGCATACCAACAGATATGGCTCCGCATGCCACCTGTGGCACCCGTGCTATAGGTTCACCATTATTGCTATATACCTACAACAAAAAAGAAACTTAATAGGGTGTGCAAACTATTACATTTAATTTCACATGTTAGCAAAATAATACTTGCCATCATCCAACACAGGGTAGAATCTTACATGGGAAGGGAGATACAAAATGTTCCATCTCATTTTAGACAGGCCAAGGAACGAGAAAAATGATTGCTGATGCATTATTGGATTTTTTAAAAAAAAAAAAAAGTCATGTAGTCAATAGTTTTTCCTACGATACTCCATGAAACTTTGACTGTGAAGAAGCAGGCTAGCAAGAATACTGGCACTTGAATATTGATGTATAGAGGAGACTCCCAAAATTACTCTGGATAACCAAAAGAACAAATGTATAGGTTTATATTGGGGCGGGGACTTCTAATAGTATGACTGACTGTACTTTTATGGTTCTATGATTTTGTGCATGCATGATTACTGTAAGTAGAACAGCTGCTCCCCAAAGACCAAGACCATGGAAGATTATTATTTATTTGTATTTTTTTAACTATGTTCAAATATACAGTATTTACAGGAATTGGGGAGAAAGCAGAATTATTTACAGCACTGTTTCCAAACTTGCCCGTTTTTTCTTCTCTCCTGTTTCCCGAAAATCTTACATTTTCTCTTTCTGCTTTCCACAAATATTTGCCAGCAAACATTCACTTCACTGCTTAACAGCCAACTCCCTTCTTTTTCCTCATCCCTCTCCCACAGCTTTTCAAGGAGAGAGAGAGAGCAAGAGAGAAAGAGTGAGAGAGAATTAGCTGATTTACTTTGTGGTGCACTTAAAAGTGTTTCTTCCAGCTTTTTCTGACCTTGACAGTCATCAACCTGCATTAATGTTGCATGATGCATCTCCCACTGGGTCTTCTGCTCAACCTATCCTGCTCTGAGGCTTCCTCCAGGTGTCCTTTTACAGGTAGCCCTCCATCTGCCTCTGCCTCCATCTACTTTGGGCCTGGGGTAAAGCACTTTCATCTCTCTGGTTTTACATTTCTTCTCCCTCGCCTGTATCTAATATCTTCATCCTTCTGGGGCCAGAGAATAGAAACTGCCTGTTTCCAATGTTCCAGCACACACATCTCTCTCCAGCTATCCACTTCCCACACAGTGACTCCAAAGACACGTATTATTTCAATGTTCAGCCTGGCACAGACAATATTTCTCCATCTTTCTTCATTCTGTCTCTCTGCCTTTTATGGCCCAAACTGACAATATCTCCCCCAACCATCGAACACTGAGGCTCTCGCAGCAGCAATCTTAAGAAATAGGTGTTGCTTCATCTTTTTCTATAACCATTTCTGCAAACAAAAATCTCTACCATAATGAAAAGGAAAGGAAAAAGAAAACCATAGCCAGAAGATGGAAAGTAGGGAGCCGATTCTGAGCAGAGATTAATTCTGTAAAAAAAAAAGTAAAGCAGGACTTTCTCCTCAGCTTTCACTACGATTCGGACCATCCCCAAACAATCTGACACATTTTACATATATGACTTTTGATCATCACTTTTTAGGGAAAAATACTTGAGCCTACTACCGGTAGTGTGTGTGTGTGTGTGTGTGTTTGTGTACTGAGTCGTGGGACCGTTCATTCTAGCTAAATTGTCATTCCAAGGAAAATAAAGTATTAGTTTGAACATAAAACTATGGAGGAAAGTGCTAGAAGATGGGAAGAAAAATAACAATGAGCCTCAATCCTACCAAAGGTAACATCCTGAGCTCAGCTCCAGTCAGGCTCCGCTTTTGGTAGTGGGACCAAATCATAAAATAAGGTTTTCTTTTTTTTCCTCCTTTTTTTTCTTATTCCCTTTAGTTGTGTCTTATTCTTGGAGATTGCCTGAACAAGTCCCTGCAGTTCTTAAAAAGTGATTTGATATTGCCTCTTAGGCCTGGTTGAAGATCACACGGCTAGCTTTAGGCTATGGACCGAGTAGAACGCCTGAGTCGCGTGGTTTCTAGTTTGATGCCTTAACCACTAGACCAGTGGTGAGATTAAAAAAAAAATACTACCAGTTCTGTGGGTATGGTTTGGTAGGCATGGCAGGGGAAGGATACTGCAAAATCTCCATTCCCTCCCCACTCCAAAATCCCCATTTCCTCCTGATCAGCTGGAACTGGAGAGGCAGAAAATAGATTGGAACCACTCAAAAAATTCCACTACCAGTTCTCCAGAACTGCTCAGAACTTGCTGAAACCCACCTCTGCACTAGACCAAATTCTTCCTCAAATCAAGGTCATTTTTTAAAAAGGGTTGTGCATATAGCTTCATAATTTGCACAGGTGCATTTAATTTTCCACTCTTAGAAATCAAATTTACAATTGTTTGTACATTTTCTAGCTAGGAAGTCTCCAACCTTGGCAACTTTAAGACTTGTGGACTTCAACTCCCAGAATTCCTCAGCCAGGAAAGTTGGCTGAGTAATTCTGGGAGTTGAAGTCCACAAGTCTTAAAGTTGCCAAGGTTGGAGACCCCTGTTCTAGCTTATACACGTATTTTTTTTAAACTTTGCTTTATTTGGTAGGAAAATAAATGTTCTAAATAATTTCTAACATGACCAACACTTGTAAAGTGGCTGCATGTATTAGGGCAACACAATCTTGCTTGCTTAATAGTGTAATAGGTAATTACACTATTAAACTTTCAGCTGCAATCTTATTAATTTTACCACATTTCTCTCGGAGAATTTAAAAAGCCTATGGTATACATGAGACAAAACATAAGCACTGATTTGGATTTGGATCTGAAACTTTCTTGCCTTAATCAGTAAATACCACATTATCTTCTTTTTTACAATGACTATTAAACTCTTCTCTTTTGTTGCTTCCCAATATCCCTTGTGTTGCCAAATACTGTATACACTGCTCAAAAAAGTAAAGGGAACACTTAAACAACGCAATATAACTCCCAAGTAAATCAAACTTCTGTGAAATCAAACTGCCCACTTAGGAAGTTACACTGATTGACAATCAATTGCACATGCCGTTGTGCACATTCAACTTTGTACAGAACAAAGTATTCAATGAGAATATTTCATTCATTCAGATCTAGGATGTGTTATTTGAGTATTCCCTTTATTTTTTTGAGCAGATATATTATCTATATTGTATGACACAGCGGAAGTATTTCCTTAGTACAAGAGTCTGCACAAAGATTTGGCAGTTGTGAAGCACATTTCATCATAGAAAAAAGTTCATATTGCGTAAATATTTGGAAAGACCACAGGAATTGTGCAATAGTGGACTTTCATGACAATTACATGAATCAATTCACTGCACATATTTTTTTCCTCTTTTTATATTTTTAACTTGTCCTATTAACAACCAGCTCAAGTTCCGTTCTAACAATAGTTGCCTTCTGAAAAGAAATTATACCAGGTGGTTTGGTGAACAAATGAATCAATCAGATATTTGGAGCCTTCACATTTGGGAAAGGCAAATTACGGTAGATGCATTTGTCATTAGTGAGCAGAAGTATCCTCATCTGACTGAAACAAGAGATCTAATTCTCATTTACTACAAAATGAATAACTCAGGCATGAAATGAATACAATGCCTAGAAGATATGAATCAGTAGATGCAGAGAAAAATTCCTGCCAGTCATTTTAGGGAGAGATTAACCTACTATTCTCCAGCAACTTCTGAAATCTTTGGATAAACTAACTGAATAAACTTGAGTAAAACAATAAGGAAAAGAACCAAATACATTGGAAGAAATGGAAGTACAAAAATCCTTCAGCATGAGGTTGTCTCCTGATGTCTTCAAATCATCTCCATGTCATTTTCTTGGCAACAATCTGAAAGAGGTTTTCATTGTCTTCCTTTAGCATAGTTTTTGATTATCCCAATCTAGTCTAACGTTCTGGTATATCTTGGACATTTTCCATCCAATAATAACCAGGCCCCAGCCTGCCAACAGATCCTGTCACCTTTGAAGAATGAGGTAAAGTTGCTATCTTTTCATTTGTTGGCCGAGTGGAGGAGTGAAGGAAAATCCTTCAGCATTGAGCTTGACTCTTGATGCCTTCAAAACACATCCATATAGTTCTCTTGGCAACAGTCTAGAAGCAGTGTTTCATTGCCTTCCTTCAGCATACTCTATTTTTATGTTGAGTGTCTTCTACATATTCATTCTCTGAGGTTGAAGGGAAAGGAAAGGAGGGAGACAGGCAGAAGAATCCCAACATTGTCTTTTATTTAATTTCTTGCAGATAATCATCCTTTTTTGCATGTAATTATCATCTTTTCTGCATGTAATCATCTTTTCTGTAGTGAAGAAAATCACTCAGGGCAAAGAACTGGGTCAGGACTAAGGATGTAGGGAGTTTTTCAAGAATGATCCTCAAATTCATATTTCTGCCCTACTGCTGTAAAACACAGAGGACCTCCCATATAGCTTGGCTTTGAAAAACAGCCTACAGATATGAAAGCAAGGCTAATAATCAAGGACTAGCTCAGCTAAGTAAATACAGACCTGTAATCTTTGTTTTGACAGCTCTCCATAAAGGCAATTCTTTTTTATCCTCCATGGTAAACCAGAAGTAAAATTAAGCAACTTTAATTGTTTTATGTCTGCGATAGAGTTTGTGGGCTCTTTAATCAATTAACATTATCATGATACTTAACCGCATCAAATATTTAGAAATTTCTAAAACCACTACTACTACCTCAAACTAAGACAAATATAAATATTGCTCTTAGCCATGGCACTAGGACAGTGGTCTTCAAACTTGGCAACTTGAAGACGTGTGGACTTCAACTCCCAGGGAGTTTTCAAGTTGCCAAGTTTGTGGACCCCTGCACTAGGATAACAAATGCATCACGATGCCCGAAGTTTTAAATTCACATTTGACAAGGACATAAATACGGAAACAGACTTCTTCAGAACATGCTGTTCTTTTCATAAAGAGAGGTTTAGTAATCAGTCGCCCAAATCAAATTGCATGACTTACAAAGATTCAAATCTAAATAGGATAGCAACTTATATATCCAAATGGACAAGATGCTCATCCATCCTGTTCCAAGAGGACAGGCCTTGACATCTAAGGGGCAGGTGGCTGACATTCAAGGCATAACCCAAGGCCTGGATCACAATAGTCGTTTGTGAAACCATTAACTCACAAGTCACTTCTTCCAAACAGAGGGGAAAAGAAGAATTCCCGTAGACGAACTGCAACAATTCTTAACCTCAATTTTGCAAACGGACAAGGCAGACAAGCCACCAGCAGGACACCACTGCGTGTCCTTCCTTTAGTAGATCTCGCTTCTAAACAAATCACCATGACCCCAATACTCATACAACAGCTTCCCCATTTAGGGCTTTGGAGGGAGATGCCGATTTTCCCCCCCTCTTTTTTTCCCCCCTGCCCTGCAACCCCGCGCACAGACACGTTTTCGGGGCCAGAAGCGTGAGGGCTTCCCAGGAAACTTTCCCCTTTGCCTACCTGGCTTACCACCCGGGTGAAGGCGGCCGTCGGACTCGGGGCGAAAAGGCTCGGAGGAGGCAGCAGCAGGAGCCCCGCCATGAGCCCGAGCAACTCGCGTGGCCCCAGCGCTGCCTCCATCTTGGGAACTGCGCATTAAAACTAAGTGAAACATCAACAAAGCAGGAGGAGGAGGCGACGCTCCGAAGCTGGGAGGAGTCCGTCGGGCCCAGGAGGAGGAAATAGCCGGGAAGGATGCGATACAGAAGCCGAGACGAGCCGCTTGCAGGGTTGGAGCGGGGGCGGGGGCACGGAAAAGGCGGCGTAGTAGTGATTTCCCTTCGGTGGACGCCTCTGAAGAGTAGAAGGCGAGGAAATCAAGGCGGGAGGACGAGCGTCCTCCGCATCCCAACCCGGCTCCGACCAAATGCAAAAAAGCTTTCTGGCCTTAAAACAGCGCGCGTCACAATAAGGCCCTTTTCGTTTAGTTCAGTGTTTCCCAACCTTGGCAACTTGAAGATATTGGGACTTCAACTCCCAGAATTCCCCAGCCAGCGAATGCTGGCTGGGGAATTCTGGGAGTTGAAGTCCAAATATCTTCAAGTTGCCAAGGTTGGGAAACACTGGTAGTTGATGAACCAATGACAGTTCCCCCGGGCAGCTCCTGAAGCTGAAGAGGGAATAAACAAAAACTTGGTAGTTAATTACAAAATAAAAAAATAAGAACGTGAATGCTGGACTGTGCAACAATGAGCAGACTTCCTTAGAATTGCAGAACCATCAAGAAAACTAATTTTTTACTGTATGGGGAAAATGTTATAGAATAGAATTCTTTATTCTTTATTGGCCAAGTGTGATTGCACACTTGCACATATGCTCTCAGTGTAAGTAAAAGAAAAAGATACATTTGTCAAGAATCATGAGGTACAACACTTAATAATTGTCATAGGGGTCAAATAAGCAATGAGGAAACAATATGAATAAAAATCTTAAGGATACAAGCGACAAGTTACAGTCATACAGTCCTAAGTGGGAAGAAATGGGTGATATGAATGTTGGGGAAAAAACTAGTAAAAAATCAATATTAGATTTAATATTGGATTTGTATTTTGTATTGTCTGTTGTGAGCCGCTCCGAGTCCTCGGAGAGTGGGGGCACACAAATCTAATAAATAATAATAATAGTAGTAGTAGTAGTAATAATAATAGTGCAGACTTAGTAAATAGTTTGACAGTGTTGAGGGAATTATTTGTTTAGCAGAGTGATGGCATTCAAGAAAAAAAATGTCCCTGTGTCTAGTTGTCTTGGTGTGCAGTGCTCTGTAGCAACGTTTTGAGGGTAGGGTTAGAGTTTGTGTCCAGGATGCGAGGGGTCAGTAAATATTTTCACAGCCCTCTTTTTGACTCCTGCAGTATACAGGTCTTCAATGGAAGGCAGGTTGGCAGCAATTGTTTTTTCTGCAGTTCTGATTATCCTCTGAAGTCTGTCAGTCTTGTTGCGTTGCAGAACCAAACCAGACAGTTACAGAGGTGCAGATGACAGACTCAATAATTCCTCTGTAGAAATGTATAATTGGCTCGAAAGGAAAAAAATAAAATAAAAACAATCTTATAAAATTGCAAATACCAATATAATGGTAAATATAATTATATATATAAAAAAAGAAATAGAGTGGCTTGAATTCATAAAGATTATAAACCGAAGACAGAATTGTAAAAGGTCAATATGCTTATGTGCGATAACTTTGCTTCTGTACTTTTGTTTTAAAAATTGAATAAAAATTATTAAAAATCAAAATAAAATTCGTACTAAGGCCAATCCATGAGAGACAAAACAGTACTGTACTACACTTTTACAACTTTCTATGGCGATTCAGAGTCATCCAGGTCATGGTTATCCCAAAGGTGCTTTTCCTTGAAGTTGCCTCTTGAAAAAGCACCTTTGACTTTCCCAAGAATTCAGCACTGGGCACTATTTGCTCCAGTAGTGCGTTGCTACTGGTACGATAGAGCAGTGTTTCCCAACCTTGGCCACTTGAAGATATCTGGACTTCAACTCCCAGAATTCCCCAGCCAGCATTCCCTGGCTGGGGAATTCTGGGAGTTGAAGTCCAAATATCTTCAAGTGGCCAAGGTTGGGAAACACTGCGATAGAGGACAGCGCATTGATAGCAAACGGTGTGCTGCGTGCGCAGCTTTGGCTCTTTTGCGTGTACGCATGTCCCAGTGTATGTTTGTTTTGTGCAAATGTGCAGAAGCAAAATCTTGTTAGTGGGTGTGCACACGTGACATTTCAGTTATTTTTTGCTTCTGCGCATTGTCACCAAAATCACCCGCGTATGGGCATCCTCCCCTCACGAGATTTCAGCACGTTTTTGCTTCCTGTGGATGTGCAGAAGCAAAAACGCTGGTACGCTTGTGCACATAAGAGAACTGAAGTGCACAGTAGCAGCAGTAATGACAATCCACCCCTGGTTTGCTCCCCCACTGCAAGTGAGCCTCACCAGATTCTCCCCCCAACTTTGTTTTAAAAAATCCTTGATAAAAATTTCTTAAAACTCAAGATCTTGTTTATCATCAAGTAATTATTGACATGCTCCCTGCTGTTCTCATTTGGGTGCAGTTTTGCATGTTTGGTTCAAAATACTGTATAGGAGCTCATAAAAACAACCTTCCCTTTTTGTGTAGTGAGGCCAACCTCAATTCAGGGGTGGGTTCTTCCGAGTTTGGATCAGATTGCCTGAACTAGTAGCGGCCCATTGGTGGTGTCACAAGAGCATCAGAGATGTGGTTCAGTCGGTGCCAGCTCCTGGGCGCCACCACCTTTTTTTCTGAATTTTTTTTTGTTTGAAAGTTTTTTCCTCTGCTGCTGGGTCCTCCTGCCCACCCCAGGTTTATACTTACCTTTATTCCTTCACCGGAAGCACAGCTGATCATCTCCTCAGCTGTGTGTCGGGCTGAGTCTAGCCACTGATCATATGTGGAAGCAGAATTGCACAAGGGGACAAACACGCAAGCAGAGCAAGTGCATGCATGCAAAATGTCACAATGCGAACCGGTGGCAAAGGTAAGGGGAACCCACCCTTGCTTCAATTATGTTCTATACCAGTGATGGCGAACCTTTTTTTCCTTGGGTGCCGAAAGAGCATTGCTGAGCACTATCAGGCATGTGCAAGTGCCCACACCCATAATTCAATGCCTGGGGAGGGCTAAAACAGCTTCCCCTGTTCCCCGGAGGCCCTCTGGAGGCTGGAAATGGCCTGTTTCCCAACTTCTGGTGGGCCCAGTAGGTTCGTGTTTCACCCTCCCCAGGCTCCAAAGGCTTCCCTAGAGCTGGGAGAGGGTAAAAGTGCCCTCCTCCATCCCCCCCAGAGGCTCTCTGGAAGCCAAAACACCCTTCTAGAGTCTCTGTGCAAGCCAAAAATCAGCTGGCCGGCACACACAGGCATGCTGGAAGTGAGCTAGGGCAACAACTCGCGTGCCAGCAGATATGACTCTGCGTACCACCTGGGGCACCCGTGCCATAGGTTTGCCATCATTGTTCTATACAGTACATATAGTTTTGTTTAGTTTGGTTTTTTAAAATATCAAATTGGCCTTTGCAAGATGGCTGGAACACTAACAAAAGAGGACTGTAGACAGCAGCAATTTGCAAATGAACTGGCAGAGCTTCCTGTATATTTCTCTCCCTCAGAGGTGACTAAATCTGCCGTGATGGACAGAGGTAAACCATCTATTTACCTGGCAACTCAAGAGGAAAGAATGATAAAAAGCAAACAAGAGATAGGGGGAAGAGCTGAACTGCATCCTCTTGAGTTATGAATTGCCTTTCACGTCTACTATCGGTACTGTGATAGCCTTTAATTGAATAATCACTGATCAGAAGAATATTTTCTAGGGCTGTTGTCAAGAGTCTCCTGTTCAGTTCCAAGCATCTGAAATGATTTGTGGCCTATTTAGAAAAAAATCTCAATCCTTGAAGTCACTGAGTCATTACTGAGTAAATGGGAGATTGATCGGACACACTACAGTACTGTATATGGAAGCTTCTAGACTCTCAGAGAGGAAATGGAACTACTTTAATGTATGATACATATAAGAGGATGCTGTGATTTAATCATGGCTTATTCAATAAACCATAAATGGATGGTTTTGCACAACACACTAAGCCTTTCTGATTGCTGGTGGGACTATTTGTTGTGCCACTGCTACTCAAACACTGGATTTTTTTTGTTTTTAATAGAGAGATGATACTATGATATGCCAAATGCTAAATGAGTATTTAAACCATATTTTTCTTTAAACATCTCTAGAGTTATGCAAGTTAAGGAACTTTTAGAGATTTCCCAATTTAAATAGTTAGAAAAAAGAATAACCAAAAGGTTATGAAGAATGAAATTGATCCTGGTGAAGAAAATAATGTTTAAAAAAGATCAGCATTCTACTGCGGAATAATGTCTTTTATCTGTTTATTCTTAGTGAATCATGCTCAAAGGTAGGCTATTTTCTTAAATATGGATCTTTAGGCAATGAAAAAAAAAGTATCTTGAGTAAAAAATTAATTCTGAACCTGTTTTCATAATCATTAAATCAAGAGGTTACGGTAATCAAGGCTGACAAGGCATGCATAATTTAACCGTGTTTTATTTTCTTGTTTGCTTGTTTAAGATCTCTGCACATGAAAGAAAACTACATGTTCTCAGCAGGGGTGCGTTCTAACTAGGGGTGCGTTCCTTCCAGTTTGGACTGGATCTCCCGAACTGGTAGTGACCCGCTGGTGATGTCATGGATCTGGTTTGGTCGGAAACCGGTTTGTAAGCATCGCCATTTTTTATTATTTTTTATTTTTTGTGAATTTTTCTCTATTTGGATGGCATCTCCTCTTCTGCTGCTTGAAAAAGGGCTTTCCCACCCACCCTTGGATTAACATTGACCTTTATTTCTTCGCCTGAAGCACAGCTGATCAGCTCCTTAGCTGTGTTTCAGACTGATTCCTGCTACTGAGCATGTGCAGAAGCCAAATTGCACGAGGAGATACCTGCATGAAATGTCACAATGCAAACCGGTGGCGAAGGTAAGTGGAACCCATCTCTGGTTCTAACTTACCTTGCTGCTGGTTCGCTTCCTCCTGAGCCACGTGGCTGCTGGTGCATTCCATGCCGCATAGCTGTGAGACAAAACGGAGTGCCGAAAACTCAGCTTCTGCACATGCACAGAAGAAAAGCCCAGCAAAAAGTTTTTTAAAAAATTAAAAAAGAAAATTTAAATAAATGATGGTGTCGACCATGGACTGGCACTGACAGAACTGGCTCCATGATGTCACCACAGGTTTACTATTGGTTCTATAGAACTCAGCATAATATTCTTTCTAAATAGTTTCTTAGGTTTATCTATGCAAAAAGTCAACATCTGCAGCCTTTAAAAAGCCCACAAAAAATCTGTATTAATTGACACAGAAAGCCAATTGTTTGGAAGAAAAGAAAGAGGATTTCTGAAGTCAACTGTCTTCAGAATTGCAAAAATAAGCTAATCCTCAGAGCTCCCAGACAGATTAAATTTGCCTGCTGTCCTGGTAAAAGTACAACTGACTGGTGAACAGAAATTAAGGTAGCCTCCAAGCAAGCAGGCAAATCTTCAGATGTTTGTTTGGTCAAACTGCCAAATAGCACCTCTTTGGTGAAGTGTTTAAGGGAGGAGGCTAGAAACTAGACACTGTGATCACAAAAAGCTGGCTATCTTTTCTTTCTTTCTCTTTCTCCCTCCTTCCCTCTCTCTCAGCCCAACTCATGGCACAGGATCACTATTGCGGCAAAAATAGGAGGAAGAAGGTGTATGTATTATGTATATTTGCCACCTTGAATTATTTATAAAAATAATAAAGGCAAGATTTTTAAAAAGCCAGTTCTTCGGGAGTTGGGCAGCATATAAGTTCAAATCAATCAATCAATCAATCCCTTTTAAAATGTGGGCTTCTTTTTTCCACTTATGGTGGACGTGCACTAAAACAAGAACTATTGGAATACGATAGGGAAATGGTTAACAGAAATTCTAAAGGAGAAAATAGAGAAAAAGCCATATTTTTTTCTATTAGAGATTTTTAACAAAGCATATAAAAAAGAAGATAAATACTTGATTACCCATATTCTAACACCAGCTAGGATAACATATGCCCAACTATGGAAAAGCAAGGAGCTACCAAGAGAAGAAATGATAATTTTAAAAATTATGGAATGTGCCAAGATGGATATGTTAACCAAAAAATTAGAAGGGAAAGAGGAAACTTATTATTGTAGAGTTTGGGATAAATTCTACAATTGGTTAAAACAAAGAAATAGCTTATTAAGGGAAATAAAATGCAAGGTTCAAAAGATCAATAATCAATGTTTCTCTTTTTAATTGGAATTAGATTTTTCGATGTCTTTTCTTCTTTTCTTTTGAATTTTTTTTTCTTATGAAATGTACAATATTCACAGTAAATATAGACAAAAATGTTCTCAATTAATTTAAAAATGTATACAGTTCCTTATGTGCTTCCGATGAAAATTGGGATGTAAATCATCCCGGATGTGTGTGTTTTTCTTTTATGTTTGTGTATTTCTATGTGTTTTGTTTTAAATAAAAAAAATTAAATGTGGGCTTCCTGTATTTATAGCAAGTACAGTACAGTAGCTAGGCAAGTAAATTTAGAAAGTTGAGTCGTCAGGAAACCAGATGGTTCGAGACCGGCTGCCTTCCCACAGCCGGACTGTGCAAGCGCTGTCGCTGCCAAAGCTCACATTTAAAAAAAAAACCTTTCCCCGCCTTCTCGTAATCGCGCTCACTTCCGGCTTACGGGATTCCTCCAGTAAGATGTCCAAACTCATTTTCTTTTGAAAGGCCACTCTACCCACTCGTAAGTCTATGGTCACCGAACGTTGGCAAAAGCGCGTCGCTTTCCCCTTAACAGCTGTCAAACCCAGAGAGGAAGTGGGGTAGCGCAAGGCATGCCGGGATTGCGGAGGAGCGAGAAACGAGTGGCGGAGAGCTTGGAAAGACGGTTGGAGAAGAAGGTACCATGGCTGTTCTCCTGGAAACCACGCTGGGAGACCTGGTGATTGATTTATACACGGAGGAGAGACCGAGAGGTAATGGCATTTGCAGCGAGGATCTCCTGGGACAAATTCCGTCCGGAAAGCTCTGGACAACTGCGGAAAATTTTTGCCGCGCTTGGATAAACTACATTTGTGCATTGTGCAAAACACACACAAAAATGGGGGGTGTTTGAGTTTTTGGGGATATCTCGGAATCTGCAGCAGCCCAAAATGCAAAATAGGAAGACCCCAGATTGAGTGGGGCTCTCAGGAGATGGGGGCTTAGTGAAAAGAGGAAGATTGAAATTATTATTTTTAATTGAATTTGTTGTCACATAAAACATAAAAAGACACATACAGAAAGTAGACGCGTCATACTATACATTCAAGCAGTTTACGAAAACTTATGCATTTTGAGATAAAATAGTTATTACGTTACCTTTTCTACATTGTCCTCTTTTATTTTATCTGGGTTTTTTTTCATTTCTGTTCTTTTCTCTATCCAATTGTATAATTTTCCCCATACGGTATAATAATCATTTCCCTGTTTATTCTGCAATTCCATTGTCATTTTATTCATTTTTGCCCATTCTAGTATCTTTCTGATGATCATTGTTTCTGTTGGTATATTTTCTTTTTTCCAATTTTGTGCTAAGCTCAGAGGTCGATTGAAATTAATAGTAGTTTTTTTCATATGGGATCCAAAGATCTCAACCTCGCATTGTTTTTTTTCAGAGAAAAAATGGATGGATTGTGCAAAAAATGCTTTTAGATATTTTTGTTAAATTATTATTATTATTATTATTATTATTATTATTATTATTATTATTAATTAGATTTGTATGCAGCCCTTCTCCACAGATCTTGGGGGTGGCTCCATTATTGTGTGATTTATATACATTAATTACATATTTTATAATTGCCCAGAGACAATTCCTCTTCACTAATTGCAGCCCAGGCAAATCAAAAGGTTGGACACCTATGTATTTATTAAGAACATGCAGGGATTGCTTAATATGAACAAGAAGGCACTATGCACGTTAACATAGATGTACTTCAAAGATTATTGCTTTGCTGGTCTATTGTCCACATTTAGAAGGAAAAAAAGGACTGCTATGAGTTGAAAATAACTCTTGCTTTTTGCAGTGTTCTTTTTCTATAAGATTTGATAAAAACAATAGCTAATATTTCTGTCATTTTAATCTGAACATTTATTCATGGCGTGCCATTTACCGGTATTTCATGCAATTTGATGGGGAATGTTTATTGAATTTGCATGAAAGAATAGCTTCTTTCTTTTATTAGGCAAAGGCTGTAGCCTATACCAATTGTCTTGTCTTTATTCCTTCTAGCTTGTCTAAATTTCTTGAAGCTTTGCAAGATCAAATACTACAATTACTGCCTTATACATAATGTACAGGTAAGCATATCTGATTTCCCCCCCCATTGGTTTTCCCTCATATATTAGGCAATCGTTTGGTTGCGAGTCTTACATAGTAGACATAGAATTTAAATCTAGAGATACATATGCTTAATGTCCTCTTCTTAATCATGCATGCACGTCAGTACTGGGCCACATGGTAGTGCGGTAGCAAAAATCACGATGCGCACACAGCTGTGCATCACAGATATGTGCATGCGCAACCATGCAAGATTTCATTTCTGCACATGCGCCGCAAGCGAAATCTTGCATGAGGACGCTCACGCATGCAAGATTTCGACTATTTTTGATTGAAAATAGGCAAATCTCTTGCGCGCAAGCATCCTCATGTGAGATTTCACTTGTAGCGCATGCACAGAAGCGGAAACTCACACCAATGCGCATGCACATGCGCGCCCATGTCAATCTCGGAGAGCGCACCACAAGTGCCGATGATGAATAGCCCTTCACTGATGCACATGTATGTTTAAATTCCTTTCTTCAGTTGTAATTGCCTTATATAATTATTGACAAACAGAATACAGTGGTGCCTCTACTTAAGAACTTTTTAGATAAAAACCAGGTATTCAAGATTTTTTTGCCTCTTCTTAAGAACCATTTTCTACTTAAGAACCCCAGGAAATTTGAGAGCGGCACAAAGGCCCGGCCAGTTTGCTGCCATTTCTCTCTCTGGGACAGTGTATGGGAGGCAGCCTCACGCCAGGTGTATGGGAGGCGTGTGCTGCTCACTGCTTCAGAGTCCCTCTTTTTTTTTAAGCTTTAAAGTTTTGGATTTTTTTAATTCACCTCACCTCACCTTCTTCCTTCAGCAGTAACTGTTCTCCTCCTCTTCTTCCTCCGCCTCCTCCCACCCAAATTCTGAGCTTTTATTTCTTTCCTAATGGGTTTCAAACATTATTTGCTTTTACATTGATTCCTATGGGAAAAATTGCTTCTACTTACAAACTTTTCTACACAAGAACCTGGTCATGGAACGAATTAAGTTCTTAAGTAGAGGTACCACAGTATTCTTAATAACAAGATTTTTCAAAATGATGATAAATAATAAGTTATATTTGTTCTACATTGTTTCAGAGAGATTTTATCGTTCAAACTGGAGACCCCCTGGGGACTGGTCGTGGAGGTGAATCAATATTTTGGTAAACATTGTTTAGTTTTGATTTGCATAGTTGTCCATAAAACTTTTGGTTGCAGCAATTTTACTGTTTCTTGCTTAGGCATTCATTTAAACTACCTATTGCATAACTATAGTTGTAACATGAATGAATCATAAACTTTGATAGTGAAAGTCTTCACACAGTTGAGCAATCACTTTGGTCAATATATGATCCAGGAACAATGTAAAGCGTTGATAAGATGCGCCTCTCGCGGCCTGCCCCTCCTCATCCCCTGCCTCAACTGCCACCCCCAAATTGTGCCCGAACATCTTACCAGCATCTGGCAGCTTCACCTCTTCTGTTTCTCGGCTGGTCTTTGTAGGAAAACTCCTTGAAATATAAAGAAAAACTTCTCGCAAGTGCAAGAAGTTGTTAATAGCTCGCATTCATGATAGGTTTTTCTTTACATTTCAAGGAGTTTCCTTGCAAAGACCGGCCAAGAAAGAGAAGCAGTGAACTACCAGACTTTGGTAAGATGTTCAGGCACAATTTGGGGGTGGCAGATGGGGCAGGGGATTCATGTATGTAGTTGAGGAAGGAAGATTATTTGTGGGAGGGGCTTATTTCAACACATGTCCTAAAAGTCCTGTTGAGCTTATTATCAGGACATGTCTTACTATAGGGGAAACACAGTATTAGCATTAAGATTTTAAAAGGTTTTTGTATAGTACAGTGGTACCTCAAGATACGAACCCCTCGTCTTATGAACAACTCGAGATACGAATCTGGGGTTCAGAAAAAAATTGCCTCTTCTTACGAACTTTTTTCGTGTTATGAACGCCAAACCCGAACTTCCGGGTTCGGCGTTCTGGAGGCTGCTGGGAAGCCGCACTTCTGTTTTAAAAGGTGACAGCCGTGCTGGGGGGCTTCCCAGCAGCCTCCGAACGCGGAATGCGGAAGTTCGGGTTTGGCGTTCGACTTCGGGAGACGGCTGGGAAGCCGCGCGGCTGTTTTAAAAGGTGACAGCCGGGCTGGGGGGCTTCCCAGCAACCTCCCGAACCCTGAACTTTTGCCGAACTTCCGGGTTCAGGGTTCGGGAGGTTGCTGGAAAGTCCCCCAGCCCAGCTGTGACCTTTTAAAACAGCCGCGCGGCTTTCCTGCAGACGCCGAACACGGAAGTTCGGGTTTGGCGTTCGGCTTCGGGAGACGGCTGGGAAGCCGCCCGGCTGTTTTAAAAGGTCACAGCTGGGCTGGGGGGCTTCCCAGCAACCTCCCGAACCCCGAACTTTTGCCGAACTTCGGGGTTCGGGAGGTTGCTGGGAAGCCCCCCAGCCCGGCTGTGACCTTTTAAAACAGCCGGGCGGCTTCCCAGCCATCTCCCGAAGCCGAACGCCAAACCCGAACTTCCGTGTTCGGAGGCTGCTGGAAAGCCGCGCGGCTGTTTTAAAAGGTGACAGCCGGGCTGGGGGGCTTCCCAGCAGCCTCCCGAACCCCAAACACGGAAGTTCGGCAAAAGTTCGGGGTTCGGGAGGTTGCTGGGAAGCCCCCCCGCCCGGCTGTGAAATGCCTCTCGTAGCAGCTGCTAGAGCCGCCGGCATTTCACCTTCCCTCCCAGGCAAAAAGAAGCCGCGGAGAGGGGCACGCCTTCCGCCTGGGAAGTCCTGCCCCATCATCCCCGAATGCCGGCCTTTTTGCCTGGGAGGGAAAGTGAAATGCCGCTCGTAGCAGCTGCTAGAGCCGCCGGCATTTCACCTTCCCTCCCAGGCAAAAAGAAGCCGCGGAGAGGGGCACGCCTTCCGCCTGGGAAGTCCTGCCCCATCATCCCAGAATGCCGACCTTTTTGCCTGGGAGGGAAAGTGAAATGCCGCTCGTAGCAGCTGCTAGGGCCACCGGCATTTCACCTTCCCTCCCAGGCAAAAAGAAGCCGCGGAGAGGGGCACGCCTTCCGCCTGGGAAGTCCTGCCCCATCATCCCAGAATGCCGGCCTTTTTGCAAGGGAGGGAAAGTGAAATGCCGCTCGTAGCAGCTGCTAGAGCCGCCGGCATTTCACCTTCCCTCCCAGGCAAAAAGAAGCCGCGGAGAGGGGCACGCCTTCCGCCTGGGAAGTCCTGCCCCATCATCCCAGAATGCCGGCCTTTTTGCAAGGGAGGGAAAGTGAAATGCCGCTCGTAGCAGCTGCTAGAGCCGCCGGCATTTCACCTTCCCTCCCAGGCAAAAGGAAGCCGCGGAGAGGGGCTCCGAAGTGGCGCAAAGTTCTCCCTGCCTCCTCTGCGGTTGGGAGGCTCCTTGGGGAAGGTGGCCGCAGAGGAGGCAGGGAGAACTTTGCGCCAGTTTGGAGCCTAGCGCAGCGCTTCGTCGGGAAAACCTTCAAGGAGATAGTGGCAGCAGGAAAGAAACGGGCTCCGAAGCGGCGCAAAGTTATCCTGCCTCTCCACCTCCTCCCCCTGCAGCCGCCTTCCCAAAGGAGCCTTCTGGCTGCCCAGGGGGCGGGGTTAGCTTTTTGCCGGGCTCCGAAGGAAAGTGTGGCCACAGCGGTGGCTGTGGTTTCTCCTCCTCTTCCTCCTCCGGGCTCCGAAGTGGCACAAAGTTCTCCCTGCCTCCTCTGCGGCCACCTTCCCCAAGGAGCCTCCCGACCGCAGAGCAGGCAGGGAGAGCTTTGCGCCGCTTTGGAGCTTGGTGTGGCTTTGAAGAAAACGTTGGCTGCAGCGGCAGTGACAGCTGCGGCTTCTCCTCTTCCTCCTCCTCCGGGCTCCGAAGTGGCACAAAGCTCTCCCTGCTTCCTCTGCAGCCAGGAAGATCTTTGGGGAAGGCGGCCGCAGGAGGAGGAAGAGGAGGATAAGCTGCAGCAGCCCCCGCCGCTGCGGCCCCCTTTTTCTTCGGAGCCGCCCGGGCTTTGAAGCAGCGCAAAGGTATCCTTGCCTCCTCTGTGGACGGGAGGCTTCTTGGGGAAAGTGGCCACAGGAGGTGGAGGAGGAAGAGGAGGAGAAGCCGCAGCTCTCACTGCCGCTGCAGCCAACGTGGCCAGCAGAAGAGGGGCGGGGAGCCGGGCAAGAGTGATCTTCTGCTGGCCATGGGCGAAGGGTGGGGAAGCCTCTTGCACCAGCTGCTACAGCCCGCCAGCTTCCCCGCCCTTCGCCCATGGCCGGCAGAAGATCGCTCCGCTCGGTCGGTGGCTCCGGAGAGGCAGGAGCCGGGCGCTGGCCTGCCTTTTGTCCCCCGCCGCCCGCTGGCTGCGAGCGCTCTGCCAGGCGGCCAGGAGGCATTCAGGGCGAAGTGCATGGAGGAATGGGAAGCTGAAGCCACTGGCGTTTGAGCTTCCCATTCCTCCACGCCCTGAATGCCTCCTGGCTCAAGCGGGCGGCAGCAGACCGCCTTTGTGTTTTCGGCTCGGGGAGGAGGGAGTTAGGAAGGTCCTCCTGCTCCCCCCCGAGCCGAAAACCCAAAGGCGGAAGCCTCCCGGTTGTTGTGACAGCCGGGCTGCGGGGCTTCCCAGCAGCCTCCCGAACCCAGAAATTTTGCCAAACTTCCCGGTTCGGGAGGCTGCTGGGAAGCCCCCCCCCCCCGCTGTTTTAAAAGGTGACAGCTGGACGGCAGCGTTTTTTTGCGGGGTTTTTTTTCTTGTTGCACGGATTAAATGACTTTACATTGTTTCCTATGGGAAACAATGTTTCGTCTTACGAACCTTTCGTCTTACGAACCTCCCCCTGGAACCAATTAGGTTCGTATCTTGAGGTACCACTGTACCAAGAATCTTGTGATTGGGTTGATATGAAACATAAACCAATATGTAGTCTCATTTATATAACTGATTCTGAAACTAGGTTATTGATGAATACAACAGTCCGTGCACTGTGCTGCAGGTTGTTTTTTTTCTTTTTCACATAGATAGTTTTTAAAAGTTGTGCAATTTATACCGATTGATCATTTGTTTGTACATGTTTCAGCAAATTGTATGGTGATCAAGCTAGGTTTTTTGAAGCAGAGAAAGTGCCAAGAATTAAACACAAGAAAAAAGGAACTGTGTCAATGGTAAACAACGGGAGTGATCAGCATGGATCTCAGGTATGTCCACAGATTTGGAAAACATATTAGGACATATGGAAATTGAAAAGTACTACAGAGCACAGATGGATAAAAATTTTGCATTAGAAAAACATCTGTGTTTCTTCTGCAGTACTAGCGTACCAGATGCTTTCATATTTTAAGTGGCCGGTTATCAAACAAGACTGTTCATAAACATAGAATTAGATGTAAAAACAGTTTTGATTGATAGGGAAGGCATAATTGATCTCACTTAAAGCAAGAAATTTGGACATCAGCTTTGAACTAGACCTAATATGATTTAGGTAGAATTCCATTCACATAGATTTTTCATAACTTTATTTCCATTCTTCTCTTCTGCTTGATTTGCTCTGGAGAAATCTCCCACTTTCTGAAACAATTGTAAACATTATGGAAGGAGAATTGAGAGAAATAATTTGTTCTTCCAGCAGATGGACCACTCCTCTGCTATTCCACTATTGGGTGAACTCACACTATTGGCAGAATGCCACTTTTGGGTGAAGTCTTTTGATATCATCCATACTGAACTTCAGCTTATACAATCATTTCAGTTACGTTGATGGTAGATTTGTCGCAAGATGACATTGTTTTCTGAGTTTGCTGAAAGCCTTAGTAGAACGAGATTTCAACATGGTTGGCTATGACAAGTTAATCAGTGGAACAGCTTGCCTCCAGAAGTTGTGGATGCTCCCAACACTGGATGTTTTTAAGAAGATGTTAGATAACCTTTTGTCGGAAGTGGTGTAGGATTTCCTGCCCAAGCAGGGGTTGGGCTAGAAGACCTCCAAGGTCCCTTCCAACTGTTATTCTATATTCTATACTATAATCTCCAGGAAAGACTGAAATCATCATAATATGAAACCTTCTTTGGTGCCTAAAATCCAGAAAGTTTGCAATATTGGCTGGTGAAAGAGACCAAAATCAGCTAATGTATCAATAGACTAAAATGGGTAGATGAAGACTTTCATTAATTTGTCAACTCCCAATTCATTATTTTTCTTGATTTTTTTTTTAAAGTTTCTTATTACTACAGGAGAAAACCTAGATTATCTGAATGGTGTGCATACAGTATTTGGTGAAGTAACAGAAGGCATGGATATATTGATGAAAATTAATGAGACCTTTGTCGGCAAGGATTTTGTTCCATATCAAGACATCAGGTTTCACTATTTTATTTCTACACTTGATAAAAGTGCAGGGTGTAAGCAAAATTCTGTTGGATTAAACAAAAACCAGCAAGTTATGTCTGTCAGAGACTTCTGAAAGCCAAATCAAAAGTAGATATAGTTTTCCCCTACTGTTGTGCTATCACCACTAAAGTTCTGGTAGATCTATTTGTTATGACTTCAAAACTCTTTAAGCAAGTGTTGTCAGCATTTGTTGAGGAAGTGAATTACATAAATGAATTATGTGCCATGAAGTAAAAGAGTTTCTTTAGTCGCCACTAAAACTTTTGCTGTCATACTTTTCATCTGTGACATTAGTTCTTAACTATATTTGATAGTAGATGAAAACAATTATATGAATTAATTTTTTATAATTGGAAGGCAATTGCTGGTATTGGAGGGCAATTGTTGAATCTCCTTTCAGCATAAACCAGATGAAGGCTTTCAGTTAAGTGTGTAATAGTTCTGAGTTTTATAATAACACATGTATCCTCTGTCAGTGTAAGACTTGAAAAAAAGTTTATCGAAATTTATAGATTTAGTGTTTTCAGATAAATAAGTTTTTTTGTGTAGGTGCTTTTTGATGCAGCAGTCAGTTAATATTCAAAATTATTGTGAAAAGGAATCTTGAACTTACTCTAACTGAATATGTTTTCTTTTATTTAGGATAAACCATACAGTGATCTTAGATGATCCATTTGATGATCCTTCCGGTTTGGCAATACCAGACCGTTCACCAGAACCTACAAAAGAACAATTGGATGTGAGTATTGCTTTTAACTTGAGTGTCAAGAAATATATTTGTTCCATTGTTACTTTGGACATTTCTGCGCATTCCATTATTTTAATCAAGAGTGATAGGGTAGTTGGGTTTTTTTCTTGCTTCCAAAATTGTGCATATAAAATCCGTGCGGCTGTAATAATATGGATTATAAATCTGTTTTCTTTACTAAAATTTTGTCTTGTGATTCCTAGTAGAAATAGTTCGGGTTTCGCATGGATAGTCTGAGAAGTAATTTGCTCTAGTATAGTTTTAATTTTTTCCCAATATTTTTGGGTGGTTTTACATGTCCACCAGATGTGGTAATATGTACCTGGTTTTTCCCTGCATTTCCAACATAATGGTGATAGATTTGGATACATTTTTGCAAGTCTAGCAGGTGGCAAGTGCCATCTGTAGAACATTTTATAATGGTTTTCCTTATATGAGGTTGCCATCGTTAGTTTATAGTTAGCAGTCCAAATTTTTTCCCATTCGTTTAAATAAATTGTGTACCCAAAGTTTTGTGACCACGCTATCATAGTTCCTTTAACTATTTCTTCAACAGTATCGTGTTGAAGGAGGATATTGTATATATTTGATATTTGCTTTTTTTGTGGACCAAAAATTATTTTATCGAGGGGGTTATTTTTTTTGGAAGTCTGATTTGTTCTTATCTTCATTATATTTTGATTTTGTTTGTAGGTAGTGTAACCAATCTACTTTAATATCTTTTTCCATGAGTTTTTGCTTAGGGATTAGTTCATTATTATCGTTTAGTAGTTGGTCGTATGTTATAATTTTATCAGGGGTTAATGCATTCGGGTATATAATGGCTTCTGTTGGTGAAATCCATTTTGGGATGCAGAGGTAGTGGTTTTTTTTAATGAAGTGCCAGGTGTTAATTAAGGTTTTTCGGATGTAGTGTGATCTGAAATATGTTGGTATTTTATCTATGTCTGTCATCAGAAACTTGTGCCACCCGGATTGAAGGTCATAGCCTTCAAGTGTTAATATTCTAGAATTTTTAAGTATTATCCATTCTTTCAGTAGGTTTACAATTGAGGCATGGTAGTATAGTTCCATGTTTGGTAACCCAAATCCACCCCTTGACCTATGGTCTTGTAGGTCCTTAAGTTTTATCCTGGCCTTTTTTTTTGTCCATATGAATTTACAAATTTTTTTGTGTAAGTTTTTGAAAAAGGTCCTGTTTAGTTTAATGGGTGCAGTTTGGAAAAGGTATAGAAATCTAGGAAGTATATTGCTTTTAATTACAGCAATTTTCCCCATTATAGAGAGTGGGAGTTTCGACCATCTGCAAAAATCTTTGTCCATTTCATTGATTAGTTTATCATAATTGTCTTTCTTGATAGTGCTGCAATTTGCGGTAATCCATAATCCTAAGTATTTAACTTTTTTGGCGGTTTTTATTTTAGTGGATTCTTCTAATTTCGATATCTGCTGTTTTGTCATATTTTTTGTTATCATTTTTGTTTTTTCTCTATTAATTTTTAATCCAGCAATCTCTCCAAATTTATTTATTTCATTAATTAGGATAGGTGCAGATTTTAAGGGGTCTTGTACAATGAACACCATGTCATCAGCAAAAGCTTGAAGTTTATAGTGTTCATTTTTAATTTTTAATCCTTGGATTTCCTTGTTGTGTCTTATTTTTATTTAGTAGAACTTCTAGTGCAAAGATAAAGATCAGGGGGGCTAAGGGACAGCCCTGCCTCACTCCTTTTTTTATATTTATTGTTTCTGTCATATCATTGTTTATCAGTATTTTGGCTGTTTGTATTGAGTATATAGTTTTAATGAGTTCTGTAAATTTATTACCAAATTGCATTGATGCTATTTGTGTTGTAAAGAATTGCCAGTATAAACTATCAAAAGCTTTCTGTAGATCTACGAATAGGAATGCTACTGGTTTATCTATGTTTTTATCGTAGTATTCTAAAGAGTCCAAAATAATCCTTGTGTTTGTTGTTATGTTTCTTGCCGGAAGGAAGCCATTTTGGTCTGTATGTATTCTAACAGTTAATATTCGTTTAAATCTTTCGGCTATGATGGATGCAAAGATTTTATAATCTGAGTTAAGCAGGGATATTGGGCGATAATTTTGAATGCAAAACAAGGATGAGACAGATTTCTACAAAGCTTGGGATAAATGGTACCTCTGGTTAAAAAAAAGGAATTATCTAAAAATTATTCATAAGAAAAATATCCAACAAAAACAACTTGAAAAAATAGCAATTTACATCACAAATCATAACATCAAATTGAAACAACAAACTGTAAACATCGATCGACACGAACTCCAACTTTACAAAGAAAATAAACCCCTAAATCAATTATACATATTGGCACTAAAAACTACATACAAAACATATCGATAAAGCCTTAGGGTAAAACACACCAACTACGAGCTCAAACTACAGGCCGCAAATCATGAAAGACCCAGCTCTAACGCTAGTTTTCGCTTCTCTATCCCCCCCTCCTTCTTTTCCCTATCCCCCTTCTATATCTACTTCCCTCCCTTCACAACCCCCTTCTCCCACTCCCCAATTACTACATAAGTAGAGTGTAAATGTTAAAATGTACAATATGTATATCTCTTTTGTCTTTCTGTATTTGGTTTTTATTGTATATATTTAATAAATTTATTTTCAAAAAAAAAAAGAAAAGAAATATATTTGTATTCTCCTAATGTACCTGCTGATTTTGCAGATGTATAGAACTTTGTGGTTATGTTTTCACAGAGGCCCAGAGTCAAGTTGACTTGGGGAGAAAATAATTTTAATTCGGAGACATGTTGTTCAATAAAAGGAATTGTGTTTTGTAACTGTAACCTTTTCACTGGCAATAATACAGGTTCTTCAGTTTCAATAGCATTATAGTTTGAGCTTCAAGATAGGAAAAATATAAATGGCAACAGTTACAAGTATCATTTTCTAAGTATAATAGTTTTATTGGGAATATTTGACTGCACACCATTATCCCTGCAAAATTAGAAGTATAATTCATGCACATGCCTGCTGAGAAGGCACATCTTTGTCTTCACTGATGGCTGGTCACTCGACTTTGTGTCTACTGTGGGGAACCAGAAGATATGCTAACCATAATCGAAGTATCCTTAGCAGGGAGGTGCAAAATTATGCTCCCAAATTTTTTTTAGGGCAATTGTACAGGGGTGCACATTAATTTTATTTCTTAATTTATTTAATTTGTGTAGTTGCACATCTCACCAACTCACTCATTCACTCTGGGCAATGAACAAAATTATCCCCTTATCAACAGGTGATAAGGAAAAAGGAAGAGTGCAGAATGAATGAAATTTTGTTAACTGCATTCTGTAGAAGTGTAACCTCAAGACAAGTAGTCCTTGGTTAAAAATGTTATTGGGTTTGGAATTTCTATTGCTAACTTACGCAGTTGTAATGTGTGGTGTCACATGACTACATCATTTAGTGACAGCAATCCCAACACTTCCCATTGCTGTCATTAAGCAAGAATCATGGGTTGTGAGGCAAGGAGCACATTGCGATTTCCTGCCTGCTTCCACAAGCAAAATTAGTGGAGAAGCTTGGCAGAAACTTGCAAATCCCAGGTGGCTCACAAGGACACTGGTGGGCAGGTGAGTAGGCGCTGTAAAGTGTGGGAGAGCCAGTCCAGATTAAGGGTGGTGAGGTTTCAGGTAGCTGCTGCAGGGCGTTCTAAAAAGATGAAGTATTCATTCTAAATTGTATTAAATATCTGTCTCTTTGTTTTTATATAAGACAGAGTGGGAGAATAGGTGCTGATGAAGAAATTGATGACTTCAAAGGAAGATCTACCGACGAAGTAGAAGAAATAATGGCAGAGAAAGAAGCAAAAACACAGGCTATTCTCTTGGAAATGGTAAAGACGGTGTACCTGATCTGATTGCTAAGCTGTAGATACGCAGATGCTTAGTTTTATGGCACCACATACCAAATGATTGCCACATTAAATCTGGCATGCTCTGTGCTCTTTGGCAGATTTTGCCTCTTAAATGTAACACTTGTTTCATAGGGAAATCTAAAGGGTTTAAAATATTGTATCATACACTTGGTTAAAGCAATCCATATGCAGAATCACTCTCATGTTAAAGAACTTGAATGAAGAGTAAATGTGCATCTGTGCTTACATTTGAGTTTTGAAGCTTTGTACTAAACTCATGTAAACATTTAGTACAGATGGATCTGACTGGTGGTTAGCAACTTGTTTCCTTGTAGGTGGACATAAGTCATAATCTGAATTCCAACTGTCGTGTTTTCCATAAAATAAGATCCTGTCTTACATTTTTTTAAAGCCTTAAAATAAGCGCTTGGCCTTATTGCCATGCACTCAAAAGCCCGATTGGGCTTATTATCAGGGAATGTCCTATTTGGGGGAAATGGTACTTTTCTGAACTGAGGAAAGGGGTAATGGCAAGTCCCAGATCTTGGCCACTATTTCCCTCTTTACTTCTGGTATGAAAAATATGTGTAACTAGATGTTATGTAAGAGCACCCCTCATATAAGAACACTGTATATTTTAGTATTTTACCATTAACATTTTAGTAATCCCTAATCCTTACCCTACTGAGTAAGGATTGTTTAATATCATCTAACCTAAGATTTTTATTAATATTGCTTCTTCATTGTTTATTTGACCCCTATGACAATCATTAAGTGTTGTACCACCTGATTCTTGACAAATGTATATTTTATTTTATGTACGCTGAGAGCATATGCACCAAGACAAATTCCTTGTGTGTCCAATCACACTTGGCCAATAACATTCTATTCTATTCTATTCTATTTTATTGTAATCCTGAGATTTTTAAATACAAAATATATGAATCAAGTATATTAAAAAGAATTTAAATTGATAAATCTTTCTAATGTTTCTTTTTTTTCTGTGATGGTCCATGAAAGTAATGAAAGTTAACATATGCATTGGTAAGCCAGGTTATAACTTGACACCACAATTATTGCTTATAAATCTGTCCTTCATCTTTGTAAAGTCTTAGAAGTCACAAACATGGGGTGGGGGTGGGGGACATAAATGAATCTTGCCTTCTTCACAAATTGCTATTTCAGTTTTAGTTCAGAAGCATATTGTTTTTAAGAAAACTATCATTTTTTTAAAGCATCTCATCAGAGAGCAGTCATCGAACTGAAAGGTCTGTCTTTTCTATTCTTAATCTTGAGTAGCACATTCACATTGTAAACATTATCACCATCTTAAAATGAAGCAATTTTGATATTTATTTATTTTATTTATTAGATTTCTATGCCGCCCTTCTCGAGGCGATTCAGAGGCGACTCATGTATATTCATAAGTGTAAATTGTGGGAATGTTAGAATAACATAATCTGTCTTGCTTTGTTCCTCAGGTTGGAGATTTACCTGATGCAGATATCAAGCCACCTGAAAACGTTCTTTTTGTCTGCAAGCTTAATCCTGTGACAACCGACGAAGACCTTGAAATCATATTTTCCCGATTTGGTCTGATAAAAAGGTGTAAATGTCAAACAGTTACAAAGACTATATTAGCTGATATTTTTAAAAAGTGCAAAATGTAATTATTGCTCATGAAAAATGTACAAGGAGCATTTTTTTTAGTCGCAGTGGCCCAGCAAGAGACTTCATATACATATTAATTAGTGCCTTTTGTTGACAGAAATACTTTTCAGGCCTTTGGTGACTGCCTAAACTGAAAGTGGAAATTTCACAAAGTTCTCTTTAGCACACTTTTTAAAAAGATGAAAACAATAGAGGAAGATCAGTAAGGGAACTGTTTTTGATTTAAAATCAATATATTTATGTGTGAGGGTAAGGATTTTGAGTCTTTGATTCATAGTACAGGTAATCCTCAATTTATGACCACAATTGAGCCTAAAATGTATGTTAAGTGAGAAATTTATTAGGTGAGTTTTGTCCAGCTTTACGATTTTCTTGCCACAATTGTTATGCGAATTCCTGCACTTGTTAAATTAGCAATATGGTGATTAAGTGAATCAGACTTTGTCATAAGGTTACATAAGGGGGTCACATGACCCCAGGACTCTGCAACTGTCATAAATATGAATCAGTTGTTGAGCTTCCAAATTTTGATCACATGATCACAGGAAATGCTACAACGATCATAAATGTGGGAAATGGTCATAAGTTACTCTTTTCAGTGCTGTTGTAACTTTGAACAGTCACTAAACAAACTGTTGTAAGTTGAGGACTACCTGTATTATGCACTAGGAGACAAGTCTTTTCTCTGCTAAAGGAAAAGCTGTGAATGATCAGATAGGGTTGCTTGACTCTTTAGTCTGAGAAGTTACAGTGTCATTTATTAAGTACTGTATTAGAAAAACAATTACTGTCCCAGTGGTTCTCAACCTGGGGGTTGGGACCCCTTTGGGAGTCGAACGACTGTTTCAAAGGGGTCGCCTAAGGCCATGGGAAAAGACAAATTTCGCATGGCATTAGGAATTAAAGCTTCTATTCTCGCGCCTTGGAACATACTTTTACAATCCGGTCAATCAGGCAATTACAGTAGGGATATACCTTTGACCTTCCTGCCAGTCATCTTAAAGCTCTGTTGGGAGAATTGGCACTAGACTTATAGTTGGGGGTCACCATAGCATAAGGTACTATATTAAGGTGTTGCGGCATTAGAAAGTTGAAAACCACTGCGTAGCCTGTTCCAGCTTTCTTTCCTTCTGTATTGTAATATTCTGTAATATACATATGTCTATTCAATTTAGGGTTTTTTTAATGTGGCTTATCTTAAATCAATGTTATGTTAGAAAGGGCAATTCTCTAATTCAGCTTGAGGGCTAACCTGAGTCTTCAGAGAGGGGCGGCATACAAATCTAATAAATTGAATTGAAATTGAATTGAATTGAATATACTTTTAAAACTTATTGTAGTGTTTAGTATGTAGTGGTCCTTACTGACCACATTAACTAAATTAGAACTTGGCCCAACCCTAAAACTCATCCATGGTAGCTGTCGTGGTTAGCTCTGGCCCAGCTCCTGCCCCAAGGAATGTGGAGGTGGATGTGTTTTGCTCCCAGTAGAATCTGCCGACCAAGGAAGCATGAGTGACAGGGAAGAGGGGAGTTTGGTAGACAGCCCAGGAGGAGATCAGTCATCTGTATCATCCCTGGATTCTGAACAAGAATTAATGACACATCATGCATGCGTAGAGTGATGCATAGGAGACAACAACTGAAGGATTATTACAAGAGAAAATGAGGCCACCTGTGGTTGGGTGGGACTGCTGTAATTAGTGCTACAGATAAAAATGCAGCCTGATGTTTTAGCCTCATGGCAGTTTATCTGATTCATTGTTTCGTCAAGCGTGGTTTTTGCTCTTTAGGATTGTGTGTGTGGACTCTCTGGACTTTAGAATTGGACTCAATTTCCCAGTTATTGGGTGAGCAATTGGACTGCATTTAACCTGTGCCTTGTGTGTACCAGAAAATCCCTTTGACATTTTTTTCTGTTTATAAAAACTTTTGGGTTTTCCTTTTATCATGTGGTGTGTGTCTTCCTGGACTAATTACCCTGTAATTACGGGCAGTTGAGACACGCCGGCAGAACAGGATAGAAAGTGAAAAGTGAGACTTCTGTTATCTTGTCATCCTTACTACAGTTTCTGATACCATAGTGGCTTACGAGGACCTTCAAAAATGACTGCTGTGAAAGCTTTGGGATAATTTCCTTGCTTATTATTTTTTTAAAATCTTATCATTGCTTGTCATATGTTAACCATGTCTGTATGGTTTCCTGAACAAAATGTGTTGGTTTTTCAGTTGTGAAGTGATTCGAGATTGGAAAACCGGTGAATCTCTCTGCTATGCCTTCATTGAGTTTGAGAAGGTATGTAGCCATATGTATACGGTGTTTAGCTGTACAGTGTGACAATATAAACGGCATTGTTACCAAACCAAATGCTTCATGTACAACTTTTCTTTTCTTTTTTTAAATCAGAAATAACATTCAGTTCTAGGCATATTAAACAACTGTGGAGAAGGGCTTCGGAACACTAATCAGTCCCGCCACTGTTTGAATCCTAAGCGGGATAAGATATTTTCGGAATGCCAAGAGTCTGGGGAGAATGTTCCAAAGGGCATGGGGCGACGTCTCATTAACAATTAATCTGATGGACCAAGTTCACATAAAACACTAATTTAAAATGTAGGGTAATTTGCAGCTCAGTCTGTCCTGTGAAAACAGTCACAGACTGGTTCCCCAAAGAAGCAATTGTGATTCCATTTTTGAAAGAACTTGTAAAATACTGAAACGTCTAATGCCTTAACACTCTATTAAAGTCAGATTCTACTTAACAATATGGCATTGATATTGTGCGTTCTAAGCTGATTCTGCAAGATAGGCAGCATTAATTCAGTCAGAAGTTTTTTATGATAATAATTATTTTTTTCCATTTCTGTGATGGCATTAAAGAATGGAAATTTAATTATACTTTCTCTTGAAACCTATACCAGGAAGAAGATTGCGAGAAAGCTTACTTTAAGATGGACAATGTCTTAATAGATGACAGGCGGATACATGTTGATTTTAGCCAATCTGTTGCAAAGATTAAATGGAAAGGAAAAGGTAACAAGATGTATAGATTATTTCTATTAATTTCCCCTATTGTAAATTCCTTATAGACATTATCAAACCTGTTTTTTTGGGGGGGACACAAATATTTGTTTTCAGTGGCACTATTTGTCAGATATAGATTTGTTGACCGTCAATTAGCCATTTATAAAGGTGCATATTCTGTTTTTCAATCTTGTAATTAAACAGATGGGAAATGCTAAGTTTGCTTAATAAATGCATGTGACAACAGTGAGATTTGACTGCGGTTTTATCAATGTTAACATGATTAACGCTGTAGCTGGTAGACTAAAAGGAAGTAGCTCAAACTATTTGAATTTGATCAAAATCTGTATGCGCCCATTAGAATTGGCATCATTTTTTTGCTGAAGAGCATTGTTTGAGAAGGCTTTCTTTTGTGAGCCAGACTATTTCTAATCTGATTATAAGAAAAGTTAACACAAAGTATTTGTTTAGATTTCTGCAGGGGATCTCATGACAGGCACATCCAGGAGACCTTAAGTGTTTCTGAAACATTTCTGTTTAGAGCCTTTTAGGCTCTCCCTACATCAATTTATTTGACACAGCAATATTTATTTATTTATTGGATTTGTATGCCACCCCTCTCCGGAGACTCGGGGTGGCTAACAGCAATAATAAAACAGTGTACAATAGTAATCTGATACTAGAGATGATTAAAAAACCCATTAATATAAAAAACCAAACATACATACATACATACATACATACCATGCATAGAATTGTAAAGGCCTAGGGGGAAAGAGGATCTCATTTCCCCCATGCCTGACGGCAGAGGTGGGTTTTAAGTAGCTTATGAAAGGCAAGGAGGGTGGGGGCAATTCTAATCTCCGGGTCCCGTCAACTAAACAATGTCGGTTGGCGGGCCCCAGGGGAAGAGCCTCCTCTGTGGCGGCCCCGACTCTCTGGAACCAACTCCCCCCAGAGATTAGAACTGCCCCTACTCTCCTTGCCTTTCGTAAGCTCCTTAAAACCCACCTTTGTCGTCAGGCATGGGGGAACTGAGACATCTCCCCCGGGCATATACAATTTATGCATGGTATGTTTGTGTGTATGTTTGCTTAGTAAATGGGGTTTTTTAAATATTTTAAACTATAATTTAGATTTGTCATGAATTGTTTTATTCTGTTGTGAGCCACCACGAGTCTGCGGAGAGGGGCGGCATACAAATCTAAATAATAATAATAATAATCTTCGGGGGGAGTTGGTTCCAGAGGGCCGTTAATAGTTAACATCTATTTCCATACAGCCCTGTATTCAAAATTAACACCAGCTTATCTCTCTTTTTATAAACAGGTGGGAAATATACAAAAGATGATTTCAAAGAATATGAAAAAGATCATAGCAAAACTTCTAAATTAAGCCTGAAGGAGAAAGCAAAACCCAAGCAAGAGTATCCTGAGCAATTATATTATTGTATTGAAGTATCATAGTGGTTAAAAGCGCTGTCATGTTGGTCTGCTGTGGGTTGATAGAATAATTTCTTGACTTCCCAGTCCAGGGCTGAGAGGGTGTGGATAATCCAAAATTACCCAACTGGCTACCATGCCTAAGGAAGGACTAGAACTCAAGTCTCCTTCCTGCTTGTAGTCCAGCACCTTGACAACTACACCACTCTGGTATTCAAATAAGTAGAAAAATAAGTAGAACAATAACAAATATAACATTCACCATGCATATGTAACTTTAGAGCTGATGGAATATGCTTCTTCTTTATATACCAATATTAAAGTATTTGTAGAGATTGATAAATATCTCTAGATCTACTGTGCTGAATATTATATTCATGGATAGGTTTGTATTCACATATCTAATTTCAAACCTTGTTTTCTTAGAGCTATTATGTAAACACTCTTGTTATATAACTCTCATACATGTACTATTTAGTGAAGAGCCAAGTTGGATTTAGAAACCAAGAGTTCACTGGCACGTACGTCTTTTAAGTCTCTGAAAAACCTCAATTGAATTCCTGTTTAGGCTTTATGATAATTTTGTTATGTAGGAAATAAGCAGTGCCTAATTGTGGCCAGAATCAAACTGTTAAACAAACAGTTGTAAAAAATGTTTCCATATGGTGAATGTATTTGCTGTAGATTCTCCTAGTTATACAGTATTTCACTTTCTCATGAATTTGTATTAAGTGTCACTCTCAATTCCATCTTTCAAAGCCCTAATGTTGCTTATATGGACAGTTTTGCTTTGCATTCTGGCTGGAACCCACAGGAAAACGGATTATTAAAGCTGTGAAGTGGAGGGCTGCCATCATTTTACCATGCAGACAACTCTCGGCAACTACCAAACTGTGTCTCAGAACAGTTAAACAGAAAATCTGGGATTAATTCTGATATCCGCACGTAAGAATGGGATAGGGTTTTTTTTTATAAAAAAAATCCCATTCGAAATTGTGTGCATTTCAAACCCTGGCAAAATTATTGCAAAGAAATACTGAACAGGATGGTTTGCTGGTTGATTTGTTTATATCCAAAGGGTGCTGCCAAATTATTTCCTTGCACATCACTGGTCAATCAGGCTCAAATGCAATGTCTACATTTATGGATTTTCTTTCCCTCCTAACAGCACTATTGGTCACACTTTCCTTAACTGACACCCGTAGCTCCAAATACGATTTTGTGCTGGAAAATGAAGAGGAAGAAGCCAAAACCAGCCACAGGCACTCTGATAAAAAGAGGAAACATTACCATTCAGACGACACTGATGAGGATGAGAAGAGAAGCAAAAAATCCAAGGTACAGTGGTACCTCTACTTAAGAACTTAATTCGTTCCGTAACCAGGTTCTTAAGTAGAAAAGTTTGTAAGTAGAAGCAATTTTCCCCATAGGAATCAATGTAAAAGCAAATAATGCGTGCAAACCCATTAGGAAAGAAGTAAAAGCTTGGAATTTGGTTGGGAGGAGGAGGAGGAAGAAGAGGAGAAGGACAGTCGCTGCCCAGAGTGAAGGGAGCGTTTCTTTTCTCTGGGCGCTGCAGAGGTTTATTCCCTCTCCAAGTGGCCAGAGAAAGGAAAACACTCCGTTCGCTCTGGACTGCCAAAGTCTCCTTAAGCGCTACCGAAAGGCACCTCTGGCAGCCCAGAAAAGTCCAAGATGGCCGGGATTAAAGGGGGAATGGCAGGAAACTGGCCAGGCCTTTGTGCCGCTCTCAAATTTCCTGGGAAATTTTTCCGGGCTCGGGTTCTTAAGTAGAAAATGGTTGTTAAGAAGAGGCAAAAAGCACCCAGTTCTTATCTAGAAAAGTTCTTAAGTAGAGGCGTTCTTAGGTAGAGGTACCACTGTATTAATGTTTGTCCTTTTGTTAGAATGGTATTTTTAAATGGGTTCAATCCTTTAAAAAGAAAGCAGGCCTAGTGATTTCCTGGCTTTTAAGGATGTTCATTCCTTTACTGTATATCCTACTCCAGTGTTGTCCTGTTTTGCTGCCTTAACACTGATGAAGAGTTTACTCCCTACTTTCCCATTTTCAAATGCAGAGTTTGCTCATTGTCAGCCATTTCATTTGGCTCCTGCACTCTCCTGGAAATCCCCTTAGCTCTGCAGAACGTTTTAGAAAAAATAAAATAAAATATGACCTCACCAAAAGACAGGAAATTCAAGTTTGCCAATAGGCAGGGGGGAAAAAACCCTGCTCTTTAGCTAAGAATCTGACACAAGTGACCTTTTGAAAAAGTAGTTGTGATCTGTTAGCTTCTGTGTGTGGTTTTTTAATGATGCAGGAAAATGTTCTTAGTTACTATCAAAAATTAATCTCATCCCCTTCTCTCCCCCGTCCCTATTTTGTGATAGCTAAGAAAAGATTAGAGATTCTTATTGTTACTTAGCTGCTCTATAATGTTGTAAACACAAATTTGGGGCAAAAGTTTGCAATGCATGATGGCACAGCTGTTCAATGAAGACTGCAATGAAAAGAAACTTTTACTAAGCTAATTGTAGAATGGAATGGAATGGAATTTTATTGGCCAAGGGTTTATTGAACACACAAGGAATTTGTTTTGTTACACCTGCTCTCGGTGTACATAAAAGAGAGGTAAATTCATCAAGAATCACAAGGTATAATACTTAATGATAGTCCAGGTACACATAAACAATCAAATCATATTAGAAACTAGTCAATATAAATTGTAAGGTTACAAGCAACAGAATTACAGTCATACACTCATTTGTGGGAGGAGATGGGTGATGGGAACAATGAGATGATTAATAATAGTGCAGACTTATTAAATAGTTTGATAGTGTTGGAATTATTTGTTTAGCAGAATGATGGCGTTTGGGGGGAAAACTGTTCTTGTGTTTAGTTGTTCCGGTGTGCAGTGCTTTATAGCATTGTTTTGAGGGTAGGATTTGAAGCAGTTTGTGTCAAGGATGTGAGATGTCTGTAAATATTTTCACAGCCCTCTTTTTGACTTGCGCAATATACCGGTCCTCAATGGAAGGCAGGTTGGTAGCAATTGTTTTTTCTGCAGTTCTAATTATCCTCTGAAGTTTGTGCCTGTCTTATTGGGTTGCAGAACCAACAGTTATAGAGGTGCAGATGACAGACTCAGTGATTCCTCTGTAGAGTTGTATCGGGAGCTCTGTAGAGTTGTATCGGCAATTTGAGCTTCTTGAGTTGGCGCAGAAAGAACATTCTTTGTTGTGCTTTTCTGATGATATTTTTGATGTTAGGTTTTCATTTTTAGATCTTGCAATATGGTTGAACCGAGAAATTTGAAGGTCTTTACTGTTGATACTGTGTTGCCTAGTATTGCAAGAGGTGGAAGTATGGGCGGGTTTCTCCTAAAGTCTACCACCATTTCTGTGGTTTTGAATGTATTCAGTTACAAATTGTTCCAGTCGCATCTAAAGGCTATTTATTTATTTATTTATTGGATTTCTATTGTTCAACCTCCTGTCTGTGGATTCATCATTGTCTCAAATGAGTCCTATCACTGTTGTATCATCTGCAAACTTCAGTAGTTTAACAAATGGACCATTAGAGATGCAGTCATTGGTATACAGTGATCCCTCTATTATCGCGAGGGTTCCGTTCCAAGCCCCCTCGCGATAATCGATTTTTCGCGATGTAGGGTTGCGGAAGTAAAAACACCATCTGCGCATGCGCGCCCTTTTTTTCTATGGCCGCGCATGCGTAGATGGTGGAGTTTGCGTTCCCCGCCGCCCACGCAAAGGGGAAACCCGATTTGGCTCCTCGCTGCTGCTGCGCTACCGAGCAGATCAGCTGCTGGGCGGCCGAAGGAACCTTCCCTGGGTCTTCCCCCTCTTGCTGGCAGGCGGGCGAGCGGCGGGCATCAGCGAGGAGCCGGGGTTTCCCCTTTGCGTGGGCGGCCGGGAAGACCCAGGGAAGGTTCCTTCGGCCGCCCAGCAGCTGATCTGCTCGGTAGCGCAGCAGCAGCGAGGAGCCGAATCGGGGTTTCCCCTTTGCGTGCGGGGAAACCCCGATTCGGCTTCTCGCTGCTGCTGCGCTACCGAGCAGATCAGCTGCTGGGCGGCCGAAGGAACCTTCCCTGGGTCTTCCCGGCCGCCCACGCAAAGGGGAAACCCCGGCTCCTCGCTGATGCCCGCCGCTTGCCCGCCCGCCAGCAAGAGGGGGAAGACCCAGGGAAGGTTCCTTCGGCCGCCCAGCAGCTGATCTGCTCGGCGCAGCAGCAGCGAGCAGACGAAGATCGGGGTTTCCCAGCCGCCCACGCAAAGGGGAAACCCCGGCTCCTCGCTGATGCCCCCGCTCGCCCGCCCGCCGCCCGCCAGCAAGAGGGGGAGAGATAGAGAAAGAGAGAGAAGGAAAGAAAGAGATGAGAGAGGGAGGAAGAGAGTGTGAGAGAGGAAGAAGCAAGATAGAGAAAGAGAGAAAGAAAGATGAGAAAGGAAGGAAGAGAGTGACGTCATCGGTGGAAAAATCGCGATATAGCGTTTCGCGAAGCTCGAGATCGCGAAACTCGAGGGATCACTGTATAGAGAGAAGTGGAGAGAACACAAGTCTTGGAGGACCCCCGTGCTAATTGTACAGGTATCTGATGTGATTCTGCTTAGTTTCATTGCTGCTTCCTGTTTGTTAGGAAGCTTACAAGTGTGTTCAGCTACCGCTAGCTGATTCAGCTTAGTTAAAGGGTGTCTGGAATGATGGTATTGAATGCTGAATTAAAATCTACAAAGAGGACCCTTGCCCAGGTCTTTGGAGATTCAAGATGTTGTAGGATATATTGCAATGCCATATTAACAGCTTCATCTGTTGATCTGTTTGCTCGGTATGCAAATTGCTGGGAATCTTAACAGTGGATCCATGTTGGTTTTCAAGTAGGACAGCACTAGCATTTCAAAAGTCTGTAGTCGTTCAGTTCCTTGATGGTAGGCTTCTTCAACACTGGGATGATAGTAGAACATTTGAAGCAAGAAGGAACATAGCACATCTCTAGTGATTTATTGAAGATTCTGGTAAAGATGGGGGGGCAATTGATCAGCACAAACTTTTAAGCAAGAAGGATATTTGTGTGGGGGGGTTGTTTTACGAGATTCAAATCACAAATTTAAAAACACTTATTTTGGTACCTATGTAGGATAGATTATTTTGTTCTTCTCAGAGATTTCCTTCAAGGGTCTAACTAAGCATCATTTACTTACAGTTAATTGGTATACAGTGATCCCTTGAGTATCGTGAGGGTTACGTTCCAAGACCCCTCGCGATACTTGATTTTTCGCGATATAGTGGTGCGGAAGTAAAAACACCATCTGCGCATGCGCGCCCTTTTTCCATGGCCGCGCATGCGCAGATGGTGGAGTTTGCGTGGGCGGCGGGGAAGACCCAGGGAAGGTTTCTTCGGCCGCCCAGCAGCTGATCTGCTCGGCAGCGCGGCAGCAGCGAGGAGCCGAAGATCGGGGTTTCCCCGCCGCCCACGCAAAGGGGAAACTCCGATCTTCGGCTCCTCGCTGCTGCCGCGCTGCCAAGCAGATCAGCTGCTGGGCGACCGAAGAAACCTTCCCTGGGTCTTCCCCGCCGCCCACGCAAAGGGGAAACCCCGATCTTCGGCTCCTCGCTGCTGCCCGCCCGCCACCCGCCGCTCGAGAGCAAGAGGGGGAGAGATAGAGAAAGAGAGAAGGAAAGAAAGAGATGAGAGAGGGAGGAAGAGAGTGTGAGAGAGGAAGAAGCAAGATAGAGAAAGAGAGAGAGAAAGAAAGATGAGAAAGAAAGAGAGTGACGTCATCGGGTGGGAAAAACCGCGGTATAGCAAAAAAACCGTGGAGTATTTTTTAATTAATATTTTTTGAAAAATCGCGATATAGCGTTTCGCGAAGCTCGAGATCACGAAAATCGAGGGATCACTGTATTGCTATTCATTCTGTAGGACTAGCATGAAAATCAGCAGGCAGACTTTGAAAACTTACCATAGTACTCTTCCTATCTATCTATGTCACCAGGCATCGGTCAACTAGCAATGCAGTCTTCATTGGTTGCCGATTTCCGGTCACAATTCAAAGTGTTGGTTATGACCTATAAAGCCCTTCATGCCACCGGACCAGATTATCTCAGGGACCGCCTTCTGCTGCACGAATCCCAGCGATCAGTTAGGTCCCACAGAGTGGATCTTCTCCGGGTCCCGTCAACTAAGCAATGTCGCTTGGCGGGTCCCAGGGGAAGAGCCTTCTCTGTGGCGGCCCCGGCCCTCTGGAACCAACTCCCCCCGAAGATTAGAATTGCCCCCACCCTCCTTGCCTTTCGTAAGCTACTTAAAACCTTCCTCTGCCGTCAGGCATGGGGGAAATGAGATCCTCTTTCCCCCTAGGCCTTTACAATTCTATGCATGGTATGTATGTATGTATGTATGTTTGGTTTTTTATATTAATGGGTTTTTTTTAATCATCTCTAGTATCAGATTACTATTGTACACTGTTTTATTGTTGCTGTTAGCCGCCCCGAATCTCCGAAGAGGGGCGGCATACAAATCCAATAAATAAATAAATAAATATGCCCCCCCCCTTCTAATCATTAAAAGTTATGTGGGTATGATTGTAACATTGAGTGTTGATTGTGTATTACTGCTTGTTTTTTAAGATAATGGGTTTTAGCCATAGTTTTAATTATTAAAACGTATTTTAATTTATATTGTATTATTGTTGTGAACTGCCCCAAGTCTCCGTAGAGAGGCGGCATACAAGTTTAATTTATTATTATTATTATTATTATTATTATTATTATTATTATTATTTATTACCTGCTCCTCTTCTCCACTCTCCCATTTCATCAATAACTCTGTTTTCCTCCTCTTCCTTTCAGGAGCCTAGCCGAAGGCACAAAGAAGAATTTGATAGAGAGAAAAGAAAAAGCGACAAGCGAGAGAGATGCCGGAGCCATTCTCGGGAGAGAGAAGGCCATCACAAAAAGTCTTCTAAAGACAAGCATTCCAAGGACGCCTGGGAAAGAGACCATTATGAAGAGAAAAAGTCAGGCCGGAATCACAAAAAGTCCAAAGATAAGGAGAAGTCCAAATATTAAGGGCGGATGGATGTAAATTGTAAAGCAACTGTTTCTTAGCATCTATCTGCCTTAGAAACTGCCAATGTCTTCCTTTCCCTTCCAGAAGCTTCCTCTGATTTTGCCTCATAAGAGTTCTGTGGGAAGTTATCGTCATCGGACGGATTTCTCTTCTGTTATTTTTGTTGCCTTTGAAAACTGCAGGTTGCAGATATTAGAGAAATTCATAGTACAGTAACAAGGAACCTGCAGTATTTGGGTTATTACTAATAGCAGTCTGCTGCTGTTACTACCAGAAAGGAATTCCAAATCATTTTTAACTCTAAAAGGAACATGGAGGACTTCATTTGAGACTGGATGAATTTACTTCCCTTTGCCTCATAGGAAACTGTTAATGAGTGAAGTTTGTACAGTTACATGAATGAGGGAGATCTATTTTTATTGCCAGTTGAGGCTTCCCTGTTGTGTTTATACAAATAGATAATATTGAATTTTTATATATACAATATAAAAATATACACTAGTACGATACACAGTTCATCACTGGTTCTAGCCCATAGATTTGGTACTTCTGAGAGTTCATTGCATTGAAGTGGCTCCAAATACCTATGATTTCAGAGAGAAAATGAGAATCCCCACTTTGCACTGTAGCAGTGTACAATATTGACACATCTAGATTGCCATTTTGTACTAACTGCAATATCACCATGCAAATCTTTATTTTCACTTCCATCTAATATAGCAACATGAATCTATTTCAGCAAATATATCCTAAAGTCTATATTTGTCTATATATTTGTTGAATCTATTTCAACAAATATATCCTAAGTCTATGTCAGTTAGGAAGCTGTAGCAAATCCTGTGGGTTTTGTAATCAGATTCATTTTTTTTTAAAATGTATCTTTGTTTGGTAATGTAAAATTGTACATTCTTAACTTTAAAAAACAGCTATATGTATATGGTGGGTTTTGATTTTCCCCTCTACCTGGATTCATTTTATCAAAGCAAATGATAATATTCAAATAAAACAATGTTAAAAGAGTTATGATATTTATGTAGTTACTTACCAAGCACATCTAAATTATATTAAAGTAACCAAAATATCTTTACAATCCCCAAGGCATGTCACAACTTTTGAGCACCCCTCATGTTTGGAAATTAAAAGTTGGAAAATTTGGTAAGTCCTAAATGTCAATGAGAAAGAAATAGATGATTTGTTCTGGAAGACATAAGCCAGGGGTACTCAAACTTTTAAAATGAGGGGCCAATTCACGATCTCTCAGATTCTTTCGGGGGGGGGGGGGGCAGACCAGCTGAATGGGTGTGGCTAGGTGGGCATGTGATGGTGGGCATGGCCAATTTAGCAGACCATTTTGCCAATTTAGTAGTCCATTAAACAATACAGTGGTACCTCTATTTAACAACTTAATTCATTCCATGACCAGTTTCTTAAGTAGAAGTAATTTTTCCCATAGGAATCAATGTAAAAGCAAATAATGCGTGCAAACCCATTAGGAAAGAAATAAAAGCTTGGAATTTGGGTGGGAGGAGGAGGAGGAGGAAGAGGAGGAGGAAATCCACTGCCGAAGGAAGAAGGTGAGGTGAGGGGAATAAAAAAAGTCCAAAACTTTAAGGCTAAAAAAAAAAGAGGGACTCTGAGATGGCGAGGAGGAGCACGCGCCTCCAATACACCTGGCGCAAGGCTGCCTCCCATTCACTGGCTGCTGCTGCTACCTGCTGCCTCTTCCTTAGTTTAGTTTAGTTTATTAGATTTGTATGCCGCCTCTCTCTGAAGACTTCCCATGCTGAAGGGCTCCCCGCTCCTCTCGCTCGCTCGCTTTGTAGCTGGCGACTTTCCTTCACTGTGGTGACTCCTCGGCTGCCCAGAGCAAAGGAAAATTTCTTTTCTCTGGGCACTGGCAGAAGTTTATTCCCTGTCCAACCGCCCAGAGAAAGGAAAATGCTTCGTTCGCTCTGGACTGCCAAAGCCTCCTTAAGTGCCACCAAAAGGTTCCTCTGGCAGCCCAGATGGCCGGGATTAAGTGGGGAATGGCAGGAGCCGGGCCTTCGTGCCGCTCTCAAATTTCCTGGGAAATTTTTCCGGGCTCGGGTTCTTAGTAGAAAATGGTTCTTAAGTAGAGGCAAAAAATATCTTGAACACCCGGTTCTTATCTAGAAAAGTTCTTAAGTAGAGGTACCAAATTAAACTATCATTTGTTTTGCTCCTGGGGGTGTTTGATTTGCTTTTGTTTGCATGTTGCTCTTTTGGTTGACTTTTCTTTTTACTAAATCATTTTTAAGTTGTTTAGTGGTCCATTCTAGGATATTCAGTTTTGCAGCAATTCTTCTCAGCCCGAAGGAGCTTATAATCAACAAATCCCTCTCTGTCTCACTATCCATACATCTGTACGTACATATATATGTCTATACATACATACATATATACATCAGATCCACCCATCCACCTACCTAACTACCTACCTACCTACCTATAATCTATCGCTGTCTATTTGTCTCTCCACATTCTCTCTCTCTCCTGGGGCATCTTCAATCTGCAGTCTCCCCTTCAATCCTGGCAGTGCTGTAGGATACCTCGTTGAATTCCATTCCTTTCCATTTCCATTCCCATTCCATCCTATCCTACTCCCACTCCATCCTTTTGCTATTCCCTCCCATCCATTCCTATTCCCATTCCATTCTCTCCTATTTCCATTCCATTTTATTCGCATTGCAGCGATCTCAATCCGCTTTTGGAATCCCGCTGACTATCCCAAAGCTTCCTCCGCATGTGCTGAATGCGCGTAACAGGCTCAAGCAAGAGCTCCTTGTGTCTGGCAGGCAGGATCGGGCCGGGGAGGCATTGCTCAGAACATATCTGGCAAGGAAGCCCCAATGTAGGGGCTCAGTAGCATGAGCAAGCTAGGGAGCGGGTGCCGCAACAGCTGCCCGCCACCTTCTTCCTACCCACCCACCCCCGCCACTGCTTGGATGCCTTCCTGCCTCCCTCTCCTAGAACAGAGACAGCCATCTTCCTTCAAGGGAAGGCAGCCTCACTGACCATCATCCTGGAGCTGCCAGGCACCAAGTGGGAGAAGGACAGGCAGGCAAGTGGCGGGAGGAGGGGAAGTGGCAGGGGGAGGGAAAGAAGGTGGGGTGGCTTCCTCGCTTGCACACATCTCCCCATCCCTGCTTCTCCAACATCACAATGATTCCAAATCAGACTGGGCAAATCAGAGGGACATATAGCTTTAGATCCATGATGGCAAACCTATGGCACCTGTGCTACAGGTGGTACATGGAGCCCTCTTTGTGGGCACGCAGGCTGTTGCCCCAGCTCAGCTCCACCATACATGCATACGTCGACCAGCTGATTTTCACGTGTTTGTCATGTATGCACAGGGGAGGCATGATGGAGAGGTGTACATACATGGGGGGGCAGGGGGGAACATGTGCAGGGGTCACTAGTGCAAGGGGTCATGAGCACATATCCATGGGGCTGGGGCTCACATGCACATTTGGGGGTGCAGAGGGAACATGCACACATGCCCGGAGGGAACATGCACACATGCCCGGAGGGGTGCGAGAACACGGGGTCGCACACATGCGCTGGCAGGGTGGCAGGGAGTCATATGGGGAGGGGGGGCTCATACGTACATTGTATATTTTGGCACATGATGACAAAAAGGTTAGCCATCACTGCCCTAGATCCTAGAAAATTGTAATTCTGTTAGTGTGAAAGGAAAGGAAAAGCATACTTTGTATAGTGAGGCATCATTAATTTCATTGTTACAAAGCTAATATATTTTGACCCACTAATTGCTGCCCTATCCTGCTGTTCAAGAACAACCCGTGGCTGAAAAAGGCTTATATCTTTCTTTAAATTCCCACCAAAATCCCCCCCTAGTTATCCATGATCTGACTGAAACTGGATTGCTTTAAGATCTCTCATGTTAACCATGTTTGCAGGGTAGGTAATTTTCTTTGGGAAGCTAAAAGATAGAAAATAAACATAGAAACAAAGAAGATTGGCAGCAGAAAAAGACCTCATGGTCCATCTAGTCTGCCCTTACACTATTCTCTGTATTTTATCGTAGGATGGATATATGTTTATCCCAGGCATGTTTACATTCAGTTACTGTGGATTTACCAACCACGTCTGCTGGAAGTTTGTTCCAAGCATCTACAACACTTTCAGTAAAATAATATTTTCTCACGTTGCTTCTGATCTTTCCCCCAACTAACCTCAGATTTTGTCCCCTTGTTCTTGTGTTCACTTTCCTATTAAAAACACTTCCCTCCTGGACCTTATTTAACCCTTGAACATATTTAAATGTTTCGATCATGTCCCCCGTTTCCCTTCTGTCCTCCAGACTATACAGATTGAGTTCATTAAGTCTTTCCTGATAAGTTTGATGCTTAAGACCTTCCACCATTTTTGTAGCCCGTCTTTGGACCCGTTCAATTATATCAATATCTTTTTGTAGGCGAGGTTTCCAGAACTGAACACAGGACTGAACGCAACTGAACAAAACACAATTTGCACGTTTTCTTAGAGTAATACACATTTTAAACCAGTACTGGAACCCTTCATCTACCAGATCACTTCAGCAACTGAAAGCTTTTATCTTCTACCTTCTTGGCTAAACGGTTTAAGAGCTCTACAATAAAATACAAGCAGTAAAAAGCACGCAACCTATTTCCTTATGTGTTTCTCATGGCAATTCCACCAAGGCTTGCGTGTTGCGAGGGGGAACAAAGGAAAGTTGAATAAATCTCTGCATCACCACGCAGCAAAAAGCAAGAGAGAGAAAAAAGCATTTGTCGATCAGATTAATATGTCAGTGCTGGCAAATATTCTGATAAAGCTAAAAACCCTGTTTATGATTTATACTTCTCACATGGGCAATGACCTTTGTGTTGTAATCCTGCTATCCCTCCCTGTTTTGCTAAGATGAAGTATGTGTATTGTAGTAAGTAAATGAGTTGCCCTGTTAAGGAAGTAGAAATGTTTCCATGAAATGAGTTACAGCCTGCACATTGCACTTTGTCAAAATCAATTAACAGTATGCCTTAAAAAAATATCTGAACTTCCTTGAGAATTGGAAATGCAGTGTAAGCTTCTGCAATCTCCTTAGGATACCGTGAAGGCACAGCCATTCTGGTCTCTTACGCTTTCTGTGAGTATGGACCATTTTCTTTTAATTTGGTTGTGCCAAAATATTCTGGGAGGGGGAGGGCAGAGAGCGGGACCAAGTTTGAGCCAAGCAGCATCTTTAAGTGCTTGCTTAATGTGTTGTCTCATATGCTTGTATCCTGCTCTGAGAAGGACTCCCAAGTACAAGCAAGGAACTGGCATAGATTCCATCTACTTGAAGAGTAGGGGGAGAGCTGGCTCTCAGGGCAGACTTATCTGTGCAGCCTTGAAGGAAATTAAATAGGTGGGCACAGAATGGAAAACTCCCCCCCCCCCCTTGATTCTGATACAAACCATTGTGTTCCCAACTTCTCAACTATTTTAGCTTATGGCTGAGCAAAAATAACCCAAAGCGTTTTAGTCAGAAACAAAATCTGGATGGGGGAATTAGAGTAAGTCAAGATTGATGCCCATTGCCCTTCCTCTTCCCTCTATGGCTCCTTGTAAAACTTATCCCAGTCTTCCTAGCCCCTTCCCCTCTCTTTCTACTCATCTACCACTGATGTATTAGCCCCGGGGTTTCAAACTTGATTTAATTGAGGGCCGCATCAGAGTTGTATTTGATCTCGGGGAGCCAGGGTGGATGTAGCCAAGGTGGGTGTGGCTAGCTTGACCTCACTAATGTTGGGGACGTCTATGGTGACAGGGTGCTCTGCCAGCGAAAATGGGCTCCCAAGCTCTGTTTCGGTGGTGATGGCCCCCTGCAATCCTCTGCCAGTGAAAACAGAACTGGGAGGGCCGCATGCAACCCTCCTTAGCTCTGTTTTCGCTGGCAGAGACACAGACTGGTCCTATTTATTTATTTGTTTGTTTATTCATTCATTTGAGTTGGAAGGGTCCTTGTAGGTCATCTAGTATAATCCTATACCAGTGATAAATGTAGTCCTTGACTTACAGCAGTTCATTGACTATCCAAAGTTGGTTGTCACCCAAGTCAACAAAGGCATGCTAGGTGTTGAGGTTCTTAGACATCTGGAGACAAATGACTTACAAAATTCATGACTTTTGGCTGACCAACCAAAATTGACCCATTGTAAATATACAAAAGATGTACTTATCTCACTATGATGAAGGCATATATTTGCGACGAATCCCCACTGCTTTTTAAAAAAAATATTATATTGATGGTCTTTGACTGTAATAATGGTCTATTTATTTACCAGTGGTGGTGAACCTGTGGAAGGAGTGCCACAGGTCGCACGCGGAGCTATATCTGCTGGTACATGAGCTTTTGCTCTATCTCAGCTCCAACATGCATGTGTGCACCAGCCAGCTGATTTTTGGCTCACACAGTTGCTCCGGGAGGGCATTTTTGGCTTCCAGGGCATTTGGAGGAGATAGGGGAGCGTGAAACACAAGCTGGGCCCCCCAGAAGTTGGGAAACAGGTAATTTCCAGTTTTCGGAGTGCATCTGGGGAGTGGGGGAAGCTGTTTTTTCCCTCCCCAGGCATTGAATTATGGATTTTAGCACTCGCGCATGTGCAATAGCACGTGTGCACGCTCTTTTGGCACACAAAGAAAAAAAGGTTCGCCATCACTGTCCTACACCATTTCGGACAAATGGCAGTCCAATCACCCCTTGAAAGTCTCTTAAGTGTTGGAGCATTCACAACCTCCGCAGGCAAGCTGTTCCCCTGGTTGATCGCTCTTGCTGTCAGAAAGTTCCTCTTTATTTCCAGGTTGAATCTCTCTTTGGTCATCTTCCATCTGTCATTTCTTGTCTGGCCCTCTGGTGCTTTGGAAAACAGCCTGACCCCCTCCTCTCTGTGGCAGCCCCTCAGGAATTGGAACACTGCTATCATGTGTCCCCTGGTTCTTCTCTTTACTAGACTAGCCAAGATATGCTTCTAACATGGCATATTGTACCCGCTAGCCTATCTGTGATATTCCCTCCACTTGCAATGCTTCTCTTCCTGCTCCTGCCCTTATTAATGTCTCCCTTTTCCCCTTCGCTGAATCACTTCTGCCTAAAACAATAATTTTTGGGGTTCATTTTGAATCAAAGTATCAGGAACACAATTCAGTATGAGCAAGGAGTATCCAAAGCTAGCTTTTGGTGCCCAGATTGTTCAATACTGTATATCTTTAGAATCATATAATCCAAGAAGGAGGTCAGTAGACCTGGCAAACATTAAGTTTGCAGGCAAAGTTATTTTAAGAATAAAAAAATGTAAGCATAGGAAATACCATACATCCCTCCTTGCTTTCAGAGTGTAAGATCAGAATGGCACTGAATGTTGACAGACTCCAGGGGAATAAAGTGAAACAGTTGAGACCAAAGGAAAACAACCAGACCTCCCCTTTCTTATGTGCCAAAGCTGCAGGTTGAGAAACACCCACTCAATCTGACCAACTATGGAGATGTAAACCTTCAATAAGGTTCAGGAGGGAAGTGTTTTTAATAGGACAGTGAACACAAGAACAAGCAGGCACAATCTGAGGCTAGTTGGGGGAAAGATCAGAAGCAACATGAGAAAATATTATTTTACTGAAAGAGTAGTAGATGCTTGGAACAAACCTCCAGCAGACGTAGTTAGTAAATACACAGTAACTGAATTTAACCATGCCTGGGATAAACATATATCCATCCTAAGATAAAATACAGGAAATAGTATAAGGGCAGACTAGATGGACCATGGGGTCTTTTTCTGCCATCAATCTATGTTTTTATGCTTCTATGGTAATTGGAATATGTTCATTGTAGGAGAAGAGATAATTAATACAGAAAACTAATAGGAGGAGGAAAAGGAGTGAAGTTGAGTGAAGATTGCAAATTTTTAGAAAATGCTTCTCAAACAAGGAAGCAGGCAGATTGTTATTTTGACTAAATAAACAATTAGCAAGGATTTGTGATGGGCTGGCCTCTATGTCATATCACTCACCTGTAGTTAAATTCTGTTTATACACATGTATTGACCCCCGAGCCAATTTGGTATAATGATGAAGGCACCAGGCTAGAAAATGTGAGAAAGAGTTCTAGTCCCAGTTAGGCACAAAAACCAGATAGCTGATCTTGGGCCAATCACATTCTCTCAGCTCTGGAAAGGAGGTAAAAACAATTCACGCCTGAAAAAAAATTGCCAAGAAAACGGCAGAAGCTAGTCCAGACAGCTGCCAGGAGTCAAAACTAACTCAAAGGTATTAGTTGACCACTTTTTCAAATGTGCTGTAATATTTGATAGATCATACATTCAGAAATAAAAAATATCATATAAATTCATTCCTTGGCAAATTAGAGACAAGGGTTGATTCCTCCAAAATTGCAAGCAAGATACTGTATCTAGTTAATATCTAGAGTCCTCAGAGTGGAGCGGCATATAAATTCAATCAATCAATCAATAAACAAAGAAACAAACAGCCAATAGAATTACATGGAATTTTAAAAGCTCACAGAATAAGAGGTGCTTATGACAGTATATTTGGACCCAGTTATACATAGATCAATCTCATTCATTGGGCTTTTTTCTTCAATTTGTGAAAATGGACATTGCCCACTCCAAATTTGGCCCTTTATTGTAATCAGTAATGAGTTTCACTTAACTTCACTACCAGTTCCGAATTGTGAACATGTGCATGTGTGCTTGCTTCGCTACCACACAGTACTTCTACTCATGTGCAGATTGCCTGTAATGACATCTGGGTGGGTGGGTGGGCGGAACCTGCTTCCTCCACTACCAGTTCTCCTGAACTGGAGTGAACCAGTAGCAACCCACCACTGATTGTAATCCTTCAGGACACAAAATCCTAGGACTTTTTTTGGTATATTCCGGTACTAGTGACAGCAGGTTATACCAATACCTGAATGCCATAATCTATTTAAATATATTTATACTGTAACAGTGGTGGGTTCCTACCAGATCTGAAGGTCAGCAGTTCAAATCTCATCACCGGCTCAAGGTTGACTCAGCCTTCCATCCTTCCGAGGTGGGTAAAATGAGGACCCAGATTGTGGGGGCAATAGCCTAGCTCTGTCAAAAAGTGCTACTACTAACATGTTGTAAGCCGCCCTGAGTCTAAGGAGAAGGGCAGCATAAAAAATGAATACATAAAAAATGAATAAATAAATAAATGTGCTAGGGTGCGCTGTTCCAGTAACGGCCTGCTGATTATGTAATTTGTGCACAATGGCATTAGTGCCTTCTTTGCTGGTCCATCTTACAGCAGCATCTCTTTTTTAAAATTTCTGTCCTTCTTTGCTTTCTGTGCATGCACAGAAGCAAAATTTTATGAGGGAACACACATGTGAGATTTTGGTGATTTTTTTGCTTCCACGCATGCACGAAATAAAAAAATGGCCGAAATCGCACACAAGCAAGCGTGTGTCCCCTTGCAAGAATTTTGCAGAAGCAAAATTGTGTGAGGGGGTGCATGTGCCTGAATCACCAGGAAACACATGCAGCAGTACAAGGGTAAGAGGAACCTGCCGCTGTACTGTAGTGTAGCACATCAGGCAAATAAACAATAATTGATACCCTAATCAAGGAGCTAGCAGGGAGAAAATAATACCCCCATCAACACTGACAGGACAAGTTGCTGTATATAAACAAAGAGCAAACCCCATTCATTTCTAGCACTGAAGAGATTACCTAGTCTGGTAATGAAACATCTCCAAGCATACAACCAAGTTCCAGAGCACCAAGGGCTCCACAAAAAATGTTGCTGCCATAAATGCTATGTGTTAAAAATGTATGTTAGTTGAAGTCACTATTGGAAAATATTATAATTTTAGTTTCCTTATAATTTGCTTAATGAGTATGAGGCCCTATTTGAACAGGGAGTCTCTACTCACAGTAGCTCATGCCCTTATCACCTCGAGGTTCGACTACTGCAATGCTCTCTACCTGGGGCTACCTCTGAAAAGTGTTCGGAAACTACAAATTGTGCAGAATGCAGCCGCACGAGCAGTCATGGGCCTCCCAAAGTATGCCCATGTTTCTTCAGCACTCTGTGGACTGCATTAACTACCAGTTGGTTTCCGGGCACAATTCAAAGTGTTGGTCATGACCTATAAAGCCCTACATGGCATCGGACCATATTACTGATGGGGGCGGCTTCTGCCACATGAATCCCAGCATCCGGTTAGGTCCCACAGTGTCGGCCTTCTCCAGGTCCCGCCAATTAGACAATGTCGTTTGGCAGGGCCTAGGAGAAGAGCCTTCTCTGTGGGGACGCCAACCCTCTGGAATCAGCTCCCCCTGGAGATTGGCACTGCCCCCACCCTCCTCGCCTTTCATAAGTACCTGAAAACTTATTTATGCCATTGGGCTTTGGGGCATCAGATCCCAGCCTCTGGCCATTTAATGTTTAGTATGCTTACGGCTGTAATTGTATGAATGATTTTAATGTTTAGCCTTTTTATAATGTTTTAAATTAACTGTTTATATTCATTGGATATAGCTGTATTATTATATACTGTTTGGTCATTGGTATGTTGTGAGCTGCCCCAAGTCCATGGAAAGGGGCGGCATACAAGTCCAATAAAAATCTAATACAAATATAATAAATAAATAAATAAATAAATCTATGCCTAAAAACTGGGGGGTTGGGGAGGAAGGAATGCTTTTTTCTCCCATTACAAAGAGAAAAGTGACACAACTGAATTAAAAAAAAATATGGAGGGAGGGGAATGTTTGTTAAATGTGTCTGGGATTTAGCCGAATTCAAAGGTGTGCAACATGACAAGGAGCTAAATTTAAAAGTGCATTGCAGTTCTGTCTTGAAAAAGAGGATGTGCAGAATGACATCTCTGAATTTCCCTCCTCTCTGCTAGAAGCTCGAAATCTTTAGAGGACTGCGGGTTCTCTTGTTAAGAGTTGAGTGTTCATAAACTTGCCATCAAAGCAACATCTCCCACCTACCTCATAATCGGGTCTCAAGTTATCCACCACACTTTTCATTTTCAGTTACCCTGGACAATGTTTGTTTATTGCTAACCCATTTGTTATTTATTTCACCAGCAAAAAAAAAAAAAGATGGTATCTGTCCTCAGCTAACCACAGTGCAACTCCTTGGTGAAGTTGTTTTTCATTGTTTTAATCAGAGATAAGGCTGAAGTCAAGCGTCTGCGTGCGTATGTACATGCACAGGATTTGGCCTACGTCACTCTTGCACACCTATCTTATGCACATTACCTGATGTTCTGATGGATTTTGGTTACCCAGAAGTTATATTTAATAAGAGAGAATTACTGGTGCTCAGTAGACATCTCAAGACAGGCAGCACACATCTGGTAAGTCAAGAGGCTAACCCAATCTGAGAATAAAGCTAAAGTAAAGACTATTTTATCCTCATGAGCTTTTGTGTGTGTATGGGTGTAATTCAAGAGAAATCTAAATAGAAATGTTGTTTCGTTTTATCTAATACTGACAAAGCATTATATTGATGTGTGATAAATTGTCCTTTGAGGAGACTGAATCCTAAGCAGCACAAACTCTGCATCAGCCTGTCACAATTTAAGGGTCTCCAAATAATTCAGGATTATTTCTTGCAGGTTCATCAGGCAAGTTATAAAATCTGACAGGGAGCATCAGTTTGGAAAAGGGAGAAGGTCTCTTCCAAGGGTTGTTTTTTTTTTTGTCTCTGAACATCTTTCAATATTATATATACAAACCCTAGATATCGGGAAGTGTTGGGGATTGCTTGACAATGCATTTCAAGGATAGGAAGCAAACTTTTATTACGTTTATTAAAATTATATAGATATTTCCTTTGGAATATATAATAGACAACTGGATGATTTGGGGTCAGTCACTCTCTCTCAGCCCAATCCACCTCGCAGGGTTGTTGCAAGAAAAATAGCAGGAGGAAGTTGTGTGGGAGACATATTGATTATTTTGTAAACAATACTTCTATTTTATAATTTTCTTTAGTAGCAACTAATCATTTTATATTGCAAAAACTGCTTAATCCTGAAGGTTTTTTAAATCATGTAATTGGCACTCTGATTTATCATTGTCACCACATAGTTATTTCTGTGTTCTCTCACTATCCCTCATCCCTCTCTCCCCCTCTCCTCTCTCTTCTTCCAAGGACATTTTGTCAGTTTGCTGCAGTGGATGATCATTACTGACTAAAAGTGGCAAAAATATTCCCTGAATCCAGCTACATCACTTGATTCCCCAATTTCAAAAGGACTAATCCTGCAGGATTCCCTGTCTTTGTGCAAACATGGAAGCCCACCAGAACAAACTTGAATTCTTCCATAAGCTGGGCTATAGCAAGAAGGAGGTGTGCAAAGTACTGGAGAAATTAGGTCAAGAGGCTTCAGAGAATGATTTGCTGCAAGAATTGATCCTCATGGGGAAGAGACCTCGGGAGAGTGAGAGTGGGACACAATGTTTTCAGCCCAATCTTGTTGCTCATGGACTTCCGGGGTCCCTCCCGTTTCCCCAGGGCTCTACTGAGGAACCGAGCGAGGCGTCTGATCATTTAAGATCTATTGTCATCGATGGGAGCAACGTTGCAATGAGGCAAGCATCTTTCCATTTTGTTGTCGCCAGGGCTTCTGTTTGCTTTGCAGCCCTAGAATGTTGTAGATCTGTGATGGGGAACTTAAGGCACGTGTGCCATAGGTGGCACCAGTAGTGGGCAGCCAATTTTTTTACTGCCACACTGTGGGTGTGGCTTATTTTGTGGGTGTGGCTTGATGGTCATGGGACTAGGTAGGAGTGGCTTGCCAGCCATGTCACCAAGTGGGAATGGCTTGAACAATTATCATCGTTCAAGTGAACTGTTAAATCCTCAACTTACAACCTCACCAGTGTCGCTCTCTGGGGTAACAATTTGCTTCGTGTTTACCGTGCTCTCTTTCCTGGGTCGCCCCCTGCCTCAGGCGGGGGAGCTAAGTGCATGGGTGCCGATCAGCTGTTGAGAAAAGAGGGGGGAGGAAATGTAACTCCTGCGGGTGCTGGTCTCCCTGCCACTTTCCAAGGAGGAGGATGGGAGGGGGGATAGTCAGCTGGAGCTGGGCACACAGCTTCATTTCCACCGGTGGAACTGCATTCCACCCCATCCTGCCTGCTGACCTCCCCTGGGCGGCACACAGAGACATTGCCCTATTGGTTGGATTTATGTGCCGCCCCTCTCCGAAGACTTGGGATGCCGAAGACTCGGGGCGGCTTACAACATATGTCAGCTCCAGTGTGCATGTGTACATTGCTCACCTGATTTTCGGTCTTTTGCAAAGTGGGGGAAGCGCATGCGCAAAGGGAGCACGGGCAGAAATGGGCAGCCAAAATTTTTACTGCCACACTGTGGGTGTGGCTTATTTTGTAGGTGTGGCTTAATGGTCATATGACTAGGTAGGAGTGGCTTACCAGCCATGTGACGAGGTGGGAGTGGTTGAACAATCATCATTCAAGTGAACTGTTAAGTCCTCAACTTACAACCTTACCAGTGTCACTCGCTCCTGTGCTCTCCTTCCTGGGTTGCCCTATCCACCCCTCGGGCTGGGTAGCTAAGTGAACGAAGCCTAAATGCTGCCAGCGCTGCTTCCAACCACACCTTCTGCTTGCACCTCAGGCGGGAGGTGGCCGCGGGAAGCTGGAGGGGAGCTGGGCAGGAGCGAGGGAAGGAAAAGGAAAGAGGAAAAAAGCAAGGAGTGCAGACACAGTAGCAGCAGCAGGGGGGAAAAGGAGAGCTGAGCCGAGACCAATAATCCAGGAAGTGACAGCCACCGATCAGCTGGAGCTGCGCACTCAGCTTCATTCCCGCCGGTGGAACTGTGTTCCACCCAGTCCTGCCTGCTGCCCGCTCCTTAGCATGTGTGTTTGCATGCATGCATGGGTGGAGGGCATTTCATTATGGGTGTGGGCATGCACACACATGCTATTGCATGCACACAAACTCTTTTGGCACCCGAGCAAAAAAAAGGTTCGCCATCACTGTTGTAGGCCAAGAATTAAAATATACTGAATGCAACTGTGGGTTCTTGGGGTGACCACCCCTCTTTTCAGGAAGGCTTAGTATTAACATTCTGATTGTGAACTTTTAGGACATGAAGTTCTTCTCTAAAGTATTTGAGTTATGACAGCATGAAGATGTGCTACATTCAAATAGGGAACCCAGGAAGGACATTTCATGCGCGAACTGATCTTATCTAAATCGTAGCTGAAGCGATTAAATAACCACACATGAAAACAACTCTCTTTTCAAAATCCACTGAGGCACATTTTTTAAAGTGACAGGCATTCAGGGATCTCAGGGAGCCCAAGGCCAATTAAAGTGCTGCTGCTGAGTCTGCGGAGAGGGGCGGCATACAAATCTAATAAAACTTAAACTTATTACAAAATCCAAGTGAAGATAAGAGTCCTTTTATGACAACAGATTTCACTGTTGTTTTTGTAAATTTCCTGATGACAAGAACCAGAGGGTATTAAATGAGTGGCACAGGAAAGAGTCTGCAGAGTCTGTGAACTTACATTTAAAATGTAATTGAGGGTGGAGTAAGAACAAAAAATAATAAATGTTGTATGCATCTACGCATCACTCCACTAATTTCAAAATCAGGTGCCCTCCAGCTGTACTGAACTGCAAGCTCTGGCACTATCAATTTTTGTTACGTTTTCTTACCATGGTGTTTCACAGGGCTGGACTTTTCTAAAGACAAACTTCAATCTGTCTGCTACATTAGCTCCTGGATTGTGTAGGCAGCATGCCTGGCTTCTTTCTCAGATTTGCATGACAGTTTTGTGTGTCCTTGATGAACCCTTGAGCAGTATTTCTGGAGCTTGGTAACTTTAAGATCTGTAGATTTCCAACTTCCAGAATTGCCCAACCAGCTTTGTTGGACTTGAAACCCACACAACTTAAAGTTAACAACACTGCTAGATTAACTTTTTTGTTTATTGGATTTTAATTTTTCTGTTTGCTTTTATGATGTTTTTTTTTTATTGTACATTGCTTGAGTTGTTTTGCAATTACGCACAGCTTTTACAAATAGAAATAATAATAATAATAATAATAATAATAATAATAATTATTATTATTATTATTATTATTAATTAGATTTATATGCCACCCCTCTCCAAAGTACTCATAGTATTAACAAAGTGGCACCTGCTGGACTACGAATCTCATAACCTCCCACCGCTAAAATCCCATCTGCTGGGAATTATGTGAGTGATAGTCCAACAGATCTAATAGCCTCAGAATGTGTAATGCTGTTCACCTGATCAAGACATTGCTAAAAGTTGGAGTAAATGACTTCTGACTCACCTCTTCAACCAGCATAAGTGACATACAAATAAGTTGCTCTCCCTTCAGAGTGGAGTCCACAATTTCTCAGGAAAATGCAGTGTGTGAGAGTCAACAAGGATTTTACAATTTGTCTGAAACAACCGAGAATAAGCAACCACCGGAGGGGATATCAGAGACACCAATTATCAAACAAAACTTATCTAATAGGTCGATTACAACAATGCTAATGTAAATAAGTTCTTACGTTTAGGAATCAAAAAGCTCTTTGAATTTGCTTAGTGAATGTGCAAAACCCCCATTGGTTAAACTAAAGGAAATGAAAAACCATTCCAGTATATTGAGTCTAGTGGAAAAAGGTATTTTGTTGTGAGTGGAGGAGTGAAGGACTCTTCTTGTGAAATATTTCTGGACACTCAATTGTCTGATATGCAGTGTGGGTTCCAGACAGGTGAACTGTATTCCAGAATTGGATAGATAGAAATGGTTTTAGGTTGCGTAATGCCTTTCTAATGTTATCTTCTGTAAAATCGATTTGTGTTAAATTGTTGAAGTTGATTGTAATATGACTAGGAAATATTGAGCATGAGCCATTGCTGTTTACAAAGACTGAGCTGAAGAATGTGTTAAAGAGGTTGGCTTTAACTGTTTCATTATTATAGTTTTTACCATTCAATTTAAGAGGTGGGATGGATCTTGAGTCTTTGAGTTGGTTGTTTACAAAGTTATAGAAGGCACATGTGGACTTTGAACATAGAAGGTTTACTTCTTGGTTGGTGTGACAATTGATACATTCAGTCTTTATTTGTTGACACAGATATTTATAGAAGCTTTTAAAGTTTGCAATGTAGCCTGTTTTATTTTTTCACCAAAGAGATCTCTTTTTTTGGATTGGAGCTTCCTTATTTTATGGGTAATTTTTTTTTGCTTGGTTTTGGTTATTCTTAGTGGTACATATAATGTTATGACTCTTTGGATTTCAAGCAAAAATATATTTTTCAGCAGTATTACAACCAGAGAATAGTGTATGCAAATCAAGAGATGAGAGGTCGGCATCTCTGATATCATAGTTGGCTTTTTAAAAGTTGTAATTGGTTATTCCATCATTAAGGTGGTTTCTGTAAGGACATATATTGAGACAAAAGTCAATCATGCTATGGTCATTGTTGGAAAATGGTTCTTTTATCTGTAGTCCATAAATTGAGTGTAGCAATTTATATACCAGCCTTCTCTAGCCAGCTATGATTAGCTTACTACCCAAAAAATGACAGCACTGCTCTATATTGGCAAACTGTCTTAAGCAGTGTGTCTCCCTAAGTTATGTTCTGTCGGGCTCTCTGGTAGAATCCTCCCAAAAATTCACAGGTACAAATTTCAGACACACACACGTTTGAAAATTCAAAACAATGTTCTTTATAATGAAAATTCACTTAAAACAAGCCCTCTTTTGTTACAGCAAAGAGCACTGCCTCCAAACAAACTGGTAATTTGTACAAGTCCCTTATCAGTTCTGTGATACTTAGCTTGCAGCTGTGAGAAAATTCACAGTCCTTCTTCTTTCACAAAGTGAAACACACTTTGCTCTGGTTTAGTTTCAAAGCGGGGGAAAATCAGCATGCAAGAAGTCAAAGTCAGTAAAGCAGTCATGAAACACAAAGATCAGATAATCCTCAACAATGGCCAAACCCACAGACTGCTATTTATAGCAGCCTCACTAATTACCACAGCCCCACTCAACCACAGGTGGCCTCATTTTCTTTGATAATAATCTCTCAGTTGTTGTTGCCTATGCATCATTCTCCGCATGCATGGCAGTATCATTAACTCTTGTTCTGAATCCAAGGAGGAGCTAGATAATTGATCTCCTTCTGAGCTGTCTGCCCCACTCTCCTCCTCCCTGTCACTCATGTCTTCTTGGTCAGAGGAGCCTTCATCAGCAGATTCCACGGGGGGGGGGGGGGCAAAACAGGCCTGCAGCATGTGGATGTCTCCCCCACATCCACAGTCCTTGGGGCAGGAGCTGGGCCAGAGCTAACCAAAACAAGTTAATAGCAGACTTCTAGTTACTTTGCATACCAAAATCCCCCTAAAGTCTCAGTACAATTAAATTCAAATAGGGTACCAACAACTTCTGGTAACCTGACAATGGATTTTATCCATCACAAGTCTATATGCATCTTTATGTCCTTGCCATAGGAACTAGAGTTCCAGCTAGGCTGCAGAAAAGAACTTTTTCTACATTAGAAAGATGTAAATGCAAATAAATAAACCACTGGAAATTGCTGCACAATTGGGGAAAAAATATGTATAACATATACTGCTCAGCTAGGTGGCAGCACCTAAACAGGGTTCAATTTAGTTTCTCTTTGGAAACCCTAGCCCTAAAAACACCCCAGAAGCCAGCGGCAAATGACTTTCATATTTTTGCTAAGAAAACCACACTAAATGTCCTTGAATAAGCAATCAGCAATCAAACAAATTTTACTCTATAAGATATAATAGAAGCAGTAAGTAATATTCAGAATATTCAATGTAATAATTAGCTTACTGCAGGATTTTTAAATAGATATTTTATTTGTTTGTTTGTTTGTTTGTTTATTTATTAGATTTGTATGCCGCCCTCTCCGAAGACTCGGGGCAGCTAACAACAATATAAAAAGACAATGTAAACAAATCTAATATTAAAAACAATCTTAAAAACCCCAATTTAAAGAACCACTCATACATACAAACATACCATGTATAAATTCTATAAGCCTAGGGGGAAGGGAAATTTCAATTCCCCCACGCCTGACGACAGAGGTGGGTTTTAAGGAGCTTGCAAAAGGCAAGGAGGGTGGGGGCAACTCTGATATCTTGGGGGAGCTGGTTCCAGAGGGTCGGGGCCGCCACAGAGAAGGCTCTTCTCCTGGGTCCCGCCAAATGACATTGCTTAGTCGACGGGACCCGGAGAAGGCCAACTCTGTGGGACCTAACCGGTCGCTGGGATTTGTGCGGCAGAAGGCGGTCCCAGAGATATTCTGGTCCGATGCCATGAAGGGCTTTATAGGTCATAACCAACACTTTGAATTGTGACCGGAAATTGATCGGCAACCAGTGCAGACTGCAGAGTGTTTGTGTAACATGGGCATACCTTGGGAATCCCATGATTGCTCTCGCAGCTGCATTCTGCACGATCTGAAGTTTCTGAACACTTTTCAAGGGTAGCCCCACGTAGAGAGCATTACAGTAGTCGAACCTCGAGGAAAGAAGAAATTATGTAGATTTACTATATAATTGTGGGAACCTGCTAAAATTATTGCCTACTTTGGTTAGATTCCATGAAGACAAGAAAAACTACAAGGAAAATAATGCTACTTCTTCCTTTTTTTTACAAGTTCTGAGTTTTGCTCAAAATTTTTGATTATTTTATATGAAACCACTTGGAGCCTAGGGATTAGATGGCGTGCAAATTGCTTCAGTGAAAAAGCTGTTTTAAACTGAGAAGTCTAAAAAATGATGGAATAAATAAATACACAAGCAGAGATTGTGTTATCATAGGCAAATTAATTTAAGTGTAATTTTAAATCTATAATGGTAGTCATTTCTAAAATTAACTTCTGGGTCCATTGTTCAAAAACAATCTTCATTTTGCCTGTTGTTAGGGTATTTTGTTCCATCTTGGGTTATTAATTAATATTTAAGTGTTCCTCTCCATTTATTTGCTGGTGTTATTTATTTTATATCTATATTGTACCCTTCTGGTTCCCTCTACTGTGCCCAACATGCAAATTCAACATGAAAAATAATATCTAACTTTGGATCCTTTCCCCCAAAAATTCCATAGCAAAAAGTTGTGGGAGATAGACAAAAATCTTCTCCCTGTACCTTGCTTTTAAAAGATAGATCTACAAAATGTTATTGGTCTTATGGGCAGTAGCAATCAGATACATTAGTACAATATATCAAATATACTTTTCAGGAACTGATGGTCCCTCCATCAAAATCAATATTGAAATTATACATCAGTTAGAAAAAGAAATGCTTTTAGGCACATTTTGAGCTAGGAATTGGTTTTTAGTATAGAATAAAATTCTATCAATCCATTTTTAACAGAAAAAAAGCCAGTCCCACTTGCCTGAAATTTTAGCTGCCAGATACAAGAACTCATTTAAATCCAGCATATGATATACGGAAAAAGCCATTAAAAAGTACTGTAACTTGCTAACATTCAAAAGTAATTGCATTTCATTTTTTTTCCAGTCATGGAAACAAAGAAGTGTTTTCATGCTTAGGAATTCAACTGGTGGTAGACTGGTTCAAACAAAGAGGTCACCGGTACATCAAAGTTTTCGTTCCATCTTGGAGAAAGGAACAGTCTCGATTTGATACCCCTGTTACAGGTATGAACAGATCAAACAGAGTTTCAATATGAAGTATTACGGTTCCCAGCTATACATTAAATGAGTCATACTGCAATCAATGAGATTAAATATTTATCAGAACGCTGCTTCTATGGAAGTACAAAAACACAAGGCAGAAACCACAATTAAAACCACTCCTAATTCATTTTGCTATAGCTACTGGTTTTCAAATATTTAAAAAACCTTTATATATATATAAAACTTTACTAGTGTTTGTCCCTTTATAGTAAAATTTTACATAATTTTCTCAACAGATTGTTCCAAAAGGCAGTATTTCACTTACTAAGTCACTAAAGTGCTGTTTGGGGACACGTTATCTGTTTATATCCATATTCATGACCTTCAGCTGTATATGCATTTCTGTGCCCAATGACAATTTAATGTATAAAATTTCCAGGCTACTCAGTTCCCAGATGTGAGAATCAGTTGAGTTATCCTAGATTCCAAGCCAACTTTGAGCACATACCCTGTTTTTCCCCAAAATAAGACATCCCTTGATAATAAGCCCAATTGGGCTTTTGAGTACACAGCAATAAGGCCAATTAGTGTTCCTCTCCATTTATTTGCTTGTGTTATTTATTTTATATCTATATTGTACTATTCTGGTTCCCTCTAATGTGCCCAACAGGCAAATTCCCATTGCATCATGTTTTCTTTTTAAAATAAAGGAATCAATGAATATGGGGAAAATCCCCATTAATTATATATATATATATATAAATATTATTTAGATCTGTATGCCGCCCCTCTCCGCAGACTATATGCAATTAATTTAAATATAATTTTAAGTCAATTATATAAGACTCTGCTCTTATAGGATTCTAGGTGTTGCCATAGCATAGCATTCAAAATTCAACATTCTAAAATAGTAATGTATCTGATAAAGTCTAGATCAGTGATGGTGAACCTATTGTCCCAGGTGGCACCCAGAGCCATATCTGCCAGCACGCAAGCTTACCTTTGACTTTCAGGGTTCAAAAAATATAAGACAGGGTTTTATTTTTAGGGAAACATGGTAACAAATAGCTTATTCGATCAGTTTATAAAATAAACATAATAAGCAATACTTAAACAGGGAACGTGTGGTCCTTCAAATGTTGCTGAACTTCTAGCATCTTAACATTGGCCAGATTAGCTAGAATTTATATTCAGGAACATTTGTTAAAACCACAATGTACCAGACAGTTTACATTTCAGTTCATATTTTAATTAAGCAGGAAGCATTCAGATTTATTCCAAATTAGATGGGCACTGAAATGGTGCTTTATAAATACATGAACTTGACAAACTAGCAGGGGGTTGGACAAAACGACCTGCAAGGTCCCTTTCCAATTCTATTGTTTTGTATTCTGAATGAAAATATTACAAGCTGTTTTTGCTTCCTCGGACAGTGCTGATATTTTGAAACCTATCTTCTGCATGCAACTCTTCTCTGTATGTGTATGTGCATGGTAGCATTTGAGTATTAACACGATTTGAGTATTGCCCACAAGATCATATACTGCAACATCCTACCGGTCAATGACTACTTCAGCTTCAACCGCAACAACACAAGAGCACGCAACAGATTCAAACTTAATACGAACTGCTCCAAACTAGACTGTAAAAAATATGATTTCAACAATCGAGTTATTGAAGCGTGGAACTCATTGCCGGACTCAATAGTGTCAACCCCTAACCCCCAACATTTCTCCCTTAGACTTTCCACGATTGACCTATCCAGGTTCCTAAGAGGCCAGTAAGGGGCGTACATAAGTGCACTGGTGTGCCTTTCGTCCCCTGTCTTTCCTTTCTCTCACTTATCATATATATTTTCTTTCTTTCATATATCCTCTCCTCTAAGTTCACTTTACCCTTATATATATTACTACATGTCTATTTTTCTTCCTATGTATTTATGTATTGGACAAATGAATAAATAAAATTAATTAAATAAATAAATAAATAAATAAATAAATTTGTTCATTTTCCTGCCCCATTTTTAACTTTTAGATCCGCATATCCTTGAAATCTTAGCCAAGCAAGCGATTCTCATCTACACACCGTCCCGAAAAATAAAGGGGAAAAGAATGATGTGCTATGATGATCGCTACATTGTTAAATTGGCCTATGAACAAGATGGGGTCATTGTTTCCAACGACAACTTTCGAGATCTGCAGAATGAAAACCCCGAGTGGAAATGCTTCATTGAGCAGCGACTGCTCATGTATTCTTTCGTCAATGACAAGTAAGAGTCCGGTATATGTGCAAATGAGATTTCACCAAGATCTAGCAGAATTCTAATGTTAAAAAGTGCAGATTTGAAGGTGCAAGATCTGAAGTTTGGAATTCGCAAGCAGGAGCATGACAATCAATCGATCGATCAATTTTTTTTTTTATCATAGAGCAGCAGATAAAGATTAGATTAGATTAGATTTATTGGATTTATAGGCCGCCCCTCTCCGTAGACTCGGGGCGGCTCACAACAATGGTAAACAATACATAGTAACAAATCTAATATTTAGCAATCTAAATTACAGTTTTAAGTTAAAAAATCAAAAAGAAACCCCAATATATAAAAAACAAGCACACAGTCGAATCATACACAGAAACTACATGGGCAAAGGGGAGATGTTTCAATTCCCCCATGCCTGATGACAGAGGTGGGTTTTAAGGAGTTTCCGAAAGGCAAGGAGGGTGGGGGCAATCCTAATCTCTGGGGGGAGCTGGTTCCAGAGGGTCGGAGCCACCACAGAGAAGGCTCTTCCCCAGGGTCTCGCCAGACAACATTGTTTAGTCGACAGGACCCGGAGAAGGCCCACTCTGTGGGACCTAACTGGTAGCTGGGATTCGTGCGGCAGAAGGCAGTCCCGGAGATATTCTGGTCCGATGCCATCTAGGGCTTTATAGGTCATAACCAACACTTTGCATTGTGACTGGAAACTGATCGGCAACCAGTGCAGACTGCGGAGTGTTGGAGTAACATGGGCATACTTAGAGAAGCCCATGATTGCTCTCGCAGCTGCATTCTGCACGATCTGAAGTTTCCGAACATTCTTCAAAGGTAGCTCCATGTAGAGAGCATTGCAGTAGTCAAGCCTCGAGGTGATGAGGGCATGAGTGACTGTGAGCAGTGACTCCCGATCCAGATAGGGCTGCAACTGGTGCACCAGGCGAACCTGGGCAAACGCCCCCCTCGCCACAGCTGAAAGATTTTTCTCTAATGTGAGCTGTGGATCAAGGAGGACGCCCAAGTTGCGGACCCTCTCTGAGGGGATCAATACTTCCCCCCCCAGGGTAATGAGAGGACAGATAAAGTTGTCCTTGCAAGGCAAAACCCAAGAACAAGATCACAATTAATTAGAACAAAAAAGGAAAAGCATAATTGCTGTAAAATATTTTAAAAGTATTAAGAGTAAATATTATGGCATACTGTACAAAGTATAAAGCAGTACGAGGTCAAGGAAATAAAATCGGATTGATCTAAAGATAACAACTTAAGATAAAACAAATCAGAACAACTTAGATATTTAATTATGGAAATAATTCCTGTCAAGCACTTACATAGAGAGGGCAATACATAATACAGTGTTTCATCATTTCAATTATCCTTCCGCTGCATGGACAGTTTTTGTGGGTATCGTTCAGATCTTCCTTAAATAAAGGATTTTGGGAGGGCATTGAATCTAGTTAAAGAGAAACCTCTTCTGAATTATGGAATTATTGTGTTGCTTAGATATCTAGCTGATTCCAGAAGATATGCAGATTGGCTCAAGAAGGTATTTCTGGATAGAACTGGAAAGTCTGTTTGCAACTCTAAATCAATGGCCCACTGAGATCAGCTAGCACAGACATGTCCAACTGTTTGGCTTGGCCAGGCTACGAGGGTTGCCCAGAAAGTAATGCACCACATTTTTATTCTTCAACAATTATTTATTGAACACAATGAAACTTATACACAAGAAAGAATGATGTTTCTTCTACACTCCCTATTTTTCCACGTAATCTCCGTCCCGTTCTATGGACTTCCTCCAGTGAGACACAAGGGCATGTATGCTTGTCGGTACCACTCCTTGTTCTGGTCACGAAACCATTTCTGCATTGTGAGAATCACCTCTTTGTCATCCTCAAAATGTCTTCTGTGAATGGCATCCATTCAGATCCATGCAGATTCTCCATAAACTATAGACAAACATTTGTGAATGTTCCCAACTCTTTCTCCGCAGTGAGAAAATCTATGCCGACACACTGCTTGTAACATACATCACTTACAGATGCCATTTTGAAACACTGCTGCAGCTATGCTATCTGTCTGAAGAAATGCAAAATTTATACACACACTCCTGACAATTCAAATAATGTATATCTAAAGTTTTGCATTCATACCATTACTGTAGCCTGAGGGGGGGAGGGGGGAAACGGTGCATTACTTTCTGGGTGACTTTTGTACATTAAGCAAAGAGGAATTATCTTGGGCCATACAGTATATAAAATATATAATATAGTTCATGTATATAAATAACAAAATATCTTTTTAAATATTTTAATTTCAATCTTGGAATGCATTATTAGCTGTTCAGGGCTATAGGTAGCTGCAAACTGCAGGTTGGACATGCCTGAGCTTATGTATGTTCATAAACCATCAAATGATAGCAAGGCAGGAATATGTTAGAATTCCACCCAAATTGCTTCTCCTGATGGATGGAATAATTTCTGTCAATGTCCTGTCCAACCTTTGCTGTACTCATCTGGTACAAGGGGCTAGTTGGCTGACGAAGATTGCTAATTCAATTGAGCCAAAGAAAAGGCCCCACCCACTAAGTCAAAAACATTCTGTAAATAGAAGATACTTTTCTGGCTTTGAAGCTTTTTCTGGATCCAACACAGGGCATGAATTAGAAGGAACAAGAAACTTTTCGATTTTTATTTGCTATCCTGAATCAATAGAGATAGAATTTGCAAAATTGATAGACTGTGGCTATAATGAAGATTTAATCAAATCCCTTTTTTCCACACAGTTGGGACATGTATTTTTTTCTGCTGTATATGTGTTCTGTCCTCATTTTTACCCACATGGCAGCTTTATAAATTAAGTTGGACTAAGAAGTGAGTTTTTCACTTAAAATCACACTGGGAGCTCAAAGATTGAGTAGAAGCTTAAATTGACTTTCCCCAATGCTAAAAAATACTTGAATTAGAGTTGTAAACCTAATCCTATGTAGCTTCTGCTCTGGCAATCTCACACTACTTACCAGAGCTTACAAAACTTTTGCCAGACCCATCCTCGAATACAGCTCATCTGTTTGGAACCCATGTCGCATCTTAGACATTAACACCCTTGAAAATGTCCAAAGATACTTCACCAGAAGAGCCCTTCACTCCTCCACTCGAAATAGAATACCCTATGAGACTAGACTTTCAATCCTGGGCCTAGAAAGTTTAGAACTAAGACGCCTTAAACAAGATCTAAGTATTGCCCACAAGATCATATGCTGCAACGTCCTGCCTGTCGGTGACTACTTCAGCTTCAACCACAACAATACAAGAGCACACAACAGATTTAAACTTAAGATTAACCGCTCCAAACTTGACTGTAAAAAATGTGACTTCAGTAACTGAGTTGTCGAAGCGTGGAACTCATTACTGGACTCCATAGTGTCATCCCCAAACCCCCAACACTTTACCATTAGATTATCTACGGTTGACTTATCCAGATTCCTAAGAGGTCAGTAAGGGGCGAGTACAAGTGCACTAGAGTGCCTTCCGTCCCCTGTCCTATTGCTCTCCTATATCTCCTATACCTTTCTTCTATTCCTATATCTCTTCTTCTAGTCTTTCATTGATATGTTCTATTACTATACCTTCTTTTCTATTATTTCTTAGATATATTTTACTATGAGTATCTCCTCTATAACCTTCATCATGTATTTTACTATGTGTATATAGATACATACCCACTAAAACCCTCATTGGACAAAATAAATAAAAATAAATAGTGTACAGTGTTTCCTTGATTTTTGCTGGTTCGAACTTCGCGAATAGCCTATACCACGGTTTTCCAAAAAATATTAATTAAAAAATACTTTGCGTTTTTTTTCTCATACCACGGTTTTTCCCACCCAATGATGTCATATGTCATCGCCAAACTAATAATTTTTGCAAATAAATAACAAAAAAAATAATTATTGTTAATAAATAATTATGTTTATAAATGTATCAGGATCACTAAGTGTCTTATTCAGTGGTGAGTACCAGTAATAATGGTGAGTAAATGGTTGTTAAGGGAATGGGAAATGGGAATTTAGAGGTTTAAAGTGTTAAGGGAAGGCTTGTGATACTGTCCATAGCCAAAAATGGTGTATTTACTTCCGCATCTCTACTTTGCGGAAATTCAATTTTTGTGGGCGGTCTCGGAACGCATCCCCCACGGAAATCGAGTATATGTTATCAGTACCGTACTGGTTTTAGGAGGTGTTATCTTAAACCTTTCTAATTTGCCTGGCAGTGTAGAAATGCAAAAAAGGGCAAACAACAAACTAGGCAGATATTCAGCTCACATTTATTCTGATGCAATGATCAATAACTGGGTTTATTATACAATCTATATCTATGGCTTCAAAGGTTTGCCCCATGCAGATTTGCTGTTTCCAATATTCTAATTTATCATGGCTTTAGAAATAAATATCCAAAATTTGTCCGAAACTTCACATGTCTATTTGCAGATATTTTTGTAGTTTGAATATTTAAAGATATAAAGATACGCTGTGAACTTCAGCACATATCAGAAAATCATGAAAATGTTGATTCAGTAATTTTCTGTTATTATTTATTTTTAGATTCATGCCACCTGATGATCCTTTGGGCCGACATGGACCTTCTCTGGACAATTTTCTAAGCAGAAAACCTCTTTTCTCTGAATCAAAATGGCAGCTCTGTCCTTATGGTAAGTTTTGTTCGACGCTCAATCTGTTAGTTTGCAAGATTTACAATGAAACCAGTTACAGAAAGAACAAGACTAAAACATTGGTTTTTCTCGACAGTTGTTTATGATAATTTGCAAATAATTTGCATATTGAGATATTTACATCTAGAACCCACACATCGTTAAAAAGAGCAAGCACCAGCAAAATGCAGAATATTCCAGGTTTCAATTTGGCATCACCAAACCATAAATGGTGTGGCTAAATAATGTTTTCTGCATGAAACAAAACACATTTTTCACTTTATGTGCACGTCTAGAAATGCCCATGAATTCTCAAAGTGAATCTCTCAAGAAAAACCTTAAAATTATCCTTGGTTTCATTTTTTACTTTTAAATCCATTACACAGAAGTAGGTATTATTAGGCAAAGCATTTTTAAATGCTTTTGCAATACTGTACTTTGCAAGTGCAAGGATATAAAGGAATATTATTGTACTAGATTTCAAACTTCAGTATGTTGCATTCCCTTTTGCACAGTGAGAATAAATAGCGCAAATATATATATATATCTCCCTGCTCCACTCTATGCCACATTCTTTCATCTATCAATTATAATCTTATCTAAGGGAAGCTTGCTATTACGGCACTAGCAAGAATAATCGGCGTGTTTGGCTCATTTAGTGGCAAAATTATATTCTCCAGATAGTCAGACGTATCTTCCCAAAAATTGTATGAACTTTTCTCAGCATTATTCTATATTTGTATAAAATCAAAGTACAGTACAGGTAATCCTTGAAGTATGACCACAATTGGGGTTAGAATTGCCATTCTTACACAAGGCAGTTTGTTAAGTGAGTTGTGCCTCAATTTTAAGACACTTTGGACAGTTGTTAAGCAAATCACTTCATTCAGTAAGTAAATCCAGCTTTCCCCCTTGACTTTGCTTAGTGGAAGATAGCTGGACAGGTCACAGGCGGTAATCAGGATTCTGCCACTGTTGTAAATATAAGCACCTGAATTTAGATCATGTGACCACAGAGACACAGTTATGGTTGTGAGAGGGTCAATTCTAACTCATTTTTTCCCCAGTGCTACTGTAACACTTCAAAAGATCTCTAAAGAAATTGTTGTAAGTCAAGGACTACCTGTATACGGAAAGATTATTTTTACAAAATTAAAAAGTACAAGATGCTCCAATCTCCTTCCATGCCCACCAATTCCAGCCAATTATCTAGTCCAGTGATGGCACACAAAGCCATATCAGAGGGCATGCGAGGAATTGCCTTATGGTTTTTTAAATAAATTTTTATTGATTTTTATAATATGAAATACACACAACACAAAACAGTGCACAGCAAATTGTGCTCCCACCACCCAACAACATACATTCAGTCCCTCCACCAAGTGAGGGTGTACTGGTTTGCCCATTACGTGAAAAACAGCCCAGCAGGCAAACCAGTAGCCTGTTTTTCTGAACTTCCAGTTTGCCTGTTGTGCTGTTTTTCTACCATCCCAGGCTTCAGTGAGGCCCGTGCATATGCGCAGGGGCTGAAAGAGGTTGTGTGAATGTACAGGGGCAGCTGGCGTGTGATTCGCCATCACTGATCTACTCATTTAACTTTCCACAGGCAGAAAGTGCACGTATGGCATCAAGTGCAAATTTTACCACCCAGAAAGACTGAACTGGGACCATCTCTCTGTAGCGGACGAACTCCGGGTCAAAGCAAAAACCTACTCATCCAGTCAAAAGACTGAAGAAGAGAAGAAGGGAACCAACCCCATGAAGAATAAGAGCGGACATCCATCATCTCTATATAGTCCTAGAAGTGCTATTAATAGAAGCAGCACAGCACTTAGCTCAGAAGTAGTTCATGCTAGTGTCCCACAACAGATAGGAGAGTACCAGATGGATTCAGCTCACAACTGGACAAACATGTACCAGGATAACCACCAGCTTCCATTAACTTTATTACAACATGGTCAAACTGGATATGCAGCAGCAGTATCCGAACAATTCACTGCATCTTCTCTAACGTCCAGGACTTATTCTGGAAAGACATTTGGGGCATCTGTAAAATATGATGCTCTGGTAGGTGAGCAACCAAGGGACCATTATCTCAGGTACAGCCAGGGTCCACTTTTGCCTCATCATAACCGGTGCTTGGACTGTCCATGTTTAGAAATGTGTAACTTCCAGGGGTGTTGTAGAAAACAAGCATCAGCAATACAAGTCTCACAAACACCTTCCTTTTTAGCAAGGCATATCTCAAAGGCCCAGCCCGATGGAGAACAGGATTCTATAGATTCCTCAGCTGAGATATTTTCATATAGTGAGTATGTGGATATGGGTCATATTGGACATTTGCAAACCAGACCTTTTGACCAATCATTTTTGTTAAATTCCAACTCACTCAGAAGACACAATTGTCCTTCTGGTGTAGACTACCAGCAGAATTTGACTCAAACTCCATTTTCTCAAGAGCAAGCAAATGTCCAGCAACCCCTAAGATTTACATTCCCGTATTTTCAGGAAAACCAAGCCTTAATTTCCTCCAACACAGACATAGTGAGAAATTTTATACCATTAGCTAGGAAGCAAGGGAATCTGCATAGTAGGTTCCCTAATAGGAAACCATGGTGAAGGTTTTCTCATGTCTTCTTTACACAAGGTACATTCAATTTCAGCAAATCAACTAATAAGAACAGAAACAAAAATACACACACACACACACTTTAATGTTTTTCTGGATTCAAATATCTATGCCATTTTGTCATCCTCGGAAACATCCTAACTTTCAATCTGTTAAACCACTTTATCTTATTTGGACCTTTTCTACATGCATTTCCCACAAACATCCTCTTAGATGCTTCAGCTTCATATATGTTTCTATTTAACCATTTCCCAACAATTTTTATTTTTTTAATCAAACCATGAGGGTTTTTAAAAAATCTGTTTGGTAAGGTTTTTATTTAACAAAGTTATTAGTAACCGTTTAACAAAGTTATTCTAGGCTCAACTCAAAGTAATCTCTTGGTGGCTACATAGACATGACCAAGTATTGTAGGTTGAGTTTGTTATTTACTGGACTATCCTACTTGTAGTTTTCTTGGCAACAATACAACAAAAATATAAGAGTTATTTGCGATTGCCTTTTTGCAGGCTGTTTTCCTAAACAAACCTGAGATTTCCTGTTGATCTCCCATCCAGGGCTATCATTGCTGTGTCTTTAAAAGAGCAGCCAAGTTCAGGAAAGGATTGCCAGATGTTCTAACATGCTAGTCTTGCAGCAGAAAGGCAAAGGCAGAAATGACAAGGGTTCCCCCAATCACCAAGGGATAAATTTTCAGTCATTCTGATTAATTGGACTCCACAAGTACAGTATTGGGCTTATGAATGCATAAATGTATACCCTTTTTCCTTAATAGCCCCAACAGACAAAAATAAACCTTCAGGTGGCATCTATATGTTCAAGTCTCCTGTGTGACCCCTTGGTTTGTGCATTAATTGCAATACCTCCTGGACAAATACTCCTTGCCTCAGATTTACTATCCTTGAATATGGTATTTTCAGAAACTGCAACTGATCCAGTACAGGGAGAGAAGTTGGATTGTTATCCAAACACTTCCTTTTTGATACACTTCAATAATCCTTTAAAAAAAACCTTTCATGTGTTTCTATGTTGTTTTTAAGATTAGTCCACAGTGCTGGTGTGAATATAAACAGTCAGGAACAATGGTGATACTATATTGTGCCACAAAACGTATTTTACTCGATACACTTCTTTGTTTTTGAAAGCTCCAGTTAATTTTTCCTTATATTCCTTAATATAGAATATAATGCACATTAATGGCTTATTCTGCAACTACGTCCTAATTTTCTTACTGTCTTCTTATGGGACAATTGCACAAACACATTATACTGATACATCGTTTTTTGTTTCAAAATAAACATGGAAGCTACTATGAGGACCTATTTGTGGAAAAGTGAAAGACAGCTCTTTTAAATAAAATAAACAATCCAATTACATATAGTGTATCTCTTTTGTCAAATAAACCAAGTTATGACATATAGGGGAATGCTAATGTATTGGTGGGGTGGTGTTTAGATTGCAATTCAAGGGACAAGGGACATCTAAGAGGAAAATATTATGGTAGATCCTTTCTTTTCATGCCGTATTTCTTCCCCTGCTGTTAGAAAAAGAAGTATTGGCATACACCCAAGTTCTAGATCCCGTTGTACATAGTTCTCAGCTTATGACTTAATGGAACCTGATCACTATTTTTATTAACAGAAACTGACCTACTATTGGAAAGTGACATCTACTGCATAAAAAATAGAAACATGCAAAGTATTATTGGCTGAGTCCATGTGCTCTTATATTCCCTATGACAAAAATTTTGAAATTTCATTTTGTAATTCTTTATATTTCTCATTACTCAGGCAGTGCTGATTTTTATAAGGATTTAATAACCAAAGGCAGAGATTCATTTATAATTTCAATACAAGTAGCTAACCAAAACTGCCACCAGAATTTCCATTATAAATCGGTGCAGTTGTAAATGGATTATCATGAGACCAAACCAGATTTTATGAAAATTTTAAAACTGCGGTTAAGCGAATCACAGGCTCGACAAGCAAACCATGTAGTCTTTTAAGAAAATCCAGTTTTCCCAACTGACCTTGCTCGTCAGAAACTGGTTGAGAAGGTAACAAATTGTGAAAATGTAATGGCAGGGGCCTGCAACTAGTTGCAAGTGCGCCAATTGCCAAGAGCCTGAATCATTTGACCATAGAGGTGGTATGATGATCATAAATGCGAGGAAGGTTGTAAAATGCTTTTTACAATGATTCAGCAACTTTGAATCATTGTTAAATGAATGGTTGTAAGTTGATAACTACCTATATTAATGTATAACAGATAAAAATAACCATTAAAGATTGTGCCAGAATGCAAATATCAGATATGAAGCAGATTATTTTCTTAAAAAGTACCTCTAGTAACATTTAAACAATAATTAGTTTTGCAATTATGCTATGGACTTTAGACCTAAAAAAGAGCCTTCGGGGTCTGAATTTGAAATCAGAATAATCATATATTCTAGCACTAACCAATTATTTAAGAAATATTTACAAAAAAATGTTGCTTCTAGTTAAAAAGACACAAAACAGATGTTACAATATTTTTTTTAATTTTTATAAATAACTTATCTGTTACAAAGACAGTTAACCCACCTAAATCACAAAACCATCAACTCAAGATATCCAAATTATGTTTTATTAATAAAACAGGTAAAAATTTATTTATCAATCTTCACATAGAACTGCAGATGAAGCTGAAAAAGAAAGCTTCTTCTTTTTTTTAATAACATAATGCATTCAATTCAAGGACTCTGGATTTACTGACTGATTACTTGGGATACTAATTTAATTCCCATGTTTAAAACAAATGCAAAGCCTTTAAACCAAAGGCATCTGTATATTTTCATAGACCACTTGTAAAATTGCAGTTAAAAATGTCCACTGGCAAATATTTACAGTGGGTGACAGTCTACTTTGTCTCTCGCTACATTTAGGCTGCAATAGTATATCCACTTACCTTGGAGTAAGTCTCACTGAACTTAATGGCACTTAATTCTGAATAGATACATAATACAGTTTTGCTGTTCATTGCTCCTTCTCACCTCATCCTGAGAGATGACAAATGATTTATGTAGTAATATGCAGGAGAGCAAAATAAAACAAAAAAATTCCCATGATCTTGGTTTCAATTAAGTTTTTTTCTAACCACCTGAATAGATTTCCTCAGAAACAAGGACATGAAAAATAAAAAATAAGAGATGCTTGGCATGGCTTCAAGTCTCCTTGTTTTCTCTTTTCCAGGCTTTCTTTCAAATGATTCTAATTATTGCTATTCGCCACCAAATCAGGTTTAAGAACTGGCTGCCAACAATGAGCATATTTATATTTTCTGCTATTTCTGTGTACTCAAATATGTTCATCTCCCTCCAAATCCCAGTATTTTTTTTTTTTAAATTTCCGGAGCGATTTAAAGATGCCCAGCAAATGAAACAAGCCTGTCAGAGGCAGAACTGCTGGGGTTGGGACTCAATTTCTCTTGTGCTTTGGTTTGCCAGGCAGAATATTACCCAGGTGTCACCCACCGTAAAAATCAGTGTCCTGAGTGAACTAGAAGCACAAACCTTTCCTGCATTTTTAACCATGCGGCATCTGCAGGTCTTCGCGGATTGCCAGCATTTTACAAGAGCAACATACAGAAGAGGCAGACAAGAGCTAGTTTGTGCATTGTCACGAACGCTGTTTTAAGGCACAGCTTCTCTCAGATCAAAAACTTTTTTTTTTTAACACAAAGGGATCACAATCGTGCATAATCACTTAAAGGGGGAAAGAAAGTTAACAAAGACTATTACACTATACATTAAGAAATAATAAAAGGTGAAGAAAAGTCATTTAAAGAAGATTCTAGAACTATGTACAGTAGGAAAAGCCTTGGGGGGAGGGTATTTCACGGTGACTATGGTACAAACAAAGCATGCAGTTTTCTTTTTTTTCCATCTTCGGATGATTGTACTGATTTTTGTCTTCGCAAGGGGGGAACTGCTTTCCAGAAGACAAGGTGAAGAGTACCTCTACATTTCTGAAGTTCTTCTATAATTCCTGGGCCCTCTGTGGCAGCAAATACAGTTTCAATTTGTTCCTTTTTTTCATTTCCTTTGTGAATGTAGTGTTTTACTGAAAGCTTTACAAAAAAAAAAAAAGCTATCAATCTAATTCCTTCCCCTGTCAATATTCAGTAGTGACATCTGTGGAGAAAGGCTGTTGGGAACACCAAAGCACTGAACCTGGTAGGAGTTATTCTTACGGGCATCTGGTAACACTGTACGTGTCAGGCAGCTGGCAACCAAGTTCTTTCAGGAGATCACCTTCCAGCCGGTGAACTTCCAGCTGCCTGCAGCACAAGACTGAGGTATTATCTCTGTGTCATGACATTTAACATTGCTAATAAACCTTGTCACATGTTCCGTTTTATAAAATCCTATGCATAAAATGATTATTTATCCCAAGGAAATGACACGATAGTCAGAAGCTGGATTTACAGAAGATAAGTGAGCCTCCCTGGCTCAGAAATGCCTGGGCATCTCACACTGTTCGCAACGATTTAAGGCTGGGTGATTTAAAAAAGTACAAGCTGTACAATTCCACTGAGCTCCCTCATCTTCTTCAGCATCTGGAACAGTCTTTGGAGTTTTGACCACGGGTTTTTGATCAGCTGAGGTGGGGGTGGGGAGAAAAAAACAATGGTCAAATATGAATGGCTGAAGAAAATAAATGCATATCCCCCTTTTCAATTATTATTTATTTAATAAACAAATTTATATAGCCACCCCTCTGATTCAAGCAGACTCTATGTAGGTAACAGTGATTACATGTTAAAAAACTTTCAAATATTATTTCCGCTAATGTGATTTTAAAGTCTAACTCATAATTCAATAACAAATAAATTACTACATATGCAGGGTGAGAAATATGTAAGTTCAAAAGTCATCCCCCCCCCCCCCCCGAGCATGTAGGGCCCCTGAGAAAGGATCTTGTTTGAAATGTACTGGACATTCTTATAATAAAATAAATTGCTAGCACTTAATGTTATTTCCCTCTTTCTTTTCTTGGTTTTGGGTACTTGCTTCCCATTTTTTCTAGCTTCAAAGTCATATGAAACCGTGCAGCATGTTAATGGATTTGTTTTTGATGGTTGTTTTAAAAGTGCTAAAACAAATGCTTTAAGATTTTACAGCCCAACTTCTGAAAAAAATATGAAACGAAAGGTCCCCACTTCCCCTGGCGGGAGGTGCAAAATAAATGTTGGTGTACCCCTGGTTTGAAGAAATTGGGTAGGGCAATGCTTTTTCAAGAGGGTTCTTCTGTTAGGATCTTAGTGTCCCTTATTTTCAGTCTACCAAAAAAGGCAGAGATAGATCAGAAAGAGAACACAGCACCATAAATACTAAAGAAGTACATTCGGGGGGGGGGGGGGAATATATATGTAGTATGTGTGCATATCCCAAGATAATTTCTCAGTTCTTATTTTAAAACTGAAGAGAAATCAAATGTCCCAGCATAATGTGAAAGCTCCTGTCTTTAAAAAATGAGATGCAAGAAAAAGAAACAACAAACAAACAAGAATAATTACAGCAAATGAATGTGATGGTCTATTATTTGTATGCTACAGACCTCCAATTTTTTAAAATTAACAATAGATTACAAATATTATAAACTAAAATAAATTAAACCATATGGTTTGATTCCAGAGATAATTTGAAAAGAAAAAAAATTACTACCACTACCTTTGGGTTTTGGTGCCACAGGACCTAGAAAGCCAATATTGTCATAAAAATTATGGATGGCACTGGGATTAAAATGTGGTCCTGAAAAAAAAGAAGCATACATCATACAGAGCTAGGACAAAAAAGGCAATTAAAACTGACGCAATGGGGTATTTGTGATCAAGATATTACTGGTAACATTGCATAGCTTTCCTTTGCTTTAAAAGAAAGTACTGAGGCCATTTAAAAAGATCCATCAGCTTTGTATACTCCTATGTGAGCCTATACCTACCATTCGCATTATAATAGAGTGGGGGAGGGGAGTATTTAGTCAGACACCAATTGTGCAATTTCTCCCACTTACAAAGATGAGAGAGGCCTGTAATTGATATCATAGGTAGACCTCACCTATGAGAGACAACATGAGAAAACACATCCAGAAAATAACATTAACTGATTTTTAACAAATTTATTTGCAAATTATGGTGGAAAATAAGTATTTAGTCACCTATAAACAAGCAAGATTTCTGGGTCTCATAGACCTGCAACTTCTTCTTTAAGAGGCGCCTCTGTCCTCCACTTATTACCTGTAGTAATGGTACCTGTTTGAACTTGTTATTAGTATAAAATAGGCGTTGATTGCTTACCTGAACGCCTCTTCTCGTACGGTGAGCGGGTACAGCAGTCACATGGGTTGCTCATGTCCAATCCGGTGGAACTGAGCCTAGTGTTAAAAAAGCTTGCCGGATCCGCCCCTTCCCCAGAATTCGCGAATCCATAGACTAGGCTCAGCTGTGAAGCTCTGTAGTGTTCAACTCTCATTGTTAGAGAAAGAAGATATAGAAAGGTAAAGAAGACACATACAAGGGCGGGAAGTGACTGCTGTACCCGCTCACCGTACGAGAAGAGGCGTTCAGGTAAGCAATCAACGCCTATTCTCCGTACTGAAGGAGCGGGTCCAGCAGTCACATGGGACATACCCAATAGATGGTCCCTAGGGTGGGATTAGATTGCTATCGTGTGAGATAACGGATTGGAGTACCCTTCTGCCGAAGGCAGCGTCCGCTGAAGCGTAAGAATCAATCTTGTAGTGCCTGATGAAGGAATTTGGCGAAGCCCAAGTGGCTGCTTTGCAGACCTCCTCCAACGGGGCTTGAGTCGCCCAAGCGGCCGAGGTGGCTGCGCTCCTGGTGGAATGCGCTGTGATGTTCCTTGGAACTGAGAGGGAGGCCGACTCATAGGCCTTAGATATAGTCCCTCTGATCCAACGGCCTATTACTGTTGAAGACACTTTGGCCCCCATGACTCTGGGGTGATAGGCTATAAAAAGTGCTTCTGACCTCCGAAAGGGTCCTGTGCGTTGGATATAGATTCTCAGCGCTCTGATGAGATCCAGGGTGTGCCATCTAATTGCCAAGGGATGGTCTCGTTGGAGGCAGAAGGAAGGTAGGACAATATCCTGAGATCTGTGGAACATGGAACTGACCTTGGGTAAGAAGGTGGGGTCCAGTCGCGAGACTACCTTGTCCTGATGGAATTGACAAAGGTCCTGCCTGATTGAGAGGGCAGCCAGCTCCGAAATGCGTCGGGCAGAGGTAATAGCCACCAGGAATGCTACCTTAAAGGATAGGTACCTGAGGGACGCCGATTTTAGGGGTTCGTATGGTGCCTGCGTGAGGGAATGGAGAACCCGTGGCAAATCCCAGGATGGATACCTGTGGACCTTGGAAGGTCTGAGGTTGGCTATGCCCTTGAGGAATTCCTGAACTTCAGGGAAGGATCGGAGAGGCTGTCTGCGGGGACCCCCTAGGACAGATGAAATGGCTGCCAGATGACGCCGGAGGGTGCTGGTGGAAAGACCTTTATGGAAGCCTTGCAAAAGGAAGGAAATAATTCTGTGTATGGGGATGCACAGAGGGGAGAGACCTTCCTGTAGACACCACTGGTGAAACTTGGACCACGTGTGGTCGTAGATTCGATTGGTCGAACCCCTTCTGGCCTTTAAAATGACCTCCACTGAATCGGGGTCATGACCACGCAGTTCTAAGTCTCTCCTGATAACAGCCAGGCGGTGAGGTGGAACCACTCCGGGTCTGGATGGAATGAGGCCCCCTGCCGCAGCATATCCCCCGAAACGGGGAGTCGCCAAGGGTCCTGGACGGACAGCTGTTGGAGATCCGCAAACCAGGGCCGGCGGGGCCAATGAGGGGCGATTAAGATTACTCGGGCCCTCTCGGTGAGGACCTTGTGAATCACGTCCGGGAGAATTGGAATTGGAGGAAATGCGTAGAGTAGGCCTGGGGGCCATGGACTCCGGAGGGCATTGATTGCTTCCGCTCCCGGGGATGGAAATCTGGAAAAGAAGCGAGGGAGTTGGGCGTTCGCATTGGTCGCGAAGAGATCCAGGACTGGTAGGCCGAATCTGAGGCTGATTTGATGGAACAGGTCCTGATGGAGGTTCCACTCTCCTGGGTCTATCGTTGCTCGAGATAGCCAGTCCGCCTGGACGTTGAGGCTCCCCGAGATGTGGTCGGCTAGGAGCGACCGAAGATGTTTTTCCGCCCAAAGGCCTAACTTGAGGGCCTCCCTCATGAGAGCCTTGGATCTCGTGCCCCCCTGTCTGCAGATATGGCTTTTTGTGGCAATGTTGTCGGTGAGAATGAGAACGTGCCGGTTGGGAATGCGAGGAGAGAAATGCTTCAGAGCCAGGGAAACGGCTCTTAACTCTAGCCAATTGATTGGCCTGGAAGCTTCCTCCGGGGACCACGTGCCCTGGGCTATCATCCCCTGGGCGTGGGCGCCCCATCCCGATAGACTGGCATCTGTGGTGATGACAAATTGATCCGGGCACCTGAACGGGGATCCTTTGTCCATGGCCGGAGACTTCCACCACTTGAAGGATCTGCGAACACTTGGCGGGATGACAATGCGCCGATTTGAGTTGCTGTGCCCCGATCTCTGAAAGGGTAATAGGAGCCACTGGAGTTCCCTAGCATGAAGGCGAGCCCAGGGAATAATGCCTATGCATGACACCATCTTCCCCAAAAGGGAAGACAGAGTTACTATGGATACTGAAGAATTAGATAAAATGTTAGAAATTAACTCCCCTATACTGAGTTTTCTCTCGGGAGAGAGAAAAACCTGGGAGGATTCTGAATCGATAATGGAACCCAGGTGAGAAATGGATGTGGAAGGTTGGAGGTGGCTTTTTTCAAAGTTGATGGAAAAGCCATGGTCCTGAAGGACTGACATGGTGATAGAAAGGTCTGTTTTCACTTTCTCTAGGGAGTTCCCATGAATCAAAATATCATCAAGATAACATAAAATGTGAATGGGAGACGCCCGGATATAGGCCGCCAGGGACCCCAAGAGCTTTGTAAAGACCCGAGGGGCCGAGGAAAGGCCAAATGGCATCGTCCTATACTGGAAGTGCCTGCCTTGAAAGGAAAAACGTAAAAATTTTCTGTGGCATTTGGCTATAGGAATGTGGAGGTAGGCCTCAGTGAGGTCTAAGGAGACCATGAAATCTCCCGTGTGAATGGCGGCCAGAATAGAAGATAAGGAGTGCATCTTAAACTTCCTATATTTGATGAATAGGTTTAGTTTCTTTAAATCCAAAATAGCTCTCCAACCTCCGGATGACTTTGGAACCATAAATAGGATGGAGTAAAAACCTTGGCCCTTCTGACCGGAAGGAACCGGTTGAATGGCTCTGATGGACAATAGATGAGAAATGGCCTCCTCCATACGGTTACAATCTGAGGAGGACCTGGGAGAAGGGCAGGAAATAAAACGTTTAGGGGGAGGAGAAATAAATTCTAAACGAAGGCCTGTTTGAACAGTGTCAATGACCCAGGGGTCCTTGGAGGTGAGACGCCAATTAGAGGCGAAATGGGCTAGGCGACCCCCTATGGGAATAGAGGAGAGATTACCATCTAGGTTTTTTTGAAGCCCTGTTAGAGGAAGCTCCCCTTTGGAAGCGAAAACCTCTACCCCTGGAGTTCCTACCTTGGGAACGAAAGCGGGGGGAATACTGACCTGAAGATCTCTGATAGGAAGCCGTTTGATCTTGCTGGCGCCCTGGGCGACGAAAGGGCTGCGTTTTGGTAGCCTTTTTTGTGGTTGGACCCAAAACCTTCTTCTTGTCCGTGGTTTCCGTGAGGAGTGGATCCAGAAGATCACCGAAGAGAAGGTCGCGCTTTAAGGGTCCCTGGGATAACTGCCACTTCTGGCGTACTCCCGCTTGCCAAGGACGAATCCATAGGAGTCTTCTTGCCGTTGTAGAAGCTGCAATAGACTTAGCAGAAAATCTAGTAGATTGCAAGGTGGCATCAGCCACGTACTGGGCAGCTGCAAAGACCTTGTTGAAGTCTTGTTGACCTCTCAAGTCATCGGGAGGAATATGCTGTTGAAGTTGGCGAAGCCACAGCAGCATGGCTCTGGAGAAAAAGGAGGCCGCTGCAGAACTTTTAATGGCCCAGGAGTCTGCGGTGAATCCTCTTTTGAGCATTTGTTCAATGCGCTTGTCCTCTGGGCGGAGGACTTCCTCCGCCTCGCCTGGCACAGCCGCTGCCGAGTGAAGGATCTTGACAGGTTCATCCGGTTTGGGAAAGGATAGAAGCTCTTCATAGGAAGAGGAAAGTTTGTACAACTTTCTGTCCTTGGTGGAGGGATTAAGGCCAGAGGCTGGGAAATCCCACTGTTTGAGTAAAGCATCTTTAAACAATTTTGGCATAGGAATTACCTCGTTATCCTCCTGTTCCTCTGTGAAGTAAGGTAAATTCTCCTCCGGGGGATCAGTGGAAGTGGAGGCTTGTTTCTCCTGGGCCGCTAATCCCGTAGCAATTCTAGCTTTGAGGAGGAGAGATTTGAATAATTGAGAAGGAAAAATGGTAATTGGAGAAGGAACCTTTATTTGGGATTCCTCATCATCTGATAGGCCCTGAAAAGGATCCTCATCATCCTCCATATCCTCATATTCGTCCTGAGAGGAATCTGAATCATCCTGAATAGGAGCTCTAACCGCTGGGGAAGAACCCAAGGGGCGGGAGGGACGAGAAGGAGGAGGAGGTAAGGGAAGCTCATTGATGGTGGAGAGTTTGGCATCAATGGCCTTGGACAACACAGCAAAAATAGATTGGAACTCAGGAGGTAAACTGGAAATATCAGCAGGGATGGCAGAAGAATCCCTAAAGGCCTGGGAGGATCCTGGCTGGGGGGAATCTTCCATAATATCTGGTTCCTCTGGACCTATGCCCCATAGGTTAGGTTGGGGTCTGTCTAGGTTAGGCTCATCCAGAGATAACACAGGGACCCCAGAAGGAGGTAGGCTAGCAGCCTCTGGGGGGTCTTGACTACTGATTACTTGGGCCTGCACTTTCAAACGTTTAGCTGATTTGTCATGGATTCTTTGTAGGGCTAGGTCCCTTCTCTTCTCGGCCCTGGTGACCTTGGTCGAGGGGCGGGCCCCTGGAGAAGAGGAGGAAGAGGCCTGGGGGATACTAGTAATCTCATCGCCTGTAGGCCTGGCCTCTCTGGGACCTTTAGTTGTGCCTCTCTTGGGAAAGGTAGCCATAGTCTGACAATTAACAGAAGACAAGGCTGAGCCAATAACTGAATAAATAAGGAGAAGAGTTTCAAGGACTTCCCAAGAGGAATGGATCCTGCTTCGAGGCCTCGAAGCTGCTGAGACTTGAGGACAATCTGGGCAAACCCAGAGTTCGTGTCCCCAGATCCAGCGGGGCCAGCCTCCCTAAACTTATTAATTAAGTAAACCAAGGCACTCTGGTTGGAGGCTTAGCCGGTGGAGAATTTAGCCTGGGACCCCCAAGGCCCGCTCCGGGATCCACGCGGTGGACTGAGGCCTACGCGGCTGGCAGGAGGCCAACACGAGAGGCCTAGATTTAAAAAGGGCGCGAAGGCCTTCGCGCCGAAAAATCGCTCCGTAAAATTCTCTTAAAGGGGAAGCGATCGACTAAGTCCAGGAGACTATAGAGGCGTCTCACTCCGCAGGAGGTATTCTTAAGCCCTTTAATATTTATATATACAGTAAAGAATCAATAAATCAATAGATTAATACTTGCACCAGAACCTCCAGGCCAAAGGATTAAAAGAATCCACAAGCGGCCGCGGGGATCGTACACGGCAAAACCGCCGGGGGAAAACGAAACCGCAACTTCTCCAAAGGAAAAAAGCCGAGCCGCAAACGGCTGGCGCTATTAGTGCAAGTAAATAATAATGATAAAACAATTCTTACTACTTTTGAAGAAAAAGATCGAAGGGAAGGTGTTAGAATGTTGAACGAGCTATCACAATACAACCGCAGGATATGCGAACTGAGCGAATTCTGGGGAAGGGGCGGATCCGGCAAGCTTTTTTAACACTAGGCTCAGTTCCACCGGATTGGACATGAGCAACCCATGTGACTGCTGGACCCGCTCCTTCAGTACGGAGAAGACACCTGTCCACAACTTCAAACTGTAACACTCCAAACTCCACTATGGTGAAGACCAAAGAGCTGTTGAAGGACACCAGAAACAAAATTGTAGCCCTGCACCAATCTGGGAAGACCGAATCTGCAATAGCAAGCAGCTTGGTGTGAAGAAATCAAGCAATATTTAGAAAATGGAAGATATACAAGACCACTGATAATCTCCCTCAGATCTGGGGCTCCACACAAGATCTCACCCTGTGGGGTCAAAATGATCACAAGAACGGTGAACAAAAATCTCAGAACCACACAGGGGAACCTAGTGAATGATCTGCAGAGAGCTGGGACCAACGTAACAAAGGCTACCATCAGTAACACACTACGCCGCCAGGGACTCAGATCCTGAAGTGCCAGACATGTCCCCCTGCTTAAGCCAGTACATGTCCAGGCCCTTCTGAAGTTTGCTAGAGAGCATTTGGATGATCCGCAAGAGTATTGGGAGAATGTCATATGGTCAGATGAAATCAAAGTAGAACTGTTTGGTAGAAACACAACTCGTCCTGTTTGGAGGAGAAAGAATGCTGAGTTGCATCCAAACACACCATACCTACTGTGAAGTATAGGGGTAGCAACATCATGCTTTGGGACTGTTTCTCTGCAAAGGGACCAGGACGACTGATCCATGTACACGAAAGAATGAATGGGGCCATATATCGTGAAATTTTGAGTACAAAATCCATCAGCAAGGGCACTGAAGATGAAACGTGGCTGGGTCTTTCAGCATGACAATGATCCCAAACACACCGCCAGGGCAACAAAGGAGTGGCTTTGTAAAACTCATGTCAAGGTCTTGGAATGGCCTAGCCAGTCTCCAGATCTCAACCCTATAGAAAACCTTTGGAGGGAGTTGAAAGTCCATGTTGCCCAGCGACAGCTCCAAAACCTCACTTTTCTTGAGGAGATCTGCATGGAGGAATGGGCCAACATACCAGCAACAGTGTGTGCCAACCTTGTGAGGACTTACAGAAAATGTTTGATTTCTTTATTACCAAAAAAGGATATATAACAAAGTATTGAGATGAACTTTTGTTATTGACTAAATACTTATTTTCCATCATAATTTGCAAATAAATTCATTAAAAATCAGACAATGTGATTTTCTGGATGAGTTTTCCCATGTTGTCTCTCATGGTTAAGGTCTATCTATGACAGTGATGGCAAACCTATGGCATGGGTGCCACAGGTGGCACACAGAGCCATATCTGCTGGCACACGAGCCATTGGTCATGCATGTGTGTGTTGGCCAGCTGATTTTTGGCTCGCACAGAGGCACTCAGAGGGTGTTTTTGGCTTCCAGAGAGCCTCTGGGGGGGGGAGGGCATTTTTACCCTCCTCCAGCTCTAGGGAAGCCTTTGGAGCCTGGGGAGGGCAAAACACGAGCCTACTGGATCCAGCAGAAGTTGGGAAACAGACCATTTTTGGCCTCCAGAGGGCCTTCGGGGGGGGGGAGGCGAGTGCAGGCACTGAATTAGATCTCTGCGCACAATGGAATATATTAGTAACTACTTTTAGTTATTTTGCTAAGTTGTTTTTCCTTCCTCCTCAAATAAATTTGATTTTAAATTTGTACATCCCCTGCCCCCAAAAAACCCCAAAACAGGAATTTGTAATTTACATAGCTAAGGATTCTCATTTTATTATAAAGCACTTTAATTATACATCAAATTGAATCCTTTTACCATAGAAGCACTTTAGTGCTCCCAATACAGAAGTAGTATTGCTCTAAGGAAGCCACTCGTTAATGCAACTCTTAAAGCAGCAGCAGCTTTTTCTTAGGTAGAAGTATGAAGAAAATTGGTTACTTTGAGAGGATAAAGCTTTGCTCTCTTCAAGCAAACAGTATAGTAATTTTCAAAGTGTGCACATCCCTATTCTGCAGTCCTCGAACCCTGCATACTAAAAGGTAAAAAGATTGTTCATATTTCTAATACAATACCTCTCGCTTGAAAAAGATCAATTTCTTTGGTTAGGCAATCTATGTCTATTTGAAGCTGTCTGTTAGAACTTCTTAACTGTTGCATTTCTTCAAGCTGAAAAACACAGAATTATTAGTTTCATGGTTACGATAACAAGGCATGGTTATTGGTTGATGGTGGTATCATTAGAATTATATAATCATTTTAATAGTTTTAAACAGTTCAGGCAACCTCTCAGGTATGCTCAAAACCAATTAAATATTTGGAATTCAAATGTAATGACTATCTAGATCACATAACCTAAGACACTGAAATAATTTTAAGCTATTAATAAATGAACCTCCCAAAAAATATAAAGCTAGATAAAAAGACATATTAGCTAGGAATAACTATATTAATAACAAGCTTGATAATAACAGAGATATGATAGTTTCAGCACAAATAACTGAAAAAGTGCTCCATATGATTTCGCAATTTTCCTGAATATATTTCCTGAATATCACCATACTTTTCAATTTATTCTTCCTCACCACGTATCCTGAAGATTGTATATTTAAAAACTGCTCTTTTGATTTGATTTATATTCATTTTATGGTAATACTGTATTCTGTATCTCCAGAAATGATGACTTACTGAAGGAATTTGGGAAGCAGAATTTGATCTTTTCAGCCGCCTTCGTGTTAGATTATTCTCCATTTCATTGACTTCTGATTTTAGTTTATCCAGCTTTTTCTTTTGAATCTCAAGTTCTCGTTGAAGCCGTTCCATCCTAGCCTTCTGATGTACTAGTAAAGCTGAAGAACATTAAGATACCATCTTAACCAATTTAATGTTCTCTTCACAGCATTTGTTTTAACCCAGTGCAGTCCTAGGACAAACAATTATATGAGAATTTCCCAGTGTGTCCAATATGAAATATAGGGACACATAAATAATGACTTATAAAAACCATTAAAACCAAGTTAATAACAATTTAATCAATATAATAATTTAAAAGTGCATTATTAAATTAATCAATTTGTGAAATTTAAACCTTCCTGGCTTTGGCTTCCTTGCTTAACTTTCTAATCTACAAAAAGAACAACTTACATATAACTAACCTTAGTCACTAAATTATACCCACTCCCTTTCCTATTTTATTTACTTATTAATTTACATGCAATTTCAATTATTATCAACTCCAAATGGTTTACATCTTCTATTTTCCCAATTAAGAATTATAATGACAAACCAGCAACCTGAACAATAATTCTAAAATAAAAATTCTGTTCAAAATAAACATTACACTACCCAAAAAAAATAAAAATAGCACATCTGCCCTTAAGACTTGCTGGAGAAAAATAGTTTCCTAAAACCCAATAGGGTTGGAATAATACAGTACCTCAACTGTTCTAAAGAAGAAAGACTGTGATTGAGACGACCCGAGGGGACATTGATGATGAAATTCCCTAAAAGAAATGGCTTGAAAGTCGCCCCTTCTGCTTTTCTTATTGTGGACGAAAACAGTTGTGAGAAGGTGATAATCATATGCTATGCTATGAAGGTTCTTCCTCTCTTATCTCTTCTAAACAGCCCACATCTTCTACCCACCATTTCAGTTTTCACTCTCCAATGCTCATTACAAATCCTGTAATTTCCAGTCAGTTTCTCTGCCAGCAGGGACCTACTAGAACCTTAATAATAATAATAATAATAATAATAATAATAATAATAATAATAATAATAATTATTATTATTATTATTATTATTATTATTATTATTATTATTTAGATTTCTATGCGGCCCCTCTCCGAGGACTCGGAGCAGCTCACAACAATAATACAACATGTACAAATCTAATGTTAAAAAACAATTTAAAACCCCTTATAAAAAAGAAAACAATCACACAACCTAACAAACCATACATAAAACCATAGTAACTGGCGACATAGGTGGGTCTTCAGGAGCTTTCGAAAGACAAACCTTATCCTAGTTTCAGACATTTGTGATAAATTTGCCCTAAGCTTTTTCAAAGTAGATTATCGTGGAAACAAAATGAAACAAAAAGAAAACTCCAACTCTGTATCTCAAACTCTTTCATACTATTGTATAGTAAGAAAGGTAAGTCAGAGCTACAAGTGGGATAACGCTGGGGAATCTCTCAGACCTTTTTTTACCTCACTGCATAAAAAACACTTTTCTTTTGTGAATTTTAAAGGAAATTTTATAGTTCTCTTTGTAAGAAAGATACATAAAATGAAGAAATTTCTTAAATCTATATTTAATTATTTTCAAATAACTGCTTCAGTTTAATCTGCTTGTAGCCTAAAGCTCAACATTTTTATAAAGAGTGCAAAGCTTTGGGAACCACATCTTAATTAAAAGCACTCTGAGGTCTCTTGAAACTTGAGTGAAAACTGGATTAGCATAAATGCTGAAGGATTATTATAATAAAATGGATTATTAACTACAGCATTTTTCGGTCTATAAAATGCTCCGGATCATAAGATGCATCTAGCTTTTGGGGAGGAACCTGCCTCTGCCTTCCTGCATCCATGGGTATTCATCCGGCTAGTGTCAATTGGATGCTGTTGACAGACAATAGGAAGGTCTAAATGGCCTAAAATCCTGGGAACAAGATGGCAGGTTTCACCAGGAACATGAGATGGATATCTGTAGTCTAACACAAACTGGCATCCTCTCCAGCTTTCCAAGCAAACATGTATGAAACATAGGAAATCACGACAAAGACAGAAATTGAGGCAGAAAGAATAACCACCCAGGGCTGAATCAACTCCTCTGGCCAATGATACAGACATGAAAAGACAGCTTTCTAATGTTCATTATTCTGTGTGCAAACATTACAAAACCTATCTGATCTTATACAGCAGCAAAAGAGTGACAGAGGTGGGCCAAATTAGAAACAATATGCTTTCCTAAATACTGGAGACATTTTGGATCTCATCTCACCTGTAGAGTGACTGCATGAGTCATACTATTCAACAGCAGGCTTCAATTACATCATCAACTACTCCTTCTGACAAACAAGTTTTATTCAGATGTGACAAGGAATATATAACGAGGATGCAATAAAATGTCAGATGGAGATTTGTTGGAATTCCTATCCAAGTTCAACATCATAGCATTCCAAGAGATATGGTTAACCACCGGTAATGAAAATATTCAAGGGGGGGTTGTGATTGGCTTAGTGGTTTAATATGCTGAGCTTCTCTGAAAAGCTGACAGTTCAAGATGTGACTGTCATGCAGGTGAAGGAGCTCATGTTACTTGCCCCAGAGCTCCTACCCATTTAGCAGTTCAAAAGTATGCAAATGCAAGTAGATAAATAGGTACCAGTTTCAATGAGAAGATAACAACATTCTATGCATCTCAGCATATAGTCATGCTGACCAAATGATCGTGGTGGAAGAGTCTTTGGACAATGCTGGCTCCTTTGTCTAAGAAACAGAGATGAGCACTGCTCCTTAGATTTGGAATTGACTGGACAGGGGATACCTTTACTTTATCTTTAATGAAGATATTCACCAGCAGGCTTCAAAGCATGGCATACCACAGCATGCAAATTTAGGACTGAGCCCCAAGGAGATTATGTTTACAACCCCCCCCCCCCACCCATTACAGACTCAAATGCCTTATCGATATAACAGCAAAAATATACATATCTGAAAGTCCATATATGGCTCCCTCACCCAGAGTACCTACTTATAAAAGTATTACACAAAAATCCACTTTGGTTCTAATTTAAACAACATGAAGTTGTTTAGACTTCATATTAACAACATCCCAGGATTGGCAATTGAGAAGAATATATTAGCAGAAGAATAGGCTACATTCAGACTTGGGGCTTGACAATAGATGATTGGTTTATTCTATACTAGGGGTATCAAAGTGGCAGCACATAGGGCCAGATGTGCAGGCCATGCCTATTCCAGCTGTGAATGGAGAAAACGTCACAAAATGTCACATGATGGCAACATAATGCTACAAGTTTGACACCTGTGTTCTATACCATATTATTACCAAATGAACAACAGATGGCAAATATGTTTACATCTTTTATACATCTCAGTGCTGCATTAGATTCCATAAATAGAGACATCTTATGGAGGAAGGCTGCCAAGCTACATATAGAACCTAGATTTCTATACCTAGTAAAGGCTCTCTATACATATACATATCTGAAAGTCCATATAGGAGTAAATGGCTCCCTCACCCAGAGTACCTACTTATAAAAGTATTAGACAAAAATCCACTTTGGTTCTAATATAAACAACATGAAGTTGTTTAGATTTCATATTAACAACATCCCAGAATTTCTCCATTCTACAGATGTTCACATGACAAAGAATCTTAAAAGACATATCAATATCCCTTTGTATGCAGATGACATAGTTCTGATGGCATACTTCCAAGCGGGTCTGAGAAGACTGATGGGAAAATTGACTAGGATAGATCTATTTCGGCCTTATTTTGGCCTCATCAGCTAGCCATACCCTCACTGGGACTTGAACCTGCAAACCTTTGCCTTGTAAGGCAGAGAATTAACCTCTAGGCTACAGTATCCAATCCTTTCAGCTCTGTTCCAGGGAAGGATTACATTTTGTGTCGAATCACCCTGGTATATTGAAGGAACATCACAGCTCCTTTTTTCTTTTTTTTTGCCTCTCGGCCCAACCCAGGACCATTTCCAAAGCAGTTAATTTTATTGATAGCCGACAATTCTATCTGTATGTGTCACAATCATATATATATATATCCAAAGTAATGTTTTTTGGGGGGAAAGATGGCTGAAACACAATAGGCATTTAGAAGAACAATTTATTAAAAAAATAGATCCCTTTTCACACTTAGGGGTAGTTTTTATAAATACAGGGTCCTGGGCCAACTACTTCAAACATTTTTTTAAAGCAACAACAATCTCAAAATACCAAATAAATTATTTGGTTACCATCAAAACTCTCTGCTCCTCATTTTAATGGTCCACAAGACAAAGCTTGGACCAATACTAAGAAGTACAGTCATACCTCGTCTTACGAACCTAATTGGTTCCAGGGGGAGGTTCGTAAGACGAAAGGTTCGTAAGACGAAACATTGTTTCCCATAGGAAACAATGTAAAGTCAATTAATCCGTGCAACCAAACCCCCCCCCCCCCCCGCAAAAAACCGCTGCCGCCCGGCTGTCACCTTTTAAAACAGCCTGGGGGCTTCTCAGCGACCTCCCAAACGCCAAACGCCAAACCTGAACTTCCGGGTTCGGCGTTCGGAAGGCCGCCGAGAAGCCCCCAGGCTGTTTTAAAAGGTGACAGCCGGGTGGCGGGGCTTCCCAGCAGCCTCCGAACGCCGAACGCGGAAGTTCGGGTTTGGCGTTCGGCTTCGGGAGGCTGCTGGGAAGCCGCCCGGCTGTTTTAAAAGGTGACAGACGGGCTGGGGGGCTTCCCAGCAGCCTCCTGAACCCGAACCCGGAAGTTCGGCAAAAGTTCGGGGTTCGGGAGGCTGCTGGGAAGCCTCCCAGCCCGGCTGCGACCTTTTAAAACAGCCGGGCGGCTTCCCAGCAGCCTCCCGAAGAAGAACGCTAAACCCGAACTTCCGCATTCGGCGTTCGGAGGCTGCTGGGAAGCCCCGCCGCCCAGCTGTCACCTTTTAAAACAGCCGGGGGGCTTCCCAGCAGCCTCCCGAACGCCGAACCCGAAAGTTCGGGTTTGGCGTTCGTAACTCGAAAAAAGTTTGTAAGAAGAGGCAAAATTTTTCTGAACCCCGGGTTCGTATCACGAGTTGTTCGTAAGACGACGGGTTCGTATCTTGAGGTACCACTGTATTGTTACAGATCTGTGTGCCTATCAATTGCCTCTATACTTGAGCAAAATCAAGCACACTTTTAAAGTACCGTTGTAGGAACCAACAGGAATACACCTGTTTTAGCAGTAAGAGATGAAACAGATATCCAGTTAATTTGTGGTCTAATAGCAATTAAAGCCTTTAATTATTAGCCGACAGTTCTTTCAATAGAGCTATCAAAAACTAAAAAATATGCCAGAACAGATGGGCTTTACTACAACATACCATGTGGATCAATCAATTTCTCCAAATCATCTCATATTACGGCTGCTCAACACATTATCTATCCTCAGCCAGACAAGGCCAAGACACTATTCAGACAAAGAGTTTGGGATATTAAGGCCCTGATTTTGAGTCACTTGAAAACATCGGGTTGTTGCAATGGTTAGTTAAAAAAATAAAATGGCCTTCCAAGTAGAAAAATATGTGACAACGGATTTAATTCAGTATCATAAGATAGCCCTTACCAAAGCAAAATTCAAGTAGCTAGATTGAGATACACTTTCCCCCTAGGCCTTTACAATTTTATGCATGGTATGTCTGTATGTATGATTGGTTTTTATAATAATGGGTTTTTAACTGTTTTTAGTATTGGATTATTCTTATATGATGTTTTGCTGCTGTTGTTAGCCGCCCCGAGTCTGCGGAGAGGGGCGGCATAAAAAACCAATAAATAATAATAATAATAATAATAATAATAATAATAATAATAATAATAATATATGGCCAAATACGGATGATTCCACCAAGTGACATATTTTGAGAGAACGTGTATTTATTTGAGGACCATCAGAAATAGAATACATTCCAATGTCAATTGTCATTTATATGCCTCAGACATTGAGATTGTAACAAAGAAACAGAGATTTTCATTAAAACTATTATGTTTATAGTCAGTGCTGCCCAACAGAGAATACATTTTATAAAGCTGCATGCAAAGATAATGAATTCATATAGGAACACAGTTTTTCAACTTTAATATTAATTTTAATATACATCTCTGCATTCTGTTTTATCTTATTCTTTTAAATTTAGTTTATTTTATCTCACTTTAATCTATTTTATTTCATTTCAGTGAATTATTGTATCTTACTGTGGCTGCCGGTCATGCTTTGGTATGATCAATTGACTGATTAATAAAGTATATAATCAGAAAATAAATGGCATTTTAAATCAAATTAATTTCTGATAAATGATATACAGTAATACCTCATGATACGAACTTAATTGGTGCAAGGAGGAGGTTCGTAAAACGAAAGGTTCGTAAGACGAAACATTGTTTCCCATAGGAAACAATGTAAAGTCAATTAATCCGTGCAACCAAAAAACCCCCCGCAAATAACTGGCTTTCGGCGACTGCTGGGAAGCCGCGCGGCTGTTTTAAAAGTTGACAGCCGGCCTGGGGGGCTTCCCAGCACCCCCCCGAACCCCGAGTTCGGGGGGGTGCTGGCAAGCCCCCCAGGCCGGCTGCGACCTTTTAAAACACCCGCGCCGCTTCCCAGCTGTCTCCTGAAGCCGAACGCTAAAGCCGAACTTCCGCGTTCGGCTTCGGGAGACAGCTGCGAAGCAGCGCGGGTGTTTTAAAAGATCGCAGCCGGCCTGGGGGGCTTCCCAGCAACCTCCCGAACCGAACCCGGGGTTCAGCAAAATTTTGCCTCTTCTTACGAACTTTGTTCGAGTTACGAACCGGTGTTCGGGAGGCTTCTGGGAAGCCCCGCCGCCCGGCTGTTACCTTTTAAAACAGCCGCGCGGCTTCCCAGCAGTCTCCGAACACCGGTTCGTAACTCGAAAAAAGTTTGTAAGAAGAGGCAAAATTTTTCTGAACCCCGGGTTCGTATCACGAGTTGTTCGTAAGACGAGGGTTTCGTATCTTGAGGTACCACTGTACTTGATGAGCCTGTCTATTTAATATATGTTTTCATTTCATTTCATTCTAGAAAATCTTCATTTTTATCCATTGACAATGGTAGAAATTTTCAATAAATCATGTTACCAAATATTTATAATTATGTTACATGAAATTCTTAGGTATGTTGCAAACTTGGTAAGAATTTATTACTTATTTGTTACGTATTTGTTTGTAAGCCACCCTGAGTCTCTGGGAACGGCGGCCTAGAAATTGAACTAATAAATTAATGAATAAATGAATAAATAAATAAATTTAAAAATCGAATAAAAATCATTAGTACTGGCAAGCTTTCAAACCTCTCTTAAGAGAATTTACACTATATATGCCAGAGAATCTTTTCTATTCTCCAACATTCTGGTAGTCAAAAGATGATTTAGAAACTGTTTAAAGCCATTGTTTCAGAAATATTTCAAACAGTTTACAACATTGGTCTAGCAGAGAGAAGTTCTCTGAAGTTGGGCTACAATACAGGAATCCAAAATCTCAGAAGACAAAACCTCTGGTCTCGGCAAGTAAAATGTTGATTGGCATGCATGCTTATATACTGTCTCCATAGTTGTCATTTGTACCATTACAGTTAAACTTCTGAGGGTAAAATATTGGACTGTAAATGTCTGTGGATGACCAGTGCATGTACTTGTCACTTACTGCAACAGTAATGTTATTCCTGCAGTCAAGAAACTTCCACAAATCTCTTTCCTCTACTTTTCATAGTCAACAACCACTTTTACATGCACGCAAAATCATCAGCAAAAAGCAACAATTTGCATTTGCTGGATTTGATCCCTGACAGGCAACTTACCAAAAGGATAAATAAACAAAGCCAATTACAATTTAGCTGAATAGATGAAATGAAATGCCTATATAAAGACTAGCCTCTTTTCCTTAACTGAATAAACCAAGGAACTTTGTAAGAGTGAAAGGAACTACAATGACCTCCAGGGCTGCCTGGCTTGTTCAGCTTCATCTAGATACCTGCTTATTTTTCAGTCCAGGAGCAATAAATGTAAAAACATATTATTATGTGAATGAAGGCAATCCTACAAAAGATTATTTAATTTATTATATCCCACTCTTTTTTCAGAAACAAACTGGCTTACATAACACTACCTCCTCCAGTTTTTCTGGCAACTAAAACCTTGTTAGAAAAAGAGTGACTAGCCCAAAATCACCCAATGAATTTTATTATTTATGGTGATTTTGAATCTGAGTCTAACAGTTGATCACTGATGAATACCTCAAAAACAGAGAAGCTGAGGTAAAAGGGGATATATTTCCGATTATAATTTAAACTATTTTTTCCCCTCTTCTTTCTTTTATTTGATTTTCTCAAAAACTATTTTGAAAACAATCATCTTGACCTGTTATCCTGCAAAATTACTGTTCAGCAGTATCACAGCTTGTTACCCTCAAAACCAACAAACCATACTAGACTTAATATGTTTCTGATGTTTTAAAACTTTTGGTTAAAATTTTGGGCATGCTAACTTTGAAGGATTTTTTAAAGTTATGGATTTTTAGTTTTAATTATTAGATTTGTATTCTACATTGTTTATTCTATTACTGTTGTGAGCCGCCCCGAGTCTACGGAGAGGGGCGGCATACTAAATAAATAAGTAAATAAGTAAGTAAATAAGTAAGTAAATAAGTAAGTAAATAAGTAAGTAAGTAAGTAAGTAAGTAAGTAAGTAAGTAAGTAAGTAAGTAAGTAAATAAATACCGTATATACTCGAGTATAAGCCGAGTTTTTCAGCCCCAAAAATGGGCTGAAAAACCCGACCTCGGCTTATACTCGAGTCACCACAAGAGGGCACCGAATCACCACAAGAGGGCGCCCTGCCAGCAAGCTAAATGGGGAGGACGACGACGGCATAAACTCTCTCCAGGCTTTAGAAGCCTTCAGCCGGAGAGAGAAGCATATTTGTTACAGAGATCCACTTGGTACGCAGAGGAAGGAGGAGAAGGACAGCTCTTTCCTTTCCTCCTCCTCCCCTGCGGCTGTGGGCTATTCTGGCTCTCCTCCGCCTCATTTCCCTATTGCCGTCCCAAGTGGATCTCTTTAGCAAATCTGCTTCCCTGCACAACACATGGGGCAATAAAGGGAGACGGAGGAGAGAGCCAGCAAGCTAAAGGGGGGGAGGGACCAGGACGGCATGAACTCTCTCCAGGCTTTAGAAGCCTCCAGCCGGAGAGAGAAGCAGATTTGTTAAAGAAATCCACTTGGTATGAAAGGAGGAGAAGGAGGAGAGCAGCTCTTTCCTTTCCTCCTCCTTCCACGCAGCTGTGGACTATTCTGGCTCTCCACCTCCTCCTTTCCCTGTTGCCGTCCCAATTGGATCTCTTTAGTAAATCTGCTTCCCTGCACAATAAAGGGGCAATAAAGGGAGACGAGGAGGGAGGATCAGGTGTTGGAGATCAAGCCAACGAGCCAGCCAGCAAGCTAAAAGGGGGGCGGGGGGTGGTGGACAGCATGAACTTTCTCCAGGCTTCTAAAAACTCAAGTTTGAAGAGCCCTGGGTTAGGGTTAGAAATGCAAGTCTTCAAACCTGGAAAAATTAGGGCTTGTGGACTTCAACTCCTACTCCTGAAGTAGCATGGCTGGTGCAGGAATTCTGGGAGTTGAAGTCCACTAGTCTTAAAACTGTCAAGTTTAAAGAGCCCTGGGTTAGGGTTAGAAATGCAAGAGTCTTCAAACCTGGAAATATTAAGGCTTGTGGACTTCAACTCCTGAAGTAGCATGGCTGGTGCAGGAATTCTGGGAGTTGAAATCCACTAGTCTTAAAACTGTCAAGTTTAAAGAGCCCTAGGTTAGGGTTAGAAATGCAAGTCTTCAAACCTGGAAAGATTAAGGCTTGTGGACTTCAACTCCCACTCCTGAGGTAGCATGGCTGGTGCAGGAATTCTGGGAGTTGAAGTCCACTAGTCTTAAAACTGTCAAGTTTAAAGACCCTTGGGTTAGGTTTAGAAATAGGTTTTAGCTTGGTTGCTGATTGAGCTACTTTTTTTACTTTTTAATTTATTGTTATTACCAGATTGCTTTCATTTACCCTCTTTTAAATTTACAGAGCTAATTTTGGTTTTCTTTAAAATAAATATTCTAAAACATTTAATCTACCGATGTCTCAATTAATGTAATTTTATTGGTTTCCATTTTTATAAGTTACCAGTAGCCACTGCATTTTCTAACCTCGGCTTATACTCGGGTCAATAAGTTTTCCCAGGTTTTTGTGGCAAAAACTGGTGCCTCGGCTTATACTCGGGTCGGCTTATACTCGAGTATATAGGGTAAGTAAATAAATAAATAAGTAAATAAATAAATAAAATAGATAAAATAAATAAATAAATAAATAAATAAATAAGGATGAACCTTTCTAAAAACTGACCAATAGCTACAGGCATTTGCCTTGGAATAGTCCCAAGCCAAATATACAGGCAGTCCTCAGTTAAGAACGGTAATTCGGACCAGAATTTCCATCCCTAAGTAATGCTGTAGTAAAGCATGCCATCATACTACTGTGATGGCAGTCCTGCAACATCATTAGGCATGGTATCATGTGGTCACCATATTGATCATTTTTTAGCTTCCTCACTGACTTTGTCAGAAGCTAGCAGTGAAGATCACAAGTGGTGATGACATGATGCTGTGACATTGTCATTGCGAGTTGGTCGCCAAGCATCTGAATTGCTATCACATGACGGCAGGGCTGCCACGTCAGCCAGAATTTTGAGCTACAGTTGTAAATACCACTCATTTAGGGCCATCAAAGGATCACTGAACAAGTGTTTATTAAATGAGGATCACCTATACAGTATTTACATGTAGAAATTTGCACAGTTGCTTCACATATTGCTGATTATGTCTGGCATTCAATATGAAAAAAGATGAAAAATAAAGCATATAGTGGGCGATCATCAAATGAAAATGCTGCAAATGAATTCAAGCACAGGGACTTAAAAATATGTTAAGTATGTGTCTCTAAACAAACATGTATAGCAATGGTTTAATGAAAATAAACCTGACTGGGATATGTACTAAGGTAGCACTGACTGCACTTATTGATAATCTGTGGCAGAAGAAAGACAGAGGTGATGCATCTATCCTGACCATCTCAATCTCAGTCATCTTGTATTATCCATCAGGTACAACAGGCACAATGTATGAAATCTGTGGGGCCTATGAACATATTTTTAAAAGCTTCAATAAAAATATGGCAAGGAATTAACTACATAAATTTCCAACTAGTGATATTTGCAAGAAATATAAATTGATGTTCAAACTGAAAGTAATATGTAGGTTATTTTTTCATTGTTTTACTCATGAAACAGAGCCACAATTGGCAACTTTAGATTAAGTGAACAAACAAATATAACATTTACTAGGATATAGCTATATCTGAGTGTCTCTGTGAGTATATGGGGATGATAGTTAATGTTGTAAATCAAAATCTTCACATATAATATGGGGGATAAATCAATTTCATAATCAGTCTTTGGATTTAACTGGAAATAAGTGTTCTATAAACATAGAATATGAATAGAAATAATGAAAAATGCAATTTATCTTTTTCAGAAATTATGAACAGTCTCTCTAACTGTATTTCCTCTGCTATCTCTTCTACCCACCATCCTCTGAATTATTTATAGGTTTTTCTCTGAAGATATTAACAAAACCATTTCTAGTTTGAGAGTATTAAAGTTATAATTTCTATATTTCTTGATTCTTTCACCCTATACTTGTACTAACAACTACAACTGGGTCAACATACTAGGTTCTTTTTCTCTAAATCTCTTTGTTATAGTGACAAAATAAATAAGTCAGTCGGACATAATGGACTAAAGCAGCAAGACAGAGATTGCAATAATTCACACAAAAGCATTACCTTGGGTATAGGCTGCGTCATCAGACCCCATGCTCAGTTTTCGTGCTTCACTAATCCTATCGACATGTGCTAAAACAGGGTCATTAAGGTGTTGGATACTTTCTGTTTCTGCAAAGTGTTCAGGAAGGTTTAGAAGGTTTGTGGGTTCAAATGTTGGGGAGACCACACCTGGTGAAACTGCAGGGGGTTTATTTGGAGAAACAGTAATTTTAAAAGTGTACTTTGTATTAGGCTGAGTAACCACTACTCGAGGAGAAGTGGCAGAAGCATTGTTTCCAATTGTTCTGCTTTTGGGAGGGTGATGGTGAATAAAGGCAGGTCCCATGCTAACTTGGCCAGACATATTCCTAGATGTGGCCGTCACTCCTGGATTTGTTGATATGAAGAGTGTGGGCTGATTACGTACAAGCTGTTCATCACCTGAAGAAGCATTGGCGGAAATGTACACTTTGGGCTGACTTCGTGTAATGATTTCATCAGTATTTGGTGGACTGGCAGCTATGTAAACAGTGGGTTGATTTCTACTTAAAGTCTGGCTGTTGCTGGAAGAGGAATTTGTGGATGAGCGGGGACCTGTAGGACGAAGTTTTGATGAATTGTTTCTTTGTGGTGGTTCAAGTTTTATTTCAATTTGGTTTTTACGAGGTCCTGTTGATATATTTTGGATATTATATTGACTCTGGGTTGAAGACGACTGTGAGCCACCAGATGAATGAATGGTGGGTGCTTGAGGAGTTGTAGGAGAACTTATAGGCATATACACATGAGAGGTCTGATGGCCTTGCTGGTTTGACTGTTGTGATGAGGTATGTGTCAAGGAACTGGTTGTGGGCATAGTTGACCAGGGGTTTGAATGTAAAGGCTGGTAGTTTTGTTGAGAATGCATAGGACTGAACTGAGACATCCAGGCTGGATTTTGCTGATTCTGGCGAGTTGTACCACTTTGATTTGTGATATAAGGTCTAATGTAGATAGAATTACCTTGTGGACTGTTTATTGGAGGTACGCCATGTATGTGCAAAGATGTTGGGGTATTCCGACCAGGCTGAATATTTGGGGCTAAAGTTACCATAATGGGATTAAATCTAGGTGTTTGCTGAGCCAAACCAGAAGATCCTTTACTGCCCAAGTGAAATCCAAAATGTTGTCCTGAATTGGAAGGATTAGGATTATTAGATATGCCAAAGAATCCCTGTGGAACTTGGACTGGAGCAGTCTGTGGTTCTGGATGACACAATTCGCTGTTCGACAAGCTGGTCTGGAGGTGTCCATCACTAATACTATGAGTTAAAGTCCTACTTCCATTCATTCTACTTCCTTCTCTTCCATGGAGATTCACATTCTGTGACTGCAAATCCAAATTAAGGGATGTCATGTGATTTCGGAGACTGGAAATGCCAGAATCATCTGAAAAACCAATTTCTCCTTCACCGTAGAGATATTTTGTGCTCTCTTTAGAGAGAACTGCACAACAGGCATCCAAGTTATTATTATTCTGTAAAAAAATTTAAAAACAGGCATTAATAGAATTCCTTTAGTTTTGTCAGTTATTTAAGAATTTAACAAAATACAAGCTTTCTGACATATAAATCTATTTGAAAACAGGCATAAGAAGGATAAGAAACTCAGAAGAGAAACAATAAAATAGTATACTCCAAATATTGTACTATTTGTCTTGGGAGATAATAGTATTTAATTCAATTAGCCTTTCTTTCTTTCCTATAATCATGAGGATATATGCGTGTGGTCAACTTCCTGCAGTAGTCTTGTAACATTTGGTAATGATGTGCCTTTGCTTTCTTCTTAAATCTAAGAATGACTGCTCAAAGTCACTTACCTGGCTTCATGCCTAAGCAGGACTAGAATTCTTTATGTCCTGGTCTGTGCCTGATGCCTTAAACCACTAGACTAAACTGTAGCATAGGAAGAAGACTATAGTAAATGGATGAATATAACAAAGTATATTTTTATTGCAGCTAATTATCTTCAGCATACTTCTCATTAAATCTTACTGCTCGAAAGATCAATAATGGAATTTGGGTTTGGGTTAAATGCATGCTTATTTTGAATTTAATTTTAATTTCATTTCAAAAGCTATCTTTATATTTTCCTACATAAAAAGTATTTTTATCCAGTATTAAACTACTTTTTGTAATGGATGTAAAAATGCAAGGCACTGAGAAATTAGCTCCAGTACCTGGAAGGTATTGAATTTTACAGGGTATTTGTGTATATGTCCACAAAGATTTAATGTTGATTTAAGTTAAAACCCCATAATTTAAGGAAAAATTAAATGTGTTGATTTTTAAATATAGAGTAACCTAGTAATAAAATACAAAAAAGACAGAAAACTCCCAAACAGCATTTTAATTTGAAAACTATTTTCTGTATTAATATCTACTAATAATATAGATACAAGGATGTGCTATTGATAACTACAATATAATTAATATTAAATATAAAACTGAATAAATTCAAGAGAATTTATACTATTCCAAAGCTTCACAAAAAAACACATTTGTACCAAAAGGCTAGCCATTCCCAATATAACAATGATCAAGAATCAAATTTGAAGAAGAAAAATAGTTTAGCAATGCCACCAAATCAGAACATCAATACTCTACACCAGCGATTTATAAAGTGTAGATAATTTGGTCCTATCCTATGAGTATTGGAGCAATTTTTAATTGCTTGTTTTAAACTATGCAGTGGATTGTTTGAGACTGGGAAAAGGGGATAATTGGATCAAACACTATACAAAGTATTGTTTTAATCTTAAAATGAATACTTATTGTAGAATGCCTATCAGCATACTAGATGTACTATAAGGCAGTGGTCCGCAGTGGCGGTTATGATCAGACTGGGGTGGGGGGGAGAATGGTTTTGCACCTGCCTGCCACTTGCACAAATGGAGCTTTGCACAGACTAGTACTGGGCAGTAGACTGGGGGTTGGAGACCCCTGTTATAACGGATATGCAAATATAAAGTGAGAAAATAAATGCTATATGAGACCTTTTTAAAGAGCTACTTATGAAACATATTAAGTATATATTTTAAAATTTGAAATATAGCAATTTAAAATGAAATACAAAACAAAGCAGAATAAATTTTAAAAATATGAAGCAAAAAAGTAGAACTAAAGCTATTAAAAGCATACAAAAAGAAAACAAATTATAACATTCAAACTGGGAAAGGAAAATGTATACCAAAGAAAATATTCATGTAATAAGTTAGCCAAAAAAAGGACTTAATTTTTAACATCACAATATTAAAATGCCTAGTAACAACATAGCACTAACCTGTAACATGCATCTGGACACAACAACTTCAGGTACCTCAGGAAATTTTTGGCGCAGGTCATTTAAAACCTGAAAATCAATTTGCTGGCTTCCTTGGGCCATTCGTATGTTGCCTGATCAGGACGTTTGTTCAATGTGCAGTCTTAGTGGGAAATTAAAATCATCTCTTTTGTCTTAGCATTTTCTGTAAACAAACAAGACAAAAAACTTGAGTAAATCACCACATGCATTTGATTACAATATTCTCACTGCAAGCTTTATAATCTATAAAGAACAAAGCAAGCTGTTTAGTCACAACCTCCTCATTTAGCAACTGATTTAAACAGAAACATCCCAATTACAAGGTGATAACAAAAGTAACTTTGCTATCAATGCCTCCATCTAGAACAACAAAAAACCTTCAATTGAACTTATCTAGTGAGTTTCAGAGTGAAGCTGACAGAAGAGTTCTAATCAGAATTCAGGCACAGAACTGAGATTGTTAATTTAGGGTTATGTACTTATTAGAGAAGCGGCTTAAGAACATAGACAGTAGAAAGCTTAAGCAATCTCTCCACCCTATCAGAGGCGGAAAAATGCCCCGTAACATATATGTTATATTAATGGTGGAGAAAAAAATCTGGGGACCAGGAAAAGTATGGAACAGAATCCTAGACTCTCCTGTCACGGGGACATGTTCTTTATGGCTGAAATTTCAGAGGAGGTGGTAGATTTCTGCCTCCATTAATGCCCGTTTGATGGCATTTGATGGGACAGGCAAAGGGGCAATGAAGTAACTCTACGGTGAGGCCAAATTTGATGGTGTCTAGGGCCTAGGAGTCCGTGGATGTGATTTCCCATTGGCGAAATGTTGAAGCCTGCCACCAATGGGACATGCCATTTCAGAGTCATTTGGATCTGCAAAAGGCCCTATACCCAGATCCCCAGAAGGAGCGTTTCGACTGGGAAAATTGTCTGCCCGTCCCTGGCAGTGGGCCTGTCTTGAGGTCTGTCTCCCCCTGAAAATACCATTTTTGGAACTGGGGGCCTCCAAAGCAAGAATCGGGGTGAAAGGGTTGCCTATAACAGAGGTCCCCAACCGCCGGTCCGCGGACCGGGACCGGGCCGTTGGGGCTTTTCAGCCGGTCCGCGGCGCCAGGGCCCCCTCGGCCTTTCCGCACCACCAGCGGCGCTCCCCCCGCCAGCCAGCCAAGCCCCGCGCCCGCCGGAACCGGCTCCTCGCTCTCCCCCCGCCGCCCGCCGCGTTTGCAGGAGGTGGGGAGGGTTGGGCGGCCCGCCAAGGCCAGGAGGGACGCCGCTGCCCCCCCTTCCCTCTCTCCGCCCGCCGCTGCGCCTCCTTGACGCCGAGAGGAAATGCCGGCAAAGGCTTTCCTCAGCGGAGGCCGGCGAAGGTGATATTGAATGTCGGGGGAGAACGGGCGGTTGCGCGCGCTCCCTATCTCCCTGCTAGCCCACTCGGAATATTCAAAATAAGAAAAACCTTTGCCGGCGAAGGCTTTTCTTATTTTGAATATTCCGAGTGGGCTAGCAGGGGGATAGGGAGCGCGCGCAACCGCCCGTTCTCCCCCGACATTCAATATCACCTTCGCCGGCCCCGCCTCTCCTGCAAACCCCCTTGCTGAGAGCCCGGGGCGAAAGTGCTCTCGCAAAGGTGAGGCGGGCAGGGCGTGCGCGCGTCATCGCTGAGAAGAACGGAGAGAGAACGAGAGTGAGTGAGAGCAACAGACAGCAAGATAGAGAGAAAGTGAGAAAGAGAGAGTGAGAAAGGGGGGAGAGAAAGAGATAGCAAGAGAGAGAACAAGAGAGAGAAAGAGCGTGAGAAAGAAAACAAGAAACAGTGAGAGAGAGAGAAAGCAAAAGAGACAGAAAGAAAACAAGAGAGAGAAAGTGAGAAGAAGAGAGAGAAAGAGGGGGAGAGAGAGAGAAAGAGAGAGGGGGGAGAGTGAGAAAGAGAGGGAGAGGGAGAAAGAGAGAGGGAGAGGGGGGAGAGATAGCAAGAGAGGGAGAGAGGGAAAGGGGGAGAGAGGGGGGAGAGAAAGAGAGAGGGAGAGAGAGAGGAGATAAAGGAAGAGGAGAGAGAGAAAGGAAGAGAAAGAAAGAAAGAGGGATAGAAAGAGAGAGAGAGTGAGAGATGCTCAGTGAGCCTTTCTTTGAAGTTGCCTTTCTTTCTCTTTCTTGCTTTCTTTCTTGCTCTTTTTCTTTCTCTCTTTTACCTTCCCTTCCTCTATTTCTTCTTTTCTTTCTCCTTCCTACCTTCTTCCCTTACTCTCCCCTTTCATAAGTTTCCTTGCTTCCTTCCTCTGTTCCTGTCCCTTCCCCCTTTCTTTCTTTCTTTCCTTCCTTCCTTTCCTCCCTCCATTTCTTGCTTTCCTTTTCCTTCCTCCCTTCTTTCCTCCCTCATTCCCTTCTTTCACTCCTTCCTCTCTTACTCTCCCCTTTCACACCTTTCCTTGCTTCCTTTGCACCCTTCTTTTGTTCCTGTCCCTTCCCTCTTTCCTTCCTTCCTTCCCACCCTCCGTCCATTCATTCACCCATTCCTCTCTTGATCGCCCCTTTTACGGCGCCGCTGACAGCTAGCTCCCCCCCCCCACCGGGCCATGGAAAACTGGTCTAGCTTAAAGCCGGTCCCTGGTGCAAAAAAGGTTGGGGACCTCTGGCCTATAATATGGGCCAGGGCGATGGTCAGGCCGTCTATGCACTCTAGAGTCTAGAGTGCATAGACGGCCTGCACTGGTACTGTCTAGAGTCTAGACAGTACCGTCCTCTTATCCCTGTCCTCTACTAGAATCCCTCTACTACCTTCACCAAACAATTTCTCTCCTATAGCTAGGCACCATTTAGAGCGTGTATCCGCCTTCCAATGGCATAGCCAAAGCAGATGGCAAGAAATAACACTAGCTGGCACAGCGCAGGATGTGAATTTTGTGGCATTGAGAGTTAAATTTGTGGAGAACTCCGCCTCAGCCAATGATTTATTTAAATCTTGCCTCAGGCAGGAATCATCTGGCCCCAATCTAGACTGCATCTCCCTTAGCCACATAATTGAGGTTCTGCAGTGGCCCTAAAAGACACAGAGAGAAGGCTCTGGGAATTAGAGAGGTGTCCCTGCCACTGACACCTCAGCAGTTACCTCAGTTGCCTTTGCAGGTTCCTGTTACCTCAGAGTTTGCTGCATTGTTCTTTACCACTAAAGAAATTTACATTGTTCTTTACTAACATATTTCACTGAAGCTATTAAAATACTTAAATTACAATACTTAATCTGCAAACACTCTACTGTCAAAAGTGCAGATGAATTTAGATATATAGTTTGTAAACAGTGACTTTTAATATAGTAGAGACTTTTATCAATGCAGTAGAATACCAAAAACTGTTTACAACCTTGGTATTTCTTCATATTTCAAGCCATTTCTATAACAAAGTTAAGTCACTCTAGTCATCAAAACCTACAATCAAACTTTCATTTTTTTTCAGTTTTGAGCAAAAAATCCAGAAGTGGCTTCCAAGTAAAAACTAGAAAGCATTTTCTCTTTAATTAAAATAGTCAGTTTTGCCATTTTTGCCAACTCCACTATAAACAGTGATTATGATGCCCATATATTCCAGCAATTCACTATCAATAAGGTAAACCATAAACAAAACACAAATGCATACCAAGCACTTTTGTAAACTAGCTTTTAAAGAAATCTGAATGTAACCTATGGCTTTCTTACCCGATTACTCTGAAACAACATAACTACACAGGATCAGTGGAAAGATGTTGCTTAGAACAATTTTGTCAAGCACTTCCCCCCCCTATTTTCTAGAGGTCAATAGGATGTTCATGAGAGGTGCCCTCACAATGACAAGAAAACTGCTCAAGTGCTGCCAAGAAATTCATCAAACATGTAGGATGGGATCCTCTTCGCTAAGCAGAGATAGTTTAGTCTAGTTAATTCTACTGTCATAAAGATCATTTATTTTTCTATGATAGTGGACTAATGGAAACAGATCAGATTAGATCATTACATAATTTTACTGAGAATCTATGCGTTAAAATAAATGCTAAATTTGTTAAATGCTTTAACAAATTACCACACATTCATATCATATGCTTGTCATATTCATATCATATTTATATCCTGTACTAAACAACCAGCTTTAATTTTGTGCACCTGAAGACCAGCATTCTGCATAAGATTCTATACTCAATCAACCATTTCACATATTGATTAATTATTGATTTGATCAGATTTCTGTGCCATCCTTCTCCTGGTACTCAGGGCGGCTATTAAATCCATTTGTTTTAATAAATTAAAACACATCTATTAAATAGAAATATTGTTTAGGCAAACAATTTGAAGAAGAAAAAATGTAGACTAAAAAACCCCTTATTTTCCTTTTAGCAGAAGAACATATTGTACCCATTATTGATAGTATTTACCAAACAGGACTGAAAGATCAAATTACACCTTTGTAATTTGGCTTCCAAAGAAGCAGTGAATACGAAATGCAGATGGCTCAATACAGTACAAAAAAACCACAAGACCTTTAATATTTTTGAGTTATAAAGTCATTTACCCCTTAGTCTCTTTACTCACAAGTTAAGTAAAATTCTTAAGGATGGCTAGAATTTTTCTTCATTTTTTCTTCTTAAATTATTACTTTTGAAAGGTATGAAACCTTCTTGGAACTGCTAAACGGACTTTGTTGCAAACTTTCAGCAGTTCCAAGAAGGTTCCTATTATCAGTTCCCAAGAAGTTTGCATTTGCACTATTCAGGTGACTCTGAGGGAACAATAAACCTGCAAGTAGCCTCTGCACTCTCATAGTGTTAATGATCAGATGACTGCAAGGAATATAAATCTTCCCATCCACCTTCAAATTTCTAGGTTCTAACATATCACAAGACCTAAAATGGTCACCTAACATCAAATAAAGTCATCAAAAAAGCATAACGAAGAATGTTCTTTCTACGCCAACCCAGGAAGCTTGAACTGCCCAAGGAGCTGCTGATACAGTTCTACAGAGGAATTACAGTATTGAGTCTGTCATCTGCACCTCTATGTCTGGTTTAGTACTGCAACCTAACAAGACCGACACAGACTTCAGTTGCTGCCAACTGCCCTTCCATTCAGGACCTGTATACTGCACGAGTCAAAAAGAGGGCGGTGAAAATATTTACTGACCCCTCGCTACCTAGACATAAACTGCCCTCAAAACATTGCTACATAGCACTGCACACTAAGACAACTAGACACAAGAACAGTTTTTTTCCTGAACCCCATCACTCTGCTAAACCAATAATTCCCTCAACACTGTCAAATTATTGACTAAGTCTGCACTACTATTACTACTAGTTCTTTCTCATCATTCCTATCACCCATTTTCTCCCACCTATGACTGTATGACTGCAACTTGTTGTTTGTACCTTTAAGATTTTTATTAATATTGATTGCTTCCTCATTACTTATTTGACCCTTATAACAATCATTAAGTGTTGTAACTTGTGATTCTTGACAAATGTATCTGTTCTTTTGTGTACACTGAGAGCATATGCACCAAAATAAATTCCTTGTGTGTCTAATCACACTTGGTCAATAAAGAATTCTATCTATGTACCTATCTACTTACCTACCTATCTACCTACCTATCTATCCAGAATATTTTATGAATGTGGTATATTATAAGCATTATAAATAAAAAACATACTGATTTTTTCACACACACAAAAATTCATAGCTTGAATAATTTTGGGATCTATACAATTGAGAAAGTATAGTTTTCCAAAGTAAGTATGCTTTTAAATTTCAAAGAATTCCTTAGCCACTTTCCCCCCTGAATAGTCATAAATAGAATTTTTAGGGAGTAAATAATCTGTATGCTTCCGTTCCAAAATGTTCTTAATAGCAGCATGTGAAGGTAGACTTTGGAGTTTTTTGTCTTATCTTTTAAAATGAAAGTAGCTATTATTTCTACAAAATAAGTGTATATTATATTGAAAATGAAAAATGGGTTTTATTAAATGAAGTGGTATATTTTTTAATTAATTGTTAGATTTCAATCAATTTAAATAATGTGGTTTTCTTTTTAGAACAAAGCTTTGAACCTCTAGTGAGTCATGTTGAAAACAAAAATAATGCACAATTTCCCACCGGTGTTGTGCAGCAAGAATATCACCTACAACAGAATTAGAGCTAAGAACACAGGCTCCAGATATACTGAAAAGCATGTGTGAATCTGAAAATCATGTAAATATCACATAATATAAATATACAATAATTATAAATGGACTAATACCGCAATGAAGTTTATCCTTTGAAACAAATGCATATTTCAATCGTCCACTAAGCCCACCTTCTTTAGAGTATGGTAGCATTAATTAAATCAATTGTTGGGGGATTCTATCCCACCCCACCCTATGCTTTAAAAAAGCAAACCTTTTGTGAATACATATTAATTTTGAATTCTGCCTCTTGGGAAACGGAACAAAAACTTCCTATGAGGGATACAGGTTTGGTATTACTTCCCTAAATAATAGGTGTTAGAAATAACAGTCTCTATTTCAAACATGCACAATACTGAAATCAATTTAGCTTGCCAGTCAAAATTTGAAGCCATGCCATACATTGTTTCTAATAATGTTCTACTATGACAAAATTTCTAAACAGAGTTCTATTTTTATTTCTTCCGTAAAGTATGCACCTACATATACAGTGATCCCTCAATTAGCGCGGGGGTTACGTTCCAAGACCTCCCGTGCTAATCGATTTCCGCGTTATAGTGGTGCGGAAGTAAAAACACCATCTGCGCATGCGCGCCATTTTTTTCATGGCCGCACATGTGCAGATGGTGGAGTTTGCGTGTGGGCGGCGGGGAAGACCAAGGGAAGGTTCCTTCAGCCGCCCAACAGCTGATCTGCTCCGCAGCGCGGAAGCAGCGAGGAGCCGAAGATGGGGTTTCCCCGTTGCCCAGGCAAAGGGGAAACCCCATCTTCGGCTCCTCGCTGCCGCCGCGCTGCGGAGCGGATCAGGTGTTGGGCGGCTGAAGGAACCTTCCCTTGGTCTTCCCCGCTGCCCACACGCAAAGGGGAAACCCCAAGATCGCTTGCCGCTTGCCGTATTGCAGCTTGGAGCCTTGCTTCGCCTCCTTCGCTGCAATACGGCAAGCGGCAAGCGGCAAGCGATCTTGGGGTTTCCCCTTTGCCTGGGCGGCGCTGGGGCCATGCGGAGCCGCTCATCTAGGGGGGCGTGGACCGGCAAGGTGCCCTCCACTCTCTCTTTCTCTCCCTGTTACCGGTGTGGTATAAGAGAGAGAAAGAGAGAGAAAGGAGGGCGACTTGCCAGTCCACGCCCCCCTGGATGAACAGCCTCGCATGGCCCCAGCGCTGGGCTCCGCTGTTGCCTCCGCCCCCATTCGGCTCTGCAGCTGAGAGGCAGTAGCTACGTTCACTCCTTTGTCCTCCCCAGCACCTAGTTTCCGGCCCCACGCCATCTCCAGCTCCCGGTAACACACCCGACCTCTACTTGCAGGAGGGGGGGAGAGAGAAGGGAGGAAGAGAGTGTGAGAGAGGAAGAAAGAGAGAGAGAAATGATAGAAAAAAGGGGAGAAAAAAAGAGAAATGAGAAAATGATTGAAGCAGAGAATGACAGGAAAGAAAGAGAAAGAGACAGAGAAGTGACTCTTGGTCATGACGTATGACGTCATCGGGTGGGAAAAACCGTGGTATAGCAAAAAAACCGTGGAGTATTTTTTAATTAATATTTTTTGAAAAACCGTGTTGTAGCGTTTCGCACTAATCGAGGGATCACTGTATAGCAAAGGCCAGTTCCCAATATTTATAACCCACATCCAGAACATCTACATCTAAATTAATTCTAACCCCAATTCTAATCTTTTTTAAAAAAAAATGTTTATTTCTAACGGCCTGCAAAATCTATTAGCTTTAAATGTTTATTTGCATGTAGACAATGGGATTTTTTCCTTCATTTTTCTTGTATGGGTTGATAAGTATTTTTGGTAAGAGAAATTTTCAAAAACAACAACAATTGATCAAGTAGAAGGGCCAAGGTAACATGCACTCATGTTAATCACTTAATGATTGTCATAGGGGTCAAATAAGCAAAGAAGAAACAATCAATATTAATAAAAATCTTAGGATACAAGCAACAAGTTACAGTCATACAGTCCTAAGTGGGAGGAAAAGGATGATAGGAAGTATGAGAAAAAAGTAGTAGAAAAAGAAGTGTAGACTTAGTAAAAAGTTTGACAGTGTTGAAGGAATTATTTGTTTAGTAGAGTGATGGCGTTCAGGAATTACATGCTACCAATCACCAGTCTACTTAATGATTTTACAAGTGACTTAATATAGCAGAAAGAATAAATTATTGATACAAAAGTGTACTTTTCAGCCACAATAATTATAAATTTCGTGTTTATCATATAATTTATACACACAAAGAAAGAATGGGGATCATAGATGACTTAGCCCCTCCTCCTATCTAAACGTAGGTAGTTTAGAGCTTAAACAATAGGTGGATAAATAGTGAGTGCAATGGATATGAGATAAATTATAATTATCTGAATATTCTAGCATTCATATTATATATTTCATATTATTTCAAATTATTAAACATAAGCATTTCTAAACCTGAAAACAAAATTCAACTTCCTTTAATTGGATTCAATTCACTGTATGGCCAATGTTCCTCAGTCTAGGAAGCTTTTACACAGAGTCCCGTTTTACCTATTTCCTTACAGTGTAAAGGAAGTCCTCAAGTTATGACCCAACATTTCTGTTAATAAGTGAAACAGTTAATGTGTTTGGCCATTTTTTGACTTTCCTTGGCACAGTTGTAAAGTGAATGACTACAGTTGTAAAAGTTAGTAACACGGTTAAGTGAATCTGGCTTCCACATTGTTTTTACTTGTCACATGGTGGTCACATGACCCCAGCATACTGCGACCATCATAAATATATGCCAGCTGCCAAGCATCCAAATTTTGATCACATGACCATGGAGATGTTGCAATGGTCATGAGTGTGAAAAACCGTCATGTCACTTTTTTCATTGCCGTTGGATCTTTGGTCAGTTAAACAAATGGTTGCAACTGAATTCAGGAAAGAAAGACAACTACTAGGAAGGAAGAGCTTTGTATATTTCTCAAATGCCTGAAAAAGCCTTGTTTTTCCACTAGTTGAAGGATGTAAGCCAAGGGACAGGAACAAACACAATCAGCTTTTTTTTAACGCAATATAGACAATGTAAGCAAATAATAACTGTTTTCAAAATTCTGGCTGATCAGAATTTTGTCAAGCAGTATCTGTGATTGCCCCAATTCCTTCCCAATTGTTTGGCAAGCACAGAAAAGCATATAAATCATCTTTTATTTCTCTATTATGCAAATAGTTGGAAATAGTGAGATGGGGTGTTGGTCTTATCTGAAATGCACCTTCCTGCTGTGCTGAGAAGAGAATCCAAGGCATGGGTTTCTCTGTTCTTCTGGTTGTAGGCTGAGTCAATCAGCTCTTTGGCCACGCCTTCTTAGGCTGGGCATGCCAAGATTTGATGAAGGCGTACTGATTGCCTTGACACTCTTTTTCAGTGCTGATTCTCGTCACTCCTGGACTCAAGACCAGATGGTCAGCAAGGTGGGGTTGGATTCTCTTCTCAGCATACTAAGAAGGAGCATATCAAGTAAGACGAACACCCTTTCTCCATTGTTCTGAGCAGAGAATCCAAGGAATGGGACATATCAAAGCTGGCAGTCCTAAGGGTGGATAGCAGTCTGGTCCTGAGACCCCCCAATCCATATGCATCTTCTGAAGCAACCACCTAAGGCTGCTTCAGCTGAGGCGAGGACATCCAGCTTGTAGTGCCTTATGAAGAGGAATGGGGAAGACTATGTTGCTGCCCTACATATTTCCTCGATAGATGCCTGTGTATTCCATGCAGCCATTGTGGCTGAGCTTCTGGTCAAATGGGCACTCTCCTGGGTGGCAATAGGGTTTGGCTCTTGTAAGTCTTGGCAATGCCTGTCCTTAGTTATTGACCTATGGTTGGTAGTGTAACCCTGTTGCCCAGTGTGGATGGTTGGAATGATACAAACAGGGATTCTGTCCTTCTAATAGAGGATGGTCTGTTGATGTAGATATGGAAGGCTCTCCTCACATCCAAGGTATGCCATTTGTTCTTCAGTGTGTGCGTCAGACTTGAGCAGAAGTTTGGTAGGAATAATTCTTGCATCTGTGGAACGAGGAATTCACCTTTGGTAGGAAGGTGGAATCCAGCTGCAGGATCACCCTATTTGCATATTCCACCCTATTTGGGTGGAATATGTAAAGGTCCTCTCTTGTAGAGAGACCCACCAGTTCAGATATTTGCCTGGCGGATGTGATGGCCACTAAGAGGGCCATCTTGAAGATGAGGAACCTTAGACTGCTCAATTTCAATGGTTCGAATAGTTCTAAAGTGAATGCTTTTAGTACCTTAGGTAGGTCCCAGGTGGGATTCCTGTGTACTACCGGAGGTTTCAAGTTGGTTGCACCTCTGATGAAACTGTGTACCACAACTGTGTTGGCTCGCCCTTTTGAACCCCAAAGATAGAATCTTGCTCTGTCCTTAGTCTGCACCAAAATGGGATCTGAGGCCTCTCTCACACACACACCGGCACACATATAATGTGATCAAATAATAACTGGTTGCAAAATTCTGGCTGGTCAGAGTTTTGCCAGGCAGTATCTGTGGTTGCCCCAATTCCTTCCCAATTGTTTGGCATGCACAGGAAAGCATAGATCATCTTTTATTTCTGTATTATGTAAATATTGGAAATTGTGAAATTATATCCATTTCTACATTTCACTGAAACAAATGTGAATTATTCACATCTCCTCCAAATTCTCAATGATTTAGAAAAACAATTTGTATTTGAATCTGTACCGAGATGGCAGTTTTCTTTAGAAACAATATTTTATCACTTCTATCCACCTCAACACTCTTGGCAAGACATCCACTCTGCTTTCCAGAAACTGAGTAGGATTAGTCACTCTGTGCCAGGATGTAAACACAGTGATAATTTACAAGTGCAATCAGAAACACCAAGTTCCATCATAGAATTGAAGCTACCATGTTAGTTGTAATGAGCCATAATTGTTCAATTTGATATTATTATTATTGTTATTATTATTTATTAGATTTGTATGCCGCCCCTCTCTGGAAACTTGGAGTGGCTCACAACACAAAACACGGTACAAATCTAACGATAAAAACAATTTAAAACCCTTAATAAAAAAAACAATCATACATCTCAGACAAACCTTGCGTAAAACAGAAACGGCCCGGAGGAATCAATTTCCCCATGCCTGACAGCAGAGGTGGGTTTTAAGGAGTTTGTGAAAGGCAAGGAGGGTGGGGGCGGTCCTAATCTTCTGGGGGGAGTTGATTCCAGAGGGTCGGGGCTGCCACAGAGAAGGCTCTTCCCCTGGGTCCCACCAGATGACATTGTTTTATCGACGGGACCTGGAGAAGGCCAACTCTGTGGGACCTAACCGGTTGCTGGGATTCGTGCGGCAGAAGGCGATCCCGGAGATATTCTTGTCCGATACCATGAAGGGCTTTATAGGTCATAACCAATTGTGACCGGAAACTGATTGGCAACCAATGCAGACTGTGGAGTGATGGTGTGACATGGGCATATCTGGGAAAGCCCATGATTGCTCTCGCAGCTGCATTCTGCACGATCTGAAGTTTCCGAACACTCTTCAAAGGTAGCCCCATGTAGAGATTAACCAATATTACTTGGTTTCTGTTTAAATTCTAACATACAACCCCACCCCAACAACTAATATTATGGCCTTTAAATATTCACATTATTTCCCATCCAAATGTTATTGATATTACCTTTTAATGAATACATAATCTTTGTTATATTTTGTCAGAACTCATATAAACTTCTCTGTACCCTCTGCTACTGTGTAACACATTAAATACAGAGAAGCAAGATATCTAAATACTTTATCTAAATACTCAGGATAAAACAAACAACATTCAAAACACAAAATTGCACAGACTTTGCTCTCATATGGCACAGTAGCCAAATTACCAACAGAAATATGATCCTTCATATCGTGTTAAGAAAACTTTTACCACTTACACTAAATTATAACTTTCCAAATTTCTTCATATTCCTGAAAAAGCAGTAATAATCAGGTTAAATTTATTTCCAATACTTAGAAATAAACATGTATAAACCTACTTAATTTCTAGGAGACTTTACAGGCAATATTCAGAAATAGATTGTTAATAAGGAATTTCTCCACTATCCAAACAGTCTAAGTATAGTGTGTGAATAAACACACAGATTTGTTTATTTGTTTCTGAAATAGTCACTCGTGAATTCATTTATGTGCAATTTATTTACACATTAAATAAAAAAGGGCGAGATGAAAATGCAAAAGGCATCCAATTCTTTTTTATAAAGTTACCTAACGATAAAATAGGAACTATAGGAACCAACATTTTATCAAAAATTATGTAAGGCTTCTTGTGTAAACACTCCACTCCATCTTCTTTGTTATAGCTCTCATTTTTTTAAAAAAATACCACACACATTCTGAGAAAGGTGGGTGAGTTAATTAATACAGTAGAAAAGAAAAAGGAAAAACCCCAAGGAAAATGTCAGAAGTAATTGCTCAGACAGAAATGCAAACATACAAATATGCAAACAAATTAACTGGAATAAGTCCTCAAAATTAAAATGACAAGTATAGGAAATTCTGTTTTTCTTTCAAAGAAAAAAGTTTAACATTCTGGATATTACCAATTCCAATTTTTTTTTGGGGGGGGGGTAGATAAATTGTAGATTTCAATAAGCATTATATAAAAAACACATTTGGACTTTTCCACCGAAATTGGCAAAATGAAAACATTATAACTTTAAGATAACGTTTTTAATGGCAAAAGTTATAGGCTAAAATAAAATTAAATAGATCAACAGAATTCCCAGCAAAGCTGGCCGAGGATTTCTGCGAGTTGAAGTCCACAAGTCTTAAAGTTGCCACGGTTGGAGTCCTCTGAAATAGATCTTTCAGAGTAAATGAACGGATTTCTGTAATTTTTTATATGCAGACTTGCACAACTGGAAGAAAAACCTACCTAGTTCAACCAGATGGTTCCAGAAAGCTCACAAGGAAATAGAAGCAACAGGTCTCTGTAAGTATTGCCCCATAGGAAGTGCTACTAAGAGATATACTGTCTCTAATGTTTCAGAATTAGAGGCAGCGTATTTATTCCTTATACAGCCGTTGCTACCACTGACTGAATATATTTACTCTTTCCCTTTAAAAGTCACCTAGGATAGCAGGTAATAACATAAATAATGAATGACAAAACCAAAGCAGTAACAGAACATTAAAAACCACAGCAGCAGCAATATTAAAAGCTTTTGTCTAGTATGAAAAGATAATAGCGATTATACGCCGGTCTATGTTGTTATTTATTTATTTATTTTTATTTATTTTATTATTTAGATTTGTATGCCGCCCCTCTCCGCAGACTCGGGGCGGCTCACAACAAGACACAACAAATCGTAACAAATCCAAATAAATTATATAGAGGAAACTTTAGAATTGGAGGTTCCAAGTGCTGATTCTCACATCTCTCACATCTCCCCATGGAAAGATACCCCAAGGCAGGCCTTCTAAAAATGATCTCAGGGAAAACATACAGGGAGAGAAGATTCCTTCAGATTCAGGTATCTCAAGATGTGATATAATTTATAAATAAATACTGAATTGTTTATAAATTGGGACAGCCAATAAATTAGATATCATTCATTAGTTACAGTTATGTTTTTTAACAATAAGAACTTTGCTCATTTTCTATGTAATAGCCTTTCAGATTCTCTAAACTCAGTCATTTAATCTTTTAAAGCTAAAAATAAGTAACTTTTAAAATGATTTATCTCAGAATTTACTTTGAGAACCCTTGCAAAACCAATCCCCCTCTTAAAATGTGACACCCAGAACTGTGCACAGTATTCCAAATGTATGCTTACTAAAACAATAAGAAGTGGACAGAATTGGGAGAACACAACCATGAAAAACCAACTAGCAGTCAAAAGTTATGATAAAACCCTTTTAACTTCCCAGAGTTAAACTTAGTTTCAACTGAGAAACTGGGACCAAGCCAGCTCCAAAAATGCAAAAGAATTTCTAGAAGCCTGGCACTCTGACTAATTATCCATCAATGGACACACAGACATAAATACTATCTACATATTGTGTGAAAGAGACAACAAGCCAAAAAGTAAACAAAAAGACTAAAACACTTTCCTAATAGCAATCCACATCAAATGAGTACAGATTAACTCCAAGAATTAACATCAGACCAACAATCTGTTGGTAGCCGCCCAAGTCTACAGAGAGGGGCGGCATACAAATCCAATCAATCAGTCAATCAATAAATCAAGAAGTAAACAATGCCACAATGAAAGTACTGCCAAACAAGCTAGCAGTAAACAGATCAACCAAAGAACTTCCATGATCACTCCCACCAGTACTGTTAATCTCACTGCCTTCTAACACTGATGATGTTGCCAAGTTTGTGTTAATGAAATGGCTTCAACAAAACATAAAGAAATTCGTTTTCAGTATTCCTTTGGCAACCTACTCTCTTCTCCCCTTAGTTCACACCTATGTTATTCTTGTGAAATGCTTAGACCACCTGCAAGCTTTTATCATAATATTTTAACAGGACTGTTAGGTATTTTCACTAAACTACCCACTGTAAACCCCAAATTCCACTCCTAGTCAGTCACTAAGAATTGAGACAACACAAATTATTTGTGAAGCTACGATTTTCCTGCTAGCACTTGATACCCCCTTACACTATATGGAACTGACTCATATTTTACTATCCATTCATGCTGTTCGTTCCTGCGCATTCACATACTGACAAATGTGATTTAATCAGCAAACCTGACTATTTTGCTGTTAATACATACCTCTATTTATAAGCTGATTAAAAAGTACCAATTCTAGAAGAAATAGGGTAACAGGAAGAAAAAAGGAACAAATATACCAGCTGCTCACTGAACATTACAAAATAACAGTTAAAGAAAAAAGAGGTACTCAACTGTAATTTTAATCAAGTTGTTTTTCCTTAAATAGTGTATTTTCAACTTGGCAATTGCAAACAGCATTATGAAGGAGCAAGAATAGGGGTTTGGTTCCTCTGGTTTGGACCGGATCGCCCAAACCAGTAGTGACCCACTAGTGATGTCACAATGGCGTTACAGATCTGGTTTGGGGGATGCCAGTCCGTGGACGCCACCATCTTTTGGGGGGAATTTTTAAAAAATTGTTTGGAATTCCCCCCCCCCCTCTGTTGCGGCTTGAAAAAGGGCCCTCCTGCCTGTCCCTAGATTTATAGTTACCTTTATTCCTTCACGCGAAGCACAGCTGATCAGCTCCTCAGCTGCGTTTCGGGCTGATTCTACCTACTGAGCATGTGCAAAAGCAGAATTGCATGAGGGGACGTGCACATACACGAGAGCGTGTCAAGCGCATGCAAGTGAAACGTCACAATGCAAACCGGTGGCAAAGGTAAGGGAAACCCACCCCTGGACAAGAGTAAAATAAAAAATGGTCAGGGCATGTCTACTTACTTTTAATATTTAGACCTCAAGAATCAAATAAGCAGTATCTCACAATACCGAAGGAACTAGATAATACGATTATGAACCATCTTGGGAAATCTTGGAGAGGATTCCATTTTTTTTTACCTACAACAAATTTTGGCACAACAGGAGACCTCCCACTTGATTCTTCTTTTGAGAAGAGAGATAGTAGCATCTTCTCTTTATTGCTGCATTGAACTTTGATGTAGGCAAAACCAGCATTACTTGACTTACTATACTTTTGCTTAACACAAATGTTAGTGTAATACGAGACATATATGTAACATTAAACTACTGTGTTGGTAGAATCAAACTGCTTCTGTTTCCTTCACATCAAAGATAAAAAATATACCTATTAGTGCCTGCTCTAAGTTATGAAGAACAAATGGAAACACAATGATTGGCTCAACAAAAATCCAGAGACCCATATTGATTTGTAAGCAGAGAAACTACATTAACATTATATGATGCAATTCTACATCTGACTGCCATACTAGGAAACTGCCAGGGAATTATATGCAAACTATCAAATTATCTGAAGGAAGAATGAGGTGTAAGTGTAGTAATCATCATCACAAAAGAATGTTGATGACTAAGTGAGTAAAATGAGCAAGTTGCATTGTCGAACTCTAAATTATATCAATCTTCTTACACTTGGTTCAAGCAAGTTTAGTTCAAATAAGATAAGGAAAGTCTTTCAAACCAACTGAGGATTTCTCAAATGTAACAGGAAATGCAAGACCTATCTACTTCCTACGCAATGAAAACATAAAAAGGAAGAATTTACTGAAATACTATTCAGTAGAGATGTCAACTTCCAAAAACCCTAGAATATATTCTTTATTTACAACAAACTTTAATTCTAGAAGATTGAGATCATCAGTCTAGTTATTACCAAGACTACAGAAATATTCACTGAAATATGGCAAGCCATTAATTCACATGGCAAGATAAATTTAAAAAGTTCAAATCTAGTTATGCCAGCAAATCTAGAAAACAACACGGTGGTCAGCGGATTGGAAGAAGTTAATCTAAATTCCAAGGAAACTCATCCTTAATTTCACCTGCTAGTAAAATAATGCTTAGGATCATTCAAGATTAGACCCCCTCCCTGGAAACAAAGTGCCAGATGTTCAACTGAGCTTTAGAAAAGACCACAGAATGTGAAATACAATTGCTGAGGGATGCTAGATAGCAGAAAAAGTCCTCCAAAATACCCAAAAGAAGTCATTATGTTCTTCATTGATAACAAACTAGGCAGAACTAGGGGAGGAAAGGCGTATAGAAGCCTCCTGGGCCACGGACTGAGGAAGGCATTGACCCCTTCTGCCTCCCGGTGAAGCAAACCTGCTGAAGAACCTTGGAAATGTAGAAGATTGATGAAAGTTAAAATTATCTATGCTAAGTGCCTGGAAATTACCGTATTTTTCGCTCCATAAGACGCAGTTTTTCCCCTCCCAAAGTAGGATGAAAAATCAATCGCGTCTTATGGAGCGAAGATGCAGGCAGGGGGGGGGGAGGTGCTGGAGCAGAGGGGGGGTGGCAAAGATACGAACCCCTCCATCGCCGCTTCTTCCCAGCGGAGAAATTCCAGCCCCCAACTGTTCCCGCTCGATCCTCCTCCCTGAGGCAGCTCGCCCTCCCATGGCCGCTTCCTCCACCCTCCATCGCAAGCCCTCGCCACCGCAGCCAACGCGCGCTGCGATCTTCAAGCCCGGCTCCTTTCGGCCCAGCATCCCGGGCCAAGCGGCTGCCTTCCGTCACTGAGCCTGGCTCGCCCGGAAGATCGTAGCGCGTGTTGCCTGCGCCGGCGAAGGAAGCCAGCTATGATCTTCCGGGCGAGCCAGGCTCAGTGACGGAAGGCAGCCGCTTGGCCCGGGATGCTGGGCCGAAAGGAGCTAGTCGGACGCACCCTCGCGCTCCTGGCTACTCCTGCTGCCTTCGCCGAAAGGCTTTTCTCCCGGGCTCTCAGCAAGGGGGCTGCAGGAGAGGCGGCGAAGGCGATCTCTTTCGTTCTCCGGAGGCTGGCAAAAGTGATTTTCAATGTCGGAGGCGCGGTCCGGCGTGCTCTCTCTCCCCATCCCCCTGCCGGCTTACTTTGAATGTGACAGGGGGAGGGGGAGAGCGCACGCCGGACCGCGCCTCCGACATTGAAAATCACTTTTGCCAGCCTCCGGAGAACGAGAGAGATCGCCTTTGCCGCCTCTCCTGCAGCCCCCTCGCTGAGAGCCCGGGAGAAAAGCGCTTTCGGCGAAGGCAGCAGCGAGAGGCCAGGGGCGCGAGGGGGCTAGAGGCGCGGGGCAGGGGGACGGCCGCGGCTTCGGGTGCACCCTTGGAAAAATCACTTTCGCTAGCCTCCTGAGAACGAGAGAGTGAGAGTGACAGAGCAAGATAGAAAGTGAGAAAGAGAGAGAGAGACAAAGAGGGGGTAGAGAAAGAGATAGCAAGAGAGAGAGAATGAGAGAGAGAAAGTGTGAGAGAGAAAACAAGAGAAAATGAGAGAGAGAAAGGGGGGAGAGAAAGAGATAGCAAGAGAGAGAACGAGAGAAAGAAAACAAGAGAGAAAGAGAGAGAAAGCAAGAGAGCGAGAAAGAAAACAAGAGAGGGAAAGTGAGAAAAATAGAGAAGAGCAAGAGGGGGAAAGATAGAGAAAGAGGGGGAGAGATAAAGAGAGAGAGAGAAAGAAAGAGAGATGAGAGAGGAAGGAAGAGAGTGTGAGAGAGGAAGAAAGAAAGAGAGAAAGAAAGAGAAAGATGAGTGAGGAAGAGAGTGAGAGAGAGAGAGAAAAAAGCAAGAAAGAGATAGCAATAGAGACAGAGAGAGAGAGAGAGAGAGCAAGGGAGAGAGAAAGACATAGAGGGAGGGAAGGAGGGAGAGAGCAAAAAAGAGAGGAAGAAAGAAAGAAAGAGGGATGGAGAAAGAAGGGAAGAAAGAGAATGAGGGAGGGAGAAACAGAGCGAAAGGGAGGAAGAGAGAGATTTTTTTTGTCCAAACTTTTCTTTAGCCCACTTTTTGGCTCAAAATATTTTTTTTCTATTTTCCTACTCTAAAATCTAGGTGCGTCTTATCAGCAGGTGCGTCTTATAGAGCGAAAAATACGGTAATTGAGCTTGGAAATATTGAATGAAATTATAGAAAAGTAAATATGGAAATATATTAATTGATGCATTGGTGTTCAGATAGATTTTCATAGTATTATTAGATTATTATAATACTATGATAAATATCTAAGAAATGAAGATTTTAAAGCATAGATATATTAATAGTTGTGTTTTTGGTTTTACTGATTTTTAAAGTTTTAATAGTAATTGATTTTGGGTTGTTTACTGTATTTTTAATTTATTTTAATAAAAAAAGGGGGGGAAATCCTATTAATTAGGAAAAGGCTGTATAAAAGTTTTTAGTTTCTTTTAAGAAGAATGTATAAGAAGGAGGAGTAGGCATGACAGCCTATCTGGATTTGGAAGAAGATAATGATATTAATTGAAATATAAAATAACAGAATAACATAGTGGGAAAGGACCTTATTCTGCCCCAGCACCGAGCACTAAATAATTACACAAGTTGTCTTGGGTGACATCTGTGCTCAGGCATGAAAATGTGCCGCTCAGACACTATACTTTTCTGCCCACACTGAAAAAAAATTAGAGGGAGTATTGCACATGACTCCTCCTCCCAGCCATGCCTACCCAAGTTTTATGACTCTGTGTTTTCTATGGGAAATAGGCAATAGAACAATGAGCACAACCTGTGGTGGAGGCTTCCCTCCCCCTCTGTGCCCCCCTGACTGGCTGTGGAGGGTCCGGGAGGGTACGCACGGGAGAAGGAGGCGATTGTGCTCACTGGTCCGCCAGCCTGGCTTTTCAAAAGGAAAGAAAAAAAACCCAGCTGGCGAAAAGCCCAAAAGAGAGCAGGCAGGGCTTTCCCATAGTGAGAAGAGGCAGAGGCAGGACATCACCCCCCCCCCACAGTCTCTCTCTCTCCCCCCTCTGTATCTCCCTCTCCCAATCTCCCCCCCCCTCTCTGTGTATCACTGTGTGTGCCTCTTCTGTCTCTCTCATGGCTCCTGTGTATCAGGAAGAAAATCCAAGGGATTACAATAGTAATGGATGCATTATTGGGAGATTTGATGACAAATCATTTTGGAGAAAAATAAATCTATATGATTGCTAAGAGTCGACACCAACTTAATAGTACATAATTAAACAATATTTTACTACATTGTTTTTATTGTAATTATATATTTTAACTTCCCACTACACAATGTTTTTAATAAATGTGATAGTTTGTAACTTAAATATAAGCAGAGAAAACTGAATAAATCTTTCATTCTGTGCTGCAAAACATAGATGCTACATATTTTTGAAATTAAAGTATTCTGCAGATACTCAACTAGGCAAAATAACTACATCTGTTTCATTTTATATTGTGTTATATAACACATGCAACTCCATCTCACCCACAGGTGGGCGAACGCGTCAGTGTGAGATTCAGCTTCTGCACATGTGCAGTAAGCCAAATCTCGCACAAGGATGTTCACACACACAAAATTTCACCAATTTTTGGCAATTTATTTGGCTTCCGTGCATCCGGGCAGCCCTTCACTGATTCTGACTTATATATTAATTTCACCTAAAACCAGATTTAGGAATAGATCTTGTTCTAAATCGTGGGTGACTATACATATAACAGTGCATTTATAAGCAAACTGCTGTTAAGAAAAGCACTAAGAAGATAATCTTCCCCTTAATACCATGTTAATTCTGAAAATGTCTTTCAAACTGAACAATCAACGAAGTATCCCATCAGAATTACTGTTTTTCTGAGCGTGTTCTGATGTTACCTAGTTTGGATAATGAAATACCTGCAAAAAAACAATAAATATTTGGCCTTTATTGCTATTGTTTTATCTGTTTATCTGTTTAAAGTTTGCTTATCTGATAAAGATTAAAATAAATGTATCTCTGGTAACTAATGGAGTTCAACATTCTGCTGAAATGACAAGGCTTTAAGGATTTGTTTATAGGAAAGAGATGGGATGTGGGAAGAAATCATATGTTGTCTTTTGAAAGAAAGTGATTAAGTTACTAAAGTTGTTTATACTGTGGTGATGAAGGAATTTATATACAATATTACCATCAGTGTGTGAAATGAGGCATTTTATAGAATGCCTAGTAAATATGTAAAATGCCCAAAATGGGACATAAAAATATGAAACACAATATTTCACACATCTCCTAGGCATTCTAGGCAACGCAAAAAGGAAACTGGCAAAGTATAAAATACTCCTGGTAAAATTCCCTTTTAGCCTTCCTTGTTGCAAGAAGTAGGTCAAAATTGGTCTTTGTCTCATTTTTTCCCCAGTAAGAAATCCTCTATTTTATTTTGCATTTCTTTCAGTTTCATATACATCATTTCAATAAAGGGTTAGGGGTTAACTTTAATCCTTTTCATGATTATCTTTTCACTCTTTACATAATGCTTAGGTGTTATATGTAATGTCTAGGAAAAGTATATGGCATATTAAACATTTTATACTGGAATAGTTCGGATGGAATGAGTGCTCAGCTAAACTACCAGTAAAATTTGTTTAAGGATAGCAACAAGAATTGCCAGACTTGCAATTGTTAAGTGATGCAGTCACATGATACCTTGTTGCTTTTTGACTGAAATTCGGATCCCAACAGTAGTTGTGAGTTTATTTATCAATTTTCTACACCGCCCATCTCACTTAAGTGACCCTGGGTGGTTTATGAACAAGTTTAGGACTATGCATACTTTTATAACCCCGAATAGCCAAATTACCCAGTAAGTGGCCTTGTGATTCAGAACAGATTGCTTTAAAGTTTCCTCCTCCTAAATCTTATCATAGTTTATCTGAATGTTGCAGAACAATCAATCAGTAAAATCCTAATAAAAGGTACAGATTAGATTATGAAGAAAAGACATTTAAAACACCTTCACATCCCCATAAACCATTAAACAAAACTGTTAAAAGATTGTGCAACTATTATCGAGTTTTTATCTAATTTGAGGTTATTGAGCACTGCTATTCTTTAAGCTACATAGACCAACATGGGAAGTACTAAAACTCAATTTATCTCAGTTGGTTTTCACCAGCCAGAACTGGCATGAATTCAATATATAAATAGTCACCTGCATAGTCTCAAGTGCATGCCATGCTGTAGTGAGTTATACACACTAAAAACTATAAACAGAAGTTTCTGCATGGAAACAATATTACCAGTTATATCTACATGTTGATCCATATTTGGAAATAATGCAAAAGACACTAGATTTACTAAACATTTTCACACAATAATGATGCTATCCAATACTACACACTGGTACCTCTACTTAAGAACTTAATTTGTTCCGTGACCAGATTCTTAAGTAGAAAAGTTCTTAAGTAGAAGCAATTTTCCCCATAGGAATCAATGTAAAATCAAATAATGTGTGCAAACCCATTAGGAAAGAAATAAAAGCTCGGAATTTGGGTGGGGGGAGGAGGAGGAGGAAGAAGAGGAGGAGGACAGTTTCTGCCGAAGGAAGAACATGAATCAAAAAAATCCAAAATTTTAAGGCTTAAATTTTAAGGCTTAAAAAAAAAGAGGGACTTTGAGGCAGCAAGGAGGAGCACGTGCCTCCCATGCACGTGGCGCGAGGCTGCCTCTCATCCACTGCACCAGAGACAGAAATGGCAGGAAACTGGCCAGGCCTTCGTGCCGCTCTTAAATTTCCTGGGAAATTTTTCTGGGCTCGGGTTCTTAAGTAGAAAATGGTTCTTAAGAAGAGGCAAAAAAATGAACACCCGGTTCTTATCTAGAAAAAAGTAGAGGCATTCTTAAGTAGAGGTACCACTGTATTACAATCTTTTACTACTAAAAAGATAGCTTCTTACCATCTTCATAGTGAACTAAAGTATGTTACTTTTGACTCGAAACAACTGAATCCAAGTTAGTTGCTATTTGCAAAGCTATATGTTGCCTGACTAATTTCTAGGACCTTTTTTCCCTCAGGTGCCGAAAGCATGTGTGTGCATGCAAGCTATCGCACACACACGAGTGCCCACGCCCATAATTCAATGCCTGGGGAGGGCAAAAATAGCCTCCCCCCTGAGGCCCTCTGGAGGTCAGACATGGCCCATTTCCTGACTTCCAGTGGGCTCAGTAGACTTCCCTGGAGCCTGGGAAGGGCAAAAACGCACCATCCCGCCACTCCCGGAGACCCTCTGGAAGTAAAAAATGCCCTTTCAGAACTTCCGTGTGAGCCAAAAACCAGCTGGCTGACGTGCGCATGCATGTAGGAGCTAAACTTGGGCAACTGCTTGCGTGCTGTCAGATATGGCGCCGTATGCCACCTGTGGCACTCATGCCATAGATTCGCCATCACTGCTCTAGGATGTTAGCATGCAAATTTAGTGGCAACTTATAGAAATTTAGTACATAGATTTTCAAAAAGGTTTTAACAAATTATCTTGCAAAATGTTCCTCGCAAAGCTAAGCACTAGAATTCACAGATATAAAAATTATTCACGGTCATTGTATCAATTATGATGCACAATGGAAGATTAGTTCACACAGAAAATCAGGAAAAGATGATGGAGCAAGGAGCACATGGCTCAATAAAGTATCATCATTCCATACATTTTCTAAAAATGATAATTTCCAAGGTAATGGAACCTAAAGTTTGAAATCATTATGAAGGGAAATAAAAATAAAATTGCCAGCAGAGTGATTCCATAAATCAATCAATCCCATTTGGAATATAATAACAAATGGGTATTGATTTATTTGTATTTCAAATGGGATTTATTTATTTATGGAATTACTCTGTTGGCAATTTTGATCTGAAACATTCTGAAATACAGAAAGGTTTAGGATAGGTATTTGTTACATCCAATTAAACTAGATTTTGCCATTTTCAGATGCAAAGGGAAACACATTATGCAGTTAATTTTAAAGGGGAATTGACAGAATTGGATACCAAAGGTTACAACTCTCAGTAAGCGTTTACTACCTTCTGAATAACAGGAAACATACCTTAAATACCAACCGATATTAAGGAAAATAGAAAAGATTAATCCTTGTGCATGTTTCTAAATATTTTGAATGCACTTAGTTGGCATGCCACAGAATATTTGAATAGATGAGTTTTGATCTAGAAGGACTCTTCTTATGTACTTATGTACAATCATTTCAGACATAAGTCACAATTATTTCAGACAAGAAAAATCATTGATGCACACTGATCAGTCATTTACAACCAACTGAAACTACAATATCAACAGTCATGATCAAATGGAATTCTAAAGCCCATCCAAATTTGCTGAAAACTCTACATGTTGTAAATGTCCTCCCCAATGACATATTTTTCTTAAGAAGACATATAATTAAGATCCACCCAATATTTGGTACAAAAAATTAAATGCTGCTTTAATATTTCTATTATAAACATCCTAAAGCATATTTTGAAATAATTGCTCAGTGCACTTTATCAAATATTGCTGCTTACACTAACATTCTCAAGTATCTAACTGGCTGATTTGCATGTCTAGACAAACATGACATTGTAGCATATACTTAAAATAGTATCCATCAAGCAACTGTCTCTACCACTTAGTTCCAATATAGAACCCGATCCCTCTGTCCCTAGGTTAAATTAGATTTAATTGTTCTTATTGTTGTCAATCATATGGTTACAATCTTTCTCTCCCACCTGAAATTCTATGCAAAAATAACATTTATTCCTTCTCTTGGGCCATTCATGCAGAAAATCTCCTATAAGTCACTTATGATAAACTAACAAATTTTCACTTTGTGATAAAGCACTTATGAAAGCATTTAACTTTACTACCTTATTTTAAATTACCAAAGCATATATGCACGGCCCACTCCAATAACAAGTTTTATAAGCATACATTAATATGGCATCTTGATAATTCTCTGGTTTTTGAAAACTGCCTGGAGAGATCCCTGCATTTTTCTTGGCACAATTTTTCAGAAGTGGTTTGCCATTGCCTTCTTCCTAGGGCTTTAAGAAAGTGATTGGCACAAGGTCACCTAGGTGGTTTTGTGCCCAAGGGCAGGAATAGAACTCATGTTTTCTTGGTTTCTAGCCTTATGCCTTAACTCCATGATGGCGAACCTATGCTACACATGTCACAGATGTTATGCGGTGCCATATCTGCAGGCAAGCGAACCGTTTCCCTAACTCAGCTGCAGCGCGCATGCACGTGCCGGGCAGCTGATTTTCAGTGGGCCCACCAAGTCGCCCCTCTCCTCCCAGGAGTCTCCACCCTGCCCGTTTTGGATGCCAGGTAAGATCAAGGCTCATGCAGAGGCTCTGGGAGGACGTTTTTGGCCTCCAGGGGGACAGGAAGTGCAGTTTTCACGCTCCCCAGGTTCCAAGAAAGCCTCTGCAGCCTGAGATGGGTGAAAAATGAGCCCACAGGCCCACCAGAAGTCACAAAATGGACCATTTCCAACCTTGGGGAGGGTGGGAGAGGCTGTTTTCGCCCTCCCCAGGCTCCAAGAAAGACTCTGGAATTTGGGGAAGGCAAAAAACAGGCCTACCAGGAATCTGGAAATGGATAATTTCTGGCCTCTGGAGGTTTCAGGGATGCCTGCTAGGCCCAAAACGGGGCGCAGGGGGATCTGCGTGCATGCGTAGGGGAACAGGTGTGGTTGCTTGCACATGTATGTGCAGGGACGAACAATGAATTATGGGTGTGGGCGCACGCACACACTTTTGGCACCCAAGGGGGAAAAAATTTCACCATCACAGCCTTAACTACTATACCAAACTAGCTCTCTATGATGATAAATATATGTCCTGGATCAAGTGCACCTTTTTTAGGTTAAAATGCTTTTGGAAAATAGTTCAGTCTTAGTGAATCCACTGTTTCATACCTTGGGAATTCTGGATACATTCCAAATTTGGGAATTATTGCTGCCTAATTTTTAAACTTAGCAAAGCCTAGTTCTACCATCAAGGAAAGAGAAATTGGGTACTTCTATCACACATAACCAGTGAAAACTATTAAAACTTCTCACACAGAAAAAAAATTCCTAAAAGGATGCATATTATCCCAGTTTGGACAAGTTATATTATGATGAAAAAGAAGAAAAAATTAGAAATTACTTTTATTCAATTATACAAATAACTTTTCTATAACTTTTTTTCAAATTATACAAAATTAGGATTACATAGCTTCACAATAACTCAGCTGTACTCAAGACATTCAGTATAAATACTTTTTATGAGTTCTGCCCATAATTATTGGCTCTGAATGGTTACAGGCAAATAACAGATTTATTTGTAAGGGTGTATGTTTATTTTAAATAAACTTTGAGACAGCAATGCTGATTATCTAAGAAAAGTTAAGTTTACATTTGTAATTAAAGCAAAAATTAGAAATAAAATATTATCTTTCATCTTTTCTACAATTTAATTATTTAAAGCAGTATTTTTTCATATTGAAAACTAAAAAAACCCAGAGGTAAACATCTAATTGCATACATACCTTTATTATTTATAAATTGTGTATCATTGAAAAAAGGCAAACATTTATCAACACCTTTGCTTGGATCTGAATCCGTACAATTTTTCATATTGCTGTTTTATTTTCAAGACAATGGGATTCTTTTATAGAATTTGAATTATGGCTTATGAGGGTGGGGAAATTCTGTATGCAATCTTCATAAAAGTATTTTTTTAATCACATATTTGGAAAACCAATATATATTGACATCTGTAGAGTTACTAAACTTAGCTTCACAGAACAGTAGAAATTCATAGGTCCACCAAATAATCAAATAAACACATACACACACAAATATCAATGTAGCCAAATACAAAGCACATTCATTCACAAATTGAGTTATTATCAATTATCAAATGAGATTACTTTTCAAATAAATACATGTGAGGACTTTGTTCAGTTTTGGGGGGGAAATGGATACTTAAATTAAGTGTGTTGTTTATGTGTGTTAAATTGAGATAGCCATAAAAAACTTCAAGTTAACAATGGAGGAAGAGAGAAGATATGCTGGTCTTTAATGAATTCCTCCAACTACAGTTCAGAATGGGTGAAATATATTGTTCCGAGAAATTACTTCTGTGCACGCTGTTGGTTAACTACTCCAAACTTCCAAAGGAACAAATCTTAAATCACTGACATATAGCAGAAAGACAGGGAGCTATCTATAGCCACAAGAAATCCTTCTGGCAGAAGAAAGTGAAAATCAACAATAAATTCCTTCACAAATTCGATCAAAAATATATTTCCTAAGTGTGAAATCTGAAATTTTTAACAATCATTTCAATTATTGGTTTCTTCATATTGTTTGAAATTTTGGCACAATTATGTCTGCATTAATGAAATTTGTTACCCAAAATTGATATTAATCAGAGAAGTTGGTGAAAATATTATTTGGATTAACAACAGAAAAATACCAACTAAGGATTACCCTAATCTTGAAACTCTTTTGCTAGCTTACTTTATAGTGCATTTACTGGGAAAATAAATATTAGAGAAGTTTAAAAGGAAATAGTACTAAAGGAGTAATACAAATCTTAGACATTTATTTATTTATTAGATTTGTATGTCGCCCCTCTCCGCAGACTCGGGGTGGCTCACAACAATAATAAAACAATATACAGAGAACAAATCTAATATTTAAAATCTAAAAACCCATTATTTAAAAGAACATACAACACAAGCATACCATACATAAAACTATATAGGCCTGGGGGGAAATGTCTCAATTCCCCCATGCCTGATGGCAGAGGTAGGTTTTAAGGAGTTTGCAAAAGGCAAGGAAGGTGGGGGCAATCCTAATCTCCGGGGGGGGGGGGGGAGCTGGTTCCAGAGACATGTATTAACAGAATTATTTTAGTTCTGTTTCCTATAAAACAAGTATAGGTAGATGGCTAGCAATACTTCAAAATAAATTATTTAAAGAAATGCAATATCATATAATGGTTAGTGTTGGATTCGGGCCATGAAGACCCATGGTCAAATCCACCTCAGCCAATGAATATCATTGGATTACTCTGGATCAATCACTCACTCTCTCAAACCAACCTATATCTCAAGGTTATTACTACCAGTATGGGGAAAGGGGGATGCACATCACCTTGAGCACCTTAACAGAGTATTTAACAACTAAAATGTTTTGTTTTTGTAAAATTTAAACTATTTTTTTTAAATGGCAAGGCAATTATTCAGGCAAAATACATTCGTTCACTACTAATTTTCTAGGCTGCATAACAAAATTAACAATTGTATAAGGCTACAAATGGTTTCTGCATAGTTTCTTAAATAACTTATTTAATAAAACTCGTTTGAAAATATGAAAAAATGTATTTCTTATAAATTTCATATCCATTAATGTTAGTACATGTAGAGACATTTAAATTGAACATTTAAATTGTGGACAAGTAATTTTTTTCAACCTACTTATATCTTCTGGTTTTGGATATTTTCCACAATGTTGTGGCCAGAATGAATTTTAGATCAAATACATAATTAAAATTTCTTAGTAATACATATATCAGGCTTAATATAAACCAGCAATAATTTGCTATATAACAAAATATAACGTCTCAGTTTCAATGACAAACTTCTATTCAATGAAAAATGTAGTAAAATTCCTACAAAGATATTCCATAAGTCCTAGCCATTTCTGGATTAGTTCAACAAGATATAAAAATATTCATTGCTCTCTATTTCCAATCACTTGAGGGATAAATTATCTTGAGTTAAGACATAAAAATAAAAAAAGCAGTTCTCTTGTTGAATAACTGTGATATACTAAACCAAAGCATTCCACATAGCAATATACAGTAATCTGGTTATTAGAATTGTTAAACTATCAGGCATTAGTTAGACTATTTTCTCCATTTAATATTACTTTGAACTAGAATAGCCATTGCAAAGTTATCTCTAAAAACTACTTTGATGCTTACATTTACAAAAAAAAATTACAATAACTAGTTTTCTCATACTATCTGCAAGCTAATTAAGACTCAAATATTGCTTCATAAAATCTTAAGATCTAAACTTTATATAAAAAGGTTAGCACATTCACCGATTCCTTTTAAATATATAATTTCTTAGTAAAATCTAACCTGTTTACAATCACAATTTTAAAAGTTGACATTTTTATAAGTGACTGAAATAAAAAGCTGGAATAAGCAATATGTTCTGCCCTAATCAGAATTCCCGCTTTTGTGGTCAAACATTTTATAAATTCCACAGTATTCACAATTTGTCAATAATATTGCGTCAGCTTTATCCATCCTCCTGCTCCAAGCTGAAGTAACATTTTAATTCTGATTTATTAGAATTGTTGAGCAGTTCACTTATAGGGCTGTCTATAACTATAACTTCTCCAAAAAAATACACTTGATAAAAGAAGCAAACCAGCTGTTCAAATAAGTAAAAACTGCTTTTAGCTAACTAAAATTAACTTTTACATAGAAAATACTGTCATCCAAAAATATATGACCCCAATATATATCTGCACCATATATATCCAAAAGTAACTTCACTAAAATTAGCACTTACACAATGAAGCATTTCATAATAAATATACTGATGAACATTCTAAGAAATGTTTGTTTTATTAAACATTTAATAAAAAGGATAGTTGTTGAAAGTGCTGCTCCAAGAACTATTTTTAAGTATTTTATAGATTTTGTACCTGTTTTCTCATGTACCTACAGAAGATAGTGGGCTTTCTTTTGATATATAGTACACATGTACAACAATGTTGGTATTAAAATAAAGATTGGTATGCATCTTAAAAGACTATTTGATTTTTTTAAAAAACAGGAATATTGTGCAGTGACTGCATTCATATTCATTCTTGTGACAACTTACCATGCATTTCAAAATAACAATTTGGGGGTGAGGTGATATTGTTCAACTGCTGTGTGAGAATTCCAAGCTATGGCATTAAGGAAAAATCCCTTTAAACCTAATACAGGAAGAAGTAATTTCCATATAATTTCAATAATACATAGCATTCCTTGTTATCATTGTACTGACATTTAAATTCATGAGCACTAGTTCATCTAGTATACGATACAAAACTATACGATAGTTTCATTTTTCTATTTACAATAATTAATATCTACCCATGCTATCTACAAGACATTTTTGGAAAAGGCTGTCTAGGGACTTGGACTATTATAATAATATGCTAATTATATCTCATATATTATCTTTAAATCTGAACCTAGGAAACAATAGAAATTAATTGGTAGCAGCAAAAAAGTTGATGTTAAAAACAAAAGGCTATTGGACAGTAATAAAGATCATGACACTTTATGGGTTGAATCGTAAAATCATTGCATTTCCCTAGAAAATCGGTTTTATGGTCTGAGAGTGCTTGCTAGTGGATTCTGATGTAGCCCCAATGACTGGAATATGTGTATATGTGTGTGTGTTTTGTTCACTTAGTTTCCTGAAGAAAGCTGTTCTGGTCACTGTCACACATGAGTTAGTCACATTCAGGATGGATTATTAACACTGCACTGAATGTGGTGCAGCGCTGGGACTCTTTAGCTCCTGAACTAAAATATAACAATTTAGAACAGGTGATTTTACTCTTGAAAATGCATAAATGTGCATCAGAGCACCAGCGTGCGTCCCCTGTCATGACGTTTCTCTTACTAGTATCATGTATATAAACATTGTTATATCTTTATATACCACCAATACATAATCGACAAAATAAATAAATAAAAATAAATAAAATCCAATTTGAACTGAAGCACTGAGGTCTGGCTGGGGGATGCCCACAAAATACGGCCTCAAGTAAAGGATGTCAAGGATGCCAAATTCTAATGTTTCTTTCTTTCTTTAAGGAACTCTTGCAGAAGATGCACAATAGGTGATTTTTGTAAAAAAAAAACCTAGCTCACACTTCATGTGTGTGTGTATGAAGTGTGAGCTAGTTATATATATATATGAGGCCAAAATAGATCTATCCAAGTCTCCCTTAATTTTCAAATTCAGCAAAAACATGTGACATATATACACACATATACACATACATATATGAAGTGTGAGCTCACATTTCATATATATATATATATATGTGTGTGTGTATGTATACATATACATAGTATATACATGCATGTGTATGTATATATATATAAAACCAAATATGCCAAGACCTGATTTTTTTTTTAAATAATAACTAGCTCACTTCATATATATATATAGCATATTTGTGTTTCTTCCCGTGTAAGTTTCAGAGAAACCTGTACCCGTGAAAATCTAGGAAGGAAGATAGATAGATAGATAGATAGATAGATAGATAGATAGATAGATAGATAGATAGATAGATAGATAGATAGATAGATAGACAGATGATAGATAGATTAGACAGACAGACAGACAGACAGACTGACAAACAGATAGATGTCTCCATCGAATTGGGAGTCAAGAGCGGGACCTCTTCTTTTTGTTGAAAGAGAAGGAGATCAGCAGATCCGAATTGCCCAAGAGAAAAGTGAACCAGCGCAATTCCAATTCAGGGAGGCCAAAAAAAAGAAAGAAAGGCCCTTCGCCTTCCGGGACGCCTCCGAAGGGGCTCCGAGGAGGAGTCGGGTCGGCGGATGGGCAGGACCCTCTCAGCCCTCAACGGCGGAGCTCCCCGGCAGACCGCGGAAGCTCAGCCCTGCTTCTCTTCCTCTCCTCAGCGGGACCAACGCCACCCGGCCCTTGCCTACACACACCACACGCCCCTCCGCCCCTCCTGCTCCCGGGCACCGCGGCCAGCCGGGCCCAGACAGGCAGCGGGATCCCCGCGCTCCCTCCAGGCCGCCGCTTCGAGAGAGCGACCGCCAGAAACCTCGCCAGGCCCGCCGCAGCCGACTTGCGCTCACCCTTCCTCAGCGCGGGCTCCTCCTCATTCCCCCGCGGCAGCGGCACCGTCGCCTCCTCCAGCCGGACAGACGACCCCCTCCGAGCCACTCCGGAGCCGTCGCAGCCTCCCGCCGCCACCGGGGGAGGGAGCAACTGGGGGGGGTGTCCGTGCCGGGGCTGTTGCTGCTGCTGTGGCGGGCAGCGGGGGGGGGGGGAAGGCGGGATGGCTGGCGGGGAGGGGAGGAGGGGAGGGTCTTCCAGCCGCCGCCGCCGCCTCTCCCGACCTCGCCTGGAACCGCTTCGGCTTTCCAGTCGCTCCCGTCCCTCCTCCTCCTCCTCCTCCTCCTCCTCCTCCGCTCGCTGCGTGTCTCAGCCAGCCAAGTCCAAATCAAAATAGTGTCACACAATATGGCGGCCCCTCCAGTTGGCAAGCCTCGCGAGAACTGCCCGCACCTCCCCCCCACCCCCTCCCCCGAAGGCTAACGGGAGAGAACGGAAGAAGAGGAGGAGGGGGAGGAGCTTCCCCGCGTTGCCTAGGTGACGGGGATTGCCGCCGATTTGCCCGGCGGGAGCGGGTTGAAAAAGGGCGGTCTGCACGCCGGAGCGGTGCTCTTCGCGAAGTTCTCCCGGAGAGAGAGAACCAGCGCGGCCGAGAACCGAAAAACGGCGAGAGATGGAAGCTCAGTTAAAACCGGCTCCTCCACGAAGCTCGCTGGGCGGTTCGTCATTCAAACCCAAGAAAATGCGGGACCCTTCTATAAGCGACCCCACTACTTCCACGCGTGACTTTACGTTGGCACCGTGAAACTGACACGGGCAGCCAGAAGAGGACCGTTACTGGGGGGAAAAAACCCACCTTGGCGCTACCTTTTAGAAAGATGAGCCGAATTGCCACGGAACGGGGCTGGGGGGGCAGGTTTTCTATTCCACAGCCCGTGAGAAAATATTAGACTTGATTGCAGATTTTTTTTTTTTAATTTAAACGTGCGGTTTGACGCGCTTTATTAATATTGGATAATGCCGGATATTAATAAATTACGATCCCGGCGAACCGAATTTCACCGGGCGGCGAGTCCTTTATTTCGCTGAGTAATTCGAGAATTTAAAAACAGGTATTTTAGATTTAGCCTGAGGATATACCGGTGCTTGCAATGTCAAGACTCTGCGCTTGGGAACTAGTAAAAACAAATGAGGCCGGGGTTATTGGAAAATAATGACCCTTTTTCAGCAGAAATAGCAATAGACAGAGTAAGTAACAATAGGTATGGAGAGGGAGTAGTAATATTTATGAAATATTAGGAGCTCTCCCAGTAGATGCACAGGCAAAGCTTTGCAGTTATTTGGAGTTATTGTTATTATGATTATTATTATTACTGCTACTACTACTACTACTACTATAGTTTTTCCCCTCTGTCAGGATACATTTCTTATTTCAAAGCTTTCTTCCAGTAGAATTGCTTGGTGTGTATTTTATTAAAAATCGTAATGTGGGTATGTCTTCGGAGAGGGGTGGCATACAAATCTAATAAATTATTATTATTATTATTGTTATTATGTGTGTGTATTATTATATTATAAAATATATTTTAATAATATAAAATATAAAATACTGTATATAAATATGAAATATATATTTTAATAGATAAACACGACATAGTGTATGTTTTATTAAAAATAAGTTTAAAAGGTCCCCAAAGTTATCCCATAAGTACAACCTATTTAGGGGATTCTAAGCATTTTTGAGTGATTAAAATGTTTTTATGATTATTCCCAAGCGTTGTTTTACTAAATGACCAGGAAAATGCTTTGAACAACATAGTGGTTTTGCATCTGCAGGCCTGGGAGTTGAAAGGCAGAGAGAACCTGCATTCTCCTTTTAAAACAAGCATCAATGGAGATTCTGAGTCATCCAGGCCCCAGAGGTGTTTTCTTACAAAATGCAGCTGGACTTTCCTGTTTTGCTTGAAGATGTTTCACTTCTCATCCAAGAAGCTTCTTCGGTTCTGACTGAATAGTGGATAATGGAAGGATTTATGTTCCTTGGAAACCATGTGGTCATTAGCTCGCTTTCTGAGGTTTGGAGGTTTATCTATGTCCTCAGTTCCTAGAATTTAGAATCCTATAGTTTGCAGGTGGGGGAGGGACTCTTCTGGAAAACCCTTCATATTCAAGCACCATTTGAAGGGCGTTCATCCCAAAGTGCACAACTAAATGTCTATGGAGATTCTCATTGTTCAGGTCCTGGTTGTCTTCCAGGTCCTGGTATGGGACAACCACAATATGGATGACTGAGAATCTCCATAGACATTTAGCTATGCACTTTAGGATGAACATCCTTTGTTTTGTTTTTTTAAAAAAATCTTTATTAGTTATTTGCATACAAAAAGAATAGTCAAATACAACTACAAAAACAAGCAAAACAAAAGGAGGGAAGAAAAGAGAAAAAATATAAAAAAGAAAGGAAAGTAAAAGAAAAGAAAGAGGCAGAGTCAACTAATATGTTGACTCTCATTTACATAGCATTTGGGTAACTGTTTTGAGTAGCTGTTTTTACATTTTATACACTTGGTTGTTTTTCTAAATCATTTTTAATAGGATTGTAAGATTACATATCTATAAATGCATTCAGTATTTCTTGTAAGTAGTGGGGAGTATTTATGTGAGCTTTATGTTTCTAAATATTTCTTTTGATTCAACCAGTCATACCACTTTTCCCATTTGAATGGTGCTGGAGTAGGAATGGATTTCCAGGGGGGGGGGGGGGGGATGCAGATTGCAGGATTCAGATGACTGAAGGCACAGATAAACCTGCAAATGTTTAAACAACTTTTAAAATTGGGAGGGGTGTGTGACAATGGTCCCTTTAACTTTAGTCTGAATTTCTGGTGAACACACATGCAATTTTTTTTTTAAAAACCCTGATGGGCAGATTAAACTTGATTCATACTCTGCATGGATCACCCTTGAGGCCATTGAGTGGCTTGCCAGATCATTGCCAGACATTAGGATGGCAAAATAATAATAATAATAATAATAATAATAATAATAATAATAATAATAATTCATCTTAAATTTTTAGGATGGAATGTAAAAGGCATTTATCCTTTGCTAGGACAATGCAAAAAATGTCATCTCTTTGTCTTTTGTGGTTCAATTATCCAATTGGTAATGCAATTATAGGTTTAAAGATGTATAAGAATGAGGCTGGTTTGATCATTATACTACCTGTAGTGGAAAGAAGGTAGAGCTAGAAAAAACTGCAACAGCCCTACTTTTCTATACTTTATCCAGATTGTAATAAAGAATACAAAATAACAGAGTAGGAAGGGATCTTGGAGGTCATAATCCAACCACCTGCTCAAGTAGGAGATCTTATACAATTCTGACAAAGGGATTCCCAATCCCTTCTTTAAAATGCCCAGTGATGGAGCACTCACAAGTTCTGGAAACAAGTCATGCCACTCATTTAATTAATTATCGACAGAACATTTCTCCTTGGTTCTAGGTTGGATCTCTGTTTGTTATGCTTCCATTTGTTACTTCTTGTCTTGCCCTCAGGTGCTTTGGAGAATAGGTTGTCCCACTCCTCCAAGTGTCAGACTTCAAATATTGGACGACTGCTATCATGTCATCCCTGGTTCTTCTCTTCATTAGACTAGACATTCCCAGGTCCCAAAACCTTTCATCGTATGGTTTAGCTTCCAATCCCCTAATCATCATAGTTGGTCTTCTCTACATTCTAGAACTTCAACATGGTTTTTGTATTGTGGTGACCAAAATTGGACACAATACTCCAAGTGTGGTCTGATCATTACACAGTATTATCACTTCACATGATCTTGATACTATCCCTCTGCCTAGTCTTTTTTATTGGTCTTTTTTGGCAGCTGCAGCTTACTGCTGGCTCATACTTAAGTGATTGTCCCCTAGGCCAGGGGTCTCCAACCTTAGCAAGTTTAAGACTTGTGGACTTCAACTCCCAGAATTCCTCAACCAGCAAAGCTGGCTAAAGAACTCTGGGAGTTGAAGTCCACAAGTCTTAAAGTTGCTAAGGTTGGAGATCCCTGCACTAGGCAATTGCAAATCAACACCTCTTGCATAGGGGATCACCTATTTCCTGCCTTCCTTCCTTCGATTGTTGCCAAGAACAAAAGGATCTTAATTTCCAGACATACAGAGTATACCAAGTTGGAGTCATGGTGGACTTAGTGGTGCCATCATCATTACCTTTGTTGTGGTTCTTTTTGCTTTCTTTAAAAGAGCCACTGCAAATAGAAAAATCAAATCCTGCTCCCCAAATCAAAAGCATCTGCACATTGTCATGACTGAATTGGTGCTTGAAACAAGTTCAGGCCATGTTAGCTTTTCTAAATATAGTAAGCACTTACTTTGCTGAAGGATGAGCCCACAGTTTTGCAAGATAGTGCAGTTACGCTGCTAATTTCCTCCTTACAACCTACCATTCTTGCCTGGAGTATACAAACCCTCATTCATTAGGTTGCCTTGGAGCTTTTGGCTCTTTGCATCTGTTCCATTTGCAGCAATGAAAAGAACTGAACTCTCTTAAATCCCAGGGATCACAGATGTTTGTGGCTTAAAGAAGATTATATTGTTTTCCATTTAGGGTTTTTTGTGTTGAGGGAGGGTGAGAGATGATGGGAAAAGACCGAGCTTCCGCCAAAGGACCCTTTTACATACTTGGCTGCAAATAGATCACTTGGAGCCAAGCAACGTGGAGCCTTAACTAATTTCAGCATTCACTTCAGCTAAATTATTTATGACAATCCCCATAGAGGCTCCAGCTTTAAATATATGGAGTTATCTGTATTCAATCTACTGCTCTTAAGTGAGGTCCCAAACTAAAATAAAAAGGACTAATTGTTCCTAATGGCAACTAGCACAGTAGTTGGGAAAACAGTAACTGAAGCCGAAACCAAATTTGTGATCTATTCAGGGGGGGAAATAAAACAGAAGGAGGAATTCTGCCATTTTGAAGCCAGTAAATTTATGTTCATTCATGAAGAGAAAGTTTCATATTTTCACACAAGCAGCTGAAACAACATCATTGTCTAAAAATACAGCCAGTCACTCAGACCAAAATCTCAGGCCCTCCACCACAAAGCAATGTGATGGAGATTTAAAAACAAAGATTCCGAGTATTGTATGTCAAGTTGACATGGGAGTAATTGGTGGAATGGGGGAGAAACCCTCCAGATTTTTTAAACTACAGATTATGAACGTTCTTCAGGAAAAATGAAAGCAGGCAGCAATAATAATAAAAATAGTAGGGTTAACATGTTTTCAGAAATTGCAGAATAAACATGTAGCCTATGTTCCTGTTCAGGTGGCTCGCTCAAAACAACCCTAGAAATGGCGGGACATTTTAATCTGCTATCCTCACAGAGCAGGACTGTTAGTGCATTATATCCAGAGCAAGAAACTCTTCGATTTCTGGTCAGGTTAAATTTGCTTAAAAATAAATGTATCCAAATGTGAAATAATGCACTTGAGAAAAAGGAATCCTCAATCTGAGCATTGTATTGGCAGTTCTGTGCTAACAAAAACTTCAGAAGAGAAGGATTTAGGGGTAGTGATTTCTGACAGTCTCAAAATGGGTGAACAATGTGGTCAGGCAGGTAGGGAAAGCAACTAGAATGCTTGGCTGCATAGCTAGAGGTATAACAAGTAGGAAGAGGAAGATTGTGATCCCGCTGTATACATTTGGAATACTGTGTTCAGTTCTGGAGACCGCACCTACAAAAATATATTGATAAAATTGAAGTCAAAAGATGAGCTACAAAAATGGTGGAAGGTCTTAAGCATAAAACATATCAGGAAAGACTTAATGAGCTCAATCTGTATAGTCTGGAGGACAGAAGGAAAAGGTGGGACATGATTGAGACTTTTAAATATGTTAAAGGGTTAAATAAGGTTCAGGGGGGAAGTGTTTTTAATAGGAAAGTGAACACAAGAACAAAGTGGCACAATCTGTCACAGTAACTGAATTTAAACATGTCTGTGATAAACATATCCATCCTAAGATAAAATACAGGAGGTCTTTTTCTGCAGTCAATCTTCTATGTTTTCTATGTATCCCCATCGCCACCCATCTTGTGGGAAGAAAATGTCAATTTCAGTGAGGATCCAACTAATCATCAGTCACTCCCAAGATTACTTAGTTTAAATCTTATTCCTCCCCCAAAGATATTGCCACCAATCCTCTAGGCTAGGGTGAGGAAGTGACTGGTCCTAAAGAGTTTTCTCCACTGACTTGGTAGAGTAACAGAATCTCCTGGAGTCTTGATATAATAGCTTTTTCATATCCCCCTGTCCCCCTGGAGTCTTGTTGAATGAATGAATGAATGAATGAATGAATGAAATATTGACATCTTAGGCTACAGCACACTGAAATGGACTGGAATTGGTCATTTACAGTAAAATCACACTGACTCAAGACATGGAAAACAAGGAATGGCATTGCGCTCATAATCAGGAAGGATATTGCAAAGGGACAACAACTGATTAATATCAATTCAATTATATCAATGATGCTTTAATGTGATAATTGCCCAAGTTTATGCTTCAATCACTAACACAGAAGACAAGCTTTATGCATTCCCTAGAAACAGAAATGAAACAGGGCAGTTTCTGCCAGTCCATTGATTTCTGCATGGCTAGCACATTTTCCCAACAACTAAAACGATATTATATACATGAACATAATATAGAAATCAAATTAATCAAATCAAATACATATAGTAATCACAATTATTACTATATGGTAATAATAGGAAGAGATCAGTGACGGCCAAAAGCTGACTGTGGAACAGCTTACAAACTGCTCATATGCAAGTTTCAAGTCAAGCTGAAACAAAAGAAAGCCAAATCAGTTTCCACAATATGATTGTGAGCATATATCCCCCATTTTCAAGGACAACATCAGGAATCAGTTTGAAGTCCTGTATCTTATTGATGGGGAAATAGAATGAACTTAAAGAATGGTTAGGGATGAAAAAGACTCCCATTTGTTCAAGTAACAGAAAAAAAACAATCTGGTGGAGTTTGCCATAAAGGGGAGAAGCCAAATCCAGGAGAGACAAAGATCTGAAGAAGGTATTTAGCAAAGGATTTCAGAGTCTTATAAGAAGAGAAGCAATACTACAATGACTTCAGGGATGGGCTCCACTTACTTTCCCTACCAGTTCTCATCGTGATAGAAATACACATTTTGCACCCCCATCACGTCGCACAAAACATCCAGAAATGACACTTTGCACATGTGCAGAAGCCTTTGTGCATGCACAGAGGGTTTTTTTTTGCAAGCCGCGGTTACTGGATGACTGGTTTGGGAGCATCGACTGGCAGTCATTGCTGCCAGTTCGGCGAGTGACAGCAAATTTCCGCTACTGGTTTTAAAGAATCCGGTCCGAATCGGTAGCAATCCGCCATTGAATGACTTGTGTCAAGTCATTATATATGGAAACAACATGGAAATCTAGGGAAGTCTGATTGATGGGTCTTCCTAATCTGCATGGAATTATACTCTCCCATAAAAATCAGATTCTTCTGGACAAAGGAGAACCAACTAATGTTGAGAAGGAGGGCCATTTAGCCGGCAGATAAACCAACTCCATCCTACCTAGTGACATAAGCTCTTTTCAGTATTTCGGCAGAACCTACTCCACACTATTACGTCAATTGGGTCCTTTTATGGGTCTTTCTATGAATATCTTTGACAGTGATGATGAATTCTGCTTCTGTGGAGGGCCACAGAGATGGCCTTGGAGAATCTACGCAGAGAAGGTTAAAGAAACATATACAAAAACATGTTTTGCGCCTTGGGAGACAAAGTAAACATTAAGGTAAACTAAGACTGGTAAAAGAAGAAAGGAAGAGAAAACAGTCGGGCTTTCAAGATCCTGTTAATATAGTTTTGAAGAGCTGACACTTTTCTTCAGGGCAGAGCTCATATTATGGAACAAACTGCTACCAGGTTGAAGCAAGCCTGCTCGTTTCCCAGACCTTTTTTCTTTTCCAATGTTTTAATATTTTTCAGTACTATCTTTTAATTATGTCCTTTAATTATGACAGTTTTTGATAGCATTTTGTAAACCACCTAGAGCTGTTTGTGTAATGAAGAGCTTGTAATTTACTTAAAGATAATTAAATATTTTTGAATGCGAGGAAGGCAAAGCTGATTAAATGTGTAATTGCAAAAGCACAAGAACTTGTAAGAACGATCACCGCCATGTTTGCATAAGCATATGTGGAACTGAGCTAGTAACTAATTACCGTTCTTTTTAAAGATTCAATTCTAAATGAATTGCCCTTTGAAGTTGAAGCGTAGATTACTGACACACTAAAGAAAAAATGAATCCTGTAAAAATTGGAGAATCTGGCACTGGCAATCCCAGGCTCAAAGATTCCTAGGGCTTCTCCCCGCCTTTCCTGGCCCTGTTTCGGAATCCTCAGTAATCTATCTTTGTCATCTATAAGACTGACATTCCTGGGTAAATCTTTCAAGTCATGATGTAAGAAGGGATGAGCAACTTTTTATAATCAGAGTTCACATTTTGGACTATTTATGATCATCATGGGGAATATGATGACACTCTCATATAGTCCATCTTTTGGGGAGGCTAATGCAGGGATAGGAGAGTTAATATTCAAAATAGATTTCATGTTTGAAGATAATACCATCAATTCAGCAGTTTTATAACTATTTTATAATCAATGCACTCAGAAGATGCTATGAAAAGGGTGCAGGATAGGGTTGGAGAACATGACCTAGAATTACACGCCTAAGGATACATCATCTAGTTGTTTCATCTTCATTGTATTACATTTTAAGTATTACCACTGTTTAGATCAAAAGAAATTGTGTTCAAGGTAACCCATGGTTCGTTCTGTCCCTCATGCAAGAACATGAAGAAGATTTTGAGATTGCAAGAAAGGTTCTCCCAGCTATGTTTGAATAAAGAAGCCCTGCGGTTCAGCAAGGAGGATAAAATATTAACAGGTGACAAGACAGAAATTATCTACAAGTCTACGGAGAGGGGCGGCATACAAATCCAATAAATAAATAAATGAATAAACGAATGAATGAATTATTATTATTATTATTACTATTATTATTATTATTATTATTATTATTTATTATATTTGTATGCCGCCCCTTTCCGTGGACTCGTGAATGAATGAATGAATAAATAAATAAATAAATAATACTCAGCCTTGCATAAATAATTTAAGAATGGTGATTTCAGGCAGTAGTACTTAGCTACCGTGTTTCCCCGATAGTAAGACCCCCCCGATTGTAAGACATACGGGGGGTTTCAGGGGGGTCGGCTAATATAAGCCATACCCCGAAAGTAAGACATATGTCTTGCTTTCGGGGAAACACGGTACTAAAAGCGAGGGAGGCGTTGGAGCAGTTCGCGGCGCTGGCGAGGGAACTTCGCGCCCAGGAGAGTCTCCCAAACCCGGCACGGATAAGAAGGACTCCTCGGCCGTTCACGCCAAGGACAGGCAGCCCCAGTTCCAGCGCCTCAGCCTGCTCGCCCGGCCTCTTGCCCGGTGGGGAGAGAAAAGGCGGCGGCGGGAGTAGCGGAGGCGAGGCGGAGAAGAAAGAAGCGGCGGATAGCTGGCGAGGCGCCGGCTAGAGGGCTGGACCCCGCCGCTCCTGCCGCCGGCTTTGCGCGTAGAAACACGTTCCCAAGCAGGAGCAGCGGTGGCGGCAAGGAGAGGAGCCCTGCCTCGGATATGAAAGGCGGACCTGGGCGAGCGAAGCCGAGTGACAGCAGCAGCACCTCAGGGGCGAGTCCAACGAAGGGACTCCAGCTTTCCCTGTATTCCTGGAGCTGCCGCGCCTGCCTCTTTCCCTTTTTTTGCCGGTTGTGCGCGCCACTTGTGCGCGCCATGTGTGGTGTGGCGCGGTGTCTGTTTGCAGCAATGGCTGCGGCGGCAGCAGCAGCGAGCAACAAGGTGTCGGGAAGGCTCCAGGGGAATGCGGCAGTAGCCTCCCCAGCTGGGAAGAGCGAAGATTCTCTCTCTCTCTCTCCCCCGTCACCCACCCTCATGTTCCCCTCAGACCTCCTGGCGTTTACGCGCCGGCTTGGGATCCTGCGCCAAGAAGCCTGAGGGTGCTCTGGCCCAGCCTGGCTGTGTGCTTGAGTGAGGGGCTGTGAAGGTGCTCTCGTTCTCCAGCAAGCAGGAAGGAAGGCAGGTCGCACAGGCTAAAGCAAAGGTGAGATAGGAGACTTTCAAGCACCAGCCTGTTCATTCCCCCCCCACACACACACGCCCATGTTACGGAAAGAAAAGTTCGCCGTCGGACCGCGCGCGCTTCCACTTTACTCTCCCGACCACCTGCGTCTCCACCTCACCTACACATACACACAAACACACACACAAGAGAAACGCTGTCGCCGCCGCCGCTCCTCACGGGCTTTCCTACTGAAAGAAGCGGTTACTCACGCGCGAGGGGAGGGAGAAATAGGTCGAGCGGGGGACCCGGCAGCGGCGGCGGCAGCCCCAACGCTGCGAGGGAGAGCCAGAAAGTGCGGAAAACCCACTTGCGCAGGATCCCAAGCCGGCGCGTAAACGCCAGGAGGTCTGAGGGGAACATGAGGGTGGGTGACGGGGGAGAGAGAGAGAGAGAATCTTCGCTCTTCCCAGCTGGGGAGGCTACTGCCGCATTCCCCTGGAGCCTTCCCGACACCTTGTTGCTCGCTGCTGCTGCCGCCGCAGCCATTGCTGCAAACAGACACCGCGCCACACCACACACGGCGTGCACAAGTGGCGCGCACAACCGGCAAAAAAAGGGAAAGAGGCAGGCGCGGCAGCTCCAGGAATACAGGGAAAGCTGGAGTCCCTTCGTTGGACTCGCCCCTGAGGTGCTGCTGCTGTCACTCGGCTTCGCTCGCCCGGGTCCGCCTTTCGTATCCGAGGCAGGGCTCCTCTCCTTGCCACCACCGCTGCTGCTGCTGCCGCTGCCACCGCTGCTCCTGCTTGGGAACGTGTTTCTATGCGCTACCGCCGAGGACACGAGACGCGGGAGGTGCAGGGTTTGGCCACGTCCAATAGCCCATTGGAAGGGGGGAGGGGGGATGGAGGGGGGGTGATTGGAGGGAGAGAAGACGGCGTGGAGGTGGGGGGGTGGAGACCGAAAGGAAAGGTTCGGCAGGGGAGGGGGGGCGACCGCGTCCCTTCCTTTTCCTCGAAGCGTTTGTGTGCTGAAATGCCCTCCCTCTGACTCGCCGAAGCCCGAAGACGAGCCGGCCCCGGTGCCCGGGACAATATAAGACATACCCCCAAAGTAAGACACAGTGGGGCTTTTGGGGGTAAAAAGAAAGTAAGACACTGCCTTACTATCGAGGAAACACGGTAGTTCCTTGGCAACATCACACAGGTCGGTTATCATTGCCTTGTTTTGAGCTCTTGGTTGAGTTGTTGTCAGATTACATCTTAAAAAATCCCTGGTAATTTCCCATCCAAGTAGAAACCTGGGTCATCTTTGCTTAACTTCTAATTCCAGAAAGGATCTGTCAATACTATTGTGAGGTGAGAAAAGGAGTTTTACACTGTATTTGTTGAATCAAGAAATTACAAGGCAAAATTTTTCCACGTTATTCTTTACTGTTTCAAAATTGTCTCCAATGTAATGGCTAGTTCCTTGATGCTGCATTTAATTTATTTGATTTAATTTATTTGTCTTCTATGCCACCCAATCCCGTAAGACTATTAAACTTCAAGAGATATATTGGAATAGATTTTGAAGAGGACAACAAAAATTACCAAGAGAATGGGTTTTTATGGAGATTTGGATATGCATGTATGTGCTATCTTTCGTTTACTTGATTCATTTATCAGTTAAGAGGAAAAAGGAGCTACAGCTTTCAAGCAAACTTCCTGTAGCAGATTAACAGATTGTTTTGCTTTACCGTACAATATTTTCCCACCTGAATCTTGCACAAGAATATAAATAGGCATTTGGCTGTGAGTCAAGCAAAAATGAAGATAAACTGCTGGAACAGAAATAACCATGAAGAAGTAACCAAAAATTGATTGGAATCAGATTGGCCAGTGAGAAAAACCTTGCACATCTTATTGTGCAGCATGTTTATTTTGCCATCAACAAGAGTATTTCTGAAGCTTGTCAACTTTAAGATACCTGGACTTCAACTCCCAGAATACCCCAGCCAGCATAGTGAGTAGAATTTCCCTCCAAGTTCAAATGATGTCACAAAGAGTTCTTTTATATCTGAGATCTTTAAAACTCCTGTTGCTTCCCACATCTTTGCCATATAAATGCTCATTTATATGAGCGTTTCACTTGGTATCTTCTTTTTACCCATCAGAAAAGAGAGAAAGGGAAGCAATGGACCTGAACAAGGACTGTGTGAAGAGTTCCGCTTTGGGATTTTGTCTGGTTCTATACCAAGATCACTGAAAAGGAACATGGCAAATGTTCAACTATATTCTTTGCTTTGCCTGGTTTTTTTTCTTTCAGAAGGATTTTTCATAATGAAATTAACAGATTAACAGAGTTGGAGTCATCTAGTCCAACCTCCCGCCCGAACAGGAGACCCTACTACATCATTTCTGACAGATGGCAATCTTCAAAGCCTCCAGTGATGAACCACCCACAATTTCTGAAGGCAAAGCTGTTTCACTGCTTGATTGGTTTCACCGTCAGAAAATTTCTCCTTATTTCTAGATTGAATCTCTCCTTGATCAGTTTCCACCCATTATGCCTTGTCTGGCTTCAGGTACTTTGGAAAATAGGTTGACCCCCTCCTCTCTGTGGTAGCTCCTCAAGTATTGGAATACTGCTATCATGTCTCTCCTGGCTCTTCTCTTCTATAGACCAGTGTTTCCCAACCTTGGCAACTTGAAGATATCTGGACTTCAACTCCCAGAATTCCCCAGCCAGCATTTGCTGGCTGGGGAATTCTGGGAGGTGAAGTCCAAATATCTTCAAGTTGCCAAGGTTGGGAAACACTGCTCTAGACTAACCATGCCCAGTTCCTGTAACCGTGCTTTGTATGTTTTAGACTCCAAATTATTATGTGTTGATGGTTATATTAGCAAATCTAATTAGATTTTCCTAAACCACCCCTCCCATATAATCTTTATTATATGAATCTTTGGACTCCATTATGTGAGTCTTTAGAGAAGGACGGCCTAGGAATTGAAATAATAAATTAATTAATTATCCAGAGGAGTAATTTTCCCCCCTTTCTGGTTACCCTATTAGATTTTTTTGAAAAAATGAACAAAAGAGAATTTAGGCAAAATAAACATTTTATTAAGAATCGCCTTTCAAGGTGGAACTTCTATTAATGGACATAGGAGTAGGCTCTCAACTAACCTATAACCCTATTGGTTGGGTCCTTGGTTTGTCAGTTTTTTAGTCATCTGTTTTCTCTGGGTAGATAGGAATCCCAGAGCAAAACAATGAAAACAGAATCTATATATGATAAATTACATGTTTCCCTGCAATGTATGTGAACCAAGTTAGTGTAAGAAGAGAAAACCAGTAATTTGAACATGGAGTTGTTGTCTTATCCTTGACAGCATTGGTCAACTCTGAACAGGATCCATACCCAACATGGTGTCTGCCAGGACTCGTTGTTTAAGTGGAGTCTTGTTTCTATCCCTCAGTGTGATTGTGGTGCTTCTCAGCAAAATATCCATCACATTCATAGTTCCCTCTAAGCTGAGCAGTGAGCAATCGCTCACTTAAAAATCATCATCAACTCAGAGTTTTCCAAACCTGCCCAGAAGCTGAGAGGGAAAGAGTGAGAGGGAAGGAGAGAGAGAGGAAGAGAGGAAGAGAGAGAAACAGATAGAAAAAAGAGAGGAAGAAAAAGAGAAAGAAAAAGAATGGGAGTAACAAGAGAGAAAGAAAATCAAAATCTAGTTTGAAACTAGCTCAACTATTTAAGTGGCATTTTGATATTGATAGAGTTGCCCTATTATGAGCTCACTGTTATAGACACACAGTACAGTATTTTATTTTGAAATTCTCTGAGGCAAAACAGGGTGGGTTTTTTATTTGTTTGTTTGTTTGTTTGTTTGTTTATTCATTATTTCTGTGCCGCCCAGTCCCGAAGGGACTGCCACTCAGACACTATACTTTTCTGCCCACCCACCCCCAAAATTAGAGGGAACACTGATCACATTGTGTCCAAATGTTCACCAACAGCTTAAACCAGGCCAATGTCTGATTTTTTTCAACATAGACTACCCTGTCCTTAAATGGCTTGGTAGAGTGGATATTAACATTTGAACTAATATAAGCCCATGTATTTGCAATACACTAAATAAATAAATCAGGATGAGCCACGTGGAATTATTTTCAACAGCTTAACCATCTTCAGATGCTTTGTATCTGAAGATTGGTTGGAAAAGCACACAGAGGGAGATACATACTTCAATTAGATATGTGCCTGTCTGGATCTTGAGGAACATCAGATGGATTCATCTCCAAATAGCTTATGTAAACATCACTCATATAAATACATCATGACGTTTCTACAGAGAAGGCTTATTCTTTGGATTATTCTAAAGCAGCCTTCCCATAATTTGCTCTCTTCCATCTAACATTCTCCAAATCCCTCTAAATTTGGCAATGGGTTGTTCCAGCTAAGTATTATGGGATTTGCAGGCCCAGTTTATCTGGCAGTACCAACTCAGGTAAAAGTTACCCTAAGGCAGTATTTCTCAATTATTTTCTGTTACGCCCCCCCACCAGGAAGAAGTAAATATTTCACGCCCCCTCCAACTCTCCGCTGGAATAATTGTTTGCCATATTCAGCACGTTTTCACTGAAACAAAATCAAGCGGCTTATCAGCATGATTGAGGTGTAGTGTGTTTATGTTTATGGCCAGACGGACTTCACCCCAAAGTCCTAAAAGAATTGGCAGACACCATAGCGGAACCACTCTTCCTCATCTACCAAATATTCTGGATCACTGGAAACCTACCGGAAGACTGGAAGCGAGCTGACGTAGTCCCCATCCACAAAAAAGGCAAAAAGACCGACCCAGGTAACTACAGACCAATCAGTCTGACCTCTATACCTGGAAAAATACTGGAGAAAATAATCAAAAAACAACTTACCCACTTCCTAGAAACAAACAAGATCATATCCAATAGCCAGCACGGATTCATCAGAAACAAATCATGCCAAACCAATTTCATATCATTTTTCAACACCATAACTGTTGTATCTTGAAATGGCTACCTTGTATTTCCTGTAGATAGTTTGTTCCGTCTCCCAGCGCTGTCTGAGCTGAAGCAGGAAGTCGCTCCTGATTGGCTCAGACGCGGCTGGCTCTTGCTTTGGCGGGAGCCGCAAATGTATAAAAGAAGCGGTTTCTCCAAGCAGAGTCAGTCGGTACTCGCTGAATTGTCACTTGCCTTGCTGAGCTGTCACTTGTTCTCTGAGCTGAATAAAAAGTACCGAGTTGTTTGAACCCTGCCTCTGGGTCTACTTCACTGGCGACGAACGGACGGAAGAAACATCGCGTGCAACATGAGCAAAGTCCAGATCGGCCAGGCTCCAGAACTCTTCGACCCCGAAAAAACGTCCTGGGACGAATACATGGCTACCTTCGAGATCTTCCTCGAGGCGGCAGGGATACAGGATGCCGAAGCCGATCGCGGACGGGCTATTTTTCTGAATTACTGCGGCCCAGAAATCCGTGGCCTTGCCCAGACTCTCACCGACCCGCAGCCAGCAAGAACCGTCGCTTGGGACGTCCTACAAGACAAGCTAGCGAGCCACTTCAAACCGACCAAACCAGCCATGGTTTTTCGGCATCAGTTCTCCATGATGGCTCAGAAGGAAACGGAATCAATCAACCAGTTTACAACGCGACTTCGGACGGTACTTGCACAATGCAAGTTTAAAGACCCGGAAGCTCGCCTCACCGATGCCTTGGTTTTCGGCATGAGAAGCGCCACGGTGAGGAACAAACTCCTCACCGAAGACGAGCCGACTCTACAAACCGTGATTAAACTAGCGCAAACCGCAGAAGCCGCCGACGCAGCAGCTAGAGAATTAAAAGAACACGGAAGGAGAGAACTCATCACCAAGATTGACTCCGCGTCTCCCCGCGCCGTGGAATCAGACGACCACAGCCAACCAGCTCACAACGGGGACAACTGCTTCCTGGTACAAGACCAGCCGAGACACCACAGAGCTACTCACCCCCCAGCCCCCTGCGCGGGCTGCCGAGGGAACCACCAGCGCCATCGATGCCCCTTCCGAGACGCCACATGCCGCCGCTGCAACCGTCGAGGCCACATCGCCATCGCATGCAGAGCAACGGCACCAGAGGAGACATTCGCCACACCGCAACACCAACGACCACAAAACCAGACGCCCCAACCGCGAGAAAATCGACCGTTCCGCTATTCGGGCCAAAGGAACTACTCAACCGCTAACCGCGACTACTCTAGAGGTAACACTCAATTTTCCGTGAATAACACGGCAACAAAAAAAGGGGCCAAAATTGTTATCTCGCTGTTACTAAATAACCAACCATGCTCGATGGAGCTTGATACTGGGTCTAGGTATACCATTATGCCTTGGGAGAAGTTTAAACTGTATATGCCTAATCTGTCTAAATCTGATCTAAAACAAACCTCTTTAGTGATCAGAGATTTTCAAGGGGGGGTAATCTCGGTCCTGGGAACAGCAAATGTACCTATTGTATTCAAAAATGTCAAATGTACCCTACCCATGCTTATTGTAACGGGGGCTAAGCACTCTCTCTTGGGGTTGGCTTGGATGGAGCCTTTGGGGATTGAAATTTCGGGTGTGTGTAATGTAAACTGTGATAATATGCCTAACTTTGTGCAAGAGTTCCCCGAAGTGTTCAGCCCCACCTTAGGATCGTATAAGGGGCCCCCTATATCATTTTCCATTGACCCCAAGGTCCCACCAGTCAGGCTCAAACCTCGCAGGGTACCCCTTCCGCTTCTCCCCAAACTAGACCTGCAGCTGGATAAGCTTATAAGCCAAGGTATTTTGGTCCCTGTGGAACAAGGGCCATGGGAAACGCCCATAGTTACGCCTCTGAAGCCAGATGGTTCTTTAAGGGTCTGCGCTGACTATAAATCTACCCTTAATAAGGCCCTCCAACATCACCCCTACCCCATTCCGGTGGTACAACAACTCCTACACTCCCTGGGGGAAGGAAAAAGGTTTGCAAAAATCGACCTCGCGCAAGCTTACCAGCAGCTTCCGGTTGATGAACAAACAGCAAACGCACAAACAATTGTAACGCACAGGGGGGCTTTCAAATGCACGAGGTTACAGTTTGGGGTGAGCATAGCCCCAGGGATATTCCAGAGCATTATGGAACGCCTATTGTCAGGGGCAAATGGGGCCATTCCATATTTTGATGACATCTTAATTGCAGGGGAAAACCAGGAACAAGTAAACAAAAGAATAAGGGAAGTACTTAAGAGGTTACAGGATAAAGGCTTAAGAATCAAGCCTGACAAATGTGTCTGGGGAACCAACAGTATAGAATTCCTAGGATATAAAGTAGACAAAGAAGGTATCCACCCCACAACAGAGAAATTGAGAGCCATTAGGGAAGCCCCAGAGCCACGAGATAAGAATGAGCTGCAGGCATTTTTAGGCCTCCTTAATTTTTATTCCGTTTTTTTAAAGCAGAAGGCAACAGTAGCAGAGCCTCTACATCGTTTACTCCAGAAGGAAACCCGTTGGACCTGGAGGGAAACTGAACGTGAAGCCTTTTTCCAAATAAAGCAATTACTAACTTCTAAAAGTGTGGTAGTCCAATATAGTGCTTCACTACCCATTAGGCTCACATGCGACGCTTCACCGTACGGCATAGGAGGAGTCCTAGCTCACGTCCTGCCTAATAAGACAGAGGCCCCAATAGCATTTTTCTCCAGAACCATGACCAGCACAGAGAGGAATTATAGCCAGTTAGATAAAGAGGCTCTAGCTTTAGTAGCAGGGGTGAAGAAATTTCACAATTACATTTTTGGAAGAAGTTTTGAATTAGTTACTGACCACAAGCCTTTACTAGGTCTGCTAGCCCCCAATAAGCCCACTCCGCCATTTATGTCTCCAAGACTGATCAGATGGGCTCTTTTCCTCTCAGGGTACCAGTATGATCTCACCCACAAGGGGGGGAAGGAAATCAATCACGCAGATGGCCTCAGCAGGTGCCCCATAACAGACTTAGTGGAGGACCCTGCTCCTTCCACAGATGTACTAATGATAGAACTCGAGGATAACCCACTAACCACGGCCAAAGAGGTAGCTGCACACACGCAGCAAGATCAAATCCTTAAACAAGTGGTAAACTGTGTACTTAAGGGATGGCAAAATGATTCTGTGAAACCTGAATTGTGTGACTTCAAAACCAAAAGACTTGAGTTATCTTATGTAAAGGGTTGTCTGCTGTGGGGAGATAGAGTGATCATCCCCAAAAGCCTAAGGGTAAAGGTACTCAAAATGTTACATGTGGGCCATCCTGGGATTGTCAGGATGAAGAGCCTAGCAAGAGGGCATTTATGGTGGCCAGGTCTGGATGCTGATATTGAGAGCTGGGTATCGAAGTGTGAACCATGCCAAGAGTCACGGCCTAATCCCCCCAAAACAACTCCGGCTGAGTGGGAACAGCCTGCTGGGCCTTGGTCAAGAATCCACATTGACTTTGCTGGTCCAGTGGGGTCCCAGTATTTCTTAATAGTGGTTGATGCGTTCTCCAAATGGGTGGAAATAATAGCAATGAACAACATAACCACAAGTGCCACCATCAAGGTATTGAGTAGACTGTTTGCCACCCATGGTTGCCCAGATATCTTAGTGTCTGACAATGGGCCACAGCTAACAGCCAGGCAATTTGAATTGTTCCTAGATGGCCTAGGGGTCAGGCATGCCCTCATCTCGCCTTAGTCACCTTGGGCTAATGGCTTGGCAGAACGTTACGTTCGTGTGGCAAAGGAGGCATTGCGCAGGTCAGGCCCTGGGGATGTACAACAAAATTTGGATCAATTCTTACTCACCCAACACATCACCCCTAACTCGCACACACATGTAAGCCCCGCAGAGTTATTAATGGGAAGAAAATTAAGGTCACCACTAGATAGGTTGAACCCAAGATTCTGTATTAATAACAATCAAATGTGTGTAAAACCTGAAAGAGACATGTATTTGGGACAAAATGTATATGTAAAAAGTTTTGATGGAAATGTAAACTGGATGAAAGGAATTGTTGTTAAGCAAAATGCACCAAAGACTTATATAGTAAAACTAGAGGATGGTCGTTTGTGGAAACGACACATAGACCACATTCGGAAACGAACAGAAAATCAGCTGCCACAACCCGCTGACATGGACTCTCCCCCTTCAACAGACTTTGACACATTGCCCGAATTAAGAGACACGCAAAGGGACTTATCGGGCCAGGGCGAGCCATCCAGCGACGCCGAGCCATCCTCCTCCTCCGAAGCTTTCATTGGGCCCGCCAGGCCAAGTCCACCGCACCGGGGGAACAGCGGCGAGCCGTCCTCCACAGTCAGTGTCGAAGGAGAAATTGAACTGCGCAGGTCAGAGCGAGCTTCACGGAGACCCCACCGATTGGACGACTTTGTCACGTGGCTTTCGTGATGGATGTGTCCAACTATGAGGGGAGGGGTGTTGTATCTTGAAATGGCTACCTTGTATTTCCTGTAGATAGTTTGTTCCGTCTCCCAGCGCTGTCTGAGCTGAAGCAGGAAGTCGCTCCTGATTGGCTCAGACGCGGCTGGCTCTTGCTTTGGCGGGAGCCGCAAATGTATAAAAGAAGCGGTTTCTCCAAGCAGAGTCAGTCGGTACTCGCTGAATTGTCACTTGCCTTGCTGAGCTGTCACTTGTTCTCTGAGCTGAATAAAAAGTACCGAGTTGTTTGAACCCTGCCTCTGGGTCTACTTCAATAACCAAGTCAGTTGACCAACGCAACTCAGTGGACCTCATATACTTGGATTTCAGTAAGGCTTTCGATAAAGTCGACCACAATCTCCTAATCCACAAACTAGAAAAAAATGGAGTAGATTACTACACATGTAGATGGATAAACAGTTGGCTGATCAACCGCACCCAACGAGTTGTCCTCAACGGCACCAAATCCACATGGAAAAAAGTAGACAGTGGAGTACCACAGGGCTCTGTCCTGGGTCCTGTACTCTTTAACATCTTCATCAACGACCTGGACGAGGGAATAAAAGGGGAACTAATAAAATTTGCAGATGACACCAAGCTGGCGGGGGTAGCCAACACCCTTGAGGACAGGCTCAGAGTACAAGAAGACCTAGACAGACTATCACAGTGGGCCCATACCAACAAAATGAGGTTCAACACCGACAAATGCAGAGTCCTCCACCTCGGCAAAAAGAACCCTAGACATACCTACAGCCTGGGAGATACCCCACTCAGCAGTAGTGACTGCGAAAGAGATCTTGGAGTCTTGGTGGACAATCAACTAAACATGAGTCAGCAATGTGCAGCAGCAGCCAAAAAAGCCAACTCAATCCTAAGCTGCATCAACAGAGGAATACGCTCCAAGACCAGGGAAGTACTAATACCACTCTACTATGCCCTGGTCAGACCCCACCTGGAGTACTGCATCCAATTTTGGTCACGTCACTACAAAAAAGACATCGAAACTGGAGAAGGTGCAAAAAAGAGCAACCAAAATTATTAGGGGACTCGAAACCAAGACTTACGAAGAGAGATTGAGAGAACTGGGCATGGACAGCCTAGAAAAAAGGTCTAGAGGGGACATGATAGCAGTTTACAGATACTTGAGGGGTTGTCACGGTGAGGAGGGGGTCTCTTTATTCCCCAGGGCACCAGAGGGCCAGACGAGGAACAATGGTTGGAAGCTGACCAAGGAGAGATTCAACCTGGAAATAAGGAAGAACTTCCTGACGGTCAGAGCGATCAACCAATGGAACTGCCTGCCAGGGGAGGTGGTGAACTCCCCAACTCTGGACACCTTCAAGAGGAGATTGGACTTCCATTTGGCTGGGGTGCTGTAGGGTTTCCTGCTCAGGAGGGGGTTGGACTCGATGACCTAACGGTCCCTTTCAACTCTATTAATAAAATAAAATAAAAATGTGATGCCTTAATTTATTTGGTTTCATGCTGACTGCTATTAACATTTTTAAACACAATAAACATACTGGTCTTTCCTCATCTCACAGTGAAACCAAGCACTACATACGCTTCATCATATTTCGTTTCCTTAGCTTTTGGGAGACTTATGTTTCTCTCATTGTCTCCGTCCCTCTCCTCCTTTCTTTTCATCCCTATTAAATATTTTTCGATGGTGTCTCTTAAAGGTTTGTTATCTGCACTTCATATAACCTGCTCTGTGCTGTATGCTATTGTGCGGTGCAAAAAACCCCTACTCAAAAAAAAGCATTCCCCGGGGCCATGTGCCCCCCCCCGCATTGCTCCATGCCCCCTCCAGGGGCGCCTGCCCCATTGGACCAGAATACCTTCGAGATCGCCTTCTGCCACACGAATCCCAGCGACCGATTAGGTCCCACAGAGTCGGCCTTCTCCAGGTTCCGTCGACAAAACAATGTTGTTTGGCAGGACCCAGGAGAAGAGCCTTCTCTGTGGTGGCCCCGGCCCTCTGGAACCAACTTCCTCCAGAGATTAGGACCGCCCCTACCCTCCTTGCCTTCCATAAACTACTGAAAACCCACCTATGTCGCCAGGCATGGGGAAATTGATTCCCCCGGCTGTCCCGCTTTATGTATGGAATGTTGAGTTGTGTGATTGTTATTAAGAAACCCTTATTAATAACAATCACACAACTCAAAATTATTAATAAGGGTTTCTTAATTGTCTTGTTTTTAACATTGGATTTGTAGACTGTATTGTTTGTTGGGAGCTGCTCCAAGTCCTCAGAGAGGGGCGGCATACAAATCTAATTATTTATTTATTTTATTTATTTATTGGATTTGTATGCCGCCCCTCTCCGTAGACTCGGGGCAGCTAACAACAATGATAAAAAAACAGCATGTAACAATCCAATCCAATACTAAAATAACTAAAAAAAACCCTTATTATAAAACCAAACATACATACAAACATACCATGCGTTAATTGTAAAGGCCTAGGTGGAAAGAATATCTCAGTTCCCCCATGCCAATAATAATAATAATAATAATAATAATAATAATAATAATAATAATAATAATAATAATAATAATAATAATAATATTATTTGAGAAATACTGCTCTAAGGTCTTTCACATTTACTGTTTACCGGTAAGTCCAAAGCAGCCAAGAGCAACAGAATTAGCGTATTAAAGAATTCTAAAGAGATTTGAACTTTATTTGGGTATCTTAAGATCAAGAGAAGGAAAGCAGCCCTTGCTCACTGCAGAAGAAAATAAAAAAGCAAATGGTAAATGCTGCCTAGGCTGCCAATCAGATTGCAGAGTCTCTGCAATAATTGTAGATAAGATCAGATATTTCTGGCTTTCATTCAAAGCAGGCAAGAGGGAGCTCACTAAAGAATGTGCTAAGCCCTGCTCTGCCCAGAGGAAATCTTGTTGCAAACTAAGCAGCCTCAAACCCACCCCTTCACCATGCCTGCGTTTCCTGGGTGGTACGGATATTTCTCAGCATCGCTATTGCAGGAAATTGAGGAACAGGCTTTGAGCTTGTTTCCAGTTCTGAACTGTGCCTCCCTCCCCCCACCTTTCACTTTCACTCCCTTCTGAAAACAATTGTCCCTGCGCTGAACACGGGTAACCGAGCGTGCAGCTGAATTAATATTAATGACACAAATGCAACCTGATTGTTTCTTTCCACTTCCTTTTTTTAACTGGAAACTGTACATCTCTCTGTCTTCAGTTGCTACAGCTCATATCAGCTCTTTCGTCCTGTTCATGTGACCAATTGTCCTCCTTTAGGGAGGACAGTCCTTGTTTTGTAGGGTCTGTCCTTCCTCGAAAAGTGTCCTGCTATCTGTCCTCATTTTCAGCATTTTAAAACTAATCTGTTAATCTCTGTATTCAGAGATGCCGTGCCGAACTGTTATGATGGTACAGCTTGGAAAGGCGCAATTATGAAACGCATGCGCAGGGCACAGGAGAACTTCACATGCCTTGCACTTGTCTCCCACCATTGACTCTATATTATATTTCATGTTTACTTCTAACGAAAATACGAAATTATTTCTTTCTCATGAATCTTTTAGCTGAAGCACTTACTGTAAAATTCAATACGAAGGATAATTCCTTGCTCTGAAATTTCCAATATATTGTTAAAAATTATACATTGACAAAAAATATTCATTCAATGGAAAAATACTTGTTTAATTAAATAATTAAAAGGAATGTAAGCATAATTAGTGTGTTTTTGTTTGAATTAATAAAATGTTTCATTTATTTATGTTGTACTTTCTTCTTAATTTTTTTCGTCCCCCTTTTCATTGTAAACAAATTGGTCACCTTACTGCTTACACAATGATTATTGCAACAAATAGCTCTAATGACTAGGGAAGCAGGACCTTTCTTGAGTTTTCTCGATTAAGTGGAAACCTACATAAGCATAAAATTCAGTTGCCACCATTGCTGACCTCTAGCCAGTGGTGAACTATGAGCCGGAACGCTAAACTGAGCTCGCCGCTGGGGCTCATAAGTTCTTGCGGGACCAACGCAATTTTGCTGCTGCACCTGTAGAGGTAGCAAAATCATGCACGGAGCTACAGGTAAAACCTCACCAAAACACGGGCATAATTTTGCTACCTCCACAGGAGACAGATTGAGCTTCAAGACTGAACCTCAAGCTTTGCTTTGCAATAGTCAGGATTCAGGCCCAGCTACAGCACGGAAACTGCTTTGGTCACGTTGATGGATGATCTCTGGCGGGCCCGGGACAGGGGTTTATCCTCTGTCCTGGTGCTTCTTGACCTCTCAGCACCTTTCGATACCATCGACCATGGTAACCTTCGGCGCCGGCTGGAGGGGTTGGAAGTGGGAGGCACTGTTCTTCAGTGGTTCTGCTCCTACCTCTCCGGTCAGTCGCAGTCGGTGTTAGTGGGGGGTCAGAGGTCGACCTCAAGGTTACTCCCTTGTGGGGTGCCTCAGGGGTCAGTCCTCTTCCCCCTGCTATTCAATATCTACATGAAACCGTTGGGTGAGGTCATCCAGAGGCATGGGGTGAGGTATCATCAGTATGTTGTGCGCATGTTTTTTAAATTATGGGTTTTTAGTTTTAATTATTAGATTTGTATTGTACATTGTTCTTCTATTACTGCTGTGAGCCGCCCTGAGTCTACAGAGAGGGGCGGCATACAAATTTAATAAAATAAATAAATAAATAAATTTGCGCTGGTCCCGCAAGAATTTACGAGTCGCGGAGGCGAGCACAATTTAGCATTCTGGTTCGTAGCCCACCGCTGCCTCTAGCCCACTTCAATTACTTTTGTTTCACGTCTCCGGAAATTTGCTCTGAGATAATGGATAGCAAACTCTTAAACCCATTGTCCAACCTCAATGTCAGTGTAGGTCTGATACAGCCTCAGGCAGGGACTGGAGAGAAATTGCAGGCAAAATGAATTGTAAGCCACCCAGAGTCACTGATTGACTGAATAAATAAATAAAATCAAGGGCACACAAAAGGAAAATGATATGGCCAAGGCACACTGATATGGGGAAAGGCCACTGGACATATGTGTACACATACACGCACCACATCAAATGGCCTGTGTCCCCTCCCACCATTGTGAGACCACATTTGGAATACTGTGTTCAGTTCTGGAGACCTCACCTACAAAAAGATATTGACAAAATTGAACGGGTCCAAAGACGGGCTACAAGAATGGTGGAAGGTCTTAAGCATAAAACGTATCAGGAAAGACTTAATGAACTCAATCTGTATAGTCTGGAAGACAGAAGGAAAAGGGGGGACATGATCGAAACATTTAAATATGTTAAAGGGTTAAATAGGGTTCAGGAGGGAAGTGTTTTTAACAGGAAAGTGAACACAAAAACAAGGGGACACAATCTGAAGTTAGTTGGGGGAAAGATCAAAAGCAACATGAGAAAATATTATTTTACTGAAAGAGTAGTAGATCCTTGGAACAAACTTCCAGCAGACGTGGTAGATAAATCCACAGTAACTGAATTTAAACATGCCTGGGATAAACATATATCCATCCTAAGATAAAATACAGAAAATAGTATAAGGGCAGACTAGATGGACCAGGAGGTCTTTTTCTGCCGTCAGACTTCTATGTTTCTATGTTATATTGACCAAATAATTTTTGATTGACTTTCCTTACCTACTAAAAGATTAAATTATCTCCAGCTCTGTTATTATAACAAGTATAACAAATTCACCTATTTTCACTTTTATACTTTCCAAGGGAACTACTATGAAGGATAGAAATAAATTATATTTTAACAGCTGGATTTTATTTTTCCAATGGGAATATAATCTCATTTATTTGAGCCCCCCCCCCCCATTTCCCAGCATGTTCTAGGAGAATCTTAGCTATCCAGTGCAAACTAACGATTCCGCACTTTGTAAGATTTCATCCCCAAGTATGGTGCCATTAAAATATCCAAGAAAAGAGGACAATGACAAGGAATGACTGTATTTTATAGGTAAATGTACCTTCAACTAAAAAGAAAGGAAGGAAGAGGGGAGGGAGTACTATACCATGAACTAACAACTGACAGGGCCACACTGTATGAATGGTATGTATGTAGGGGTGGGCAGCAGGCAGGATGGGGTGGAACGCAGTTCCACCAGTGGAAATGAAACTGTGTGCCCAGCTTCAGCTGACTATCGATCCCTCCCATCTCTTCCTCCTCCTCGGAAAGGAGACCAGCACCTGCAGGAGTTGTAGGGGCCCCATTTCCTCCCCCCTCTTTTCTCAACAGCTGATCGGCACCCGTTTGCCTAGCTACCCAGCCTGAGGCAGGGGGTGACCCAGGAAGGAGAGCGCAGGAAACACGAAGCAAATTGTCACTCCAGAGAAAGACACTGGTGAGGTTGTTAGTCGAGGACTTAAGAGTTCACTTGAATGATGATGATCTTTCAAGTCACTCCTACCCAGTCACATGACCCACAAAAGAAGCCACACCCACAGTGTGACAGTAAAAATGTTAGCTGCCCATTAGTGTATATGATTATGATTACTTTATAATTAATGGGTTTCTTTTAATATGGGGTTTTATAGTTTTAGATTATATTCAACTTCTTTTTATTGTTCTGTATCTATCTGTGTTTCTATTTATATTATTATTGTAAGCCACCCTGAGCCCTTTGGGATTGGGCAGCATAGAAGTCAAGAAAGAAAGAAAGAAAGAAAGAAAGAAAGAAAGAAAGAAAGAAAGAAAGAAAGAAAGACAGACAGACAGAAAGAAAGAAAGAAAGAAAGAAAGAAAGAAAGAAAGAAAGAAAGAAAACATTATCTGTGTACTCATGAAATTACATTATTGGAAATATTCATGGTTTTTTTTCCTGGTCTAATGTTTTTCTCCTGATGTCAAGCAAATATTTAAAGAGCTCCTTTTTCATGCTGCTAATGTCCACATTACAAAGAAGTGCAGAAAGTGGGAAGAGTATCCTTTTTACACTTTGTCACAATTAATTGTTTTGATTGATGCGAGTCAAATACTTTTGTTTCGCATTTGGAAACGATGCTTGGTGAAAATGAATCTAGCAATAACTGATCAGGAAACTCCTACGGTAGCAAAAGGTTACAATGCAGCTGTCCCATATTCACTCTTAAGTAAACAGGACATTTTTCTAACAAGTGCAAATTGGCAAAGAAGAACCCTCAGGCTACAAATGAATTGAGCAAGGCTAGACACAGTTCATGAAGCATAGAGCAAAGGCAGAAGCAGCAAAGATAAGAATGGATAACTGAATGGTGGATGAAACAAAAATCTGCCATACGATGGCAAACTTAAAAAAAATTCTGGCTAATTTTAGATGCCTGGATGGTGATAAAAGGGAGAGTTTTAATGCAAAGATGTGCTTAATGAGTCCATTTCCCTATTCACAAAAAAACTACACAATCCGAATTCAATCAACTAGCCTTCTCCCGTGTCTTCAAATCTTCAAAATATGCAATTGAACAAACTTGCTCACCCAATCACGAGAGTGATCAAATTTAAGAGAAGTGAACTATCAACTCTCATAATTCGGTTTTAGTAAATCATAGAATTGCTGGCAAATCAGAAAGTGATTTATCACTACGCCTTAATTCTGATGATAAAGCTGTTACTAAGTATGAGGGGAAAGTAGGCTGAGGGTAAATGAACAAATCCCAGCGAGCGGTTAGGTCCCACAGAGTTGGCCTTTTCCGGGTCCCGTCGACTAAGCAATGTCGTTTGGCGGGACCCAGGAGAAGAGCCTTCTCTGTGGCGGCCCTGACCCTCTGGAACCAGCTCCCCCCAGATATCAGAGTTGCCCCCACCCTCCTTGCCTTTCGCAAGCTCCTTAAAACCCACCTCTGTCGTCAGGCATGGGGGAATTGAAATTTCCCTTCCCCTAGACTTATAGAATTTATACATGGTATGCTTGTATGTATGATTGGTTCTTTAAATTGGGGTTTTTTAGATTGTTTTTAATATTAGATTTGTTTACATTGTCTTTTTATATTGTTGTTAGCCGCCCCGAGTCTTTGGAGAGGGGTGGCATACAAATCTAATAAATAAATAAATAAATATTTTATTTTTTTTTAAAACATATTCTGCAATTTGATGAGAAGACATAGATTATATTATAACCTATGTTGCTGTTTACAAAAATAGAGCTTACATCCAGCAATAAGAGTTAAGAATTTAACGCACTAGAGTACAGTATTAAGCTGCTTGACTGCTGTGCATAACGTAGCTGAAAAATGATGCTGTTTTTTAAAAAAATCCTGATTTCAACCTCTTCCTCAGTTGTGACTATAATGAAGGCCAGAACTCCCTGATTGGTGGTTTCCTTGCTTTTTTGCTCCTGCTGGAATTGTGGGTTTGAAGAAAGAGAACAAAAAGAAAACACTAAAGAAAGGGAAAATGGAAGATTTGCTTGAGCCAAAATACTACATGGTTTTGGGATGTAGAGCAAAAAAACAACAATCCACCAGAGAGAGATTGCCTTTCGGGTAGGCTGGGAGCATGTAGACAACCCACTTGAGGAATGGTCAGTGGCTGTCTTGATGGCGGGGGTAACTGGTTGGGCATATCAGGCTTTAGCATCATGGAGCCTCTTCCAAGCTACCATCTCACACTATTCTTTACTACATTGTCTGAACCTTTACAAAAGGTGCCCAACTAGAAGTGAGCCAGTTGGAAGAAAAGGTGTTTATCATGCAGCTATCTGCTAGCAAAATGAAAACATTGACTCAGTATCCGTGTGCTGCAGGTGTGAAAAAGGAAAATTCTGCACTAAAGATTATTAGGATAGGACAGGGGTAGGCAAAGTTGGCTCTTCTGTGACATGTGGACTTCAACTCCCAGAATTCCTGAGCTAGCATTATTGCCTCAGGATTTCTGGGAGTTGAAGTCCACAAGTCATAGAAGAGCCAACTTTGCCTACCCCTGAGATAGCATGACTAACAGAACAGTCAATAATAACTATGATAAATCAACATAGTCTTACTTTTTATTCCAAATATACAATTTTATTGGTTCCTGGGAGCCGGTGCAGGGGTGTGTTCCTCCCAGTTCAGACCAGTTCTATAGAACCAGTAGTGCCCCACTGGTGATGTCATGATGACATCATGGAACTGGATCGGTCGCTGCCAGTCCATGGACACCACCGTCTTTTAAAATTCTGTGTCCTTTTTGAACACAGCAGATTCAAGCTCCAAAATTCTTTTTTTTTTTTTTTACAAACTTGTCCTGGAACATCTGAAGATCCAGCACTTCTGATGAGGGCTGGGGAATGTTGAGAATTGGTCCTGTGCATTTGGAAGTACATCTAGTAGAACATTTTTGTGATGAATGTTTGATGCTTACTATGTTTTCAACTCTACATGCTGGTTTAGATCAGCCATTCGGACTCTTCAAGAATTGCGGAGCACACAGCAGATATCATAGCAAGTAAAAAGTAAAATCATTCCTGACGAATCATATGACTGTGAGGCCACTCCTGCCCAGTCACATGGCCATCAAGCCACTCCTACAAAATTAAGCCACACCCTCAAAATTAACCCACGCCCATAGAGTGGCAGTAAAAAAATTTGGAACCCACCTCCTGAGCTGGTGTATTGTTCCTTGGAGGGGAAAAGTAAATTATTTAGCTCCATTATCAGAACTAATCTGATATCTGAAGATTTTACCTAGCCTGGTAATGCAATGTTCAGAAACCAACCCACAACTCAGAGAAAGAATCTTCGCCCTCATCCTACATCCCAGCTACAGATATTCACCTCTATTGCAAAATTAGTCTTGTTTTGCCTTGGAAGGAAAACTGTTTGGGTGTGGGGGAGTAGGAACTTGTGGGGTGTTTATAAAGTAAAGGGAAAAGATTTTTTTTCTTTCTCTCATAATAAAAGAATTTCCAGAGTTTAGATCATCCAGTTCTGGAGTACTGGAAAAAGCACTGATTCACACAGCGTTTTTCAAACTATTCTACTGTTGATTTGTCGGTGGCCAGGGGCTTTGATGTTTGTCAAAGGCATCAAATACATTGAGGAAGATTATAGATTTATCAATGTCTGTTAGTCATAACAATTACATTAATGTATTTATACATAAAGGTATGTAGCTATCTTTTAATACCAGTTTGGCGTGTGTGTGTGTGTGTGCGTGTGTATGTCTATGTAAAATAGCGCAAAATATTTGTACTTTCAATGTTTTCTTTGTGGCCTCTGAAAAGCATTGTATTGGCTACTGTGAGGAAACAAGATATCTAATCTCATAAATGTTTCTTCACATTCTTGTTCATTTCTTCTATTGCCTACTCTAAGACTCTAAAAACTAGGAGCTCCACAATTCTCTCTCCAGTGTATCTGCTGTAACATTCAGCACATACAAAGGGGCGGCATGCAAGTCAAATAAGTAAGTAAGTAAGTAAGTAAGTAAGTAAGTAAGTAAGTAAGTAAGTAAGTAAGTAAGTAAGTAAGTAAGTAAATAAATAAATAAATAATTGTTCAAATAGTTGGATGATTAAAATCCAAGAGAAACTGAAGCACCTGCCTTTATTGAACGCATAGATTGATTCTTGAAGGACAATACCTGCTACCATTCTTCCCTAAAATTACACATCAACTCAGACCTATTCAACACTGAACTAGGATTGTTTGGCTGTGTACCAGGAACCCTGCAATGGGTGTACATGCCACATGGTGCACACCGAGGCCTATGATCCAAACAGTGAAGGGCTACAAAAATTTTTACTACCACACTATGGGTGTGGCTTATTTTGTGGGTGTGGCTTGTCAGCTATGTGACCAGGTGGGAGTGGCTTGATGATCATGTGACCAGGGGGGTGGCTTAAAGGTCAGGTGACTGGCTTAAAGGTGGCCAACTTGACGTCACTCATGTCAAGGGTTTGGGTTAGGGTGTCTGGCCTCTCCTCGTCTCAAAGAGATACAATTTCTCTTACTATTATTAAACATCCAAAATATATTATTTAATTCTATGTATATATATGCCCTTTGTGTACATACATATTACACACAGGCACACAAAATATACATTATCTACTATATAAAGGGTATGTACACACATGCACGCACAGCTCTTCTATAATTATATATTCAACCTCATTTACTGCGATAGGAAAAACATATCCAGAGCCCAGAAGGGAAAAAAAGAAACAAAAAAATCAAATTTTTTCTACCGGTTCTGCGTACCTGACCAAACTTTTTCTACCGGTTCTGCATAGCTGACCGTACCTGTAGGAGCCCATCACTGGAACCAAAGCAAATTTACCCAAAGTACCCACTCTCAGACATTATTATTATTATTATTATTATTATTATTATTATTATTATTATTATTATTATTATTATTATTTATTGGATTTGAATGCCGCTCCTCTCCGGAGACTCCGGGCATGTTTATCATTAGTTATCATCCATTCACCTTTGAGTGCACCTACAAATAATCACAATACTTTTATTTTCATTCATATATTTTGGATTAACACACCAATGTTCAGGAACATTACACTTAAATACATTTGTAGAAAAAAAGGAACCTGTTTCTCTGCAGTCCTGTAGAGCAGTGTTTCCCAACCTTTTTTGAGCCGCGGCACATTATTAATATTTTCAAAATTCTGGGGAACACTGAAGGGGGGGCGGGGGGCGGGGCTAAAGAAAAGTTTGGACAAAAAAAAATCTCTTCCTCCATTTCACTCTATTTCTCCCTCCCTCTTTCTCTCTCTTCCTTCCCTTCTTTCTCTCTCTCCATCCCTCTTTCTTTCTTCCTCTTTTTTGCTCTTTCTCTCTCCCTCCTTCTCTCCCTCCATGTCTTTCCCTCTCCCTCCTTCCCCCCTCTCTTTCTCTCTCTTGCTTTCTTTCCCTCTCTTTCTCTTGCTTTCTTTCTCTCTCATTCTCTCTCCCCTCCTTTTTCTCTCCCTCTCTTTCTCTCTCGTTCACCATGCCGGCAACAGAGAGAAAAAGAAAGAGAGAGAGAGAGCTGGAGAGAGAATGGAGGGCGCCGTTGTCTTCGCCTCCGCCCGCCGGCTCTGCAGCTAAGAGGCAACAGCAGCCATCAGCCTCCTCGCCCTCCCAAACGTTCCCAGCGCCCGGCCATGCGCCGCCTCCCGTTAGCCCGGCTGACCTTTCCCTGCTGCCGTTTTCTCTTCATGGCGCAAAGCCACACAGTCCCGGACTCCCGGATCGCTCGCTTTTCCGGCCAGCAAGCGCGGCGCGGCGCTTTCCTGGGCAGATGGCTTTGCTGACCGGAGAAGCGAGCGATCCGGGAGTCCGGGACTGTGTGGCTTTGCGCCATGAAGAGAAAACGGCAGCAGGGAAAGGTCGGCTGGGCTAACGGGAGGCGGCGCGTGGCCGGGCGCTGGGGACGTCTGGGAGGGCGAGGGGAGCCGGCGGGTGGAGGCGAAGACAACGGCGCCTTCCATTCTCTCTCCGGCAGCGAAGGAGAGGGGGCGGATCACGCCCCAAGACAGGAGGCGGCGGCGGAGGAGGAGGAGAGTGGGCGGATCGGGCGGGCAATGGGGCAGGGCAGAGAAGCCAGGGGCGCGTTTGGCCAGAGGCACCGTGGGGAGGCAGGGGCGGCCGCGGCTCCCTTTACTCCTACTGCCGGACCTCCCCGCCCCTGCCTCCTTTTTCCCGCCTTCCTTCTTTGGGGCCCAGCCGGAAACAGCTGCATCGGGCTGCGAGTGGAAGCTCCAGGTCGGAGGCACTGGCGGTCCGGCACTGGCAGTGCCCCGCCCACCTGGAGCTTCCTGCGGCACACCTGACCGTGTCTCGCGGCACACTACTGTGCCGCGGCACACCGGTTGGGAAACGCTGCTGTAGAGCAACCCATGAAATGTAAGCCTCTTCACTCACTCTTCGGAATAAAGCGTAGTTCTCATTCAAAACGGCAGAGAACACATGTTTACATCATGTAAAGTGTTCTGCTGAAATCAAGTGCTGCCTGTATTTATCTTTTGCAGTAAAGTGGCTGCTAAACAATCTAATGAAAGTAGGGTCGAGTAGCTTGGAAATACAGAGAAATTAGGGCAAGTATATTCTGAGACCAGCTCGGTCTTGTGGTTGCGGCTGAAAAGCAGAATTACATTACACTTTTTCCTCTGTAGCTCTACTTGTGTGAAGCAGCCCCACATTGGTTTCCAGAAAACCATGGTCAGATAACACTGTTTTTACAGATGACTCTCACTAACATTAGCAAGCAAATCACTGTGCTAGTAGCATCTGAAGTGAATTGTATACCTTGGCACCGATCAGAAACTGCTGTGTTGTTTTAGCCTGTTATTTATTCTCTTTCACGGTAGATTCGGTACACAAATATGACTGAATCAGTACTATAATATTCTCTTAAATGAGTTCAAATGTTTTTTTTCTCCTTTTCAGTAGCAATTTTTTTCATGCAGATTGGTGCATTTTTGTCAAATGACCTCACTTGATAATAGGATAATTGAGCAATGGATATCCCAGACTTGTGGAAAATTGGAGAACATTACGGAGAGCATTGCATGATAGGGAAACCCTTTGCTCATGTCTTCCAAATGTCTCTCAATTCCCAATCTGATCCCACAAGCTTCAGTCACCCTGGCCAGGGATTTTATAGTCATTACAGTCCAGCAACATTTGGAGAGCCACAAGTTCCTCTTGTCCAAAGAAACACATACAATACTAATTCTTTATTACTCAGATTAACCATCACAAAAGACTGTGAGTGGGTGGCAAAAAGAAAAAAAAACTTTTGTGTTGAAAGATCTCTCTACTACTTTTTTTAAATGCCTCAGGACAGAATCCTGGATTATATCTCTATTTTCCTTCAGACAGAACTATCTGGAAATTACCCTCAATTTTGAATTTCCTTCCAACATCTAAAAAAAAGCAACAACAACAAAAAAAACCAAACAAACAAACAAACTGATGCCACAAAGGGTAGGTGGAATTAAAAAATAATGTGGAAACAATGGAGGCAAAACCTTTGTGTGAGACATTTGAGTCCAGATAGTTTTTCCTAAATTATCAGTAAAATTTAATTACTGCCAGCCATTTCTGACCAGAAATAAAGCTCAATGTCACTATTTTAGAAAAAAAAACTGTTGAAAGAATAAAATAAATTGTATTGCCATTCCAGCTGGTCTTTTTCATATAGCTTACTAATAAAATAGTGACTTAATTCAGGAGGAGCTATTTCAGAGAACTAAGTGTGGTCTATTTTTTCCTTTTGTGGCAGAACATAGATATTTTCCATCATACTATTTCCCAAATATGTTCTTTGACAGCACTTTGTGGTAATTTGTTACTATGCAGCCACAAGTGCTGCCAGAACCTAGCTCTGATGCACTGTACTTAGCTCAAAATATCAGCCCACAGGAGCAATCCTAGCACCAGGTCTGTGAGGGCCACCAATCCAATGATAACTGCTAAAGCCCCCACTTCACAAATGCATACCAAAAAAGGAGTTTTGCTCTGGGCTACTCTGTCCTACACACTGGCAAAAAGAATCAGAACACCAAATAGGACCAGAATAAATAAGACCTTGGAGACTCTGTCAAAAATCTTGAAATACAGTACTCCTATCAAATGACCTAAGTGCAACAACATTGCCAGAAAGGCTTTAAGAGTTGTTAACCTAATCTTACGTAGCTTCTTTGGTAATATCACACCACTAACCAGAGCATGCAAAACATTTGCCAGACCAATCCTTGAATATAGCTCATCTGCCTGGAAACCACACTGCATATCAGACATAAATACATTAGAAAGTGTCTAGAGATACCTTACTAGAAGAGCCCTCCACTCCTCTACTCGCAACAGAATAGTTTACGAAACCACACTTGAAATCCTGGGCTTAGAAAGCTTAGAACTTTGTCGCCTTCAGCACGACCTAAGCATAGCTCATAAAATTATATGTTACAATGTCCTATTGGTCAACGACTACTTCAGCTTCAACCACAACAATACACAAGCACACAACATATACAAATTCAAAGTGAACTGCCCCAAATGTGACTGTAGAAAATATGACGTTAGCAACAGAGAGGTTAATGCCTAGAACTCACTATCTGTCTCTGTGGTTTCATTACCAAACCCCCAAAACTTTACCCTTAGACTGCCCACTGTTGACCTCACCCAATTCTTAATAGGTCAGTAAGGAGCTTGCATAAGTGCCTACCATCTCTGTCCAATTGTTCCCTCTTGTTAGTACCCATCTTATGTATATAAACAATGTTATATCTATGTATATTATAAATACTTACTTGACAAAGAAACAAACAACAGGGCAGGGAGCAATTATCAATTCCATCATAAAAGCAAACAGAACAGTGTAACATTTAAAAACAGCAGGATACTTTGAGAGCAGCCTTTGTGTAGCACACTCCTCTGTCCTACAGTAGAGAGGAAAACTCAAGACATCCAGGAGATGGACTGTCCTTGCTGCCCTTCTGCCTTCAGTATCATCCCCCTGAGGCATTGGACAACTGTCAATTGTCTCATTGACAACTGTTCTTTCCTGCCTTTAGTGATATATAGATACAGTGGTACCTTGGTACCCAACTGCTTCAAAAGTTGTTGAATTTGGTACTTGAGACATTCTGATGTGAAAATGTTGTCTTGCTACTCATTGTTTATTTAGTACTCACCTACAAAAAGATATTAACAAAATTGAACAGGTCCAAAGACGGGCTACAAGAATGGTGGAAGGTCTTAAGCATAAAACGTATCAGGAAAGACTTAATAAACTCAATCTGTATAGTCTGGAGGACAGAAGGAAAAGGGGGGACATGATCGAAACATTTAAATATATTAAAGGATTAAATAAGGTCCAGGAGGGAAATGTTTTTAATAGGAAAGTGAACACAAGAACAAGGGGACACAATCTGAAGTTAGTTGGGGGAAAGATCAAAAGCAATATGAGAAAATATTATTTTACTGAAAGAGTAGTAGATCCTTGGAACAAACTTCCAGCAGACGTGGTAGATAAATCCACAGTAACTGAATTTAAACATGCCTGGGATAAACATATATCCATCCTAAGATAAAATACAGAAAATAGTATAAGGGCAGACTAGATGGACCATGAGGTCTTTTTCTGCCGTCAGACTTCTATGTTTCTATAACCTTGCAAAAAGAAGTAGGGGACAGCTGCAGAGAGTATACAGGAAGTCGGCCATGCTGAGAAAGTTGCTGACGTAGGAAAGGGGAAAGATAGGAAGTCCTTCCCAGCCAAAACAAAGGGTCACATGGTAAATCACATGGTTTATTTTGTACTCAACCTTTTTAGTACTTGTTCCACCTCCCAGAACCAATGAAAGACAAGTAACAAGGTACCAACTGTAGGAGGAAGAACAAACAGCATTTGCAGCCATTTTGTTGATTTTTCTTTTATTTAATTTTTTAAAAATTTATTCAGAATTTTTTAAAATATATGCAATATCAAAATCGCAATACCCAAACTAAACAACAATGACAAAAAAGGAGGGGAAAAAGGTAAAGAAAAAAGTAAAAACAGAGAGCAACATTTAAAAAGAAAAATATTTTGTTTCTATGATAACCTGATACACCAGAAGACAAGGTGAAAGACTGAATCTTGTCCCTTTGCTTGTGGACTTAAATATAAATGCTCATTGCATAATGGATGACAAGTGAACAGGCACTGGTATAATAGTTAAAACAACCGGTTAAAACAACCAGTTGCTGCTGAATTAATTGCAGTATGAATAAAAGAAACATGTCATCTGAACATTAAAATGGACTGGGAACAAGTGCAGAGAGGTTTTGCAAAATTTTGAAGCTCTTCAGCATCAAAAAATGATTTGAGGTCAATGCTGGTAGAGAAGATGGTCCTGAAGAAGAAATTAAACAGCCTTTAGATCAATACCTGCTTACTTCTGGAAGGAAGGACGGAATGACGAAGAAACTCAAGATTGTCCTCCCTTGATCCTCTTTTGCATAAGAGGGGGGACACAGATTTTCTGGTTTTCAAGATTCTGTTATTATACCCAGTGGTAGGCTCCTGCTGGTACAGCTAATTGTGTGCAGCTCTGCGGCTCTGGTGCGTGAGTGCGGGATCCAGTGCAATTTTGCTTCCTGCACCTGTGCATGCAGGGAAGTAAAAAACTTCACAGAAATACGCATGCACATGCATCCCCGTGTGAGATTTTGCTACCTGCACGGGTACGGGAAGCAAAATCGTGCTCGATCCCGCTTCCGCGCGCCAGAGCCACGGAGCTGCATGCAATTAGCCGTACTGGCAGGACCCCATCATTGATTTTACCCTGCATCAATAAAGTAGAATCCTAACTGTTGAGTTCTGATACTGAAGAGACAGGAGACTAGTGGAGTGACTTCAGTTCTTTATTAGGTTACAGGGAATAACTTCCAGTAGCAGTATACAAAAGGCAGGGGGTTAAATAGGGAGTCAATACGACAAGGAACCAATCAGAATTTTCCTACTTTACTTCCCTGTCTGACTTTTAATTTATTTATTTATTTTGTCCAATACACAATACATATTGAAGAGGATAGACATGAGGTATTATATATAAAGAAAAGATATAAAAGTAGAGGAGAAGATATATGAAAGGAAGAAAAGATATATGATATATGAGATAAGGAGAGACAATTGGACAGAGGACGAAAGGCAGGCTAGTGCACTTATGTACGCCCCTTACTGACCTCTTAGGAACCTAGAGAGGTCAATCGTGGATAGTCTAAGGGAGAAATGTTGGTGTTTAGGGGTTGACACTACTGAGTCTGGTAATGAGTTCCACGCTTCGACAACTCGATTGCTAAAGTCATATTTTTGACTGAAAACTTCCCAACTTCTTCAGGACATAACGCTAACAGTCTTGCAAAGCCTGTTTCCTAACACGACCTACTTCAAGGTAGGCTTAAAAGAAATGCTCCAAGTTCTTGTTTCAAGGTTCCCAAGAATCTGTGGTTGTGGAAAGCCCTGTGGGCACACTTGTTAAGGAAGATGGCTCAGAAAGAAACCCCTGCTATCACAGTGGGGATGTTGGAGGACTGGATGACAAGAAAAGCACACTTAACACACACCCACCCAGAAAGCACAATAATCAGCAAAATTTATGAACGCGCTGAGATGGATAGGCTAACAATTGACTTGCGAGGCCAGAAAGACTCAGAGTATTTTGAAATATGGAATAGATGGTACCATTGGTTCAAGCATAGAAAAACAAAAGTAAAAATAAAGAAATAAAATAAAATAAAATAAAAAAATAAAATAAAATAAAAATAAAATAGAAGCGTAACATGTAAATATGTACATAGAAAAGTATAAGTATTTTAGCTATTGTAATAATATAATATCGGTACAATATGTCCAAATATATAAAATGTGTGGTAACTAAAAGAAGAAGAAGATGCAATGATGTAACAATGCAGAATCACTTATTGTATTTATTGTATTATTGTTTTTGCAAAGGAGACTGAAAATTAATAAAGTAAAGCACACTTGGCTTTATTGGCTACCATCATGAATCTTGGGTCAGATTTCCTTACTTCTCCCATAGAAGAGAATGTACCATATTATGTTTTTGTTTAAGTTTTTGCAATCCTCAGACTCCAGTGTCATAGGCAATCTCCCATCAAAGGTAGTGCTGTCTGCAGGGGTGGGCTGGTGCCCGGATGAGAGGGGAAATGCAGTGGGGTAGCAAAAAATGGAGCTCCGCCCCAACCTGCATAAGCCACGCCCACAGTTTGGTAGTAAAAAAAATGGTAGCCCTTCACTGGCTGCCTGTCTTACTAGGCATAAATGGAATGGAGCCAGAGGCCTTGGCTAGCATGCCGGACAGTGCAACCTTCATGAATATCTGAACAAGAGACACTATTTTGCAGCTGCTTGGCCAGGTGCAATTGAACCAGTCGAAACAATGTATTGATGATGGAAGTGCTATATTAGTCTATGTAGGCATCCGATAGAAACTAATAAGGTCGGGTATTGCCATTAGGCAGTCCAAGGCAATTGTTTTAATGGGAGGCGACTCATTCTATCTATCTATCTATCTATCTATCTATCTATCTATCTATCTATCTATCTATCTATCTATTTAATTTTTATGACTCAGGGCGGCTTACAACATGTTAGCAATAGCACTTTTTAACAAAGCCAGCATATTGCCCCCACAATCCGGGTCCTCACTTTACCCATCTCGGAAGGATGGAAGGCTGAGTCAATCTTGAGCCGGTGATGAGATTTGAACCGCTGACCTTCAGATATACAGTCAGCTTCAGTGGCCTGTAGTACAGCACTCTACCTACTGCGCCACCCCGGCTCTATCCTTCTTTCCCAGGGGTTTTCCTGGATGCATCGCACGCTAGCCACACCCATGCCCGGTATAGCAAAGGTGAAAAAAAAATCACAATACGTCATGCGACGAGTCAACTCCATGATGACGCAAGTTTGATATCCCTACTCTTTCCCAACATTTCTCACTATAGAAAAACATCATTTTGTAAGCCATTTGGCCTGTTCTGCTCCTAAAATCATCTTTAATCCGTTCTTGATGATATTCACTTATTAGCAGGCTTAAAACAACGTTTAACTACTGTTCTGTCTGGGTCCCCCCAGACGCCAACACCAACCAAAAAGAGTAGCCAGACACACTGGTAAAAAGCAAAGGCAGTTTATATAATTCAAAGCAAACACAGGTAACAAAAACTGTTCTTACAGACAGGAACACTATGAAGCTTCACAGAGGTTTCACGAAGGCCAGGCAATAAAACAGGATTCTTGCTGGCAAAAACAACGCTGGAGATAATAAAACCCACGCCTCCCCCAAGTCTTCCAGACTTCTAGGCCACAAGCCAAGATCAGAGACGCCGAGAATCGAAGCAAGGTCACAGGACTCCCAATTGATAACTCTCCACAAGACTGTAAGGGCGGGCCTGCCTTTTCAACCCTGCTGAGGAGAACCACACCCAAACCCAGCTGTTGCCAATTCAGGGATGGAAATACCTTTCTAATTGGCCCCGCCTTTGAGCTGCTCGTCGCTGCCTCATGTCTATTATAGCCTGTGCGTCTTCATCCAATGAATCCAGGCTACTAGCTGGGGAGAGCCCCCCCCCCCCCCCGGGGGTCTCAGGCTGCTCTCCCTTCTCCTCTTCCTGACGTTCCTCTCCCCTGTCTGCCTGGTCCTCCCCCTCCTGTTCACTGTCCTCCTCCTCTGGGCATGGATCCGGCAGAGATCCAGCCGGTCCCTGAGGAGCCTCAGGCTGAATCACAACAACTACTGGTCCAATTCACTTTTGTAACTGGAATAAGGTAACACGGCTGCAAAATAAAGCAAATTCCTCAAATTCACACACAGTCGTCAGAATGCATATAAAAGCAGCAGCAAGAAAGCTATTGGCATCACCAGTGTATCATGTCATCTTAGTGGCAATATCAAAATAATATTATTAAAAAAATTAATAGTAAGCCTGTACTTCCCAGGCTGGGACTCAAATGTAGTTGGACATAAGCTGATATCCCCCAGAGCTAAGTAACCACATTTCTGCTGAGTTAAAAAAAAAAATCTAATGACATTTACATTGAGAGTCCCTAGAGTCAAAGACAGCCTAGACAGAATATATAAATTTTCTTTCCAAAGATGACAGGCTAGATTCAGACAGGAAATTAAACAAATATGCAAGCTGTTTAAGGAAGGACTGCTTTCCTAGTGCTGCTGTCTTGCAAAATGCCATTTGGATGCTGTGAAATGAGAGTGGCAATATCCACTCTGTTTTATGTTCTGCCTCATTCGGCATGAGGCCTACAACTTTATGTTTCTGTATTTGCTAGATCTTTTATTGCTTAGAGAAAAAAGTGGAAGTGGAGAGTAAACAACACTGTACTACCTTATGTTACAGTTAGCAAATGCATTAAAAACCACTCCATATCTAATACTTATATCCATCAACCAAAAGTATATTTATTTAATGATCCTGAAAGCTAATCTGAATGTATGTACGGTCTATTATATATTGGCAGATACTTTGTTTTATTAACAGCAGCACATAACCCTACAGATTACTGTTATCCCGTTGAATATTCTATCTGTTCTGTCGGGCTCTCTGGTAGAATCCTCCCAAAAATTCACAGGTACAAATTTCAGACACACACACGTTTGAAAATTCAAAACAATGTTCTTTATAATGAAAATTCACATAAACTAAACCCTCTTTTGGTATAGCAAAGAGCACTGGTCTCCAAACAAACTGGTAATTTGTGCAAGTCCCTTATCAGTTCTGTGATACTTAGCTTGCAGCTGTGAGGCAATTCACAGTCCTTCTTCTTTCACAAAGTGAAACACATTTTGCTCTGGTTTAGTTTCAAAGCGGGGAAAAAGCAGCACACAAAAGGTCAAAGTCCGTAAAGCAGTCATGAAACACAACAATCAGATAATCCTCCACAATGGCCAAACCCACAGGCTGCTATTTATAGCAGCCTCACTAATTACCACAGCCCCACCCAACCACAGGTGGCCTCATTTTCTTTGATAATAATCTCTCAGTTGTTGTTGCCTATGCATTGCTCTCCGCATGGGTGGCTGTATCATTAACTCTTGTTCTGAATCCAAGGAGGAGCTAGATAATTGATCTCCTTCTGAGCTGTCTGCCACACTCTCCTCCTCCCTGTCACTCATGTCTTCTTGGTCAGAGGAGCCTTCATCAGCAGATTCCACCGGGGGGAGAAACAGGCCTGCAGCATGTGGATGTCTCCCCCACATCCACAGTCCTTGGGGCAGGAGCAGGGCCAGAGCTAACCACAACACTATCTCAGGTAGTTTTTGATGCTGAAATGATATTTTTTATGTATGTTAATTTTGTACGTGTGTCATATATTCCATTATGCTTATAGACACACATATTCTCTTTATATATATTCTTTCATAAATCAAGGCAAATCTTTTTTCCATACTCTAACTTTCATCTCTGTAGATGTGGGTTTATACTGGTTAGACTTTCCTCAAAGTGTGAGGAAAAAAATTATCTAAAATGTAATTTCATCTCATGAAAAGTGCCTCAGGTTTCTGCTCTGTGATCATTGTTCCTTGAGCTGTTGAAAATAAAAAAAGGTACGATTTGGGAGTCATTCTTCTAAATATCATAGATAACCCAAGCTGTAACAGGATTTCCTTTTCTATTTCCTTCTTTTTAAAAGTAAAACTGCAGAAACAGAAGAGGCAAGATTAAATTACCTGTAGGCAAAAGTTAGAGAGAGAGAGAGAGAGATCACGATACAAAATTTTTCCATTTTTTTCTGAGAACATAATTACAGGGATATCATTTTTGCTTACCTCTATCTTTTCCTTGCAGGAATTTCTATAGACACATTGAAGAAAGAAAGTGTTACACCAAAGCTTCCTTGCATTTAAAAGCAAGAAAATTAATTTTTTTAAGCAGACCCCAGTTTGCTTATTGTATTTAGCAAGAAAATTCTTTCAGCTTGCTCATTACTTTCAATTACAAAATGGCTAAAAGGCCAAAACTCTTGCTATCCTGACTCATTTTTAATTGATTGTTTACTAATTATGCATATCTAGAGATGAATGTTACAATCTCTCTCTCCAAATATGATGCTCAGTCAGCATAATAATAAGAAATTGTCTTCTTCTAATGTTGGTAATTTTAGATAGATCCTTCATGAATCCTTCCTGTCCCAATTGGCTACAACTTACCTTGCAGTAAGTAAGTTAGACCAGTGTTTCCCAACCTTGGCAACTTGAAGCTATTTGGACTTCAACTCCCAGAATTCCCCAGCGAGCATTCGCTGGCTGGGGAATTCTGGGAGTTGAAGTCCAGATAGCTTCAAGTTGCCAAGGTTGGGAAACAATGAGTTAGACAAAGCATCAAAGCAATATTGGCAAACCTCCTCCATATTGGTACTAGGTAAACCACATGGTCATATACATGGTATCCTCAAAAATCAAAGTCAACTTGAAAGACATTTTCTTTAGTGTCAGAAAAATAAAGAAGCTTTGGTAAATGTATTTATCAAATCTACCTTCAGCGCAGGATTGTTTGCCTATTGTGTGTTTGGAGAAAACTAACCAACATTTCTGTATCTCTGTATTTCAACCAGGGGTGAAATTCAATTTTTTTCCCTACCAGTTCTGTGGGTGTGGCTTGGTGGGTATGGCAGGGGAAGGATACTGCAAAATGTCTATTCCTACATTTATTTGGTGTAATTTTCTATTTTCTGTCTTAAGTTTTTTTATTTCTTAATTTAGAGACTTTATTTTATTTTTTATAGATTTAATTTTATTTTGATCCTATCCTTTTCATTTTTAATTTTTTATATAAAGCAATTAGTAATTAGGTTGGTAATTGGATTAACAAGGCAATATTTGGTGATATTATTGGGTTTATTTTTTCCCCTTTGACTACGCTACTGTAAGAATTTTTCAAATGTTTTTTTAAGGGTAGGTTATTAATAGGCTTAACTATTTGTAAAGGGTATTGATTATATATGAAAATTGATATGGAAGCGATTAGGAGAGATTTGAAACATTTCAGCCTATTCAATGTGAGATACTAGAATTTGGAACAGCTTAAATGGGGTCTTAGCTAAAAGTATATTTTTATAGCACTAAAAAATGGGGCAGCTATTTTTATTCAGATGTCAAAAGTGAAGGTGGTAGCATATAACTTCCTGAAATTGATTTATTGTAAAACAATTTGATGTTATAATTTTTATTGTACTGTGATTGGAGAGAAAAAAATAAAAAAATTCTTTGCCGAAAACAAAATGTCTATTCCCACCCCACTCCAGGGGTAGGATACTGCCTATTCCTTCCTCCATTCCTGGGAGAAGGATATTGCAAAAGCTTCATTCCCATCCCATTCTAGGGGCCAGCCGGAGATGGTATTGGCCAGTTATCCAAACTACTCCAAATTACCGTTACCGGTTCTCCAGAACCTGTCAAAAGCTGCTGAATTTCACCCCTGGGTTAAATGTGTTATTTATATTCTCCATGATAACCAGCTTAAATTTAAAACTAATAAGGCAGTTTGTTGTCCTTCTGTTGTATCTATGTTCTTTAGTCTAATTGGTTTTCTTTCTTTAGGCTATTCCTATGGCTTCTTACATTTTATCCACCTTAATCAAGTTTTCTGAGACTTGTATAATACAGTATGTTAGGAGATTCATATTCAGCTGTACTTCTACATTCCTTCTTCTTTTTGTTTCTTTAAGAATTAATTTCTTTATATGGTTAAGCCTGACCATATTTTTCTGGTTTAGCATTTTCCAATGGTTCACACAGCAGTGTATTAAATTGCCATAGGGACATTAAATATAGCGGTCATGCTCAACCTGAAAGAAGCAAACTACGTAAATTGGAAACAGATTTCTGAATCAGATAATGGAGCAACTCTTTGATAAACGTGTCATCTGATTGCAGCAAATAGTGTTTATTTCTGAGTTGCAAAGTAGAGTAAGTAAGGCAACTGATAATGTTTTAAATTATCTCTGAACTACTCACTTAAGAACCTGAAACTGTTGCACTAATTTAGAAACACCTCAAACCATTTCTGAAAAAGGGAACAGGCTAGGATAGAAATGAGGAACCATAAGAATAGTCTCTGTTGCATTTTACATTTAAGCACATTCCATGCATTTCTGTTTTGGGAATAATGGCTGGAGAGAGAGCGAAGTTGGCCAAAAGGGCATTTAATTATGCTAGCTCAAAGAAGCCTATTCATTTCCTCAGAGTGGCTTTTCAATCAGAGGTTTATTAATCCTAACAACAACCAATCTGTAAATGAATAGTTCAGAAGTCAGCTTCCATGATTTCTGTAGTCTCTCCGAGGAATCTGTTGGGAGGCTAATGGTTCATAAAACAATAGAATGCGAAGAGTTCAAATTATCTGCCATTTGTCCATCAAATACTTAGAAACATAGATGTCTGACGGCAGAAAAAGACCTCCTGGTCCATCTAGTCTGCCCTTATACTATTTTCTGTATTTTATCTTAGGATGGATATATGTTTATCCCAGGCATGTTGAAATTCAGTTACTGTGGATTTATCTACCACGTCTGCTGGAAGTTTGTTCCAAGGATCTACTACTCTTCCAGTGAAATAATATTTTCTCATGTTGCTTTTGATCTTTCCCCCAACTAACTTCAGATTGTGTCCCCTTGTCCTTGTGTTCACTTTCCTATTAAAAACACTTCCCTCCTGGACCTTATTTAACCCTTTAACATATTTAAATGTTTCGATCATGTCCCCCCTTTTCCTTCTGTCCTCCAGACTATACAGATTGAGTTCATTAAGTCTTTCCTGATAGGTTTTATGCTTAAGACCTTCCACCATTCTTGTAGCCTGTCTTTGGACCCGTTCAATTTTGTCAATATCTTTTTGTAGGTGAGGTCTCCAGAACTGAACACAGTATTCCAAATGTGGTCTCACCAGCATTCTATATAGCGGGATCATAATCTCCCTCTTCCTGCTTGTTATACCTCTAGCTATGCAGCCAAGCATCCTACTTGCTTTCCCTACCGCCTGACTGCACTGTTCACCCATTTTGAGACTGTCAGAAATCACTACCCCTTTCAGTGGGTATATTCAAATCTTATAATGCTAAACTCCCAGGTGCAATGATTCACACTTCCAACTTTTACAAAGAGCAGAAATAGATAACATTCAGCTTATTAGAATCAACACAATTGTTTTTTCCTTATAGTGATTATTACTGTTCAATATTTAATTTATAAAACATGATAAACTTTAATCCAGGATGTCTACAGGACAGTGTGTCAAAATCAACAAGATGATGGATGAATTACCATGATGCAAGTTCTTGTTTTTCGTAAATTGCTTAAGACCCACCTATATCGCCAGGCATGGGGGAATTGAGACATCTCCCCCAGGCTTATATAGTTTTATGTATTTATTTATTTATTTAATTTATTAATTAGATTTGTATGTCGTCCCTCTCCGCAGACTCGGGGTATGTATGGTATGTTTGTGATGTATGGTTTTTAAATGATGGGTTTTTAGATACTTTCTTTTAAATATTAGATTTGTTACATTGCACATTGTTATTATTATTGTTGTGAGCCACCCCGAGTCTGCGTAGAGGGGCGGCATACAAATCTAATAAATTATTATTATTATTATTATTATTATTATTATTATTATTATTTCCCTTTTGACATACATGTGACATTGTCTCGGGGTATGTATGGTATGTTTGTGATGTATGGTTTTTAAATAATGGGGTTTTAGATACTTTCTTTTAAATATTAGATTTGTTACAGTGCACATTGTTATTATTATTGTTGTGAGCCGCCCCGAGTCTGCGGAGAGGGGCGGCATACAAATCTAATAAATTATTATTATTATTATTATTATTATTATTATTATTATTATTATTTCCCTTTTGACATACATGTGACATTGTCACAAATATACAACAGCCAGCTTTTGCAATGGTACAATCATCTTGACAATGTTAACTCCCCGTTAGTCACCAATGGCTTTAATAAAAGTTAAATGTCTTCTGCTAGATCAGTGGTTCTCAACCTGGGGTTCGGGACCCCTTTGGAAGTCAAATGACCGTTTCACAGGGGTCACCCAAGACCATGGGAAAAGACAAATTTCCCATGGTGTTAGGAACTAAAGCTTCTATTCTGGCGCCTTGGAACAAGCTTTGTTGGGAGAATTGGCGCTATACTAATGGTTGGGGTTATCACAAAATGAGGAACTGTTGCGGCATTAGAAAGGTTGAGAACCCCTGTGCTAGATGAAACAAATCTTTACCGTCTAACTGGAAACACTAGAATGGATACAAAATTATTCTAGTGATTGTGGCTTGTAGCTTATGTTTTGAGACTTAAAAACTGCATAGAAAAGAAATGTGCATAGAAACAGCCTGCCTCTCAGCCTAACTCCCTTTATAGGGTTAATGTGGGGGAAATCCCCCACGAATCCCAGCAACCGGTTAAGTTTCACAGAGTTGGCCTTCTCCTGGATCCCGTCGACTAAACAATGTCATTTCGTGGGACCCAGGAGAAGAGCCTTCTCTGTGGCGGCCCCGACCCTCTGGAACCAGCTCCCCTCGGAGATCAGAACTGCCCCCACCCTCCTTGCCTTTCGTAAAGTTCTTAAGACCCATCTCTGCCATCAGGCATGGGGGAACTAAGAAATCTCCCCCGGGCCTATACAGTTTATACATGGTATGCTTGTGTGTATGCTTGCTTTTTAATAATGGGGTTTTTAGTGCTTTTTAAATTATTAGATTTGTTCTTACATTGTCTTTGTTATTGTTGTGAGCCACCCTGAGTCTACGGAGAGGGGTGGCATACAAATCTAATTAATAATAATAATAATAATAATAATAATAATAATAATAATAATAGGTGGAGAAAGGTGTGTTAGGTATCATTGCTGCGTTTAGTTATTTATAAAAATAATAGAAGCTGGATACAAATAAAATAATATCACACATTTCTGCATTAGACTTGCAGTGCCACTGATATTATTCCTGGGTCATGATTGCTTATTTTATGGATGTAAAAATCAATAAAATCAATGAAATGAAGCATCCATCAATGAAAAATAAACTATGAATCGTAGCAATGACTTTAACAAAGGACAAAGAATGCACATTAGCTCTTATTCCACCTTGTCTCACTAATGTATTCTTTCCTTACTTAAATAGAAAGATGTCTTGTCCTGGTTTACTTTAGTAAAGACTGTTTTGGAAACAATGATCATGTGCCTTTAGAAAAATCTGATTTGCAGCAGTTAAAAATTTACATTGTTTACTTGTCAGTGTTGCCTTTCTTAAAGTATCTAGAACACTTTGTACTCATAGACAAATGAGATTATTAATGTCTTAAGAAACATTATTTCCAAAACAAAACCACTCCAGCCCCCAGCAAGCCGGCAAAGCTAAGCAAGTAATCCCTCCATTAATTTGTTTCTTTGGTTTGATTTCCAGGAAATAGTGCACATTCCATATGGTTAGTACATTCCATATAGCAGACCAGGTTTGGAAACTTCATCTAGGCCAAATGTCCCATTGTTCAACTTGGAATTGTTCATTCATCCACGTGTCTCGGCTACATTAATGCAAGATTCCAAAAAAAAAAAAAAAATCTGGAATCCCTGTTCTACAAATGGTAGTACTAGTTCATCTTTGCTGGCTGACTGATTGTCTGAGTTAGTGTAGTTCTTTCTCATGGGATACAGTTTTCATCCCTGTGAACTTCCACTGCTGACTGAGAAAGCTGGATCTCTCTGGATGCACAAAGTGCCTTGGTAAGCAACATTGGGGTCATCTTGCTCATAACTAAGGGGCTTTCTTTTAGATCATCATGCTTCCACTAAAGTGATTCCACATCTTTTGTGTCAGTCTTGCCTGGTTTAGAAAGCAGCTAGAGAACACTACCTAGTAACTGATGTGAGAGCCATTTTGGTGGAGTCATTGAAGGCAAGGGGCTAGGAACTTGGAGATCATATGCTCTAATTTAATTTCAGGTATAAAGCCAACTGGGTCTTTTATGTCCCTCTCTATGTCTCTCTCTCTCTCAATTCTAGGAAGCAGGCAATGGCAAATCACTTAGGTTTAGAAAGCTTAGAACTATGTTGTCTTAAACACAACCGAAGCATAACCCATACAATCATCTGCTACAACGTCCTTCCTGTCAATGACTACTTCAGCTTCAACCACAACAACACACGAGCACACAACAGATACAAACTTAAAGTAAACCACTCTAAACTCGACTGAAGGAAATACGACTTTAGTAACTGAGTAGTTGGTGTATGGAACTCACTACCAGACTTTGTAGCATCATCACCTAACCCCCAAAACTTTACCCTTAAGACTATCCACTGTTGACCTCTCCCGATTCCTGAGAGATCAGTAAGGGGCGTGCATAAGTGCACCAGAGTGCCTTCCGTCCCTTGTCCTAATGTTTATCTTTTACTAGTGTAATGTATATAAATATTATTGTATCTTTGTATACCACTAATACGTACTTGACAAAACAAACATTTATATTTTTGTGCCTTTATTATTGTTTTCTTTATTTGTTATTTAGTTATTTGTTTTGTCAAGTACATAGTGGAGGTATACAAAGATATAATAATATCCTAGTCTCCCTTAATTTTAAAAATTCAACAAAAACATGTGATATATAATAATATTTATATATATGGTACTAGTAAAAGAGAAACACTAGGACCGGAGCCGGAAGGCACTCTGGTGCACTTATGCACATTCCTTACTGACCTCTTAGGAATTTTACAAATAAAGTACAGATTTTATAAATATAGTAGACCTTAGTCCTATTTTCTCCAGAATAAGCACCCTATGAGGTAGGCTGGAATGAGAGAAAGTGTCTGACCAAAGTTACCCAGCTGGTTTTTGTGCCCTAATGTGGGACTAGAACTTACATCATCCTAGTTTCTAACCTAGTGCTAAATCAAACTAGTTCTCACTTCTTAAAATCTTCCCAAGATGAGTCTCCAGGAGTCAACACCGATTCAGAGGTTTGCCCATGCCTACACATAGATACCTTGAAAGTAGTTCTCTTTAACCTGGTTTCCTCCAGATGCGTAGAATTCACAAAATTCTCAACTACATGCTTATGATAGTAATAATATAAATTTGGAAATAAAAACATGGAAAATCACATATGTATATCAAATTATGTAGCATACCGTACTTGCCTGAAAATACAAACTACTCTGAAAGTAAGTCCTAACTTGATTTTTACATGTGAGTCCAATGAAAGCCTATCCCCAAACTAAGACCTAATTAAGACCCCGCCTACTCCAGGATGCACAGGTAAACATTAAGCTAGGCTGAGGGTGATGGGGGTGATCAGTGAATGGCTATCAAAACGTTTACTACCACACTGTGGGCGTGGCTTATGTAGGACGCCCTGCATTTCTTTAAACATCTTTCAATGCAAATTGTGTGCTCTGGGGTGGAGCTCCATTTTCTCTACCCAATGCGTCCCCCCTCCCCGGGCATAGCCCACCCCTAAGTGATGGAGCTGCCCTACTTACCTTTGGACAGTTGAAGCCAGGCCTCACACACCCCGACACCTGCCTTGTTGGCCCATTTCTTCTGCGGCCAGCAAGGCTTTCCTGAAAATTGATCTGGAGCTTTGTTATCAGCTGCAGAGGCCTTCAGAAAAGCCTTGCCACCCTTGCTGACTGAAGAAATTCCTGAAGGCCTCTGATGGCGAAAAGGAGGCCGGGGGTAACACACGCAAGTGAGGTGAGTCAGTGGACAACCCCCCCCTCAAAAAATAAAACCTGGTGCCTTTTTTGGTGGAAGAAGAAGGAGGAGGAGGAGGAGAAGGAGGAAGTCTTATTTTCAGAGAAATACAGTAGTAGTAGTGAAAAAATACTGCCCAGCATCTGTGGAACTGAAACAAGATAAAGACATTATAGAGAAGTCAGGTTAAAATACAGGTTAATAAGGGTTATAATGACTGAAAAAGACCCTCAGCTATCCTTAGGTATTCTAAAATACCTAAGAGCTGGGGTGGCACAGTGGTTAGAGTGCAGCACCGAAGGCTACTTCAGCTAACTGCTAGCTGTAGCTTAGCAGTTCAAATCTCACCACCAGCTCAAGGTTGACTCAGCCTTCCATCTTTCTGAGGTGGGTAAAATGAGGACACAAGTTGTTGGGGGCAATACGCTGATTCTGTAAACTGCTGAGAGAGGGCTGTAAAAGTGGCATATGAGTCTAAATCCTATTGCTATTGCTATAAAAGCAATCTGGGGAAAATGGGATGACATTTAACTCCGCAGGAAGTCTTTCTTTAGCACCCACAACTGGGGTCAGTAATTAGTAATTACACGAAGAGGCGACTTAGTAAAATCACAAATGTGCTTATAATCTTGCTTCAACTTTACAGGATTTTACAGACCAGACGCGTCATAAATGCGAGGCCTGGTTGCAAACTTACTTTTTAAATCACTGTCATAGCTGTGAGTAATCCCTGAACAAGTCAATTGCTAATTCAGGGCTACTTGCAAGAAAGAGCAGGCTGCTCACCAAAAATCGTTCGATGGTGCTTTTGCTGCGATGACAGCTGAATTGGAAAGGGCATCAGAGGAGCTAGTGATGGCAGCTCTTCCCTCACCGGCTGCCTCTTTGCTGCCAAGCTGCTTTTTAGCTACAGTTCCAGTTGGCAACCCAAGCTTGGCCTACAAAAGCCTTCATGGACACTAGATACAGCAGGAAAGAGATGCAGAAGACGGTGGCTGCTTGCTGCCACCTAGTGTTCATCTAGAGATCTGTAGATATTGTAGATCCACTGGATGCAATCACGTTTGTTAAAAGAAGTGAATGGCCAGGGGGTGAGGGTTGTCCAGTAGGTTCTCCAGCCAATTGCTCCCCATCTTTTTCTTTCTTTCTTTCTTTCTTTCTTTTTCTCTTTCTTTCTCTCTCCTTCCTTTTTCTCTCCTTTCTTTCTTTCCTTCCTTCCTTTTCTTTCCTTCTCTCCTTTCTTTCCTTCCTTTATTTCCTTTCTTTCCTTCCTTTTCTTTCTTTCTCTTTCCTTCCTTTTCTCTCCTTTCTTTCTTTCCTTCCTTCCTTTTCTTTCCTTCCTTTTTTCTTTCTTTCTTCTTTCTTGGTTTCTTTCTTTCCTTCCTTCCTTTTCCCTTCCTTCCTTCCTCCCTTCCTCCCTTCCTTCCTCCCTGTTATTTATTTGTCAAACATGTATAAGATAGCAGTAGTTTGTATAAACATAAGTAAAAAGTAACAATAAAAGGGAACAATAGAACAGTAGGACAGGGGCAGTAGGGACAGTGCGTGCCCCTTACAGACCTGTTAGAAACAGGGAGAGGCCGACTGTAGACAAGCTAAGGTTAACGTTTTTGGGGTTTCAAAATATCTTCAAAATATTTGTGCCATTGGAAATTTCTGTAGCTCTTCCTGCACACCAAGCAGAGTCAAGGTGGCCATTCTAGTCCAACTGGTTGCAGACTGTTTGGAGCTTTAAAGCTCTTAATTCAGACCTTGAACTGTGTTGCAAACTGCCCTGGAAACTCCCGCAGCTGGAAGAAAGGTAGTATTGTGTGCTCTGTTGTCCTAGCTGCAATGCAAACTCTAGTAACAGCAAGTGGGGGGAAGACTGATGATTGAAAATAGCCCCCGGGCTTCCCCAAGGGATCTGGTTTGGCAAACAGATGTGTAACACTGGAAGGGACTGTGAATATGGGCCACAGTCTGAAAAACGCATTGCATCATTTTTCTGCACTAATGCTCTTTAAAGAAAACAAAGAAACAAACAATGCATTCTAATGACTTTGATTCTGCTTAATTAATGAAATTCTTTCGGTCTACTGCACTCTGGCATACCCCACACTGGCTGAGAGTTGAAGGGCAGCAACACTGAAAGGCAGTAGCTCAAGGAAGGCGGATGTGGGTCATCCAGGAATCCTCCTTTTGAAGCTCCTTTGAAAGACGGTCTCTGCAGTTGGATGTGCAGAGTAATTGCTATTATTTCCAGAGTCACTGTGACTCTGCCATTAAAAGGCCTTGCCATTAAAAAAACATTTTTAAAAATATTAAACTGACTCAGCTCAACAGTCTGAACTCCACTATGGAAAAGGTTTTTCACATGCTTTTCTAGTTTCCCAAACTTTATATACTGTATATGTATGTATGTATGTATGTATGTATGTATGTATGTATGTATGTATGTATATATATATAAAGTTTGGGAAACTAGAAAAGCATGTGAAAAACCTTTTCCATAGTGGAGTTCAGACTGTTGAGCTGAGTCAGTTTAATATTTTTAAAAATGTTTTTTTAATGGCAAGGCCTTTTAATGGCAGAGTCACAGTGACTCTGGAAATAATAGCAATTACTCTGCACACCCAACTGCATAAATATATATATATATATATTTAAAATAAGCTGCAGTGTAGCATTACAAGCATGCTCATCAAAATACTTTTTCCATGCTTGTCCCTTCCAGTAAAATATATTGTTCGTGTTTTGTTCAGCTACAATTAATCCTTTGCTGCTTTGTTTCACCTCTTTTTCTTTCTTAGCACTTCCCTAGCTTCAAACTCTTTTCTTAAAAACAACACCACACACTTGCAAACATCCTCTGCCTCCTTCACTGAACAAGGATCTAATAATATACTGTCTAATTGATTCTCCATTCTTACAATGTTTCTTGCACTGCATTGCATAAAACAAGATTCACAATTCTCTCTTTCCAACACTCCTTTTTAATAGAGGGGGTTGAATATTTCTCTCCTTCTGACTTAGTGTCATGTGACCCTGCAAATAACTATCCCAAGCACATTAAAAGAGCTTTTGGACACTAACTTTGAGTAACCCCGTTTTACAGCACTGGTGGATTCTTCCAATGTCAGCAAAATGCATATACAGTGTTCCCTCGATTTTCGCGGGTTCGAACTTCGCGAATAGTCTATACCACGGTTTTTCAAAAAATATTAATTAAAAAATACTTGGTTTTTTTTCTATACCATGGTTTTTCCTGCCCGATGATGTCATACATCATTGCCAAACTAATAATTTTTGCAAATAAATAACAAAAAAAAATATTGTTAATAAATAATTATATTTTTAAATATCAGGATCACTAAGTGTATTATTCAATGGTGAATACCAGTAATAATGGTGAGTAAATGGTTGTTAAGGGAATGGGAAATGCTAATTTAGGGGTTTAAAGTGTTAAGGGAAGGCTTATGATACTGTCCATAGCCAAAAATGGTGTATTTACTTCCGCATCTCTACTTCGCGGAAATTCGACTTTCGCGGGCAGTCTCGGAACGCATCCCCCGCAAAAATCGAGGGAACCCTGTATCTATCTTTCCTCTATAGCAGTGGTTCTCAACCCATGGTCAGCAGTGGTCAGGACCCCTTTGGGGCATAGTTCCCTCTAAGCTGAGCTGTGAGCAATCGCTCACTTAAAAATCATCATCAACTCAGAGTTTTCCAAACCTGCCCAGAAGCCGAGAGGGAAAGAGTGAGAGGGAAGGAGAGAGAGAGGAAGAGATCGAAACAGATAGAAAAAAGAGAGGAAGGAAAAGAAAAAGAAAAAGAATGGGAGTAAGGAAGAGAGAAAGAAAATCAAAATCTAGTTTGAAACTAGCTCAACTATTTAAGTGGCATTTTGATATTGATAGAGTTGCCCTATTATGAGCTCACTGTTATAGACACACAGTACAGTATTTTATTTTGAAATTCTCTGAGGCAAAACAGGGTGGGTTTTTTATTTGTTTGTTTGTTTATTATTTCTGTGCCGCCCAGTCCCGAAGGGACTGCCGCTCAGACACTATACTTTTCTGCCCACCCCAAAAAAAAATTAGAGGGAACACTGCTTTGGGGGTTAAATGACTATTTCACAGGGGTTGCCTAAGACAAATTTCCCATGGTGTTAGGAACTAAAGCTTCTATTCTGGCACCTTGGAACATATTTTTACAATCCGGCCAATCAGGCATTTACAGTGGAGGTGTCCCCCTGACCTCCAGGCCAATCAGCTTAAAGCTCTGTTGGGAGAATTGGCGCTAGATTTATGGTTTGGGGTCACCACAACATGAGGAACTGTATTAAGCAGTCACGGGCTCACGGCATTAGAAAGGTTGAGAACCACTGCTCTATAGCATCTGAGAGAGAGAGAGAGAGAGAGAGAGAGAGAGAGAGAGAGGGAGAGGTGCAGCTTTGATGAGTGGCTTCCGTAGCCATTGTAGTTCTTTCATACAGCAGATTCAGAATGAAGCAACATTGGGTACCTCAAATTTCAAAATAAAAAGGTGGGGGGGAGGGGGAGGTTAAATTATTATATAAAATAGCTGAAAGGTATTGGTAGTAGTAGTAGGAATTCGCACTTGATTTTTTGCCCAAGATCACTTAGGATACACAACATGCTTTTGTATCTTTTGGGAGACATGTATTATCAATTTTTAGTTTGTTACCATACTTGTTAAGGAAAAAAAATTCTGGCCTGGTAGACTTTTGCAACAGCATCATCCATTGCTGGACTGGATCTGTCAGGCTAAATCATGACCATGCAGGCCTTCTATGATATAAGGCTGCCTTCACTTGCTGTACAATGAATTGCCTCCTTTTCCTATAATAGTATTCGTAGTCTGAGAAAGAACTTTGCTATCACTCATCGGCTGAGGAATGGGTCAGAGAAATGCATGTTCTATTCTGTGAATCATTGAGGAGAAATGAGACAGATGTTGAATACAGCTGGACATGGCCTTTTTATCTTCACTGAAGCTAATCCAGCTGTTTGATCTTATTTTGTTACCAGTCAGCTGATCCAGAAGAAATGCAACCATCATCTTTCAAACCAAAGGTCTCGCTTTCTTCAAATTCTCTTGTCTGGAAAAGGGAATAGTTGTTGAGAAAAGAATAGCACAATTATTTCAAATGCTCTTGCAAATTATCAGAAGTATAAATGAGTTTTTATCTAGGATCTAGGTTTAGGTTATTATTTATGAACTTTGTTGACAATCAAGATGTGAAATGCAATTGTAATCTTACATATTCTGTCCTTCCTTTTATTTATGTAATTTACGGTAGTTTGTGTAAGGTTGGAACTACAGTGGTACCTCTACTTACAAATTTAATGTGTTCTGTGACCAGGTTCTTAAGTAGAAAAGTTTGTAAGAAGAAGCAACTTTTCCCATAGGAATCAATGTAAAAGCAAATAATGTGTGCGATTGGGGAAACCACAGGGAGAGTGGAGGCCCTGTTTCCTCCCAGGAGATTCCTAGAGAGGCCCCACGGAGGCTTCTCCCCGCCTTTTCCAGCTCTGTTTCCTCCCAGGAGATTCCTAGAGAGGCCCCACAGAGGCTTCTTCCTGCCTTTTCTGGTTACAGTTTCAAAGGCTCCGGTTTGTAAGTGGGAAATGGCTCTTGAGAAGAGGTAAAAAAATCTTGAACACCCGGTTCTTATCTAGAAATGTTCGTAAGTAGAGGTGTTCTTAGGTAGAGGTACCACTGTATTTATGAAATCCAGATCAACTCCAGATGGAATCCAGATTGAATCCAATAAAAATGGTTTGAGTAATGAATGAGATAATGTGCACTTTAAAAAATCCCTCTTTAAAATGTATGCTGATTCTGAAATCCACTGATTATAGCAAACTGGTAAAGTTAGTATTTATAGCATAGAAGCTCAGCAATGGCTTTACATATTATATGGAGTGTATTATTATATGCCCCATGTTTTTTTACAACCAAGAAATTTGAAGCACAAATGGGAATTGTCACAGCAGAGAAATTTCTTTATTTCTTCTATATGTGTACATAGTAGGGCTTGTATAGAAAGGAATAGTTCTCACCACCACCAATGAAATCAAAACAAAATTGTTGGTTGAACACCACGCAATTTCCAAAGTGCAACATTTGTAAAAATGAATCACTTCTACTAAATCTGTATTTGCTCTTTTGATTTGTGATAAATGTTGATTTCGGGAAAGAATTTTTGACATCATTGGGAAATTTTAATACATAAACCTTGTTTTTTTTTAAAAAAAAAATTGCAGGAATTCAGATCAGTTCTTAACAGGTAGCAGCCCTGACTGGAAACTAAGCTAGAATTGGGCCTTTGGATTGTTAGTACCTTAAACTAATTGGGAAGTCTAAAAGTAGCTGGGAGAAAAAAGAAATAAACAATAGCAACTCACTCTTATATTATTGCCAAGTAAACTTCACCCAATCTCTCTTAGAAAGAATGGGCTAGAATAGAGGTATTAAGATATCAATTGGACAACTCAGTATGAGTCACATTCTAAGGGATTCAATAAGGTACTAATTAGTAAGAAGTGATTTCAGATTTTGGCAACGTGTTTTCAATTATTTGGTAACTAGGGCTCCCTCTTGTGTCAAGATTTTCCATTTGCTATTTTTGGTATTGTTAGGTCTATAAAAGTTCCTACAAATGGTTTCTCCTCCCATGCTAATTAGATTAACAAATGGATGAATTACAGTCGTACCTCTACCTAAGAATGCCTCTACTTTCGATAATGCCTCTACTCTAGATAACAACCAGGTGTTCAAGATTTCTTTGCCTCTTCTTAAGAACCATTTTCTACTTACAAACTCAAGCCTCCGAAACTGTAACCAGAAAAGGCAGGGAGAAGCCTCTGTGGGGCCTCTCTAGGAATCTCCTGGGAGGAAACAGGGCCGGAAAAGATGGGGAGAAGCCTCCATGGGGCCTCTCTAGGAATCTCCTGGGAGGAAACAGGGCCTCCACCCTCCCTGTGGTTTCCCCAATCGCACACATTATTTGCTTTTACATTGATTCCTATGGAAAAAATAGCTTCTTACTAACGTTTCTACTTAAGAACCTGGTCACAAAACGAATTAAGTTCGTTCGTTTAGGAAAGCTAATAGTCACAGGGCTTGAGCTCCGGATCAATACCCATCCCCCAAGATTTGTTTGGCTCCCATCCCAATAATGGGCTGCTGCCCCCAAGAGGGGTGGGACACAGTAGGGAGTTTATGCACAATTTATTGAACACTTAATAGTTTTTTTGTTGCCCTTCTCTAGTACCTTTGTATGACCCTTAATTACTTTTAAAATAGGAAATAATTAAATAGTATGTTTTATCATTTTAATCATTATCTAGAACTGAATGTTTATAGCAATTAAAAAATATTGAGCTACATGCTTAATCTGTTATCATACCGAACCTTGTGGGCTCAGTACAAAACCTTAAAATGTTACTGTGCTCCTCAACAAATAATGCTGTCTATCGTTTGTCCTTTTTGTGACTATTCAAATGTGACTTAATCAACTGAAAAAGAGTACAAGCACCTATTTGAAAACTTATCTTGGTCGGTAAGCCACTCCCACCCAGTCACATGACCTTTAACCCACCCCCGGTCACATGATTGTCAAGCCACTCTCACCTGGTCACACGGCCAGCACGCCACTCCTACCCCGTCACATGACCCTCAAGCCACACCCACAAAATAAGCCCACAGTGTGGCAGGAAAATTTTTGGCAACCCATCACTGCCCCATCCCAATGATATTCTAAAAGGCATGAAAAATCTGGCCTTACCAGACCTTGATGAACTCCTATAAGCGTTTGTCTTTTTTGGAGACATTATCATTTGTTTCTCCATCTGATTCTTCTCTTTTTTATTATGTAAACTGCCCATTATGTGGCTGGGCGTTCTTCAAATCAATTTTTCCTAACCTCGGCCATGCTGGCTGGGGAATTCTAGGAGTTCCAGTCCACCCATCGTAAAGTTGATGAGGTTGGGAAACACTATGAAATCTTTGTAAATCAGTACAGTACATAAATACATAAAGTAGGTTTTAAGAGGCCTCCATTGAGCTACTATCCACATTGACTCAAGATGAAGGCTGTCTGAATTAGTCCTGCTAGAAGCAGCAGGTATCAGGTTACATCTCGGATTCTGAGACAAAGAAATAATAGCTTTTCCCATTTTTGAAAACCCAACTCCAGCTGCTGTCCATATCTGTCTTTTGCTTTGGGTGACATACAAATTTCTGGCCAGCAAGGGCAAAAATATAGAAGTACTTGATATAATTTATATTAGCAATGCCTGAGATTAATTTGGGGACATAGCAGGTGATAAAAGGTAAATTTACACAAATTTGTATAATTATAATTGGGATGATACATAATTACATTTGTCAGTACAGATGGATGGGCCCAGTGAGCAAAGAATGGCTTGAAAATACTGTAGTTCCAACAATTGCAAATATGGCAAGAGTGTAAACTTTTAGAGGAAACAACATCCTGCCTCATGCATAACAAATGGCATGTACTTCAACAGGAACCCATACTACATATTGCTGTCTTTGAACAAAAAGTTCTGAGATGTCTAATAAATATCTTAATCAGAGTTTCTATTGCAGAAACAGTACTTTGTGCTCCAACTACTTTAAAAAAAATTAAAATTGTGAACCCTTCACATGCACACACAAAGATATTTTTTCCATTAGCCACTTTGCTGAAAATGATAGCTTCCTTGTAATAAATAAAGCCTCTGTGACTTACATTATGGATATTATTTTTCCTAAACAGGATTTTGGAATACCACATTGTAATATAAACTGTTCTCTTGACCTCTTAGAAGACATCTTCAGAGAGGAAAAAGTCAGACTTTAAATCTCGGAATACTGTATACTAAGATGGAAATGCGAAAATTAAAAAAGAGATGGGGGTTTTAAACAAAAAAAAATGTATTACAGTCGCAGATAATTTTTGACACTTGCATTATCAGAAATTACAAGAATGTTGTAGATGAATGTTGTAGATCATTGCCGTTATACATTGATTAAAGCCAAGAATTTTCTGGATGGGTGGGTTTCTTGATGAAAGTCTGGTTTCTTGATAAGCCATAGATGGTTAGCTCACACACAAGCGAGGAACCAATTACAATTTAGAGCAGAAGACCAAAAAAACAAAAAAAAGGCACTGGGTGTGAGATTTTGGCAGTCACTCAATATCTAACTTTCAAATTTAAACATCCGAATTGTGAGATTTCTGGGAGGACACAGGAATCTTAAAGGATTGGTGAGTATTACTACATAAAAATATTCGTCGATTTGTGATTTAATGTTATATATACATTAAACCGAAGCACAGTGGTATAAGAAAGATGAAAATGGCTATCAATAAAAGAATCTATGTTGTCTACCTCTCAATAGAAAGCTATTGATTCAAGATAATGGCCATTCAAAGATCACCTGGCTGAAAAGGCCTTTGAACAAACTAATACGTTTATTAGAAAGTTGCAAACCTATGAATGCTATATTATTCCTCTGGCTCTTACATTCAACTTATATAGATCCTAACAATCGGACTTATTTCAGCAACAACTGCCTTTCTCATGCATGCATTATCCTTCTATTCCATTTTTCTCCAAGAGTTTCAGTAGTTCACATGGTTTTCCATTAACATCCTGACTAGAGTGAGATTGGTGAGCTAAGTGATTCCTCCAAAGTCAATCAATAAAGTTGTGTCAGCGTGAAGATGTAAACCTGAAACCTACCCCCACTCTTAACTTAGCTCCTGTCACAGGGTTTGAACCTGGGCCATTCTCCTCATGCCAGTTGAGATCTCTGTCCCACTAAACTATGTAGTCCTATATTTTATATACCGGTATCTTTTCTCCCATCCATATATCCTTCCTCTACTCTTCATTGATGTATTCTATTCTCATATCTCTTCTTCTATCCCTTCCCTGATATTTACTACTACACATTTTTATTCTCCTTAACTTTCAATTTGTATTGGACAAAATAAATAAATAAATAAATAAATAAAAATAAACATTTCAAAACATTATTTTAATGTAAAAAAAATAAGCTTAGTTGCAGCAATGTTTTAGACTGGGGATCTCCAACCTTGGCAACTTTCAGACTTATGGACTTTAACTCCCAGAATTCTTAAAGTTGCCAAGTTTGGAGACTCCTATTTTTAGACTATACCAAAGAATTTTCAGGCTTGTCGAGAGCATCCTAACAGCTTGCATTTTGATAAACAGGTTTTGCGGTATTAAATTATGCTCACTGTAACAGCTGTTTTGAAAATAGGCAAACCTCTCAAGACAGCCATTTTGTGAATATGCCCGTGCTCTGAACATTTCAAAGAAGCTGCTAGCTTAAAATGGCTGCCCATTCAAGCTTACATTACTACATCGAAACATCAACAAACTAATGTAAATGGCGTGACATAATTTCTGAACTAAGAGAATAGACATTTCAGGCATGGAGAAGAAGGCTTAGTGACATGGTATCAGTAAAATGGCCAGGCACCAGGGTTTTTTGGTGCCTTAACAAATTTATTAAATAAATAATATAGCTTACATAGTTATTAAATGCTTTTTGCTGACAGTGGCACAATGTATAACAGTTCTGGTGACCACAAATGGAGAATTCAAAAGTTGTGTTTGCCAACAATCACATCTATTCTTATTCTTAATAAAAAGATTGAAGTATCAAAAATACATGTTTACGGGGAGAAAACAATTTTATACCTATAATTTCAAGTTCATATTATAAACTCATTGCAAATAAATTTTAATAAAACTTCCTTTTTATAATCCAGTAATCCTTTAATTCAAGGGAAAGTTGGAGCGACTGAATGGAGCTGAGCATTTAATGGCCGGATGCCCTTGCTGTCTCCACATGGGGTTTGCAGCAGATACAGTATTCTTTCTTTGTGCCTTGACAGAAAGAAACCTCTGTCACTACCTAGGATTCAACTCTCAACCTTCCAAGTGGGAGGCAAGCATCTTTAGCACAATGCCACTTGTAGTAAGCAAACTTTACTAACCTATTAAAATGATTTGTAAAAGCCATTTAAAAAATGATTCACAAGTTGCAACTTCGGGTGGGGTACTCAAGTGGGAAAAAAGACAATTTAAAAAATGCAACACAGAGCCAAAATAGTAAAACGCAACCAACACCTAGATGAAGTCGAGTGTAGGAAACATCTAAAATCTGGATCCAATGCACAGGAAAAAGCCAGATCTTCACAGCTTTAAGAAAGACCGAGAGTGAATGTTGTAAAATGAAAATAGCCATAATAACAATACCATCCAGAAATACCCTCAGTATTCCTATTTTGTAAATTTTCTATGAAGATTAAAATGATAAACATTAGCTTTTGTTCTCTATTAAAGCATTGTGACAATGTTTCAATATACAGTGGTACCTCGGTACTCGACCACAATTCGTTCCAGAAGTGTGGTCGAGAACCGATTTGGTCGAGTACCGAATTTATTTATCCCATAGGAAATAATGGAAATGGATTTAATTGGTTCCCAGCCCCTGTTAACTCGCTGGGAACCAATTAAATCTATTTTCTTTATTTCCAATGGGATAAATAAATTCGCTACTCCAAACTGCAGGAAAGGTGGGGGCTGCTGCAATCCCGGCGGCTTTGGGGGGCTCTTTTCCTCATTGCTTCCTTTTATTACCTGTAAGCAGCTTCAAAAACTTTCTCCTTCCCTGTGGTTGCAACAGCGGCGGCTTCCCTTCCAGTAGCAAGAGCGCCGGGAAGTCACATAATGAAGGGAAGCTGCTGGAGCGGCAGCAACTGCTGAGATGGCTCCGGCGGCTTCATCACGTGACGTTCCCGGCGCTCTTGCTACTGGAAGGGAAGTCGCCGCTGTTGCAGCCAGAGGGAAGGAGAAAGTTTTTGAAGCTGCTTACAGGTAATAAGAGGAAGCAATGAGGAAAGGAGCCCCCAGAAGCTGCCAAGATTGCAGCAGCCCCCACCCTTCCTGCAGCTTGGAGCTCTTAGAGAGCTCCTCAGCCCCCTGAAGCTGCCGGGATTACATTTCGGATAATGAACAAAATTTTCTCTGGCTGTTCGGTATCTGAATTTTTATTCAGATACGAAGCAAATTTTTGCCGAAAATTTTGTTCGTTATCCGAAATGTACGAGAAAGGAAGCGTTCGAGTACCAAGGTACCACTGTAGTCCTGTACAATTTGTTTTCTATGCTTTTTACAGTAAAAAGATATATTCATAAAATTGTCTTAAATATTCAATTTTTAGACTAGTTTAAGTTTTGGAATTTATCCATCTACGTAATGTAGAACATGATCTTGAATCAATTGGCAATTCTACAAAATTAACTGAATAATGACATATCAATAAACTTTCAACCATGTTAAGTAACCCAGGATTCTTGTAGCACACACAAGAGTAGTAGATCCTTGGAACAAACTTCCAGCAGACGTGGTTGGTAAATCCACAGTAACCGAATTTAAACATGCCTGGGATAAACATATATCCATTGTAAGATAAAATACAGGAAATAGTAAAGGGCAGACTAGATGGACCATGGGGTCTTTTTCTGCCGTCAGTCTTCTATGTTTCTATGTTTCTATGAAGGAGTATGGAGTAATTTGAAAAAGATATTTTTCCTATAATGATATTGGATATTAGAAAGTTGCAGATTCTCTACAGTTAAATATAAACACTTCATCTATATGTAAATAGAAAATTCATCATTCTATTTTAATATTGAATCAACTTTTAAAACTCCCCAGAAAGGTGGTCTTTTTTATATTCTCTATTAATCTTAATATAAATCTCTTACCTGCTTAAAAAAAAAAGAGTGCCAATAACACGAATATATGCACAAAGGCCAGACCACACAATTAACTTTGCAAATTACAGGCCTTTATTAAAATGCATGAAATGAAATTATTTTCAAATGCAAGTTTGGTAAACAATAGGTGAGAATACAAAATTCAAATGAAGATTTTCTTAGGGAACAAAGTGATTCCTTTACTCTCCTCTAAAACTTGTAGGGATTTTAGGGCTTCCTTACCTAGATTAATTGCAACACTGGATCTTAAAAGCATCTAGTTTGGATTACTTGCCTTGAATTATCAAATTCTACAAAAGAATGAAGGCTGTACATCATAAAGATCAGGTGACAGCTAAAATGTTGATGAAAAACTATAATTGCCTCTAAAAGACAAAAAAGACATTGTAATTTCAGAAGTATGCATGGATATTTAAATAATTGCAAGGCAACCATATTTTTAGAAATTTATAATCTTCCTAGATTACAGAAAACTTGAGTGGACCATTTCTTAATCAAATTTTTCAATTCAGTCTTTTAAGATCATTTATAAAACTTCATAAAGTTGCCTGAGCAGTTAAATATAAACAATATAAATTTTAGCCTGGACAGCAATTATTCTCCGTCACCTTTATTTACACTAGCTAAAACAATACCCTTAGCTGTGTATGGAAAAAGCAATAACTATTATCAGTTATGTAATTTATGTAATTTACACTGGCAGTGCAATGTAGCACAGCTCCACTGTTGATTGTATTTCTCACATAGTGATGTCAGAACAACACAACTGAAGTATGACCTTCAGCCAATAAACTACAATAAACATTTTTTAGGGTGATTCAATGGGAAAACTTTTAACATTCAGACATTGGGCAGAAGAAGGAGGCAAGAGACATAACTACATGACTCTGAAGAACAAGCAATGTGGAAATGTTAGTGCATTAAAAATAGACAGGTTAGATCAGACTCAGTGAATAAGTTAAAGTATATTTAATTCAAATATTGGCTGTTTTCATTTATAACCAACCTAATGTACATATATTCTCTTTATTATTTTCACATATTCCAAGAATTCATCTATCTCTCTCACAGTGATTTACAAACCAATATGGCACTTTCTAGAAGATTATTGTGGGCTGAAGGTTCTATAACAACATCACTATTTTTGAAAAAAGAAAAGAAAAAGAAAATGATTCAAATGCATTTCTTTCCTGAGCAACTTAAAATTTGGAATGTGCTGAAAAGTCACAATAAATAAGTTAAAAAAAAGAGAGCAAACTTAAAATGTGCTTTTAAATTATTGAAAGTACATTCTTTCGTGACAGATATATGGCTTGTTCTGTTCAGAAATCTAAAAAGCTTATGTGCCAAATAAATTTATGAAGTACCTTTCTGGAAATAGAATAGAAGTCAGGTTGCTTATATAAAAATATACAACATTAACATCTAGCAAATAAATCAACTGGCAACTCTTGCTTTTAACATTTCAAAGTATTTGTGGCAAAGAATAATATTAAATAGCATGATAAAAAATAGATTCTAGTGAAATTGCAGAGAAAACAAACATGTTAAGTAACCCAGGATTCTTGTAGCACACACAAATTTTAACTATTTTTTAAAAACATTCCAGCATGTGAATATTAAATTGCTCCCCAAAAGAAAACAATTCCACAGTGTGTAAACTAATCATTACTCTTTAAATGTAATTTCATAGAAACCACTTAATATACAATGCAGCATTTTGGTTAATTATTGTTTCGAGTCCCCAGTGTATTCCTTGAGTAGTGCACTGGAACCACCTAATGAGAATTTTCATTTATATAAGTGTGCAGCCATAAAACAGTTTTGTGTGTTCAAATCCCGCTAGTAGCATTGTAAATAAACAGAAGGCAACAGATATCCATCAGCTCTGAAAAGGGAATTTGTTAAATGGAAGTTGACTAATACAGACCAAAACCAGAACCAGTAGTTTGGATCAGGAATCCTCAAACTTGGCAACTTTAAGACTTGTGGACTTCAACTTCCAGAAGCATAGCTGGCTGGTGAATTCTGGGAGTTGAAGTCCAAAAGTCTTAAAATTGCCAAGTTTGAAGACCTCTGGCTTAGATAAACAGAATACGCGCCCATCTATTCCAACTTTTTCTTTCAAGTGATATTCTTTGATTATCAATCATAAATGTTGACTATTGCAGCCAGAGTACAATTTGAGAGTGCTGTTAAGAGTATCTGCTGCTTATCTACACGTAAGAGTTACACTTCGACTTCTTTGAGAGAGAAAAAAATAACTGATGACATCTGATGGGATCACAGCATATTCATCTTCAATCTTGTTTGTTAGTACGTATCAGGTTGAGGCGATTTCATTATAAATTTGCACCTTGAGAAATAATGTCTTAAAATTAGAACCAATTAATTTTATCAGTAATTTACAATGTTACAGAAATGTAACATCCCATAAAGTTCTTGTTTCCCTTCTTTTATGGATATTATTTGCTTATTGTCAAAACTACTATGGAAAAAGGAATCTCCTTTACAATAAGAATATCCCATATTTTCCCCTGCAGCCTAGGTTTAAATTCCTTTAATATTATCCTCTTCAGTTTTACTCAACCTCAGCACTGTACTGATATTTAATGATACCCACCTTCTCAAATTCCCAACACATTACAACTCTCCTTGCTGCCAGCCAGTTGCTGGCAACACAGATGTAATTGGGAATCACTGAAGTTGTAGTCCAACATATCTAGAGCATGCTAGTCTATGGAAAACTCATTAACTAGGTTTCTCCATATTCCTATTTTGACTGTTGGTAACAGCCTGGTTGCCTCTTTTCAAATGATATTAGTAGCAATGGATAGTTTTGTTATTTCAGTACAACGACATTCCTTATTCAGGCAATGACAAATCTCTTATATCATGCTATTATTTCAATGTGCTCAAATAAAACTCTAATAGGTTAAATTAAATGCTACATCAGGCAAGCTAATTTTGTGAAAATTGCAAATGACCAACAAGGTGATATCATCTTGTAAAGTACCATATACAAAAATATTTTACAACATCAATGTTATTTCTAATGAAATAAGAGATGATATATTTAAAAGTATATTCTAACTACAATAATTCTGTGGAGCCAAGGAAACAAATGAACAAGTTATTTCAACAAATACACCTTTTCAGAAAGAGTTCTCTCAGTTCAGTCTAAGGAAAATGTCTTTTCAAATGCTGCTTTGTATTAACTCACGTTCTTCAGATTGTTGTTAGCATTTTTAAACAATTTGAAATCCATCTTGCATCACCTTTTATAAATATCTTCTAACCACTTTTCATCGTCTTGTTCCTCATCTTCTGTTATTGGCTCTTCAGTTTCTAGAGGAGAAGGAATGGCAAATTCTGCCCTAGGAGAAGAGTTACCATTTGAGGATCTTAATCCAAACTTGCGTTTTAGCAGGTGGAATTGCTCTTTGACATAGTAGTAGAATTCATATTCGTATCTCATGCGCTGGTACAAGATCTGGATGGATTCTGTTGAAGGGACGGTTTTTTTCACTGTCACAGTTAGGTTGCCAAGCTTTCTATGCTCTGTAAGACATTTGCATAAAGAAGAATGTATGTCAAGACAATCACTTTCATTATTTTCTGAATTACTAACATGCCCTCTGCTATAGATACGATCCATGGAAGGAAATGAGCCTGCAAATATCTCAAAACTGAAACATGGGCTTTATTTTTTTAAAATTATTATTATATTTTTAAAAAGTTTTAATTTTTTTATTTATCATAGTCTAAGCAAAACATTACTGCAAGGTTCTGAATAAGAGATGACATTTAAAATATTCTAACCTAAATATAATTCAGGGCCAGGACTCCAGAATTTTCACAATGAATAAATCCAAGAGAGAACTAAAATTTCTCAGAACTCTCAAGTTGTGTCAATGAGATTACAAAGACCAAAAGTAATCAGGGTCAAACAGGATAGACAGACTGACAGTAGATAAACAGAGATGGATGAATGGACAGTATAAAACGTTCATCATAACAGTTGAAATCCGATAATTTCACTTTCACTGGGAACATATCTTAATCTGGAACCAATTTATAAAACTGGTAGTATTTATGATAGAGAAAAAGAAGAATTGTTAATTGCCTAGTGACTGTATTCTCCTGGAATCCTCTATGCATTTCTTATCTTCATTCATTTATAAGTTTTTGAAAGTAAGTCAATCTCTAAATTTTTGTATTATGTGTGTCATCTAATATGAAATGAGCTAGCTGAAAATGGCATGTGCAATCAGTTTCCTTTTCCTCCTCAATCCAGGGAAGCCCAATCTATTGTCTTCCAAAAATTTAAAGTAGCCTCTCAAGACCTTTTTAGATATGCCTTCAATCAGAATTAACTTGTCCAACTGTGTGTCACATTGTGTTGGCAATTCCCCATTTCTGTAAATCCTATAATGCATACAGGCATTGATTTTTCATGGCCTATAATAGGGGTCTTCAAACTTGGCACTTGAGGCCTTCAATTAAGACTTGTGGGCTTCAATTCTCAGAATTCTCTAGCCAGCTATTATGTAAAACCTTCTCTGTAGAAATCTGGCTGGTCCCTGCAGCTTTAGGGTTCATATTTTAGAAAATTACTCCCCAAGATGGCTTGATTTTATATTTGAGTTTTTATAGTTTTAAGTTTTGATTTTACTTTATACTATGTAGGTTTTAATGAAAGAATGTCTTGTTTATTGTTGCTCTTAATTACTTTTCAGAAAAAGTTCTGGAAATCTGATCAAGTAGTACAACAATTGTTTTCATAAGCTAAACAAGCAAACAAAAAACTAACAGAAGTGGGAAATTATTACAGGAATCCTTGATTTATGATCACAATGTGGTTATAAATTACAGTTTAGGTAGTCGTTACCATTGTTCTTATGACAATCATAAAGTGAATCAAATGAATCACTTAATAATTAAACTAATCCAGTGTATGCAATGGGTATTTTTGCCATTTTCTGCTAGAAAACTCCAAGAGGAACAAATGGCATTTACATCAGTCCGGCAACTAAGTGCCCAGGCCATAACCCATTCAAAACTAGGCCACGGAAATGGTGGGTGAGTATGTGTGTGCATGCTCATACAAAATTGTATTTGTGAAAGCGGTGCACACACGTGAAACCACCCTCTTTCCCTCTGCCATCTCCACCAGTGCCAGCCCACCAAGCTGAAAAGGCTAGAGACTGCTGGTTTACATGACTATGGTATGCTGCAATTGATTGCCAAGCTCCAAAACACAATCATATGGCTGTGTTGAGGATGTTGACACAGTACAACATTTTATCATAGTCAGCAAAGTTTTACAGGCCATAAAACACTCTTTTCAAGGTCATTGTAACTTCACCTGGTTAATAAGTGGACCTGTCATTAAATGAGGACACCCTAATAAACAAATGGTGAGAAATTATTTTAATCAACTAAATTAAAATTGTCTTATTTTTTTATCCTGCCTCCGTCCAGCTTTGGAATATGACTCCTTGCAGAAAGCCCTCTGCATTCCTACCTTAAATCCAAGACTATGACTCAACAGTTTTGGAACATTATGTTTATATTACAGATAACAAGACATTTTTTTTGTGTGTGGGATGGCAAAATGAAGGATTCAGCCTTTCAAACTTCATTTCCTCCAGCACTAAATCCTTGCAAGCTGCCTCCACACAAAGAGAGAAATACTGGGAATGTATCACCCTCTGTATCATCCTTTGAAGGACAAGCTATGTTGCAGTCTTCTTCACTGCTATAGTTTTTAAATATCAGCTGCTGGAGCGAACACTTAGCTGAAACTATTATATGAAAGATGGATTTCAGTCTTTGCTTTCTGACTGTTGTGGTTAGCTCTGGCCCAGCTCCTGCCCCAAGGACTGTGGATGTGGGGGAGACATCCACATGCTGCAGGCCTGTTTTGCTCCCAGTGGAATCTGCTGATGAAGGCTCCTCTGACCAAAAAGACATGAGTGACAGGGAGGAGGAGTGTGTGGCAGACAGCTCAGAAGGAGATCAATTATCTAGCTCCTCCTTGGATTGGGAACAAGAGTTAATGATACAGCCACGCATGAGGAGATCGATGCATGGGCAGCAACAACTGAGAGATTATTATCAAAGAAAATGAGGCCACCTGTGATTGGGTGGGGCTGTGCTAATTAGTGAGGCTGCTATAAATAGCAACCTGTGGATTTGGCCATTGTGGAGGATTATCTGATCATTGTGTGTCATGACTGCTTTACTGACTTTGACCTTTTGTGTGCTGATTTTTCCCCGCTTTGACACTAAACCAGAGCAAAGTGTGTTTCACTTTGTGAAAGAAGAAGGACTGTGAATTGACTCACAGCTGCAAGCTAAGTATCTCAGAACTGATAAGGGACTTGTACAAATTACCAGTTTGTTTGGAGACGAGTGCTCTTTGCTATACAAAAAGAGAGCTTAGTTTAAGTGAATTTTGAATTTTCAAACGTGTGTGTGTCTGAAATTTGTACCTGTGAATTTTCGGGAGGATTCTACCAGAGAGCCTGACAGAACACTGACCATATGTATTTTGGAACTGGGGAACGGGCATTGATGGTGTCTGCACTGAAAGGAAAATAATCTACTGGCTAGTTATCTGAGACTCTACTTGACCTTTTGATTTGTATCTCGTTGCTGCTGCTGTTATTATGATGCTGCACTCGAACCACTACAGCAGGGGTAGGGAACGTTGGCTCTTCTGTGACTTGTGGACTTCAACTCCCAGAATTCCTGAGCTAGCATGATTGGCTCAGGAATTCTGGGAGTTGAAGTCCACAAGTCATAGAAGAGCCAACGTTCCCTACCCCTGCACTACAGGGTGACGCAGTGGTTAGAGTGCAGCACTACAGGCTACTTCAGCTAACCGCTAGCTGTAGTTCAGCAGTTCATATCTCACCACCGGCTCAACGTTGAATCAGCCTTCGATCCTTTCTGAGGTGGGTAAAATGTGGGCGATATGCTGATTCTGTAAACTGTTTAGAGAGGGCTGTAAAAGCTGTATATAAGTCTAAACGCAACTGCAATTACTTATTTATTTATTACGTTTATATGCCACTCACTCCGAAACGGACTCTGGGTGGCATTATTTTGAATCTTCTTTTCTTTACACCGGAACTCTTTTTATCTCTATTTGTGACATTGGCTAGGCATCCCAGTCAACCCCAATGGTTGGGATTGACAAATTATACTTTGTACAGGCATCTATTTACAAGAGTTCCTGCTGGTTCATGAACTTGTGCAAGTCATTTTACTGTATTCTCATATCAGATTCTATTACTTCCCCTGCAGGTAGTCCTCGACTTGCGACAGTTTACTTAGTGACTGTTTGAAATTGCAACGGTACTTAAATGACTTACGGCTATTTTTCATACATACAAGCATCGCAGCATCCCCTTGGTCATGTGATTTACATTCGGGTGCTAGACAAATGACAGCTGCAGTGTTCCTGGGTAACCTGATCACCTTTTGCGACCTTCTGACAACCAAAGTCGATAGAGAAACCAGATTCCCTTAACAACCAGATTATTAATTTAACTACTGCAGTGATTCACTTAATAAATGTGATGAGAATAAGTCATAAAGTTGGGCAGAACTCACTTAACAGATTTCTCACTTAGCAACATAAATTATGGGCTCAGTTGTGGTCATTAAGTTGAGGACTCCCTGTACAATATGAGCCAGACCTGATTCTGACAGAGGTTCCAGTGGTAATAATACTAATGCTAATACTAATACAGTGGTACCTCAAGATACAAACCCCTCGTCTTACGAACAACTCGAGATACGAACCTGGGGTTCAGAAAAAATTTGCCTCTTCTTACGAACTTTTTTCGTGTTACGAACGCCAAACCCGAACTTCCGGGTTCGGCATTCAGGAGGCTGCTGGGAAGCCCCCGGCTGTTTTAAAAGGTGACAGCCGAGCTGGGGGGCTTCCCAGCAACCTCCCGAACCCCGAACCCGGAAGTTTGGCAAAAGTTCGGGGTTCGTGAGGTTGCTGGGAAGCCCCCCAGCCCGGCTATGACCTTTTAAAACAACCGGGTGGCTTCCCAGCAGCTTCCCGAAGCCGAACGCCAAACCCGAACTTCCGCGTTCGGCGTTCGGAGGCTGCTGGGAAGCCGTGCGGCTGTTTTAAAAGGTGACAGCCGGGCTGGGGGGCTTCCCAGCAACCTCCCGAACCCCGAACCCGGAAGTTTGGCAAAAGTTCGGGGTTCGGGAGGTTGCTGGGAAGCCCCCCAGCCCGGCTATGACCTTTTAAAACAGCCGGGCGGCTTCCCAGCAGCTTCCCGAAGCCGAACGCCAAACCCGAACTTCCGCGTTCAGCGTTCGGAGGCTGCTGGGAAGCCGTGCGGCTGTTTTAAAAGGTGACAGCCGGGCTGGGGGGCTTCCCAGCAACCTCCCGAACCCCGAACCCGGAAGTTCGGCAAAAGTTCAGGGTTCGGGAGGTTGCTGGGAAGCCCCGCCGCCCGGCTGTCACCTTTTAAAACAGCCTGGGGGCTTGTCGGCGGCCTCCTGGAAATTTACGAAAGACAAGGAGGGTGGGGGCAGTTCTAATCTCTGGGGAAAGTTGATTTCAGAAGGCTGGGGCCGCCACAGAGAAGGGCCTGCCAGACGACATTGTTTAGTTGATGGGACCTGGAGAAGGCCAACTCTGTGGGACCTTATTGGCCACTGGGATTCATGCGACAGAAGACGGTAGTAAAAGATTAAAATTTTACCAGTTATTGTCCTAATATGATTGCCTGATCCACATCCACATTATGTTTAAAACGATGCAATGGAAAAACATAGAAACATAGAAACATAGAAGACTGATGGCAGAAAAAGACCTCATGGTCCATCTAGTCTGCCCTTATACTATTTCCTGTATTTTGTCTTACAATGGATATATGTTTATCCCAGGCATGTTACTATGGATTTACCAACCATGTCTGCTGGAAGTTTGTAACTATATCATCTAGTTTGCCGCATAGGAGAATAAGTGAAGTGATAGTACTTATCAAATACTCTGTCTGTTCATCTACACAAGTGAAGGCGAACCTATGGCACGGGTGCCACAGGTGGCACGCGGAGCCATATCTGCTGGCATGCAAGAAGTTGCCCTCGCTCAGCTCCAATGTGCATGTGTGTGCCGACCAGCTGATTTTTGGCTCGCATAGAGGCTCTGGGAGGGCGTTTTTGGCTTCCAAAGAGCTTCTGGAGGGATGGGAGAGGGCATTTTTATCCTCCCCTGGATGTAGGGAAGCCTTTGGAGCCTGAGGAAGGCAAAATATGAATTGGTATGAATGACTAGTACTTGTGCTGCTGAACGGTTTTAAGTTTTAATTAGGGTTTTAGAAATTAATTCATTTTTGTATTGATTTCTTTTTATTGTTATTGTTACTTGTAATTTACACTGTTGTGAGCCGCCCTGAGTCCTTCGGGATTGGGCAGCATGGAAGTCAAACAAACAAACAAAAAAACAAACAAACAAACAAACAAACAAAACGAGCCTACTGGGCCCACAAGACATTGGGAAACAGGCCATTTTCAGCCTCCAAAAGACCTCCGGTGGGGTGGGGAAGCAGTTTTCACCCTCTCCAGGCATTGAATTATGGGTGTGGGCACTCACGCATGCGTGATAGTGTGCCGGCATGCTCTTTTGGCACCCCAAGGAAAAAAGGTTCACCATCACTGATCTATACAGATTGCTTTTTCTAGGAAGGATACACAACAATGAAAAACTGCCCACCCCACTGCAATAACATCCTCATCCTTCATCATGATTGATGTTAACTTGCCATTAGAGATTTGAGCAATCAAATTGCCACTTCTATCATGGTGCTAATCTCCACCTTCTCGTTTTGTGTGTACAATTCTGTATTTTCTTTAAAGAATTCTTTTAATAAAAATCCGAAGTAATTCTCAAACCTACTTCTTGAACTTACCAACTCAACTCATCTATGAAATGCACATAATATAAAATATATACATATATATATATATGCCTGATTGGCTCCATCCCAAACCAAACACACTAAAAATGCTGTGTAAACTCAGCTGCTTTGGTTGAAGACAGGAGAGCCATATTTTATGACCTTCTAGACAGGTTGCCATATGGAGGGCAGCAAACCACGGGCCATATATTTTAGAAACTTTATTTTGTCTTACACTATCTCCCTTGGCTTTTTATTACTTAAGTCAACCAAAGCCCAGTTTGCAAATTTGATAAAATCCATGCTGAAAATAAGAAAGTGGAAAAAAGAAAGAAAATAATCACAAATATTTGCCACCTAGAGCAAAACACCAAATTTCCTTTTATCTATCTAAAAGCAATGGAAAAGTAATGCTTTGCTATATATTATGTATATTTTTCTAAATGGGCTTTTTTTTTTTAAAGGCCAAAGTACTTACAGCTGTGTGAACCACTAATTATACGAAAGTGTGTCTCTAAATATTTTCTATAATAAAATGATGACATACAATAGATGTTGTACAATATATGACAATGCACCATTAAGATAGTGTTGAGATAATAGATGGGGCATATTTATTACTCTTACAGCCTGAACCTGTGAAAGAATGGGAAATCCCAGAGGCAATGTTTTGATACAGAGTCTTCAATGTTTATAATAGCTTTACTCTAAAGATTGGCAATTGTCCAAGAAACTTGTGGAGCCAGATTCTCTCTTCAAACTTAACAACATAGCTGAATATATTAAATATGTTTATCTTAGCCAATGTTCCTTTATCTTCTCTTAATATTTCAAGGCTGGGAGTTTCCTTTTTGGTTAAACAGTTCTTATGTTCAGGTTTGATAACTGCTTTGTCTTCTTAAAAGAAACTATCAAGGAGTTATGTGATTGAAGGTATTCTTTCCTCTTCATCACAAATATAAAATTAAACAGTATTGCAACTGTAATTCATTTCAACTAGTTGTTTAGAGATGATTTTCTATTGGCTGGGGAATGTGTGGTAGATAAATCCACAGTAACTGAATTTAAACGTGTCTGGGATAAACATATATCCATCCTAAGATAAAATACAGAAAACAGTATAGGGGCAGACTAGATGGACCACGAGGTCTTTTTCTGCCGTCAGACTTCTATGTTTCTATGTTTCTATGCAAATTATGTATAGCTATTAGCTATTTGCCATCCATAATTTTACAGTGCTTATGAGGGGGAGCTTCAAGAGTAAGAAAATCTTAGAATTTCCCCCTACCAATTTCCAAAAATTGGTAAAGCTGTAAGAGGGTGCTTTTTCTACCCAGTTTTGGGAATTGGTAGGGGAAAATTCTAAGATTTTCTTATTCTTGAAGCTCCCCCTCATAAGCACTGTAAAATTATGGATGGCAAATAGCTAAATTTTGAGTACCATATGAATTTGGAACATTATAGAGACACTTTACAACAAGAAAGGGAGGTCTCTCACAAACTTCTCACTCTGAGTTCCATCATTTTGGGGGGAAATTATATGGGCTATTTGAACTGAATATCACTGAGATTTAAGGAATAATGGGTCATTTTTAACAATTCCAGAATGAAACATGGAGGAAGATACCTGATGGTTCTTTTTCAACTTTTGCTTTTACTTCCTGTTTAAAGCCCATGTTAAAAAAATCAATTTCTACTTAAAAATAATTTTATCCATAGATGGAAGGAAAGATGATAAGAAAGATGATAAACATATTTATCTGGCTGGGAGTTCAAGCAATTCATTCTTAGAGAATAGATAGATGTTAGATAAGATTTAGACAGCAAGATGAATTCTTTGTAGTTGTTTTTTTTAAGTTGACATATAAAATTATTATGTGGATAGGGAATCATCAGCTTCAACAATTATTCAGCCTGGAAATTAAGCTTAATGGTCCATTTATAGCAATAGCATTTAGACTTATATACTGCTTCACAGTGCTTTATAGCTCTTTCTATGCGGTTTACAGAATCAGCATATTGCCCCCAACAATCTGGGTCCTCATTTTACCCACATCAGGAAGAGGGATGGTTGAGTCAACCTTGAACCGGTGGTGAGATTTGAACTGCTGAACTACAGCTCGCAGTTAGCTGAAGAAACCTGCAGTGCCGCACTCTAAACACTGCACCACCCCGGCTCTCCAAAATTGCTTTGTGAAGGACAGGCAAGGTCTGGGTCAGTAAGGATGAGGCAGGGTGGGGCTTCTCTTTTGCTTAGTGTTATGGCACAAATCCAATACAGGATAAGTAAAAGGGTATCAAATTCACAATAGCCTTCTGTTTTATTTCAAAACTGCTCTGATTACAAATAACATTAATCATTTATGAAAATAAAATACTATCAGTAGACATTCCCGTTTCCCCTCCCTCTTGAGTTTGAATACTTCACAGCACTTAATACGTAAGGAGTTTGATTCAAAAACTGAGAACGTTTGACATTAAGGGTGGGGGAAGAAGAGAATATCAAAACGAGAATAAAACTCTCTCTCTAGAAAACTCCACTTGCGACATGGAGACTGAGTGTTCTGACTAATAGCCAAAGAATATCGCCGGCTGACTCACCGGCCCCACGGCGCTGTTGCGGAAGGGCCGGGCAGACTCGGACCCTTCCGATGGCGGCCGCCATCTTGTTTTCGGCCGAAATCTCGCGAGGCGAGATTTCGGCCGAGAATGCCCTGCCCACGTGGCTGGGCATGACGTCGGGTCCGGGCGGGGCCTGCTGGCCCTATTTAAGGGACAGCAGGCCGGGAAGAGAGCCTGTTCGCCCGGACCTGGTGCCAAGAGCAGACACATGGCTGTCTGCTCGTGGAATCCTTCGGCGGCCGCGTGGGCGGCCGCTGCTTGTGGAAGCCTCGTCGGAGGCTTGAGGAGGCTGCAGCTTAGCCCTTCCGAGGCCTGCGGTCTTCTCCTCTTCAGGCTAGGCTGGAGTCCGGCGTGAGCCCCCCCCCCGCTTCGTAAAAGGCGGCTGCGTGTTGCGGCCGCCATCTTGAGAGCCTCATCGGAGGCTCGTGGAGCGGTAATGGCCTTCGGGTCCGGTGGGGAGGCTGGGCCTGTGCCGTTTTCGGCTGTTGGCCCCTCTATTTCGTCCAGGGGGGGATCGTTCCGGTCGCCCCCTCGGGAACGGGGGGATCGGGCGGAGGGCTCGCGTGTGCGCCTCCCCCCCCCCCGGTTCGTGGCCCCTGTTCAGAGGGCAGTTAGGCCCTTGGCGGCAGCTTTCTGCTGCTGCGCTGCCTGTTTGGGCAGAGGCCATTTGCTGCCCTCTTTTGGGGCCGGGCAGCCCCGGTTTCATTATTGTTAAAATAAGAACCATGGTGTAAAACAAAACATACATAATAATACTACTGATATGTATAATTACTATTATTTAATTATTTATATAGAAACACTGAAGTCAGGAAAAGACCTATTGGTCCCTCTGGTCTGCCCTTTTAATATTTACTGATTTTATCTCAGGATGGCTATATGTTTATCCCAAACATGTTTAAATTCTGTTACTGTGGTTTTATATCCCAAGTCTGCTGGAAGTTTGTTCCAACGATCTACTACTCTTTCAGTAAAGTTGTAGTCAAACCAGTAAAACAGTTATGGCCCAACATTAATTATTTGAATAGTTAGTTGCCCCATTGTAGCTGTGCCTGGGAAGGCGATGAGGCCCTCGGCCAGGGTAGCCAGGAAGCCCCCCCCCCCGTGGGTCCTGCTGGGGGGGGGGACTACGGTTGGTGGCCTCCCGGTCCTAGTTTTTGGGGGTTTTCGGGGGGGGGCACCTGTAACCAGGTTTGCCCCCCCCCCCGCCGGCTCCTACCGCGGGGGCACGGGCCCCTGGGGCAGTTTTTTGCTATGGCCTGGGGTAGCCGGGGCGGGGGGGTTCGGACCCCGCCAACGCGGGCCGTAGTGCCTCCGCCCCTTTTGAAGGCTTACCCGTCGGGACCAGGGGTATTAATGTACGGGGGCCACCACAGTGTGGGACCCGTTTGCTGCTTGTCAGGGCTTTGCTGCAGGGGGGCTTGTTCTCGCCCCCTTTTGTAGGTACAGCCGTGCGTGCGGGAGGGCAGGGTGCCCATGCCGCTTCGGTGTGCCCCTGCCCCTAAAAGGGGACGGTTAAGAGGCGAGGGGGTCCAGGGAACAAACCCCAACTACTGGGGGAAAATGGGCCCAGCCCAAGTAGGTAAGCATGCTCGAGGGTTGGTTGAGGGACTACCACCCTCGCTCGAGAGCGGCTGCTCTCTTGCTAGGTTTCTCACAGGGATTCAGGATCCCTTGCAGGGGAGGGGCCCCTTTTTAGGGGTGGTCCCCTGAAAGGCGAGGGGTGAATTTAGGTTGATTCACCACTTGTCTTTCCCTAAAGGGGAGTCAGTGAATGATTTCGTTCCTGACGAACTTTGTTCGGTGCGGTACGCATCATTTGATGCGGCCGTGCCATGGTTAGGAAGTGTGGGGTTGGAGCCCTTATGGGAAAATGCGACATTGAGTCGGCATTCCGGCTCCTCCCCATACACCCAGACGGATGCGGGCTTCTGGGCTTCCATTGCGAAGGTGGGGTTTTTTGTGGACAGGGCACTGCCGATGGGCTGCTCTGTCCCATGCTCTCTTTTTTGAGAGTTTCAGCACCTTCTTGGAGTGGTCGCTCAGGAGGGGCAGCGGTCTGGGATCGGTCGTTCACTACCTCGATGGATTCTTGTTGGCGGGGCCTGCGCGTTCAGAGCATTGCTTTGCTCTAATGCTGGTCTTCGAAGCCCTTTGCGCTCTGTTGAGGGGGCCTTTAGCCTCTGAGGGGACCGAGGGCCCCGCCACCAGGATTACCTGTCTCGGTATTGAATTGGACTCGGAGGTGCAATCTTCTAGGTTGCCCCTAGAGAAGTTGCTTAGGATCAGAAGAAAGCTCGATGAGGTGCTGGGCTGCCGGAAGGTTACCCTACGGCAGCTTCAGGATTTGGCAGGCATTCTAATTTGCCTGTCGGGTGGTTGTTCCTGGTAGGGTTTTTCCAGGAGGTTGTAAGACACGATGGAGGGGCTCCGTCTGCCCCATCATCGTACCCGCCTTTGTGCTGGGGTCAGGGCTGACCTCGGCGTGTGGCGGGATTTCTTGGTTAGGTTTAATGGTTTGTCCTTCTGGAGGCACGAGCTTCTTTTGGGAAGCTGAGTTGCAGCTCTGCTCTGCTGCCGCGGGGACTGGTGATTTCGGGGTAGTGTTAGGTGACCAGTGGCTGGTCGGCATGGCCTCCGGAATGGAGTGCCTCTTCGTTGGTTGGGGACCTGACGTTCCTGGAGCTCTTCCCCTTAATAGTGGCCTTAGAGCTTTGGGGGGAGCAGTTTAGGGACAAGACCGGGCACTTTTGGTGTGACAACCTAGCGGTTGTCCATGTGGTGAATGCCCTGTCCTCAAAGAGTGACAGGGTCATGCGGCTTGTCCGCCATTTTGTGCACAGGTCCTTGTCCCTAAACGCATTGTTTTGGCTAGGCATGTCCCCGGGGTGGATAACGGGGTCGCTGATGCCCTGTCCCGTGGTCAGTTGTCCAGGTTTGGACCCTGACCCCGTGGGCCCGGGAGTCGCCAGTGGCGTTCCCCGGCCACCTTTGGAGTCTGGGGGGTCTCCCGGGCGTAGGAGAGTAAAGGTCTGCTGGGCTATGGCCCCCTCTGTGGTGCCCGCACTCTGGGGGATTCACAGCAGACAGGTGCAGAGTTCGGGGGGTTCAGGCAGGTTACAGGTTACCCCTGTAGCTGGCCTGCCCCAGTTGTGTACCTGGCCATATTTGTGTCCAGCTTAGGCAGTGTGGCCTTTCAGTTAGGACTTGAGGGCCAGGTGGCCGGCCTCGCCTTTTGTATGAGGCGGGGGCTGGTTTGTGGATTTATGGTGAGTTCCGCATAGTGAAGATGCGGGACGGCTGGCCAGGGCCTTATCACTGGTTGCTAGGTCCTTTTGGCCTTCCATCTCATCGCCTTAGTCGGGCGGGTTTTGGAGTACAGGGTTTGGCCAGGCCAAGCGTGGATCCCGCCGCTTGTGGGAACGCTCGTTCCGCAGTGGCGCCGCCTCTAGTACGGTGACGGCGTTCTCGATACTGAGGATTCGGGGATGCTGACCGCTGGCGGTCGACGGCCTGTTTTAGGCTACGAACGGCCAGTTGAGGGTCCGGGGTAGATCTTAGGCCAGGGCTCCCTTTGGTCCCCTTCTATTCAACCCCGCCAGGATGGACCGACGGTGTTGCTTTGGGTCATGAGTGCTCCGAGACCACTCAGCAACACGGTGCCGTCGGGGGTGGGGACCCTGCCGTCGTGGCGGCTGGGGTCCTTGTTGTCTGGCGGGGGAGACGGGGTGTGCGGTAGGACGGGCGTTTCTACCGCTATGCTGGGTGGGCGGCATCCCATTGCTGCGCCCAGATCGGTCCTGGGAGGGCGGCATCCCATTGCTGCGCCCAGGTGGTGCTGGGAGGGCGGCATCCCAATGCTGCGCCCAGTTGGTCCTGGGAGGGCGGCATCCCATTGCTGCGCCCAGTTGGTCTGGGAGGGCGGCATCCCATTGCTGCGCCCAGTTGGTCCTGGGAGGGCGGCATCCCATTGCTGCGCCCAGGTGGTGCTGGGAGGGCGGCATCCCATTGCTGCGCCCAGTTGGTCCTGGGGGGGCGGCATCCCATTGCTGCGCCCAGGTGGTCCTGGGAGGGCGGCATCCCATTGCTGCGCCCAGGTGGTGCGGGGAGGGCGGCATTCCATTGCTGTGCCCAGTTGTTCCTGGGAGGGCGGCATCCCATTGCTGCGCCCAGGGTGCTGGGAGGGCGGCATCCCATTGCTGCGCCCAGTTGGTCCTGGGAGGGCGGCATCCCATTGCTGCGCCCAGTTGGTCCTGGGAGGGCAGCATCCCATTGCTGCGCCCAGTTGGTCCTGGGAGGGCGGCATCCCATTGCTGCGCCCAGGAGGTGCTGGGAGGGCGGCATCCCGTTGCTGCGCCCAGATCGGTCCTGGGAGGGCGGCATCCCATTGCTGCGCCCAGGTGGTGCTGGGAGGGCGGCATCCCTTTGCTGCGCCCAGTTAGTGCTGGGAGGGCGGCATCCCATTGCTGCGCCCAGTTGGTGCCGGGGCAGCATTCCATTGCTGTGCCTGGATGTGTGCTGGGAGGGCGGCATCCCATTGCTGCGCCCAGTTGGTGCCAGGGGCGGCATTTCATTGCTGCCCCTGGATGTGTGCTGGGAGGGCGGCATCCCATTGCTGCGCCCAGGCGGTGCTGGGCGGGTGGTCACATGGCTACGCCCAGTTGTTCGGGGAGGGCGGCATCCCATTGCTGCGCCCCGGTCGCTGGTCTTGCTCTTGGGGGCAAGGACCGGTACGGCTTGGGGGTCGGCTGGGGACCCGCCAGGCTTGCGGGAGCCTGCGGTGGCTTCACGCTGTGTGGCCCGCCATCTATGTGGTGCGGTCTTCGATCCCCTAGGGATATTTGTGGGTCGCCTTTTTCCCTTAGGGCCATTCACCGGGTCAGGTGTAGAGGCCATAAGGCCCTGGGAAGGGTAGTCAGGGAATTTAGGTGGGGTTGTAGTGGCCCATCCCCTCATCACCGTAGATCGGCCGTGGCTTTACCGGGCCGATGGCGTTCACCTGTCAGAGCAGGGGAACGCCATTTTCTTATAGGACCTGCAGCGGTCTCTGCGTGAGCTGGCGCAGATAGAGGGGGGAGTCGGGGGGCCAAGATAGAGATCTGACCCCCGCTCCGTGGCAGGTTAGGGGCGGAAATCTGGGTGGTTTCAGCAACTGCGCGTTCTCCCTTGGGCATCTTTGGGGATGATTGACAGGTTCTCTCCAAGCCCATGGTGGGTGCTACCTGCGCACTTGGGGGGAACCTGTCTTTGGGTCCCGCTATTGAAGTCCCAGGGTAGGGGTGAGCCGGCGGGACCCCCCTCATGCGAGTGTATGGCAGGGTCTCAGGTGAGGGAGAGGTCCCTCACCTGGACCAGCATCGATTACGCCCATAGTTGCCCAGGAATGTTGACCTTTTACGTCATTTCCGCCCCGGAAGTGTTTGTTTGACCCTGCAGGTCCACTGTTTCCGGGTCATAGTTGAGTATGTTGATTTATGCAAATTTATGCTAATTCATGCTAATTTAATTAATAAATTATGCAAATTTATTATAATAAAATGACCCAAGTTTAAATCCAGCTCTTGTGTCCGAGTCGTTACTCCGTCTCTTCTGCAATATCGCCGGCTGACTCACCGGCCCCACGGCGCTGTTGCGGAAGGGCCAGGCAGACTCGGACCCTTCCGATGGCGGCCGCCATCTTGTTTTCGGCCGAAATCTCGCGAGGCGAGATTTCGGCCGAGAATGCCCTGCCCACGTGGCTGGGCATGACGTCGGGTCCGGGCGGGGCCTGCTGGCCCTATTTAAGGGACAGCAGGCCGGGAAGAGAGCCTGTTCGCCCGGACCTGGTGCCAAGAGCAGACACCCACCCGCCCTTCCCTATTTTGCAGTGTGCCTCGTGGGTCGCCTTTGGGGCCGAATGGGAATTTTTTGCAGCCTCGCCCATTAGGCCAGGCTGTTTTTTCGCCCATTCCACACTGGGGAGATGGATGTGCGGTTAGGGGGTGTTGGCATTTAATTAGGTTAATTGGCTTACCTCTGGTCATTGGGTAGGCAGGTTAGGGGCGGAAATCTGGGTGGTTTCAGCAACTGCGCGTTCTCCCTTGGGCATCTTTGGGGATGATTGACAGGTTCTCTCCAAGCCCATGGTGGGTGCTACCTGCGCACTTGGGGGGAACCTGTCTTTGGGTCCCGCTATTGAAGTCCCAGGGTAGGGGTGAGCCGGCGGGACCCCCCTCATGCGAGTGTATGGCAGGGTCTCAGGTGAGGGAGAGGTCCCTCACCTGGACCAGCATCGATTACGCCCATAGTTGCCCAGGAATGTTGACCTTTTACGTCATTTCCGCCCCGGAAGTGTTTGTTTGACCCTGCAGGTCCACTGTTTCCGGGTCATAGTTGAGTATGTTGATTTATGCAAATTTATGCTAATTCATGCTAATTTAATTAATAAATTATGCAAATTTATTATAATAAAATGACCCAAGTTTAAATCCAGCTCTTGTGTCCGAGTCGTTACTCCGTCTCTTCTGCAATTAGAATCAAAGCCTTCCTCAATCCAGCCCTAAAGGAACAGAGAGCCCACTGTCAAGAAATTAAACTTGCTTCAGTAGTAAACAAAGTGATAAAGAGGGGAAAGAGATAGTAACTTATTTTCTGATGACAACTAATACAATTTTCCCCACAGGTTGCTATGTTTTTTGGAAAGGGAATAATTGGATCTACTCTCTTCTGGACTAGAAACAAAAGAGGGTTTGAAAAACATTATTGATGGCTTTCTTAAGAATCCTTAAATATCTCCACTGCGTGCATCCAAGATGAATATTTAAAAAAAAATAGAAAGGAAGTTGAGATTAAATTTACTTTTGTATTTTTATAGGCAACCATTTTAATGTTCTGCCTTATTGTATTAGAACTTTTTCTTAAAGACATACAGCTCTGCAGTATATGCCATCTTATTACTTTCACTTACTCATTCCCAAAGAACAATTATAAAAATAATATGAATTTATTTCCACAATACATAGCTCCAGGGATAGGCAGGACCCGGATGGGGGAAAACAACATTTCAGCAGCAACAATGGAGCATGTAGTTTTGCTCTGTTGCCACCAGGTGTGCACGTGTTGTGCACACGCAACTGGAGCAATTCCGGCAGCAAAATTACCGGGTATTTTGCTGCCACGCATGCATGGAAGCAAAGAAAATGGCCTGGATTATTATGTGTATGACCTGGACTGTTTCTTGGACTGTGCTACTTCTTTATTAAAGTAAACTTTAACTCAAGTTAGTGGATTCATACCTACTCCAATACAATGTTTCTATGTGCATATCCTTGCTATTCAAGAGTTAATCTGCATATACCTTAACACTATCTATTCAATCCACTTGAAACATGTGGGTTAAGATGTCCTACAATTCTGCAGTATAGGCTACTGCAAAAGCTTCCCCGTTGGCAAACAACGGGCATTCCATCACTCCTATTATCCATCACCAATATTATGAACTCTTCCCTACTATTGTCTTAAGCTACTCCTGTACATGAACTAGCTGGAAATGAAGCTTATTTTTAAAAAATCCCTTTACAAGTATCAACTGTTTCCTCTGCTTTAAACATTATTATCCTCTGGTGCTCTGCTGGTCCATTCTTACTATGGTTTCTAATAGGTGGATTGCTCTGCTTCTTTAGTTAGTTAGTTAGTTAGTTAGTTTAGTTTATTAGATTTGTATGCCGCCCTTCTCTGAAGATTCGGGGCGGCTCACATCATAGCAATAATACAATACATTACAAATCTAACAATAAAAAATTAGATCGATTTAAAAGACATTAATAACACAATAAAACCCCTAGCTATGCAGTCATACACATTCAACCTAATCTATCATGCAGTAAGGCCAAAAATATAATAAAAAGGGGGAAAGATGGTAATTATCCCCACGCCTGGCGACAAAAGTGGGTCTTGAGCATTTTACGGAAGGCAAGGAGGGTGGGGGCCATTCGAATCTCTGGAGGGAGTCCACCCATGCTAGGAAAACAAGCAAAATTCCCTCTCCATTCCATGAGTATATTTTTTCCAAATACGTGATTTCTATTGGTCAGCCTTTTATATGACTTTCTGTCATGTATGATATTTTCCCATTAGGTGTATCAACTGTTATATTGAAATATATAGATCAAATTAGACCAGACCAGAACTCTTATCAATTTTTTTAATTTTTTTTTAAACAGACTGAAGGTAGTTCTGTGAAAACTGAAGTGACAAGACTTCACAGATTTATTTATAGATAAGAAATGGATTATGGAAAATAGATCATTTGTTGTATTTTAAGAGAAGGTGGTAAGTTGCTAAAGATGTTTATACAGTATTTGTAATGAAGGGAAAAATAATTTATTTATGTACGATATACAGTATTTCTTTTTCTTTATTATATGCTTTTTTTCTTTTCAATTTCTCTATTTTTTTCTTTTCTACATCTTCTATTTTTTCTTTTTTTAAAGTTTGTACTGGTTTTGATTGTCCAAATTGTGACCTTTGATAAAATTACTATTGATTTTGGAGAATGGATTTTATGATCTGGAGAAATGTCTGTTCTATCATAGTCTTCTATGAATCAGGTTTACAGTTGGGTGGCTTCTTGAATCTAGCACTGATGTGAGACATTTATCTAGCCTTGGTACTAAAGAAAGAAATTAACTAAATTCCTATTTATTTGGGAGGCACAAAACTGATTTTGATGGCTCATGAGTTGATAACCTGCTACAAATTCGGGAGACTTGGCTATTGTCTGCTTTTCACAGAATAGATAACAAATTTCCAATTAAAATATCTCAACTAAAATCTATTATACGGTTGTTGAATGTCTAAACTGTTCCTGACCCAGTCAAACGTTATGAGCCCAGCATGAGTAGCTAAAGAGAACCATCAATCCAAACCTAGAAGAAAAAGAAACCTTCAAATCGCTGGCTGAACATACATGTTGGCACTGTTAACACATTAAGAAAAATCCTCCACAGTGGCTTGATGGAGTTCATATACAATTCTCAAACAGTCTGGAATATTAGAATTTATTGCCACCTACTGGACATTAGATTAACTATTAATCCAAATAACCAATTCAATGTTGTCTCTTTCCCTTTTTGATGCTTGTAAGTACTTGCATTGTTCTTAATTCTTCCTGGTAATGCTATCCCCTTTTAACAAAAAATTAAGCTTCCATCACCAGTTTATTTCACAAGGTGGGAAATGGACAGTCAAAAATGAATTCTGCTAGCATTTTGAACAAAATAATTTGGTTAATTTCCTTCAGTGGAATTGAAATACTCAGTTCCTTATGGCTGAATGAAGCCCGAGAAATGCCTAACTATTCACTTTTGCCAGATGAAATTTAAAACTATTCCAAAACCATAAACTTGTCCCCCCCCCCTCCAATGCATAGCTCTGAATGGCCAAACAATGGAACAATTCAAAATCTTTAAATATTTGAGCAAACTTTTTCAGAATTCCATCAAATGCAGAATACATCCAAAATGTACAAAAATCAGTAGCAGCCTTGTTCAATCCTTGTACATTGCCAGAGGTCATAGCACATTCCAGCAGCATTAAAGTTATATGTGTCTGTGCATGTACTGTATATAAACAAAAGAGTAAATCAAAATGCTTAAGGACTATATTTCATATGTATCTAATTGAGGATAAAGGAAGGAGACAGGTCTGATTAAAAGGGAAAAGGGTGCATGGGACCCTTTGGCTACACTTACTCTTTTTCCCAGAAGGTTTAGGCATCTCCACAAGGCAAGGTCCATTTTACCTTTCTCTATTTGGCAAAGTATACAGATAATTCTGATTTATTTTATACATAGTACAGTTATTCCTATGAGATCCTATAAGATTCTATGTCCTTCAATGTGATTAATTTTGGTAGTCCTTGACTAACGAACAGAATTGGGCTCTAATTTTCCGTTGCTAAGCAAGGCCATTGTTAAGTGAATCATGCCCAATTTAATTAGCTTTTTTCTCATGGTTGTTAAGCAAATCTAAAAATGAAATAACCTAACATATAACTCCTCATTATCATCATATTAAATATTCAATTTCCAAGATTATCTTTTGGGTCTAAAACACATAATAGTGTATTTGAAGAAATTTTCAAAGTGCCCAAGTACCATAAGCACTCAAAACTAATCTAATTTTTTTTCTCTATCTAAAAAGCCAAGTTGCGAAAAATCTAGAAACCTACTAATCCATTTATTCAGTTGCAAAAGAGGAATGGATTGAAACAATTTTAAGAATTGTTTGCATATAGGTTTGAGCTAGAACTCTGTGAAAAAAATTAGTTGAAGCCACTGCAGTTTCAAGTGGCTCAAGTTACAACGAGAGAAAAATGTGCTGAGTGTGATTTCTAACAAAATACTAACACGTGCATGCAATTCTGCTCAGATTTGCAAAAACGCAACAACTCACAACCCCATACTCTATACGCCCTAGATTAATGAACCTTCTGAAAATGTTGTAAATCATTACAGCTTTCTACTGTTTCAATGGTTAGTTAATGGAACAATTCATAGCTATAAAATTGAATTTGCTGTGATCATTTAGAGCAGCCGTCTTACTTCATCTATTTAATAGGCTTTCTGACTGCTCTTCAGTCAAACTCTTGTTCACATACATAAAATGCTGGATGAAATCAAATTAAGGCCTCAGATAATTGATGCCAAGCAAATGCCTCTTTTAAGAAGAGTATCAGTTAGTAAGTAAGAATGCTTTCTATGCATTCAGGAGATACTGAAAAAGCCTCAAAGGAATTTGCAATTAAAGCAGATAGTACCCCAACGGAGGTTCATTGGTATTCAAATTTTCAGCCAGTCCCTTAAATTATTTTAGGCCAATACTAGTCCTTAAATTGGAATGTTAAGACACTGTTGGGAATGTCCAATTTAACAAACGGCCCCATAAACATGGTACTACAGTATTACTTTTTCCTTACATAGAATTATGTCCAAACAATGTTTTCTGCTACATAAATGAACTTTGATGAGTCTCAATCCATCTGTTTTATGGGAATGATATGTCCCATTAAAGATCAACCTTATTTCCTGAGATGTTTGGAGTGGGGACTGTGGTTGTTGAATTATGCTTAAAATGAATAAGCCATGATTCTGATTTTGGGGGGATTGTTCTTATTAATTATTGTTTAATTGTTCCCATATAATAGACCTATTGCAAATTGAGTGTTTTAATCTTCACTGTGTAATGAAAGAGAAGACAGCAAAAAGGGAGGGGACACATATTCAAGAATTTCCTTAGCTCGCTGTCATAATGAGGGGGGAAAAGGCTTTCCATCACCTCAGAGCTGACTTGAGGCTCACTTTTGTTCAGTTGGCTTTTTCTGAGGCACACTTCACATAAAAAGCAGCAAAAAGATTATACGAAATAAAACATTGTTTTATACAATTCATATGAAAGAGTTACTGATACAGAGCAGCTACCATCACATGGATTTTTCCATAGCAACTCATATGTTATATTCAGTGGTTTGTAGCAATGATGAGAAAATCATACAAGAATAATCAAAACATGAAATGTATTTCTTTAAAACATGTATATTTCACACTTCAACCATGATATGTGGTAGTCACTACTGAGTTTAGCTCAAGTTAGAGTACGAGGGAAGTAGATACAGATAATATAAGCATCTAATGTAGGGATAAACTACATGCCTACTATTCTACGAGTCTATGGAGAGGGGCGGCATACAAATCTAATAAATAATAATAATAATAATAATAATAATAATAATAATAATAATAATAAATCTTGTTGTGAGTCAGTGTCTAATTTCTTGTTTCTGGATTCAACATACAGGTAGTTCTTGACTTACAATCACAATTGCAACTTGGACTTGTTTCACTAAGCAATGTGATTAATAAGCAAATCATTCATTCATTCATTCATTTATTGGATTTGTATGCCGCCCCTCTCCGCAGATTCAGGGTGGCTAACAACAATATTAAAACAGCATATAACAGTAATCCAATACTAAAAACAGTTAAAAACCCATTATTATAAAAACCAATCATACATACAGACATACCATGCATAAAATTGTAAAGGCCTAGGGAGAAAATGTATCTCAATTCCACCATGCCTGGCGGCAGAGGTGGGTTTTGAGCAGTTTACGAAAGGCAAGGAGGGTGGGGGCAATTCTAATCTCTGGGGGGAGTTGGTTCCAGAGGGCCGGGGCCGCCACAGAGAAGGCTCTTCCCCTGGGCCCCGCCAAGCGACATTGTTTGGTTGACGGGACCCAGAGAAGACCCACTCTGTGGGACCTAACTGGTCGCTGGGATTCGTGCAGCAGAAGGCGGTCCCTGAGGTAATCTGGTCCGGTGCCATGAAGGGCTTTATAGGTCATTAAATCATGAGATCATTAAATGCATCTGGTTTCCTCCATTGACTTTTGCTTGTTGGAACTTGGCTGAAAAGGTTGCAAATAGCAATCACATGACCCCAAGAAGCTGTAACCATCATAAATACATGCTGGTTGCCAACAACCCAAATTCTGATCATGTGACTGTGGGGAAGCGGTGGTGATTGTTAAGTGGGAGGACCAGTTACAAGTCACTTTTTTCAGCACCATTATAACTTTTAATAGTTACTAAAGGAATGATCATCAAGAACATAAGTCAAGTATTATTTGTTGGTCATATACAGTGTCAGATTACCCCAGCCTCCCCACCTGCTGAAAAACAAAATAAGAAAACAGAACTTGAGAGCTTAAGGATAACCAGAAATCTATGGAAACATATTCCGTGTTCAAGTAGATTATCAGACACAAGGCAGTTCTTTGTACAGCTGAGTACTTCTGTCGCCCTCTCTGCCTTTTGTACAGGGAAACTGTTTCAGGTGAGCTGTTTTCTCACGATTAGGATGGCTTGTGTTGTGATCTGCATACCAGCTCCAATGATTATAACAATTAACTACAAACCGATGCATTTGAATTTTCTACTGACAGCATGAGCATTCTACAATGCTCAACCACAGTATAGTGTCATATGCAGGAAACTCTCCACTTTCTGAGCATGGCCAATAATGGTCAACAACTCATCACAAAAACCAATATTCCGCTTTCAAGTAGATTAGCTCACACAAGGCATTTCTTTGCACAGTTGAGTACCGTTCTCTCTCTGCCTTTTGTAAATGGCAATAGCTGAGGCTCCACAGGTATGTAGTCAGGGCTCCAGACATAATGGGAATCTTTAGGGAAACTCTGCTTTCTCCATTAAAGCATTCTTAGCACTGACCTAGCAGGTTATTCTCTTGTCCTCCTTCTACGTAGGGGATAATCCATACAATAGAGCAGGGGTCCCCAACCTTTTGGACCTCAGGGACCACCATAATTTTAAGTCCCGCAGACCACTAATATGAGATTTTTTTTAAAAAAAGATAAATACATTTGTAAAATAATGATCAGACAACTTCCAGTTTATTAATATGAAATGCAGCTATTTAACATAACAAAATTATAAATGCTTGTTGCAATTAAACAACCTTTAATCATAACAAAATCTTTAAAGGTTGTTTAATTGCAACAAAATTATTAAAGTGGTGTAATTATTACAAAATAATTGAAGCTTATTTGATGGTGGCTTTCTGATGTTGTTGGGAAAGTCAGTCCCATATTCCAGAGCTGTAGCTGTAGTTCCTTCCCTCCTTTCCTTTCCTTTCCTTTCCTTTCCTTCCCCTCCTCTTCTTCCTTTCCTTCTCTTTCCTTTCCATTCCTTATCTTTCCTTTCCTTTCCTCTTCTTTCTTCTCCTCTCTTCTCCTTTCCTTTCATTCTTTCCTTTCTCTTTCCTTTCCCTTTCCATTCCCTTTCTTCTTCCTGGACTGGATTAATTGCTCTTGGCCATATCTGGCCCAGGGGCCAAGATTTCTCCATGGACCACCAACATTTTCTCATGGACTACCAGTGGTCCACAGACCACAAGTTGCTGACCTGTGTAATAGAGGCATGGGAACAAGGGCATTCCTAGGCTATCGCAACAGGCCTTTCTTGAGTGGGAGAAAAAAGAATAGGAATCCTTGTTTTTCCATTTATACAGCTTTAGTCTAGATTCCTTTGTTATTCAACAGAAGAGGAATTTGCCTCAAGTAGAAAAATAGATTCACATACATTTCCTATTTAATTTCCTATTTACATTTATAGGATTTTGTTTGTTTCTTTTTCACTTAACATTATGAAATTGTCATTTTACGACCTATTTAGGATTGTGGACTATGGAGTTATTTCTTTCAATACGCACATCTGGTTTCTTAATATAGAAGTTTCTTTGTTGTAGAGTTAGCTCTAGAACCCCTCTTGGGGGCAGGCTACTGATGGACTGCTTTGGTCTCTGCCACCATCTTATCTCAGCTTACTTTCAAGGTTCTTTTGCAGTTGTTTGTAAAAAGGAGGTTTTTTTAAAAAAAAAGACAACAAAATAGAGGCATTATCTAATTCATGAATTTGGTTAAGTATTGGGAGCTGTAATCTATGCAATTGATTGTCTCAGTGACTGCTATATACAGATTTACACATCTTGCTATTATCCAATCTAAGCCAGCCAATCTTCAATTTATAAATGCTGTCACTAACTTTGTTACATAATTAAAACAATGATGAATGTATGTTTCTCCCTCTGAAAATATTGTGCTTGATTGCACATTTATGTCCCTTCTCGTAGTCTCAGTTTACTCTTATTGCAACTATTGAAGAGCAAATGCAAGTCATAAACCCATATAGAGGAATTTTAATGACCTGTAGCAAGCACCAATTCTAGATGCATGAATGATCAGCTAATTGAAGACTTATGGCTCCTGTTTAGATAAATAATGTATACTTTATATCTATATGCAGAGTTTCTTTTTTTGTTGTGCCAAAAGCAACACTGCAGCAACATTTTCATAATCAATAGATGTTATTCTTTCTTTATATCAAAACATTCCAAGCATCAGTACTCCAGATATTTATAAAGGGAACAAAATAAATGTTGTTTTTAAAAAGTGCTACATAAACTTTCTTAAAATCATCATTATTTCAGATAATTTTGAGTCTTGTATATTCAGGACAGGGAAATTTCAACTCCCTCATTTTTTTTCTTTACAAAATATAAAATCTGACAATGTGAAGTGCAAATCAGACATAGACTGTTTTCTTTTTAAGGGTCTGTTTTATAACTGTAAAAGAAAAAAAGACATGTAGTGCCACCTTCTGGCCAAATCAAGCTAATATGAATACAGGATCAATAGAATTCTATAAATGCAAGTTAGTACTGTACTTGTATACTGTAGTGGTCATTTTGAAGTTATAGACACACTGGAAAAAGTGACTTATGACTGTTTTTCACATTTATGACTCTCGCAGCATCCCCATGGTCACATGATCAAAATTCAGGTGCTTGGCAATTGGCATGCATTTATCAAGCTTGCAGTGTCCTAGGGTCATGTGATCACCTTTTGCACCCTTCTAACAAGAAACGTCCATGCGGAAGCCAGATTCACTTAACAACTGCATTACCAACTTAACATCTGCAGTGATTCACCTAACAATTATGACAAGAAAGGACCATAACAGTATCTATCATAAAATATGAGCTTTAAAAAAAAGAGCTTTAATTCTTTGTTGCTCATGAAATCTGATTTTCAAACCTTATGTGAGAAAACATTTAACTATAAGACATTTAAGTTAAAAGAAAAATATTGTCTGGTTTATTATATCCAAAAGAATTACAAAGCATTTCGGAGGGGAAACTACACTGCTAAAAAAAAATAAAGGGAACACTCAAAGAACACATTCTAGATCTGAATGAATGAAATATGCTCATTGAATACTTTGTTCTGTACAAAGTTGGATGTGCTGACAACATGTGAAATTGACTGTCAATCAGTGTTGCTTCCTAAGTGGACAGTTTGATTTCACAGAAGTTTGATTTACTTGGAGTTATATTGTGTTGCTTAAGTGTTCCCTTTATTTTTTTTTTGAGCAGTATATTTTTCAAACATGCATTTTATATTTTAAATATAAAGATATTTAGCTCATATACCTGTAAAGGTCTCCTTGAATTAAGTTTAGGTTCTGGTTATGCATCCATTTGGTTTTCTTTGAAATATTAGGGAAGGGACTTCCCATTTCTGGAAGGCTTTCTTTCAAATTCACCATCCAACCATCATCCCTAGAACCTCCAGACGACTCTTATTCCAAAAACTAACCAGCGTTTTCCTTACTTGAAATCAGTTCAGGTCAGTTGGGTACTGGCAAGTTAATTATACTGTATATGTGTATATGCAATTACAGACTATTGTCCTAGTTTACTTCCCTTTCAGTATTGAAAAGTAGTACACAAACCTAACTTAAAAAAATAATAATTAAGGACTAGAACAGTTGTTGTATCCTGGAATGGCTACCTTGTAACGCTGTAAATAGTTTGTTCCTCTTTTCCAGCGCTGTCTGAGCCCAAGCAGGAAGTCGCTCCTGATTGGCTCAGACGCGGCCGGCTCTAGCTTTGGCGGGAACCGCAAAAGTATAAAAGAAGCGGTTTCTCCCGGCAGAGCCAGTCGGTACTCGCTGAATTGTCACTTTACCTTGCTGAGCTGTCACTTGTTCTCTGAGCTGAATAAAAGTACCGATTGCTCAAAACCCTGTCTCTGGGTCTACTTCACTGGCGATGAACGAACGGAAGAAACTTCGCGTGCAACATGGACAAAATCCAGATCGGCCAGGCTCCAGAACTCTTCGATTCCGAGAAAATGACATGGGACGAGTACATGGCCACCTTCGAGATATTCCTCGAGGCGGCGGGAATGCAGGACGCCGGAGCCGATCGCAGACGGGCTATTTTTCTCAACTACTGCGGCGCAGAGATCCGTAGACTCGCCCAAACTCTCACCGAACCAGAACAAGCAAGAGCCACAGCGTGGGACGTCCTTCAACAGAAACTAGCGAGCCATTTCAAACCAACCAGACCAGCCATGGTTTACCGGCATCAATTTCACATGATGGCTCAGAGAGAAACCGAGTCGATCAGCCAATTCACAACGCGGCTTCGAACGGTACTTGCTCAATGCAAGTTTCAAGACCCGGAAGCTCGCCTCACCGACGCCTTGGTTTTCGGCATGAAGAGCAACTCAGTGAGAAATAAACTCCTCACCGAAGAAGAGCCGACTCTACAAACCGTGATTAAATTAGCGCAAACCGCGGAAGCAGCCGACGCAGCGGCAAGAGAATTAAAAGAGCACGGAAGGCGAGAAATCATTGCCAAAATCGACGCCGAGTCTCCCAGCGCCATGGGAACAGACGACCGCAGCCAGCCAACTAGCAACGGGGACAACTGCCTCCTCCTGCAAGACCAGCCGAGACACCCTAGAGCTACTCACCCAGCCCCCTGCGCGGGCTGCCGGGGAAATCACCAGCGCCATCGATGCCCTTTCCGAGACGCTACTTGCCACCGCTGCAACCGGAGAGGCCACATCGCCATCGCATGCAGGGCAACGGCACCAGAAGAAACGTTTGCCACACAACAATACCAGCGACCTCAAAACCACCACCCCCAATCGCGAGAAAGGAGACCGTTCCGCAACTCGGGTCAAAGGAACTACTCCACCGCTAACCGAGACTACAATAGAGGTAACTCTCAATTTTCCATGAATAACACGGCAACCAAAAAGGGGGCTAAAATTGTTATCTCATTGTTACTAAATAACCAGCCTTGCTCAATGGAGCTGGATACGGGCTCGAGACATACCATCATGCCCTGGGAAAAATTTAAGCTATATATGCCTAATGTGTCTAAGGCTGACCTAATTCAAACCTCGTTGGTGATCAGAGACTTCCAAGGGGGGGTAATCTCGGTCCTGGGAACAGCAAATGTACCTATTGCATTTAAGAATGTTAAATGTACCCTTCCCATGCTTATTGTGACGGGGGCCAAACACTCCCTGCTAGGTCTAGCGTGGATGGAACCGTTGGGGATCGAAATTTCGGGTGTGTGTAATGTAAACTGTGATATTATGCCTAACTTTGTGAAAGAGTTCCCTGAAGTGTTCAGCCCCACCTTGGGATTGTATAAGGGACCCCCTATATCTTTCTCTATTGACCCCAAGGTCCCACCGGTTAGACTGAAACCTCGCAGGGTCCCCCTTCCGCTTCTCCCCAAGCTAGACATACAGCTGGACAAACTCATTAGTCAAGGTATCTTAGTCCCTGTGGAACAGGGGCCATGGGAAACTCCCATAGTGACACCCCTGAAGCCAGATGGCTCCTTAAGAGTTTGCGCTGATTACAAATCAACCCTGAATAAGGCACTCCAACACCACCCCTACCCCATTCCGGTTGTGCAACAACTCTTACACTCCCTGGGGGAGGGGAAAAGGTTCGCAAAGATCGACCTGGCGCAGGCTTACCAGCAACTTCCGGTCGATGAACAAACAGCAAACGCTCAAACGATTGTAACGCACAGGGGGGCTTTCAAATGCACGAGGTTACAGTTTGGGGTAAGCATAGCCCCAGGAATATTCCAGAGCATCATGGAACGCCTATTGTCAGGGGTAAATGGGGCAATTCCATATTTTGATGACATCTTAATTGCAGGGGAAAACCAGGAACAAGTGAACAAAAGAATAAGGGAAGTACTTAAGAGGCTACAGGACAAAGGGTTACGAATCAAGCCTGATAAATGTGTCTGGGGAACTGACAGTATTGAATTCCTTGGGTATAAGATAGATAAAGAAGGTATCCACCCCACATCAGAGAAGCTGAGAGCAATTAGAGAAGCCCCAGAGCCACAAGATAAGGGTGAGTTGCAGGCATTTTTGGGCCTCCTTAATTTTTATTCCGTTTTTTTAAAGCAGAAGGCAACAGTAGCAGAGCCTCTCCATCGTTTACTCCAGAAGGAAGCCCGCTGGACATGGGGGAAAACTGAACGTGAAGCTTTTTGCCAAATAAAAAATTTATTAACTTCTAAAAGCGTAGTAGTCCAATATAGTGCTTCACTACCCATTAGGCTCACGTGCGACGCTTCACCGTACGGCATAGGAGGAGTTTTAGCTCACGTTCTACCCAATAAGACAGAGGCCCCAATAGCATTTTTTTCAAGAACCATGACCAGCACGGAGAGGAATTATAGCCAGTTAGACAAGGAGGCTCTAGCATTAGTGGCAGGGGTAAAGAAGTTTCACAATTACATTTTTGGAAGAAGCTTTGAGCTAGTCACTGACCACAAACCCCTACTAGGCCTGCTAGCCCCCAACAAGCCCACTCCACCTTTTATGTCTCCAAGACTAATCAGATGGGCCCTTTTCCTCTCAGGGTATCAGTATGAGCTCACCCACAAGGGGGGGAAGGAAATCAATCATGCAGACGGCCTCAGCAGATGCCCCATAGCGGACTTAGTAGAAGACCCTGTTCCTGCCACAGATGTGCTAATGATAGAACTCGAGGAAAACCCACTAACCACAGCAAAAGAGGTAGCTGCACACACGCAGCAAGACCAAATCCTTAAACAAGTGGTGAACTGTGTTCTAAAGGGATGGCAAAATGATATTGTTAAACCTGAATTGTGTGATTTTAAAAACAAAAGGCTTGAATTATCATATGTAAAAGGTTGTTTGCTGTGGGGGGATAGAGTGATCATCCCCAAACGCCTAAGGGAAAAGGTACTCAGAATGTTACACGTGGGCCATCCTGGGATTGTCAGGATGAAGAGCCTAGCAAGGGGGCATTTATGGTGGCCAGGGCTAGATGCTGATATTGAAAGTTGGGTTTCAAAGTGTGACCCATGCCAAGAGTCAAGGCCCAGTCCCCCCAAAACAACTCCGGCTGAGTGGGAACAGCCTGCTGGTCCTTGGTCTAGGATCCACATTGATTTTGCTGGCCCAGTGGGGTCTCAGTACTTTCTAATAGTGGTTGATGCCTTCTCCAAATGGTTGGAAATAATAGCAATGAACAACATAACCACAAGTGCCACTATCAAGGTATTGAGCAGACTGTTTGCTTCCCATGGTTGCCCTGATCTCTTAGTGTCTGACAATGGGCCACAGCTAACGGCCAGGCAATTCGAATTATTCCTAGATGGCCTAGGGGTCAGGCATGCCCTCATCTCGCCTTACTCGCCCTGGGCTAACGGGTTGGCAGAACGTTACGTAAGGGTGGCAAAGGAGGCATTGCACAGGTCAGGCCCTGGGGATGTGCAACAGAACTTGGACCAATTCTTATTAACCCAGCACATTACCCCTAACTCGCACACACATGTAAGCCCTGCAGAGTTATTGATGGGAAGAAAGTTGAGGTCACCATTAGACAGGTTAAATCCAAGGTTCTGTGTTAATAATAACCAAATGTGTATGAAACCAGAAAGAGAAATGTATTTGGGGCAAAATGTATATGTAAAATGTTTTGATGGAAATGTAAACTGGATGAAGGGAATTATTGTTAAGCAAAACGCACCCAAGACTTATGTTGTTAAACTGGAGGATGGTCGTTTGTGGAAACGACACATAGACCACATTCGGAAACGAACTGAAAATCAATTGCAACAAACCGCCGACTTGGACTCTCCCCCCTCAACAGACTTTAGTACATTGCCCGAACTAATAAACACGCAAAGAGACTTATCGGGCCAGGGGGAACCATCCAGCGACGCCGAGCCATCCTCGTCCTCCGAAGCCTTCGTTGGGCCCGCCAGGCCAAGTCCGCCGCACCGGGAGAGCAGCGGCGAGCCATCCTCCACAGTCAGTGGCGAAGGAGAAATTGGACTGCGCAGGTCAGCGCGAGAGCCTCGGAGGCCTCACCGATTGGACGACTTCGTCACATGGCTTTCTTGATGGATGAGTCCAACTATGAGGGGAGGGGTGTTGTATCCTGGAATGGCTACCTTGTAACGCTGTAAATAGTTTGTTCCTCTTTTCCAGCGCTGTCTGAGCCCAAGCAGGAAGTCGCTCCTGATTGGCTCAGACGCGGCCGGCTCTAGCTTTGGCGGGAACCGCAAAAGTATAAAAGAAGCGGTTTCTCCCGGCAGAGCCAGTCGGTACTCGCTGAATTGTCACTTTACCTTGCTGAGCTGTCACTTGTTCTCTGAGCTGAATAAAAGTACCGATTGCTCAAAACCCTGTCTCTGGGTCTACTTCAACAGTGATGGTGAATCTTTTCTGCTTAGATGCCCATACCCATATTGCAATGCCCTCACCCCCACGCACAGGCACACAATCACACACATATATACCACTCCTCCCTGCGCATGCATGCAGGCCTCACTGAAGCCTGGGGAGGGCAAAAATGACCTCCGCCCAACCCTTTGGAAGCCCCAAATTCAGCTGGCTAATGCATGCATGCATGCTGGAGCAGAGATTTAAGACAATGCCTCATGTGCTCTCAGGTATGGCTCCACGTGCCATAGGTTCGCCATCACGGCACTAGAATATAGAAAGTCAGACTGGCATTGTAGTAAAATAACCGATTTAGGAAAAGTCCGAATTTATTTTCAGCCATGGAAATTCCTTGGAGGGTGTTAGGTAGTCACCATAATTTCCTCATCCCAATCTACCACATTTTGGTGGTGGTAAAATTAATTAATTAAACCTATAAATCCCTACATGGCACCGGACCAGAATATCTCCGAGACCGCCTCCTGCCGCACAAATCCCAGCGGCCGATTAGGTCCCACAGAGTTGGCCTTCTCCGGGTCCCATCGACCAAATAATGCCGGCTGGCGGGACCCAGGGGAAGAGCCTTCTCTGTGGCGGCCCCGGCCCTCTGGAATCAATTCCCTCCAGAGATTCGAATAGCCCCCACCCTCCTCGCCTTCCGTAAAATGCTGAAGACCCACTTTTGTCGCCAGGCGTGGGGATAATTACCATCTTTTCCCCTTTTTTATTATGTTTTTGGCCTTACTGTATGATAGATTAGGTCGAATGTGTATGAGTGCATAGTTAGGGGTTTTATTATGTTATTAATGCCTTCTTAAATGAATTTAATTTTTTATTATTAGATTTGTAATGTATTGTATTACTGTTATGCTGTGAGCCGCCCCGAGTCTTCAGAGAAGGATGGCATACAAATCTAATAAACTATAACTATAACTATTAATGTATTTGTTTGATTTGATTTCTATGCCGCCCCTCTCCAAGGACTCGGGCGTCTCAGAACACATATATTTAGTCTGCTTTCAGCAATAGAAGAATGTTAGATGGTACAAAGTCAGCACTGACCCTTGTGCTGGATATTAATCTGGAGCTTACCTATGTTCCTTTTTCTGTACCCATTTTTCTTATAATAACAGTTTGAATGACTAACAACCAAAAGAACACACATTTTACAAATGACCACGACTTCGGCCACATCCTTATTCTATTAGTCAATCTCAAAGTTATTTGGACAAAAACAAGAGACTAAGTTGTTGATGTCCCACTGTAGTCTATTAAGAATATCAGAGTGCCAAAAAAGTATACTAGTTAAAGGATTTTTTTACAGGAGTCATCAACCTTTCAGAACTTCAGGGATCACTAAATTCATAATTTTAAATCCCGTGGACCACTAATATGGTCTGTCTAATGACCAGCTGGGTGGGTGTGGCCAACTCAATGTCACTCACATCGAGGGGCACCTCACCAATCTCTACTTGCTCATTCCCTCCCAGCCACTCCTTGCCTGCCTGCCTGGGTTCCTTAGGGCCCCAACAGGAGACAGTTGTTGGAGCTAAGTAGCCACTATGAGAAATACAAATGTTTATTTCACGTATAAGTTCCAGGGGCTATAACAGTGATGGCGAACCTTTTTTTCCTCAGGTGCCAAAAGAACATGTGCGCATGTTATCACACATGCACGAGTGCCCACACCCACAATTCAATGCCTGGAGAGAGCAAAAAGAAGCTTCACCCATCTCCTGGAGTCCCTCTGGAGGCTGGAAACGACCTGTTTCCCAACTTCTGGTGGCCCCAGTAGGCTCGTGTTTTGCCCTCCCCAGGCTCCAAAGGCTTCCCTGGAGCCAGGGGAGAGTAAAAACACCCTCTCCCATCCCCACAGAGGCTCTCTGGAAGCCAAAAACGCCCTCCCGGAGCTTCTGTGCGAACCAAAAAATCAGCTGGCCAGCACACACATGCACATTGGAGCTGAGATAGGGCAGTGGCTCGCGTGCCAGCAGATATGGCTCCGCGTGCCACCTGGGGCACCCGTGCCATAGGTTCACCATTACTAGGCTATAGTTTGAAGATCCCTGATCTAGTGCAATATAAAAATGCAAATTATTTTTCTACGGACCACCAAAATTTTATCATGGACCACAAGTGGTCCACAGACAACCAGTTGATGACTGCTGTTTCTTTAGATTTAGAACAAAGGAGCGTCAGATTCATGTCTGTTGTTAGTTATGGAAACTCACTGAGTATCCTTAGGCACTCACTATCGCTCAGCTCAAACTGAGAGTTATAGATGTGGGGAAGATTAGAGAAAACCTACATTGTCTTGAACTCCTGGGAAAAAGAAAACCTAACAAATAATGTTTTACGAAATCTAACTAGAATAGCAAATCTAACTCGCAGGGGGCAACAATCCCATAAATAAATACAATATGATAACAATAATTGTATACCTTTTATAAAATGACTGGTCTAAATTTCCTAAATTAAATGAAAAATTAAATAGAGAGATCAAATAGAACAGCAACTTTTGTTCTGAGACATAAAAACAATTAGTGATGTACTATCAAGAGACTTACCTGGGTTTTTGTAGATGCTGAGTACATCCTTGAAATAATGAGGTAAAAATCTTTCTAATAAAAGCAGCACATCCTCTAATTCTTCCAGAATGCCGACAAGGAGGAAATTTTCATTCACATTCATTTTTGCTCTTTCGAGGGCCCATTCACCAGGTTCCCTAAAAAAAAAAAGGCTAACAATAGTCTTCACACTGAACTCAACACAACCTGTTAGGAAATAAATCACCACATATGAAACAAAGTTTTTAATTGTAACTATAAAGGCTTAAGAGTTGAATTTAGAATATTTTAAAGTACCCTGTAATTAAGATTTTGATTTACACTATAGGCAATTTTCCATAACATATGTATTCCAAAAGATTTGTATTACAGTTTAGCTTGATTATTGGACAATTATTCTCTACTGTATATTGGAGGACAGTACCTACAAGGCCAGTATAACATCACTACATTAAGTCATTCAAAGTAACAAAGCCAATTCAGCTATTTTGCTAAGTAAAATAAGTAATGACTTCTCTGATATTTTGTTTCATCTAAGAACAGGCTGCGATGAAGACAGTCAATCTTAAGAGGCTTTTCAGTAAGGAAAGAAGTCAGACTTATTTATAGATTATTTATGCTTTTTCTAAAAAAAAATACAGCATAGGTAGTCCTCGATTCACAACAGTTTGTTTAGTGACCGTTCAAGGATACAATTGCACTGAAAAAAGTGAGTATGACCAGTTTTCACATTTATGACCATTGCAACACTCCCATGGTCACGTGTTCAGAATTTAGTCACTTGGCCACTGATTCATATTTATGATGGTTGTAGTGTCCTGGGGTCAAGTTATCCCCTTTTGTGACCCTTTGACAAGCAAAGTCAATGGGGAAGCCAGAGTCATTTAACAACAATGTCATTAATTTAACAATTACAGTGACTCATTTAACTGTTGCAAGAAAGGTCGTAAAATGGGGCAAACTCACCTAACAAATATTTCACTTAGCAATAGAAGTTTTGGGCTTGATAGTGGCTGTAAGTGTAGGACAGTGATGGCGAACCTTTTTTGTTTTTTGTCAAAAGGAGAGAGTGCAAGGGGGTCATGCTTATGTGCACCAATACCCATAATTACATGCACCCCCGCACATGTGCATGCGACTCCCCTCTCTCCCAGCATGCAATGGCATGCACAATTTTCGCTCTCCCCAGGCTTCAGAGCCTTTCTAGGAGCCTGAGGTGGGCAAAAACGGCCTTCCCTCCTCTGGAGGCCAGAAATGGCCTATTTCAAGTTGGGAAGTGGACCATTTTTGGCCTCCAGGGGAGACCTTCCAGAGGGGGATGTTTTTGCCCTCCCCAGGCTCCTAGAAAGGCTCTGGAGCTTCAGTAGAGCAAAAACGGGCCTTCCCCACCCACTCTGGAGGCTGGAAACAACCTGTTTTCCAACTCCCACTGGACCCAGAAGGCCTGAAAATCAGGCGTGAGCTTGCATGCTCATTGATATGGCTTGATGGTACACGTGCCATGGGTTCACTATCATGGATCTAGGACTACTTGTACTGTACTGTAAACATTCTACTTGTACTGTACTGTATATATTCAGGTGACAACCAGAAATTCAGTGTCTTTCAGGTTACATGATTTTGGTTGGAATTTTGGTGCTGAATCTTTTAAATCTAACTCATTGTAGATTCCCTGAACAATAAGAAAGACTACAAGACAAAGCTAGAAGAATAGGTAAGTTCGTAAATTACCTGCATTTTGGATGCTGTCCACAGAAATATGGAATAATATAAAATAACCTGGGATTGGAACATTCAGGATAATTCTCAAGAATACATACATTAATATCCTAAAAGGAAGGGGGAAAAGAGAACAAAATGAAAAAAACAAAAGAAACTTTAAAGTAAGTGGTTTGAATACAGTAATCCAAAGTAATACTGCATACGTATAAACTAAAAGCAATGCGAGTTCCAGGTACATACGTGAATGATGAGGCAGCAGCCATCTCGATCACCGGAACATAGAGACTTTAATAAAACCACTTAGCTTTCGTTAGCGTGCTGCTAACTTCGTCAGAGTTTTTAAAATGCCGTGGGAGACAAACATCTTTATAAAGCATTACTCAGTCTGCTCATTGCCCGCGTCACGGGGCCACACCCTTCCCTCCCCCCTGCGGTAAGCCTAATTGTGGGCTTAATCCTGCTGGCTGAAGGGAGATTTACCACTTTTGCTCGTGTTTGTTGCCTTTTTCCCTCCCCAAGGGAGGGGGTGGGATTGTGAGGCTTAATCCTGCTGGCTGTAGGGAGATCTACCGCTTTTACTCGTGTCTGTTGCCTTTTTCCCTCCCCAAGGGAGGGGGTGGAGTTGTGAGGCAATGCTTCGGAGGTGTTTGGTATTCCTTTCTTCCCCCCATTGTCGTTGTTACTTTCTATAGTGGTACATGTCTGCTCTTGCAATTTTTTTACCCATGTCCTCGTCCTAGGTCTACACTGTTCTAATCCCCCCTTGTCCTCTATGTTAGACTTAGATTGTGCCCCTCCACCTCTACCTCCGTATTGCTCCAGTATGTTCCCTTGTTTCTTGTGGGGGGTTATCCCACCCTCATTCGGCTGGTTTCTATGTCTGGCCTGGGGAATTCTGCTGGGGGCTGTGTCCAATCTTAATGACCCATCTCCTTTAAGTCGTTGTTGGTGCCTTAAAGCCTGGTATGCCGATGGCATATCGATGTGTCTATTTAAAGAGTTTTCATTCGAGAACCAGGCTTCTTTTAGGAGGCGACCTCCCTTGGTTTCATCCCGTGCCAGAATCTCAGTTCCCTGGAAATCAAAGCCATGGCCTTGCTCCTCCATGTGTATCCAAATCTGGGAGCGCTGTTCCTGACGCCGGACCGTTAATTTGTGTTCGTGTACACGAGTTCTCAACCTTTTAGCTGTTTCACCCACATAGTGGTGTGTACAATTACTGCAGTTTATACGGTAAATTACCGAGGAAGACTCCTCCTTCACTAGGGTTTCCTTCGGGCGCATTACTGATTTTCTCAAAGTTTGATCAGGCCTATGCGCTACTTTGACCCCGTGGGGTGCCAGTATGCGTGCAGCTGTTTCGGATACCCCTTGTATGTACGGGAGTACCCTCCACGCTGATGTTTCGTTTGTGCTTTCAGTAGGCTGCCGGAGTCTAGGTGTAACGCACCGTTGGATAAAATCCCTCGAGTAACCATGACGTATACAAGTTTGGTAAAGATACGCTCGTTCTTTTTGTTTGGCTGCCCGTGTAGTACAATGGGTATTTATCCTGTTGAATAATGTCCGTATGCAGCTGACTTTATGTGCGTTGGGGTGGTTGCTTTCGTTGTGTAACATGCGGTCCGTGCTGGTGGTCTTGCGGTACACCTCCGTGTCGATGCTTCCATCCGGGTTCCGGTTGATCTGTACATCTAGAAAGGCCAGTTTGCCATTGGCCTCCTCCTCCGCCGTAAACTGAATATCCGGATATATGGAATTAAGAATTCCCATGAACTTGATTTTATCCCGTTGCTTGATGATGGTAAACGTGTCATCGACATAGCGTGCCCAGAACTTAGGTTTGTATATTTCCATGGCTTCTCTTTCCAATTGCTGGAGAACTGCTTCTGCAATCACGCCCGAAATTGGGGATCCCATCGGCGTGCCCTTTACTTGTTCGTATATCTGGCCGTTGAATGTGAAGTATGTTTTTAGGCAGAATTTCAATAGTTGGATGAGGTCATCCGTGCTGGGGGCCTTACAGTGTCTTGGTTCAGTTGTTGCCAACAAATTGTTAATGGTTTGAATTGCTAGATCCTGGGGGATAGATGTAAATAGTGAAATAACGTCGAATGATATCATTACCTCATCTTGCTCCACTACCACCCCTTTAAGCCGTTCTAAAAAGTCTGTAGCTGAACGTACGGTGGTGGTGGTCTCTTCAACCAGATATTGTAGTTGGCCGTATAGCCATTTGGCCAAACCAAATGTAGGGGTGCCACGGAGAGAGACAATGGGGCGTAAGGGTACCTCCGCCTTATGAATTTTGGGTAAGCCATAGAATCGTGCCATGGCTGAGTCTTTCGGACGGATCCTTCTTAACGCTTCCTCATCCAATTTGCCTTGTCTCTTAAGTTTATCCACCATTTTATTAATTTGGTTTTTGAAGTGGTAGATCTCCCTTCAGCCAGCAGGATTAAGCCCACAATTAGGCTTACCGCAGGGGGGAGGGAAGGGTGTGGCCCCGTGACGCGGGCAATGAGCAGACTGAGTAATGCTTTATAAAGATGTTTGTCTCCCACGGCATTTTAAAAACTCTGACGAGGTCCCACTCATCATCTTCAGCCTGGTGTTTCTGTCCTTGTTCTAAGGTGTGTGTGTGTGTGTATGTATAAAATTATATATGTATATATGTGTGTGTTTGTGTGTATACATTGCATATATAACAAAACATCTGCCTAAAAACAACCAAGCTCAGAGAGTCCCAAGGAACCCTCAATTCAACCCATGAGCTAGAAATATTCTCCTTTAACAATAATATAAAGCATTTTGGCGCACTGTTTTCAGGTATGAATATTCAGGAGTGCACTGAACGCTGAATAAATTTTGAGATATATTCCAAAAATGAGATAGAGAAGTGAAAATTCTTCTATGGTAATGTCTGGAATATTATTAAATCAATGAATTTGAAATACTGTATATTCTAATGTTCCATTATATGGTTCTGAAAACTGGAAAGATCAGAAATAGCCTTAGGCTAATGGTAATATAAATGTGCACTTAAAGCATGGTATTTCACAGGGTATTTATTTCTTTTTGGTTAAAGAATTAAAAGAGTATCATTATATTGCATTTACAGCAATGTATTTTTGTTTTGACTGTTTCCAGAAACCTTATTTCAAAAGAATTCCTTGACTGCTGATGGGAAAATGACATTTTATTGTTTTGTCAGTCAGATGACAAATCTGCCAACAGGCTTTTCTTAGCTAGCAGTTTTTTCTTCTTTTTAATCTCAGTTTCAAACTTAAAATATTTTATGATGAAATTTTATGATTTTTCTACAGCTTCAGTCCATCTCACCAAATCTGTTTTTGATACAGATTTTATATAAATTTATATAGTTATATAGTATATATATTTTTATATAAAATATTTAATGGTTTCTATACATGCAAATCGACTCAAACTGGATCAAAATTCATTTTGCCAGAAAACAAATTTAGGTTATTTGAAATAATAATAATAATAATAATAATAATAATAATAATAATAATAATTATTATTATTATTATTATTATTATTTATTAGATTTCTATGCCGCCCCTCTCCGCAGACTCGGAGAACCCTGATAAACATTGTTTGGTAACAAAAAATAACACATATTCTCAAAAATATAAGATTTTTTAATAATATTGCAACCATGTATTAAATAATCCCATTTTCTTCATAAATAATTACTAATAAAGTTGATAAAGATGTCAACTGATAGAAGATTTTCTTTGTAGCAAGTATTAGGTACAATTACAAAATTAGCTTTTACTGCAAGGTTACCAAAATTGCTGTCTTTTCGGTTAACTATTTTTTTTTGCTAAACATCAAAAACATAAAGCATAAGATCATTATTTCTATTCATGTAGAAAGGTCTAAAAGGGTTTCTGAGTCAGAAATACACATGTATGTTGTCTTTTCTTTAATCAAGGAAGGCAGTTTGGATATCTCTAAGTTCCATCATCTTCACTTGGTATTATTCCATTGTGGGTAGAGTTTTCCACTTTTGAGCATATAATAATCTCACTGCAGAGTGGCAATACATATACCTATATATTTGCAAATACTGTATAAGAGCTTTTCCCCGTATTACTTGGTGAAAAAAAATCCCATGCCACATTACTTTAAAAATCCTTTAAGCAGTAATTTTTAAATCTCTTCCATTCATGCAGGAAAAAAGGTATATTTACAAAATGGGCAAGCCATCCAAATTGTAAAAAGGTTAAAGTAACCTGAATTCATACAAAAGATGTAAGGATCCAATGCTCTCCAAACCACCTAATTCATCTCTTTCATCTATTATCAGAGGAATAAAGTTTCAACTTTGAGAAAACTTTCCTCATTATTCTTTGACACTTTGCTACTTCCCTTTTATCTTCCTTTTTCAAATATGTTACACTGGGGAAAGGGGAACCTTGTGTAGCAAGTATCAAAAACCATTGGCATTAAAAATGTTAAGAATTATTGTTACATTCTTGAATGTAACCCCTCTATGGAAAATGATAGAATAGAAATGTTTAAAATGGAAGACAATTTGTCCTAGATAAACTAAACCAAGGGTAGACAAAGCTGGCTCTTCTATGACTTGTGGACTTCAACTCCCAGAATCCCTGAGCCAATCATGCTAGCTCAGGAATTCCGGGAGTTGAAGTCCACATGTCACAGAAGAGCCAACTTTGCCTACCCCTGAACTAAACTACTACTAGAATGAAGCCATAACAATTAATTTGGTATAACAATAATATTGCTATGTTCTCTAACTGACAATCAACAATTTTTAAAATATGAAATTCTTCTGTGACATTAAATTTTAATCCAGAAATGTTTGTCAATTGCAATTAATCTGAATTAGTCCAGAATAACAGAGTTGGAAGGGACCTTGTAGGTTTTCTAATCTAACTCCCTTTCCTTCCACTCTCTTTTACAGGCTATCCTTGACTTACAACATTCATTTAGAGACCATTTGTACTTACAACAGCCCTGAAAAAAGTTACTTATGACTAGTCTTCACATTTATAACTGCAGCCGGGAAATGAGAAGGAAAATACTGCATAAATGGTATCACACATATGCTCATCTTACATACTTGCAGCAGAAGGTTAAGAATACTCGTTGGCATGGATGTCAAGATAAGGGAGTGTTTATGCATATGCTTTGGGAATGCCTGGTAGTGCATAAATTTTGGAAAGAAGTGCAAGAGGACACTAATAGGATATTAAATATATGGTGGCATTAGTCAAAAGGAATGAGATTAGAGAATTTAGAGAAATAAAAGAAGCAGCGACAGAAAGTGCTCAGGCGGTAATAGTCCCAGGCTGGAAGGATGCAACAAAATGGACAATACAATTTTGGTATCGGTACATGGTGGATCATATTCAGTTTGAGATTATGGATAAGAGGATGAATTCGGCCAATGAAACTAATCTGTGGGAACTGATGGGATGATGTGACAAGGTAAGAAGATATGTGGTTAGCAGAATTTGAGACCAAGGTATAAAGAATAAATTATTAGAGCCGGGGTGGCGCAGCAGCTAGAGTGCTGTACTGCAGGCCACTGAAGCTGACTGTATATCTGTAGGTCAGCGGTTCAAATCTCATCACCGGCTCAAAGTTGACTCAGCCTTCCATCCTTCCGAGGTGTGTAAAATGAGGACCTGGAATGTGAAGGCAATATGCTGGCTCTGTTAAAAAGTGCTATTGCTAGCATGTTGTAAGCCACCCTGAAACTAAGGAGAAGGGCAGCATAAAAATTGAATGAATGAACGAATGAATGAATAAATAAATAATATGTAAATAGATATATTGCTCTTGAGTTAAAATGGTATATAGAAATTAAAGTGTTACATAGAAATTAAAATGGTATATAGAAATTAAAATGGTATATAGAAATTATGCCTCCATTTTGGTGGGAGGGGTATGAATGTTGTTTGGTGGTGGGCACTTAGAACACTGAGCACACTGTTATGTGTTGTGTGAACATTTAATGATTATATTGTTCATATGACAATCAAAAATGTATTAAAAATACATTTATAACTGCAGCCCTGGAGTTCATCTTTCTCTTTGGATCTTCAGGGCTGCCACATTTAGTGCAACAGCCTGCTGTGAGAAGCTGGTGGGGGGGGGGTTGCTTGGAGTGGGAAGAGACAGATAGCCATAACAGCATTATTTTCACTGGGAGTCAAGGACGTTCAGCCTGCACCTGGCAAGGCATATGATGGCAGCATTCCAAAGTCACATGATCAAAATTTGGTTGCTTGGCCACTGGCCTGCATTTACAGTAGTTGCAGTATGCTACGGTCATGGAATCCACCTTCCCAGCTGGTGTCTCTCACATAAAGACAATGAGAGAAGTCAAGATTCACTTAAAAACCATGGAATTCCCTTAATAATTGCAATTATGCTTTTAACAACCATGGCAAATAAAACCAGGCTTAATTTTATTTGATTAACTACCTTGCTTAACAATTGAAATTCTGGCTGCAGCTGTGGTTGTTAAGTTGTAACCTTACAACCTGCAATGTTGTAACACTATTGTAAAAATGTGAGGAGATTCTTTTAAGATTTGGGGAAATAGAATTTTGTGTTAGATTGCCAGGATAAATTTTAAAAAGACAAGATCATAACAGCCCTTATGCACAAATCATAATAGCAAAAGAAAAACACCACCTATACCTTCGAAGTTTTTATGATACGTTTTTATATTATAACTTTAAAATGGAAAGAGATATTAACATTTTTCTGTTTGTTTTTAAGGAATATAGTTAATTTAGGAAAGCATGAAAAATATATATGGCGATCCACAAGTTAAATATTATATTGTAAATTTACAAAATATAATAAGGAAAGAAGGAGAGAGCAAAATATTTCTCCTATTGTTACTTGATTTTACTTTTGGTATTCTAAATTTCTTTTTGCTTTTCACTTTTTATATTTGCTTTTCTTTTTTTTCTTTCTTCAAATGTGTTCGTATCTGTTTTTGATTTCAGTTCTGTATTGTGCATTAAAAAATTTAAAAAAGAAAGATAGAAAAACACCCCCCCTATTGTTATTGGTGAGCAGCTCAGGTTAAAAATATTTATTATCAATGTCAGGCTTACATTGTTCTTACCCCAGGAGCACAAGGCAAAATACACTGCACCTCCCTTTATTTTAACTTTATACAAAGAACCCTGTAAGGTAGAATGGGCTAAGAGTCAATGAACTGCCTCTACCTGATGAGTTTCCACAGCCAAGAGAGCATTTGAACATGGATCTCACCAGTCCAACACCTTAAGCACTATACCACACCAGCACTATATATGCCAATATAAGACGCATTAGAATACAGTATTGGTCCATTATGTCAAATAGGATATTGACTATTTTTACAAACTAACATTTATTTATTGGGTTTATATACCACCCCTCTCCAAGGACTCAGGGCGGTTTACAACATATAAAAGAAAACAATACAAATATCCTAAATCCAATTAATTTAAACTAGCTAATCTAAAAACCCCAGTTACTTAAAAATCAATCATTCCCATTCAAACAACAAACATACATTGCATTCTTCGGCCAAGGGGCTAGAGTCAGAACTGCAGAAAAAACAATTGCTGCCAATCTGCATGAGTCAAAAAAAGGGCGATGAAAATATTTACTGACCCCTTGCATCCTGGACATAAACTGCTTCAACTCCTACCTTCAAAACGTCGCTACAGAGCACTACACATCAAGACAACTAGACACAAGGACAGTTTTCCCCCGAACGCCATCACTCTACTAAACAAACAATTCCCTCAACACTGTCAGACTTTTTACTAAGTCTGCACTTCTATTTCTAATAGTTTTTTTCTCATCATTGCTATCACCCATTTCCTCCCACTTCGGACTGTATGACTGTAACCTGTTGCTTGTATCCTAAGATTTTTATTAATATTGATTGTTTCTTCATTGCTTATTTGACCCCTGTGACAATCATTAAGTGTTGTACCTCATGATTCTTGACAAATCTATATTTTCTTTTATGTACACTGAGAGCATATGCACCAAGACAAATTCCTTGTGTGTCCAAACACACTTGGCCAATAAAGAATTCTATTCTATTCTATTCTAATGGCCCCAAGCCTGGCCGCATAGATGTGTCTTCAAATTCTTGCGGAAGGTGAGGGGAGGGGGCAGTGCAAATCTCAGTGCGAATATATACAGTATATATATTTCCCCCTTAAATAATTTTTATTTAGTATGCAGCCACATTAACATTCTGAATTGGAAAATATTTTGAGAAAAATACTGTATAAGAATATCCTAGGACTAAGTCACCCATTGTGTCTTTCTCTTTTGTCACCAGCAATTTTATATTCTAGAGCATTTTAAAGCACGCTAAGGATAATGTGGAGTAATACCAAACATTTAAACTTTTTATAATAGTGTAGTTCAGAGTTATGTTTTTGAGATAGTATTTTATTGTGGCTTTGAGATGCACAGATTGCAATAACTACCTTATCTATAGATCCAAATCCATAGATTTAAAAACAACTTGTGGCATATTTCTCTTTAAGCAACTTAACAACAAACTTCTAAGCTTCTTAAAACCCACCTCTGCCGCCAGGCATGGGGGAACTGAGATACCCTTTCCCCCTAGGCCTTTACAATTTTATGCATGGTATGTCTGTATGTATGTTTGGTTTTATAATAAGGGTTTTTAACTGTTTTAATATTGGATTGTTATATGCTGTTTTTATTACTGTTGTTAGCCGCCCTGAGTCTACGGAGAGGGGCGGCATACAAATCCAATAAGTAAGTAAGTATGTAAGTAAGTAAGTAAGTAAGTAAGTCAGTCAGTCAGTCAGTCAGTCAGTCAGTAAGTAAGTAAGTAAGTAAATAAATAAATAAATAAAGCTAATTTTTTTTTTTTAATAATAAGGATTTTTTAGTTGTTTTTATTAATTGGATTGTACATGCTGTTTTACCTCTGTTGTTAGCCGCCCTGAGTCTGCGGAGAGGGGCGGTATACAAATCCAATAAATAATAATAATAATAATAATAATAATAATAATAATAATAATAATAAATCTCTCATTATCTGAGAAAAATATGTATTTAACATTATTCCTGTTTTCATCATTTTGTTTCATCATCATGTAACTAAATTTTGTTGTTGTTTTTTCTCAAAAAACCAAAAACAAATAAAAGTTGGAAACTCAACCAAAATCTAATAGCCTTCAGGTTCTGTTCACTTTTGTGAAGGAAAGCTATAAACTTTCTGGTTCATTACATGGATGAAAGGAACAAGTAAAGCAAATATTAAAGCAAGATTACTATATGCCCAGAGATGGAAAGATTCAACATTACCTATATTGAAGGGATGGTTGGTGAAGCTGCTAGATAAACTCAGAGAGTTATTGTTAACGGCGAGTATTCTGAGCAGGGTCAGGTTACAAGCGGTGTGCCACAAGGGTCTGTTCTGGGTCCTATTCTTTTTAATATGTTTGTGAGTGACATAGGGGAAGGTTTGGTAGGGAAGGTTTGCCTATTTGCCGATGACTCTAAAGTGTGCAATAGGGTTGATATTCCTGGAGGCGTCTGTAATATGGTAAATGATTTAGCTTTACTAGATAAATGGTCAAAGCAATGGAAACTGCAGTTTAATGTTTCCAAATGTAAAATAATGCACTTGGGGAAAAGGAATCCTCAATCTGAGTATTGTATTGGCAGTTCTGTGTTAGCAAATACTTCAGAAGAAAAGGATTTAGGGGTAGTGATTTCTGACAGTCTCAAAATGGGTGAGCAGTGCAGTCAGGCGGTAGGGAAAGCAAGTAGGATGCTTGGCTGCATAGCTAGAGGTATAACAAGCAGGAAGAGGGAGATTGTGATCCCGCTTTATAGAGCACTGGTGAGACCCCATTTGGAATACTGTGTTCAGTTCTGGAGACCTCACCTACAAAAAGATATTGACAAAATTGAACGGGTCCAAAGACGGGCTACAAGAATGGTGGAAGGTCTTAAGCATAAAACGTATCAGGAAAGACTTAATGAACTCAATCTGTATAGTCTGGAGGACAGAAGGAAAAGGGGGGACATGATCGAAACATTTAAATATATTAAAGGGTTAAATAAGGTTCAGGAGGGAAGTGTTTTTAATAGGAAAGTGAACACAAGAACAAGGGGACACAATCTGAAGTTAGTTGGGGGAAAGATCAAAAGCAACATGAGAAAATATTATTTTACTGAAAGAGTAGTAGATCCTTGGAACAAACTTCCAGCAGACGTGGTAGATAAATCCACAGTAACTGAATTTAAACATGCCTGGGATAAACATATATCCATCCTAAGATAAAATACAGAAAATAGTATAAGGGCAGACTAGATGGACCATGAGGTCTTTTTCTGCCGTCAGACTTCTATGTTTCTATGTTTCTATGACTAGATTAGAGACAGTTTTCGATTAGAGAAAAGATATCTACATTTATTGGCAACTTGAAACCTCTTATGGACTTTCTATATAAAAATTTTAAAAAGAATGGGATTTTGATGATTAGGCAGGATAGACTATAGAAGGAAAAGTAATATGTTGAAACTTTAAAAAAAGAGACAATAAGCCTGTATATATATTTATAACTGCAGTGAAAAATATTGAGGAAGCCTCTTTTTTATTTCTTTCATCTATTTTTCTTCAATTTCTGCACTTTTTGCTATTTAATTTATTTTTGTTTTTTTCTTTATATTAGTTTGCATTAGTTTTTATCTTGTTAAAAATGTCAATTAAAATGATATTAAAACATGTATGAAAGCTGGCAAGTTGTTATCTTAAAAGTATGTGAAGGGAAGGGGGGAAATTTTTCATTTATTACCGTAACTTAGATGCTATTCTCAAGCACCAATTTTATCTCTCAAGCTTTAAATCTATAGAATAAAATGAATAAGGTATTAGTGACTGAGACAACTAGTAGCAAGCAATGTCGGCTACAGCAGTAATAATTTTCCTTTAAACCAAAATCAAGAAATAAGCCCAAATAATGAGAATGAGCTGCCTATCAGTTTAATGAGCTGATTATTTCAGTTATTTACGCCAAAGGGCAAATTACAGGATTCTGCAAGATTTTTGAAAGAGATGCTTTGCAATGCACAAGACTCAGCGCATATAAAGCTCCTCTCTTCAGATTACTAAAACAAGTGCAAATTTTCCCCTGGTTTCCCCAGATGTTTCACATGTGTGTATCCTCAACCACTTCGTTTCACTAGTAAGAACGCAGAACCAGTTACAAAGCAGCTGCAAAAACCTGGAAAGACATAACAACAGTTTGAAAAGGGCTTAATATACTATATGCACTTTCAAAAAAAAAGACAGTTCAAAAAATGTGCATAAATGTGCATTTCATTTTATACACCAAAAATAAATAAGTGAATAAAAGTTGATCCCATCTTCATGACGCTGAAATGAACATTATCAAGCATTTAGAAGATTCTGAACTTTTTGGGTCTCAGCATTTGTGTTATATTTGCACATATTTCTCAAAACTTATATAGATTTCTTTTCTAAGATGGCTGTTTAGATTTTGAATACAAGGAGATTGGAAGCAGGGACAGAGTACTATTGCAGTCATAATTCCTTCTGCCCCAAGAAAGACACTGCTGCCTTCACAGCAGCTAGCTCCCTCAACGTTGTCAATGTCTGCATGCCAATTTACTTCACAAACGACTTGAAGAAGTGACACATTTGCACTGCAGTTGCTGAAAAAGCATAGTTCTAAATGTCAGCACTCAGCAAGTTTATGCTAAAACCATTCTAGTGACAAAATATTTACTATGAACAAAGTACAAATGGTCCAGAGTCTCAATAATCCTCATAGCAACCCCACAAGTATTTCCTTGCTCCTTCTTACCTAGGAGGAACTAGATCACCCTAAAAAGAGTCACTAGGAGTCACTCAAATTAAGAACAGATAAATGACCATGCTTCACTGCTTCTACTGCCACAAGGTAGGCCTTAAATAAAGCTTTTATCTATGGCTCAGATTTAATCTTTATCTTCTTCTAGTATCTCCTCTGTCATTTTATCCTCCAGAGATCCTCTATAAATCAGAAGGCCCATCAGAATCCATATGCAAAGTATGTTACACATGTGTGAGCCAATCCAAGGCCACCTCTCATTCCATAGAACAGAATCTCAGAAACAATCACAAGTCTGGATCTAAAATCCAACTGGATCCATCAGGCACCAGAGGAAGATTGAACAAGCAGGCTCTTTCACCCTGCAGCAGGGAGTAATCATAAATAACATAGAGTGTCCATGATAAAAGACTTGTGGTAATATCCTCTTAAGTCCAGAGTCCACAAAAACAGATGCAATGAGCAATTCCCACTGTGAGTTGATCCTTTAATACGTTGGGTCAGGTTATTCCTGTAATAATGGCCATGAACTCTTGAGCTGCCTATGACTCTGTGCTTAAGAAAGGCAGACTAAAGTCCGTCAACACTCTAAACCAGGGGGACTTCCACCATTAACCCAACTATAGCATTGAACAGCACAATAAGAGAGGCTGCTGCATAGCAGAGATTGGTACAGTAGATGCAACCTCCAACTGATGTTCCACACTCAATCATTAGATAAGGAAAGCCTCATTAGAGATAGATGTGCTATTGAGTAGCAGCTGGACCTCCTAAGCCCAATGACCAGGCATTGGGAGCAAGTACCAGGAGCTGGATCATGACACCAGAACAAGACATTGGAACTGCATTACCTAAGAATGGTCCACTCTCCCAAGTCCCAACACATTTCCTTTTACACACTGTCATCATGATTTTCCTGGCTGAGTGAATTTCCTTCCAACAAATACATAAACTCTCCTGACCCCAGCCATAGGATCCAAGGTGTTAGCTACACAATCATCCTAAAGGTGCTTTTTCAAGAGGTAACTGGACTTCCTTGATTTTCTTTGAAGATATTTTGCTTCTCATCCAAGAAGCTTCTTCAGTCCAATTGCCTCTCGAAAAAGCACCTTTTGGACAACTATGACCTGTTTGACTGATTCATCTACTACACAATCCTCATCCTCTCCCAAAATATTAGTTGACTGGATAACTGGAAGCTTTTCTAGCATCCTACGTCCTAAAAAAATCATCCCATGTGTAACCATAAAGGCCAAAGGTCAGAGGGGAAGCTCCGGCCGTAGACAGAATTGTTTCGTTGCATGAAAATTCCAATTCCTATGGGAGATTTATAAGCTTACACTTGAAACAATGAAATCAAGATCAGGCAGGCTATCCTTGCATCAAGATACAAATTAAGACATTAAGTTACTTCTTCAAATTTCAATTTCTAAGTTTTAGGAGTATTTAATTGTTGGTTATGAATGCAAGAAAATAATTAAACAGAACCATATGCTAAGCAGATGTGATGCAACTCAATTCAACTGAAGCCAGACTTCTTCAGCCAGGACAATTCCTCCGCGGATCCTGTTGGAAGAGGGTCTGCCAATGGCAGCGCATCATGCCAGATTGTGTGGGTGTCTTGTGAAAGGGTAAGAGTCCACTGGAGACTGCAATGAAGCCAACAGCAGTATTTCAATGTTGATACTAGATTGGCAGAGTGAAAACCTGCTGTTTTTAGCATAAAGACTTGTAAACAACCACAATTCCATTCTACAACCAGGAAAAATAATTGAATTTTAAAAATTCCTTCACGTTAGAGCAGTGTTTAAGATATGTGGACTTCAACACCCAGTTTAAGTTTAAGTTGTTTATTATTATTATTATTATTATTATTATTATTATTATTATTATTATTATTAATTAGATTTGTATGCCGCCCCTCTCCGGAGACTCGGAGCGGCTATGTTTAAGTTTAAGCTATGTGGACTTCAATTTCCCAGCTGAGCATGCCAGCTGGGGAATTCTGGGAGTTGAAAGTTGCTAGATTGAGAAACACTGTATTAAGGAAAGAGGAAAAATTACTGAGAATTCAAAGTACAGTAGTTACAACCCATTTCCAGAGTTCTGGCGGGTGCATGTACACACACACATCTGCATTTTGGCTGTTTGGCAACTGGCTCACCTTTATGGCCTTTTGCAATGTTCTATAGTTATATGACACAATTTACAATGCTTTTTTTTTACCATTTTATGGTAAATGGCTTAGCAAACCACCAACATGGAAATATACTGATCATGATTGATACAAAAAATGTCATAAAGTCAGGCCCAATCCCCTGGATGTTTGACATATGAAAGTAATGACAAACTTTTTTTCCCTTGGGTGCCAAAAGCGTATATGCGTGTGCTGTCGTGCATGCATCAGTGCCCGTACCAGTGGTGGGTTTCTACGGGTGTGCCCTGGAGATTCGTTCCGGTAGGGCCTCGTGGATTGTACAATTTGCATGTGATGGCTCCAGTGCTGCCTTCACTGGTCCATTGTGCAGCACCATCTCTTTTTGGCTTAATTTTGTTTCCTGCACATGTGTGGAAGCAACAAATTGCTAAAATCACACACATCCTCTCGTGAGATTTTGGTGCTTTTTTGCTTCCTGTGCATGCGCGGAAGTAAAATTGTGTGAGGGGATGTGCCCGCGCAAGCGAGCGTAAATGTGAATCATCATGTTATGTGCACAGCGCACTGGTAGGTAGGTAAGAGGAACCCGGTCCTGGCTCACACTCATAATTCAATGTCTGGGGAGGGTGAAAACAGCTTTGCCTCTCCCCCAGAGGCCCTCTGGAGGCCCGAAGCGGTCTGTTTCCCAATTTCTGGCGAGTCTGGTAGGCCTGTTTTTGTAAATGTAACCAGAGGTTATAGTAAAGATTCCCATCCCATCACACTCTCCTTCCTAGAACAAATTCCTGTCCTAAGGTCAGCTATAAAATACAGTGGTACCTCGTGATACGAACCCCTTGTGATACGAACATCTCGAGATATGAACCCGGGGTTTGGAAATTTTTTGCCTCTTCTTACGAACTTTTTCCAGCTTGCAAACCCACCGCAGATCGCAAAATGGTGCTCCGCTGGGCGCCGCCGCCCGGCTGTCACCTTTTAAAACAGCCGGGGGGCTTCTCGGCGTTCTCCCGAACCGGAACCTGAACTTTTCGGGTTCGGGAGGCCGCTGAGAAGCACCGCCGCCCAGCTATCACCTTCTGAAACAGCCAGGGGGCTTCTCGGCATTCTCCTGAACGCCGAACCCGGAAGTTCGGGTTCGGGTTCCGGAGGCTGCCAAGAAGCGCCCGGCTATTTCAGAAGGTTACAGCCGGGCGGCAGCGCCCAGCAGAGCGCCGTTTTTGCAATCGGCGACAGCTTTTTCGGCCGATCTGGAGGCTGGAAAGGAAGTGGGGAATCCCAATAGGGAATTCCATGGGCGGAGCTTTGACGTCACGAAGACGTCCTTCCTGAAGGCCATGTTTCGGCCTCCAGGAAGGACTGGGCGGCGGCGCCCGGCTGTTTTAAAAGGTGACAGCCGGGCGGCGGCGCCCAGCGGAGTGCCATTTTGCAATCTGCGGTGGGTTCGTAAGCTGAAAAAAGTTCGTAAGAAGAGGCAAAAAATTTCCGAACCCCAGCAGAGCGCCATTTTGCAATTTTTTCCCCTTTGCACGCTTTAATCGCTTTTACATTGTTTCCTATGGGAAACAATGTTTCGTCTTATGAACTTTTTGCCTTACGAACCACCTTCCGGCACCAATTAAGTTCGTAAGATGAGGTATTACTGTATATGAGAAAACATTTTAGCCAGGATTTATTTATAAACAGTAATGGGCAGCCAAAAAATTTACTGCCACACTGTGGGTGTGGCTTATTTCGTGGGTGTGGCTTGATGGTCATGTGACTGGGTGGGAGTGGCTTGCCGTCCATGTTACCAGGTAGGAGTGGCTTGAACAATCACCATCGTTCAAGTGAACTGTTAAGTCCTCGACTTACAACATCACCAGTGTTGCTCTCTGGGGTGACAATTTGTTTCACTTTTCCCACTCTGCTTCCTGGGTCGCCCCCTGCCTCAGGCTGCGTAGCTAAGCGAACAGGTGCCGATCAGCTGTTGAGAAAAGAGGGGGGAGGAAATGGGCCCCCTGCAACTCCTGCCAGTGCTGGTCTCCCTGCCGCTTTCCGAAGAGGAGGAAGAGGATGGGAGGGGGGATAGTCAGCTGGAGCTGGTCACACAGCTTCATTTCTGACAGTGGAACTGCGTTCCACCCCTTCCTGCCTGCTGCCCACCCCTGTTTATAAAGCAAGTATTTCCAGTATATTGTAAAGATACATATAATTACATGAATGTTATAACCAAATGTAGCTGAAATCTTTCAATTTCAATATGGCCCAATTTAATATTTAAGAGCACCTCATATAAGGAAAACCATTATAAAATGTTCTACAGATGGCACTTGCCACCTGCTAGACTTGCAAAAATGTATCCAAATCTATCACCATTATGTTGGAAATGCAGAGAAAAACCAGGTACATATTACCACATCTGGTGGACATGTGAAACCACCCAAAAATATTGGGAAAAAATTAAAACTATACTAGAACAAATTACTTCTCAGACTATCCATGCGAAACCCGAACTATTTCTACTAGGAATCACAAGACAAAATTTTAGTAAAGAAAACAGATATATTATAATCCATATTATTACAGCCGCACGGATTTTATATGCACAATTTTGGAAGCAAGAAAAAACCCCAACTACTCTATCACTCTTGACTAAAATAATGGAATGCGCAGAAATGTCCAAACTAACAATGGAACTGCAAGACAAGGATGAGACAGATTTCTACAAAGCTTGGGATAAATGGTACCTCTGGTTAAAAAAAAGGAATTATCTAAAAATTACTCATCAAGAAAAATATCCAACAAAAACAACTTGAAAAAATAGCAATTTACATCACAAATCATAACATCAAACTGAAACAACAAACTGTAAACATCGATCGACACGAACTCCAACTTTACAAAGAAAATAAACCCCTAAATGAATTATATATATTGGCACTAAAAACTACATTCAAAACATATCGATAAAGCCTTAGGGTAAAACACACCAACTACGAGATCAAACTACAGGCCGCAAATCATGAAAGACCCAGCTCTAACGCTGGTTTTCGCCTCTCTATCCTCCCCTCCTTCTTTTCCCTATCCCCCTTCCTTCTATATCTACTTCCCTCGCTTCACAATCCCCAATTACTACATAAGTAGAGTGTAAAAAATGTACAATATGCATATCTCTTTTGTCTTTCTGTATTTGGTTTTTATTGTATATATTTAATAAATTTATTTTCAAAAAAAAAAAGAGCACCAATATAATACTTTCTATACATCATAAGGCAGAGGAATTAAAGACTGAGGATATTTCTAAAGGGCAGGTATTTTTAAACACCCCCACCCACCCCATTTATCATCGTTTTTATTTTTCTCATTGTAGACAGCAGTAGGAAGATCCAACTATTCTTGGCTAATAGTTTGTTGCTGAAATGATCTTATGGAAATCACATTACATTCTATTAAAATGTCTCCATTATGTTTCCATTCACAGTAGTGAACATTATTATTACAGACTGAACTTTAGGTAAGCAATGCATAAATTCCAGATCAAGAATTTTTGTGGTAATTTGCTTATGGCGTGGAATTCCCTCAGGTTCCAAAAAGACCTACTTGCAAATTTTTCATGTATTTTAATGCATGTAATCTTTTTAACCCAAAAACATGACTGTCATTTTACCATTATTAATTCTATTTCCAGGAATTTTCAATATTATATAAATACTTCTAGAAAACACTCCTATTCCATAGAAACAGCAATCTACATTCCAATTGGCAGTCGTTTTGCATGATTCTTATTTCCTTTATGAAATCATAGACAGAAAAAATAATATATTTGTGTTTGTGTTGTTATGCAAGTCTACGTAGAAAGTAATATGTTTTTCTCATAATGTCTGGTTTTTTAGTTTGGCCTTTAATTCTATTATTAATGTAGCCTGCTACAACTTTTCATAGTCCATGTAAGCACTCACCAACAATTTTTAGAAGTTTACCATATATTTACTATAGTAGCTGTTTTATTGAAGAGACAGATGTTTCAAAAATGCTGTCAACATATATTTAAAAATTCTTCTCTCTTGGATTTCCAGAGAGATTTCTGTGATAGTATTTTAGCACAAATTCTGTTTAACAACCAATCAACACTGAAATTTATTCTGAAGATGCACATTTTCATGTTTCCAGTTCAGTGATCAGCATCTTACTAGGACAATTGAACACAGCATTATAAAACCTATCTTTCCATCTATCCATGAAGTTTAAATATAAGATTACAACCAAATACTGTACAATGTGCTTGAAACATTATTGGCAGAACTAAAACTCTTTGCCTTTCTGAGCCCTAGATAGGCATGCTATGTTGAGTGAAAGTTTACTATTGGAGAAAGAAATTATGGAAAGGCAACAGCAATGCAAACAGATTGTATGGTAAGAATAGGATAGATGAAAATACAAATGTACCAAATTTGGACAAAACACATAAAATACTGTACCTTGAAGATAAGATATTAAGTTTGTATAGAGTAGGTGTGTCAAGCCCACTGCCCACAGATTGCATGCAGCTCCAGATCATAAATGTTTAACATTTATTTATTTTTATTTATTTATTCGATTTTTATGCCGCCCTTCTCCTTAGATTCAGGGCGGCTTACATGTTAGCAATGGCACTTTTTAACAGAGCCAGCTTATTGCCCCCACAATCCAGGTCCTCATTTTACCCACCTCAGAAGGATGGAAGGTTGAGCCAGCCTTGAGCCGGTGATGAGATTTGAACCGCTGACCTACAGATCTACAATCAGTTTCAGTGGCCTGCAGTACAGCACCTGCTGCACCACCCTGGCTGTTGATTATGTAACTTGTATACATTAATTATATTATACAGTATTTTATATGTAGCCCAAACATCTGATTATGCTTGAGATATCTAGCACCCATCTTTCCTCTCAATGACACAAATATGAGATTTACAACTTTGCAGAAGTATCACATGCAGCTTTATCTATGCTTTTATTAATTGCTTACTGCTAAATGTGTTATGAAAATCAAGGATTAATTGAATTGACTTAACTGCAGGAAGAAAATTAAGTTCTTTTTTCCACTGGAATATCCCTTAATCTCTGAGATGAGACAGGAACATCTGCAAAATTTCTAGCAACATGGGTCCATGCTGGTTTAATTAGAATATAAATGAACATCTGACTATCTTCACTAGTCTAAGAAAGAATGAGCAATCTACAGACGAACAAAAGTAATGCAATTATTTTATTGAACAGATTTGCACAAACACTTAAAATTCTTCAAAGTACTGTCTTTGGGCCTCTACACATTTTTTCCAACGATTCTGCCATGACTGGTACCCGTCCTGGAAGGCGTCTTCGGGGACCTCTCGCAAGATCTTCATCACGGCTGATTGGATCTCTTCTATGGATGAAAAACGGATTCCTTTCAGGGATGGGAACAAAAAGAAGTCTGCTGGGGTGATGTAAGGACTATAGGGGTCGGGGTAGGGCAGCGTTGGCACCTGGTGTTTGGCCAGGAACTCACGGACTTGTAGCGTGTTTTTTATTCCTTGTGATCATATTTACAAAGTATTTGCTATGCTTAAGAGTTTTCTCTATATTTTTTCAATTCTTTCTTCATACTCCAAGAAGCATCTCTGTAAGTCTCCAAAATAGTCCTTTAAAAATCCAAAAGATCCTTATCTTCTGAAGCATCCAGGTTACCAAAATTACCATTCACTAATCTGTATTACAATCCAGCTGTCAAGAAATATCTATCCCACAGCCTGATGTAATCCTCTTTTTTCAATGTTAAACAAGGTATATATTTTGAGATTTAAGATTTAGTCTTTAAACAGCAAATACGCAGGAGTTCATTCAGAGTTCAGAGTCCCAACAGATAAAATGTAAATCCTAGTTCAAGGTCAACAGCTGCTTAAACATCCACAAAAATCTTCCAGAGTAATAATTCATCCAACCGGCAGGTGGCACTCCTCACTGTTTCCACAAGTCTCTTTTTTCTTTTAATTAATATGATGATATATATTTAAATCAATTCTGTTAGACCAAATATTTAAACCCAAGATAATTCAATGCTCAATTTTAAAAGTTCTCAGACATTGGGCTTTAATTACAGCCTTCTTTAAAGTTTTTTCAATACAGCCTTCAGTGCTAAATAGCTGCTTCATCTTTGTTCTTTCAGTCCTTTTGTTTCCACTTTAAAATTAAAAAAAAGAGAGTCCCAAACTTCACTTCAGCAAAATAATTCACCTGCTCAACTTTTGTTCTTCCTTATCTCTCCAGTGCTTTTCTTTAGTTTCCTCTTTCTAGATGATTTCCAACCTTCAAAAAGCAAATCAATCTGTCCATTTGTGGCTGCAGTGGCTTGGGCGGATTTTACAAGCCTTTCCCAGTGCTGCCAGTCGAGAGCTCTTTGTCAGTTTCCAAGGAGGTTTGCCATCCTCTCCCAGTTCCTCAACAATGCCTCTCTTCTTCCCCACCCATATAGGGTGGTTCTGACCTGGTTCTCATTGAACCGGGTCCCCAGGCGATGTGGGTATCGGGATTTCCCAGCAAAGTGCAGGGAACATCATGTCACCACAGTGCTTGACCACACCCCTCTCTTAGATGTTAGTCTTCAATTACAGATAAACCCCCCATTCCCCATGTTTAGTGATATTTTTCTCTCAGCCCTTCATACAAATATGTGCTTATTCCTTTGGGAATAATTTTTCATCTTATTCATTCAAGAATATAGGGCACTACAGGCAAGGAAAAATGCTAGAGACTGCTTTCCTTCTTGCTTCTAATAGCACAATGTTTAATACATTTACTGCATTTATTAATTGGGAGACAATTTTAAATCTCATATATGAAGTATTAAAATATCATGCTTAATTGTGATATTATTTGTAATATCTGTATTAAACATATTTATAATATTTATAGTCTTCCTACACTTATTTTATTTTTTCCTGAAATGTGATCCCCCCCCCCCTAAACTACCCAGCTATTTCATGGCTGAGCAGAAATGTATTTTCAGGTCTTCTACTCTAAATATATCATTTTGTGGGAAACACTGGTTTTATATTAGCAGCTTGAGAAATTTATGCTGTAACTGCTGCTTTTCACATGTAGTTCACAGTATGATCAATAATAACACTGTAGAGATTTTCCCCCCAGCGATACAGTTAGTATGCTGAACTTGTAGTTAAATATTCTCTCTCATATGGGTTAAGTACAAATCTTGGTCAGCAAAACTAAAATCATCGTTTCTATATAAGCAAGTATTTGATTTTCTAAATTACGGTAATAACAAAATTGTAGCTTAAAACTGCTAAGAGAAACAGGTAAAATTTACAGCTTCTAGCAATGGAAGATAAAGATTAGAATTAGATCTCAGGTAATGTGGATGAATTATTATTTAGGAACCTTTTCCTAAGAATTCAGAAATTTTAAGAGTTACATTTAACTGTGCAATAAATGGTATTGTAGCCGAAAGAAATAACTGAGAACAATTGGCAGAAGGAAAATTGCTAAATAAATGGAACATAGTATCCCCTGTATTCTAAGCACTTTTGAAATACTGCTTTGTACATTCTGATATTTGTGACTGAGCAGAGTCCATAAAGTACAATAATTCATTCTTATTCCAGTGCTTCTAGGAAACACTGATCAAAACAAAAAACTTTCAGGCACCATTTCCTTTCTTTTCCACCCAGAATTCCGAACACTTTAGTTAACAGCCTTGTTTTTCTCAGCTGTTATGACTGATATGAACCATCAAGTCAGTGTCCACTCTTAGCAACCCACATGGATACATTTTCTTCAGACTGATCTGTCCCTAACCTGTCTTTCAGGTCTTCCAATGATATAGCCATCACCACTGTAATTGAGCTGTTCTGAAGGCCTTCTTTCCTTTCCTTGTATCTTACTCAGCAACTGCTCCTCCAGGCAGGTAAGTCACCACACAATATGACCAAAGACTGATAATCTGAGTTTACTCATTTGTGTCTCAAGTGAGAGCTAATTTGTTTAATAAGAATTTGTTTTTTAGTCTGTCCACAGTATTCTTAGGAATTTTCTCTAATGCCAAAGTTGAAAAAGGTCATACTTTTTCTATCCTGCCCCTTCAAAGTCAACCTTTCATTTCAATAGGTTGTCACAGGAAAAACCATTGACTTCACATTTCGATCTTTGTATGTACAGATACATCAGGTCATTTGAATATCTTTTTCAAAGACCTTCATGGCAATTCTCCTCTCAAGTATTTCTTAACTAGTGGTTAACTTTGGACTATAAACTAAAAGTATCACAAAAAGGGGAAGTGGAAATTTGATCCACTTCTTGATTTAAGCGAAAAATATCATCCAGTCTCCAGCCTTTTCTTTTTAGGAAAGGTTGTTGAGAACGTGATGGTGCTCCAGCTCCTACGGTCTTTGGATGTAGCCAATTACCTAATGGCTGATTAGGTAATTGGCTACATTTACCTAATCATATCAGTCTGATTCCAGGCCTGGTTACAGCACCAAAACTTCTTTGCTTGCACTGATGGATGATCTCTGGTGGGCTTGGGATAGGGGATATTCCTCTATCCTGATGCTTCCTGACCTCTCAGTGGCTTTCGATACCATTGACCATGGTATCCTTCTGCACCGGCTGGAGGAGTTGGGAGTTGAAAGCACCATTTTAGGGTGATTCTCTTCCTACCTCTCCAGTCAGTCGCAGTTGGTGTTGATGAGGGGGACAGAGATTGGCTCCTAGGCTCCTCCTCTGTGCGGTACCTCAGGGCTCGGTTCTCTCCCCTCTACTCTTTAATATCTACATGAAACCATTGGGTGAGATCATCCAACGGCATGGGGTAAGTTTTGAGCAGTACGCTGACGACACTCAGCTTTACATTTCCAGCCCATGTCAGTTCAGTGAAACAGTGGAAGTGATATGCCGGTGCCTGAAGACTGTGAGGGTCAACAGGCTCAAACTCAACCCCGACAAAATGGAGTGGCTGTGGGTCCTGTCTCCCAAGGACCAGTCCATTTGTCCATCCATTACTCAGGAGGGGGAATTTTGACCCCCTCAGAACAGGTCCGAAACTTGGGAGTCCTCCCAGGTCCGCAGCTGAGGCTATAACATCATCTCTTGGCTGTGGCTAGGAGGACTTTTGCAGACCTATTTGGATAGAGAGTCTTTTCTTACGGCCTCATCACCTCGAGCTCGATTACTACAATGCACTGTACATGGGGCTACCCTTGAAGAACGTTTGGAGACTTCAACTTATCCAGAATGCAGCTGTGCGAGCAGTCATGGGTGTACCTAGATACACCCATGTAACTCCATCACTCCATGAGCTACACTGGCTTCTTATTGATATCCGAATGCAATTCAAGGTGTTGGTTATTGCTTATAAAGCCCTACATGTCTTAAGACCAGATTACTTGTGGGACTGTCTTCTGCCTCAAACATCCCAGCGACCAATCAGAGCCCATAGAGTCGGCCTTCTCCAGGTCCCATTAGCCAAGCAATGTCGCCTGGTGGGGCCACAGAAAAGGGCCTTCTCTGTGTCAGGTCTGGTCCTCTGGAACCAATTTCCCCCAGAAATTTGTATGGCCTTCCCCCAACCTCATGACCTTTCAAAAGGCCTTAAAAACATGCCTCTACCAGAAGGCCTAGGGCCGTTAAGCATTATACAGTGATACCGCATTTTATGTTTATTTATGTTTATGTTTATTTAGATTTGTATGCCGCCCCTCTCCGCAGACTCGAGGCGGCTCATTTTACGAACACCTTTTCATACAAACTTTTCATGATACGAACCCGGGGTTTAAAATTTTTTTGCCTCTTCTTCTGAACTATTTTCACCTTATGAACCGGAGCCGCTGCCGCTGGGATGCCCCGCCTCCGGACTTCTGTTGCCAGACGAAGTGCTGGGATTCCCCTGAGGCTCCCTTCACTGGGAAACTCCACCTCCGGACTTCCATTGTCAGCTGAAGCGCTGGAATTTCCCTGAGGGTCCCCTCGCTGGGATTCAAAGCTGCACCAGCAAAAATGAAAGGAATCCTAGCGAGGGGAGCCTCAGGGAAATTCCAGCACTTTGGCTGGCAACGGAAGTCCGGAGGCGGAGTTTCCCAGTGAGGGGAGCCTCAGGGGAATCCCAGCACTTCGTCTGGCAACAGAAGTCCGGAGGCGGGGCATTACATTGATTCCTATGGGGAAAATTGCTTAGTCTTACGAACTTTTCTACTTATGAACCTGGTCACGAAACGAATTGCGTTTGCAAAACGAGGTATCACTGTATTCTGCTCCGGCCAATAGCTATGAATGCATGATGTATAAATGTTTAATATTGGGGTTTTAAATTGTATTTTTTATAACTGTATTTTTATTATCGTGTCTTTTTATTGTTGTATGCCACCCTGAGTCCACTTGGAGAAGGGCGGCCTATAATTTTAAATAATAAATAAATAAATAAAGATAATAATTATATTTAAAAAAATATATTATAAAAGGTAATTAAATATAATTATATAATAAAATAATAATAATAATAATAATAATAATAATAATAATAATAATAATAATAATAATTTATTAGACTTGTATGCGGCTCCTCTCCAAAGACTCGGGGTGGCTTACAAGTCTAATAAATTATTTAGTAATTACATTATTTAGTAATATGTTATCAGTTTGTTTAATATAAGATCTATTGGAATTGAAATCACTCCAGGGAAGGTTTAGAGGGAGAAAGAAGTGAGGTTGAGAGAGGAAGGAGAGAAGGAAGCAGAGAAGGGAAGGGAAGTAGATGGAAGAATTGGAGAGAGAGAGAAGGGAGTGAGAAAGAAAATGAAGAATATAGACTGATAAATTTATTAATATGATAGAGGTGTAGATAATGGGGTGTCCAGGGGGAAAGCATTTTGAAATTCCCTGACATTTCCCTGTATCTTGCAATCTAGTTAAGGCGTGGTCGTAGATGACGTCATTTTATTTATTTATTTATTTATTTATTTATTTATTTATTTATTTATTTATTTATTTATTTATTTATTTATTTATTTATTTATTTATTTATTTATTTATTTATTTAGATTTGTATGCCGCCCCTCTCCGCAGACTCCGCAGTCATACCAAACGGCTAAGCCATGGAGAAATATCGGTAGCTGAGGAAGCAAGTTGTGGCCACAGTTATGCTCACTTTTGCTTGACTGCCAGGCATCGTAATCCGTTTTATTTTACATGATTTCCCCCTGATTTTTTAAAATTTTAATACAGTTTGTTTTTCCCCCCTGATTTATTCCGGTTTTTTCACAAATTCCCTGATACAGTAATTCCGATATTTCCTGAACTGCCGATTTCCCTGATAATTCCCTGATTTCCCCATTTTCCAGGTTTGCTGGACACCCTGACATAAGGAAATACAAGAGATTAGATAGAATTATGTAACTATGTATGTTATTGATTTCATTCTTTTTTAAAGGTATATGCACTGATATATGTATGGATGTGGAATTTTAAAAAAAATATTGCAAAAAAAATTCTGAGAGCTGAAGTCCACACATCTTAAAATGGCTGAAGCTGAGATGTGATCTAAACCTAACCTCAGCTTTAAACCTACTTAACAGACCTTTCTTCCTGTTTCTATAGCTTAAGGGAGAATTGGGAGGGAGGGGTAGAAGATTGCAGTTTAACTTTTTTCAAAACTAATGAATGCAGAAAGGTTTTGTGAACATAGTGCAGCAGCAGTTCAGGCCAAATCTGACTTTGGAAAATGCATTTGATGGATTTGAATTAAGTCCTGATGAAAACAGTTAAAACAAGTTTATCCAATATTTTGCACAAACGTCTGTTATTTCTGGAAGTGATTCAAAGCCAGAAACAATTTACTCTAAGATTCCAAATGGTCAGTAGAATTTTCCACAAACATTTCTGAGATTTCAGAAGCCAAAACCTCTGTACTTATAGGCACCAGTGTATTATATTCGGTAATACAATCAAGCCTGAAATGTTTATTCACTGGTTTCTTCTAGAGTAAAAATACAAGGCATTATAGAAAAACTTTTATTTTATATTACATTAAAATTTAAAACACAGCTATCAGTTTTAATTTTCTATGTTATAAATTAAGCATAAAGAAACAGGATTTAATCTCACTTACTAAATTTAAATAACTTAAGCTTAAACCCTCTCTGAAAGACCCTTCTAACAGGTAACTTTTTTCAGCATTTTGAAATACTTTGGGAGTTTTGTGGGATGTCTATGAAGATTCTAAGTAATCCAGCCATGGTTAGAAACATAGAAACATAGAAGACTGACGGCAGAAAAAGACCTCATGGTCCATCTAGTCTGCCCTTATACTATTTCCTGTATTTTATCTTACAATTGATATATGTTTATCCCAGGCATGTTTAAATTCAGTTACTGTGCATTTACCAACCACGTCTGCTGGAAGTTTGTTCCAAGGATCTACTACTCTTTCAGTAAAATAATATTTTCTCACGTTGCTTTTGATCTTTTCCCCAACTAACTTCAGATTGTGTCCCCTTGTTCTTGTGTTCACTTTGTCTCATAGGTGCTTTTTCAAGAGGCAACTTGACCTTCTAGCTGCCTCTCATAAAAGCATGTTTGGGAGCTTCGTGGGAATTTCCCAAGATAAAATACTATCACCAGCAAAAAACCAAAACAAAACAGAAATCCTTGTTATAACTTTTGAAGTTCAAAAAGCATGAAGCGCCTGAACAAAGGCCGCTCTCAATCATCTAAAAAACAGAAGTTATACACAGAAAGGGAACTGTTTTTCATCCAACAGAAACAGAAGCAACATTTACTGAACTTCGGCAAGGAAATGTTTTCATAGATAATTTCTTGTGGAGATGCAGATAGGGCATACTTAACAATCATTCTTTCAGTAACTATTCGAAGTCTGAACAAAGTGCTGAATGAATATTAGCTATGACTGGTCCCCAAAGTTATGGCCATCGCAGTGCCCCTATGGTCACATTATCAAAATTTTGCTGCTTGGCAATCTGTCTGCACTAAAGAACGCAGGAGTGCTTCAATTCCTCTCTTCTCTTCCCCCCTATCTTTGCATTTCTGACCTGGGTTCTACTCGTCTTGCCAGTTCTACCATCCCCATCTGATTTTCATCATATTCTTCTTCCCAGTATAATAATACACACTTTGGATAACCTGCAATCCAACTGGGAATGAGTTGGATTGAGGTGAATATTCACATAATGATGGCTGGATTCAGTTAATGACTGAAATGGAAATTGCCAGCACTGCTGTTGCTAAGTGATACAGTCACATAATATTGTGCTTTATAACCGCATTGTTTAATGACGGAAATTTTTGTCTGTTCTAATTCAATATGCTCAATTGTTGAATAGGTTTCTGCAAAGAGAGGTGTAACCAGTAGTGGTTTCTAAAACCCTTTACTACCGGTTCGTGTGCATCCCTTGCAGGTGGGCAGAGCCTCCCACTACCGGCGCTACCTGTTCTTAGAACCGGGCCAAACCCGGAGCAACCTACCACTGAGTAATTTATATCAGCTTTGAACTATAAAATAGTTTGCATCATGTTTTAAGAAGTTAAAGAAATCAGAATAACAAAACTAAGTGTCAAGAATCAATCGTTATAATTGGAGGAGATTCTCATAAACTGCTTGGATATATAGAAACATAGAAGACTGACGGCAGAAAAAGACCTCATGGTCCATCTAGTCTGCTCTTATACTATTTTCTGTATTTTATCTTAGGATGCATATATGTTTATCCCAGGCATGTTTAAATTCAGTTACTGTGGATTTACCAACCACGTCTGCTGGAAGTTTGTTCCAAGGATCTACTACTCTTTCAGTAAAATAATATTTTCTCATGTTGCTTTTGATCTTTCCCCCAACTAACTTCAGATTGTGTCCCCTTGTTCTTGTGTTCACTTTCCTATTAAAAACACTTCCCTCCTGGACCTTATTTAACCCTTTAACATACTTAAATGTTTCGATCATGTCCCCCCTTTTCCTTCTGTCTTCCAGACTATACAGATTGAGTTCATTAAGTCTTTCCTGATACGTTTTATGCTTAAGACCTTCCACCATTCTTGTAGCCCGTCTTTGGACCCGTTCAATTTTATCAATATGTTTTGTAGGTGAGCTCTCCAGAACTGAACACAGTATTCCAAATGTGGTCTCACCAGCACTCTATATAGTGCTGGTGAGACCACTCTATATACATCTAGTTTTGTAAGTTGAACTATCTAATAAGTCCCTTCCACCACTGCAATGGACTCCTTGAAACCCCATTAGGTAGCAATATATCTACGACAAAGAGGCTACATACTGTCCCTACTGTAACCAACCAAAGCAAAAGTTAAAAGATGTCATCAGCCTGCAGAGACCAATATAATGTTATAGACCACTATTGCTGTAAATTGTTCTCGACATGGTTCTAGGCATGTAGAACTTATCTCAATAGGTAATAGTATTTCATGTCTGGTGGACCTAAACATTACCATTGTTATCTCAAATAAGGCAGAGCTATTTTTTTCCTCAATTAATTGCTAAATTAATTTGCTAAACTAGTTATCTGGTTAGAAAATGAAATGACTCAAATTCCTTAAGTCAGGGGTGTCAAACTCAATTTTATTGAGGGCCTCTTCAGGGTTATGTTTGACCTCGGGGGGCTGGGGTGAGCGTGGCCAGGGTGGGCATGGCCAGCTTGATCTCACTCATGCCGGGGCACCTGCGGTGGCCCAAGCACTCTGCCAGAAAAATGGGTCCTGAGCTCCATTTTTGGCTACAAAGGCCTCCTGCAACCCTCTGCCAGCAAAAATGGAGCTCAGGAGGGCTACGGCCTCCTGCAATCCTCTGCCAGCAAAAGCTGGTTTTGCTGGCAAAGGGTTGCAGGAGGATATGGCTACACGTGGCCCTCCTGAGTGTTATTGCTGACAGAGGCACCACGGGCCAGTTCACTGTTCCCAGGGCTACACTGCAGGACAGATCTAAGCACCCAGTGGGAGAGATCCAGCCCGTGGGCCTTAAGTTTGACATCCTTGCCCTTGGTAGTCTTCATTCATTTCATTTTCATTTATTGGATTTATATGCCGCCCCTCTCCGAAAACTCGGGGCGGCTAACAACAGTCATGAACAATATACAGTAAAAATCCAATACTAAAAACTAACTTAAAACCCCGTAATATATAAAACCAGCATACGTACAAACATACCATACATACAGTTGTATCAGCCTAGGGGGAGAAGAAGTCTTAATTCCCCCATGCCTGGCGGCAGAGGTGGGTTTTGAGTAGCTTACGAAAGGCAAGGAGGGTAGGGGCAGTTCTAATCTCTGGGGGGAGTTGGTTCCAGAGGGCCGGGGCCGCCACAGAGAAGGCTCTTCTCCTGGGTCCCGCCAAGTGGCATTGTTTCGTTGACGGGACCCAGAGAAGACCCACTCTGTGGGACCTAACTGGCCGCTGGGATTCGTGCGGCAGAAGGCGGTTCCTGAGATAATCTGGTCCGGTGCCATGAAGGGCTTTATAGGTCATAACCAACACTTTGAATTGTGACCGGAAACTGATCGGCAACCAATGCAGACTGCGGAGTGTTGGTGTGACATGGGCATATTTGGGAAAGCCCATGATTGCTCTCGCAGCTGCATTCTGCACGATCTGAAGTTTCCGAACACTTTTCAAAGGTAGCCCCATGTAGAGAGCGTTACAGTAGTCGAACCTCGAGGTGATGAGGGCATGAGTGACTGTGAGCAGTGACTCCCGGTCCAAATAGGGTCGCAACTGATGCACCAGGCGAACCTGGGCGAACGCCCCCCTCGCCACAGCTGAAAGATGTTTCTCTAATGTGAGCTGTGGATCGAGGAGGACGTCCAAGTTGCGAACCCTCTCTGAGGGGGTCAATGTTTCTCCCCCCAGGGTAATGGACAGATAGATGAAATTGTCCTTGGAAGGCAAGACCCACAGCCACTCCGTCTTGTCTGGATTGAGTTTGAGTTTGTTGACACCCATCCAGGCCCCAACAGCCTCCAGGCACCGGCACATCACTTCCGCTGCTTCGCTGACTGGACATGGGGTGGAGATGTATAGCTGGGTATCATCGGCGTATTGATGATACCTCACCCCATCCCCTTGGATGATCTCACCCAGCGGTTTCATGTAGATGTTAAATAGCAGGGGGGAGAGGACCGACCCCTGAGGCACCCCACAATGGAGAAACCTAGAGGTCGACCTCTGACCCCCCACTAACACCGACTGCGACCGACCGGAGAGGTAGGAGGAGAACCACTGGAATGCCTCCCACTCCCAACCCCTCCAGCCGGCGCAGAAGGATACCATGGTCGATGGTATCGAAAGCCGCTGAGAGGTCAAGAAGCACCAGGACAGAGGACAAGCCCCTGTCCCGGGCCCGCCAGAGATCATCCATCAACGCGACCAAAGCAGTTTCCGTGCTGTAACCGGGCCTGAAACCCGACTGCTGGGGACCTAGATAGATGTTTGTGTTCAGAGAAATTTGGTGAAGAATTGGAATTCTCTATCTAATTTAATCTTAATTTAATTTATTAGATTTGTATGCCACCCCTCTCCGAAGACTCCCTTGACCCAACCAAATCTATGTAGAACATGCCTAATTAGTTCTATTATCCAAGATCAAATCATCAATGTTTTATGCTTTTCTCATTTTCATCAGTTATACAAAGATACCACCACAACTTTAAAACTTTTAAATAAAGTAATAAATTTGAGGCAGCAACATTTGGAATAACTTACTAAGTATCTCTCCTCTTGCCTCATATTTGGAGTACGGATCATATGGTTCTGCTCCCCTCTCCAGTCTCCAAAACGGCGAAAAAAATAGTTAGATAAAAATCGATTGATAGGATCTCTAATAATATTGATGTATACTGGTTGGTCTCCTCCAAATCTGGCGAACAAAAATAAAGAAAAATCAGAAAACTACAAACAGAACTTTTTAAAAATTCAAAAGGTGTCAGAAGAGAATATATTTAACTGGAAAATAGAACTACAGTAACCATAGGCAAGAAATAAAACGTTTTTAAGTTTGAAGATTACTGATTCAGAAATGTAAATATGTACATCAAAAAGAATATAGGAAATGTATTTTTATACTGAACTTAATGTAGAATACCAGACAAAATATAAGTTTACTGTAATATTAATTTAATTCAATAGGATATCCTATCACATTTTATAAAGTGAAATATACCATTGTTGCCAACAGAACTAGATACAAGACTGCAGACAAAAACAACAAAATGAAATAATTTTATCAGGGCTTCCAATGTTTTTGATCCACAGTAAGTGAAGTATTAACTAGATCATATCTGCTTACTTTCACTAATGCTTATGTATTTGGCTTTCCTGTACCATCCACCGAGAGCACAATAAATATAGCTAAAATAAGAATGTTTTCTAAAAAGAAAATTTCCCCCAAAAGCAAATGGCTTGTTTCCCAGTAAATATTTTCTTAATTTTCCATGTCCCAGGGAGGTTAATATGTATTTTTCATTTTAAGGATTAATTGAAAGGAGAGCACTGAACTGTTACAGAAGAATTAAAGAATTAAAAGAATTAAAAAGGCTAACATATATCAAGATAAAATGTAAGAAATCTTAATAAAATGTCAGGTAAAATTGAAAATCCAGATGTGAGACCTACACGATAAATTTCCAAATTCAGTGAAACATTCCAAGTCTATGGTCACTTGTGAGGATGATTACTTGTGAGGGTGTTGTTGGAAAAATTATATCACCACCATGGCTAGCTATACTATTTCCACATATAAAAGCTTACACAAGGCTGGAAAGAGTTTATGACAATTTTGTAATACAAACGTTTTAATAAAGTTTGACCATTAATCTATTTATCAGTAGTGAGTTGGAGATTTTAGCTCTAACACAGCTATCCTATTCAGATGTTAGATCCTGCCCTATTTAGAACAGAACAGAACAGAATATAATTCTTTATTGGCCAAGTGTGATTGGACACACAAGGAATTTGTCTTTGGTGCATAGATGTTAGAGATAGGGTCTCTAACTCACTAATGGTTATAAATACGTAAGTTTACATTATAAATCATTAAGTTACATATAGATTCTACAGTATACTGTATTAACATCATTTTAATGATTATTTTCAAAATATATTCTAATATATTAGATTATTACTTTCAGATCTACATAAAAGCAAGATTAAAATGCGAGATAAAGAACAGTATTGATATACATAATTTATTTGGAAAAATATACATAATTTATTTGGAAGAATGTAATAGAAACCAATAGGAATTAGATACAATTATACTAGCATCTAAATTGTTAGGAGTATATAACCTTATTGCCGTGTAAATCTTTTAAATTTAATAAAAGGATACCTGATGTTAAATTTTAATACATTTTTCATGAAACTTAGGCAGTCTACACAGTTTTAGGTTATGCACCATGCCATCAATGTAAATGCAACACTAGGAATTAATGGAATGATTAATACAGAATTGTTAATTTTAAAGAGTATTTTAAGAAATTGAAATAGAATAAATTGCTTCAAAGACATATTAGTGAGCCAACGTAGAAATTATTCCCGAAACGTTATTTCAGCACATAATTTACAATTCTGAGAATGTCAATCTCAACTCAATGGAATTAAAGTGTGTGTGGCATACCAAACACACACTTCAAGAGACTGTCATTCTAAATTCAATTTATTTATTTATTTATTGGATTTGTATGCCGCCCCTCTCCGGAGACTCAGATTATTATTATTTTATTGATATCGGAAAATGAGTCAAGCTTACAGAACAGCTGTCTCTCTTAGCAATGGAGATTCGGGGAAGCCCGATTCCCTTTGTGACTATATGACTCGCTTAAGAGCTTCAACTACTCGCTTAACAATGGTGGCAAGACTGCTTGTAAAACGGGTTGTAAATTGGGTACTATTGGTTTCTTAATGCTATCTTTTGCTTACTTATTCTCATCACCTCCCATATCTCTCCAGTATTCATTTACTTGTAAAGTATTTTGTCTACTTGCATCATCTTAAAACTCAGTCCCATACCCTAACTTAGATTTACATACTACAGATTCCTTTCTTGGCAGTGTTTATCTTTTGTTATCTTTTGTCCTCTTAATTGGCCACTCAGCCCCCTATTAACAGCACAAAAGGTGTGTGGTAATTTCAAATGGAAATTGTTACCTACCAATTCCTGGAGGAATCAGGGTGGCATTTAAGTGAAGAAGGAAAGGGATTTATGACGGATTTAGATCTTAATTAAGGAGAGATGCATTTGATTGCAGGCATATGTTTTTACAAAAACGTATGTGTTTCCAATGCTTAATAATTAAGTGTTTAAAAGGGAAATACTTTTTTTTTAAAAAAATACAGTACTTTATTGATTTATTAAGAATGGGAAAGGGAGATGGGAATACAAAAAGGAAAATAGGAGGGGTATAAGGCAAGAAGTCTTTTTACATAGTAGCATATATATATTGTTGTATATTCATTTCAAACATTTATCTATAGATAATTATTTTGCATTCAATATATAGTAATTTGAGAATGTAGCATTGCTTTGATATATGCATTGATTGATAGGTAGTATAGTAAAGATTTTAGATGAGGTAAGAAGAAAAAAAGGGGAGGTAGTACCTGCAAGTTAGCAGGAATATACATTGTGATGATTTAGTTTTGGTTATGTTTATTAGTTTTGTGAGTAAAAGGTAATTATGAGTTATGTTGTTAGTATATTGTCAATAGTTATCGGTTGGATTGAACTCAGACAGAGATTGTGTCAGTTTTAGTTTTAGTCAAGATAAGGAGTTTTAATTGGTTTCTATTTTATTGTTTTATTGTTTTTAAGATTAGATAACCATCTGTACCATTTCTCCCAGGCCTTGTAGAACTCAGAATCGTTTTTATTTTGTATTTCCATTGTTATTTTTGATAGCTCAGCGCATTCCATGATTTTACTAATAACAGTTAAGTTTGTTGGGGTATCTTATTTTTAAAGGGAAATACTTTTATGTCTACAGAATAACAAGCTTCCATTTATTTATTACTAACCCCTCCATTATCTACATACTATTTTATTTTTGAAATCTTTTATTCCTTACAACTTCCTTCTCCTAACAGGTACCTCTGTCTACTCCTTTGGGAAAAGGCAGGTTATTTATGCCCCCCAACTCCACCCCCACCCCTTTCTTCTGCTAACAAGTGCAGCACCTCCCCCAAAGAAGCCCCTTCCCCAAAGACCTTCCCCCGAGCCACTGCACCATTTGGTTGGCTGTGAACTGTGCCGAGTGGCCAAACGCCCATCGCAAACTGTACTTTGGCGAATGGGCCACGGCAAAGGGAGTGGGATGCGAGGGGCCTGAGGCCCATGTGCTAGGGCAGAAATATGAGGGAGGGCCAACCGTGGAGAAAACCTTTTATATAACAACGCAGAGGTGAAACCCTGGAGGAGAAACACGCACGGCCAAGGGTATGAGCTGAAAAGTCCTAGATCCAAGCAGACATTTCAGAACCGGATTTGTCAGTTGTCTGACCATGCCATCTACTAACTTGCACATTTGCCAGAGTCTACTATAGTCTTACTAATATACATGAAAAGGATGGTTACAAGAGAAGAAGGTGCACATGTAGCTGTGGAATGTTCTACCACCAAACTGATTCAAGCAGCATTGGTGAATTATATCTCATTGCCATTTAGATTTCCAATTTTAAAACTCAACTTAGCTGCACAATCAGAGGGAGGACACCAATTCAGTCCTCTTGAATTTAGCCCTGTTTTATATTTTGCTCATTTGCCTGCAACAATCTGTGGTCTATTTCTACAACAGGAAGAAGGGGAAAAAAGGGGATTCTGCTATTCCAGGTATGTGCTGTTACCAATTATCACAAGAAGTCTTCCAGCACCTTTCAAAGTTATTACAAAAGGTAAAATGTTGTGTGAACTGCAGTGCATTTTATCCAATGCATGGAATGGATAAAGCGATGTAGGGTTTAAATTGGGGAAGCTTTACTTTAAAAGGAACCTGTAATCTTTCCCACATATAGCCCTGCATTTCCTCAGTCCTTGAGCCCCTTTAGGTTTTGCATCGAATTAGCTATCCTATGCACCAAATGAAGTGATGCATTCTGCGGCTCAGAATGGCTTATGGCCGTGATGGTGAACCTATGGCACGTGGGCCACAGGTGGCACATGGAGTGATATCTGCCAGCACGCGAGCTGTTGCCTAGTTCAGCTCCAGCACACATATGCACGCCAGCCATCTGATTTTTGGCTCATGCGGAGACTTTGCGAGGGCGTCTTCAGCCTCTGGAGGGCCTCGGGGTGGGAGGCTGTTTTTGCCCTTCCCAGGCTCCAGGGAAGCCTTTGGAGCCTAGGGAAGGCAAAAAAGGGGACTACCAGGCCCACTGGACGTCAGTAAACAGGGGAGCAGGGTTGTGCATGCATGCAGCATGAGTTGGAGGGTCACGTACACATGTGAAGGGAGGTGAGGCATGTGGGGGCATTAAATTACAGGTGTGGGCACGCTTTGGGCACCCGAGGGAAAAAAGGTTTGCCATTACTGGCTTATGCTTTTGGATAAAATCCGTTAGTCAAAAGAAAAAAAAAAGAGGGGGGGGCTACCAGACTCCACCTAAATTTTGGTTATCATAGACTAACATGGCTCTCCTGATACAAAATCTATACTTATCAGTTATAACTAAATGTATCTACTGATTTAATTGGCATTCAGAAAAGCTGTCCATTTGAACTAGAAGACCCAGATTTTTGTACATATCTTTGGTCAATGCCAAGCTTCAAAAGCATAAGTAGCAGATAATAAAAAACGAAAGAATTTATAAATTGTGGCACACCTCCAATGAGACTAAAGAGAACAGAATTTCATTCATTTAGCAGTGAGCTCAAGAATTCTCAACATCTTCCAAAATATACATCACTTCATCATGACAGATGTAGATTGTATTATAGGCAGTTCCACCCATCTTCAATTTATGTTTGTATAACTAAGGCAATTGCTTCAGCTAAGAACTATTTACTGTGTGCCTTCTTCCCGTAAAATATCAATATTTCAATTTAAAAAATAAGGAGCTGGAGGAAGTTAAACTCACAATACAACACTGTAATGTTTTTCAAAATTAAAAAAACCCATATGCTATATCCAATGAAATTGACGCTGATGTTTCATTTGATATGTGTAGCCCCAAATACAGAGAAACATATAAAGACTGAAAACATTATTCCCATGGTTAGGTTGAAAAGATCTGAGCTGCAAAGTTCTGGACAACCAGTTGATGATAGGAAAAAATAAGGAATAGTTGCTATTTTTTTTTAAAGTACAGTGATACCTCGTCTTACAAACTTAATTGGTTTGTAAGGTGAAAAGTTTGTAAGACGAAACAATGCTTCCCATAGGAATCAATGGAAAAGCAATTAATGCATGCAAGCCCAAAACTCACCCTTTTTGCCAGCCGAAGCACCCGTTTTTGCGCTGCTGGGATTCTGTGTTTTTGTGATGCTGCAGGGAAATCCCAGCAGGGAAGTCCCAGCAGCGCAAAAACGGGTGCTTTGCTGGCAACAGAAGTCCAGAGGTGGGGTTTCCCAGCGAGGGGAGCCTCAGCAAAATTGCAGCATCGCAAAAACACGGAAGTCCTCGAAACCCCACCTCTGGACTTCCGTGCTTTTGTGATGCTGCGATTTCGCTGAGGCTCCCTTCGCTGGGAAACCCCACCTCCAGACTTCTGTTGCCAGCAAAGCGCCCGTTTTTACGTTGCTGGGATTCCCCTGCATCATTGCAAAAACACGGAAGTCCGGAGGTGGTGTTTCCCATGGAGGGGAGCCTCAGGAGAATCCCAGCACCGCAAAATGGGCGCTTCGCTGGCAACAGAAGTCCGGAGGCGGGGCATCCCAGTGGTGGCGGCTTGGGTTCGTAAGGTGAAAATAGTTTTGAAGAAGAGGCAAGAATATCTTAAACCCCGGGTTTGTATCTCGAAAAGTTTGTATGATGAGGGGTTTGTAAGACGAGGTATCACTGTATGTGTTTAAAAAAAATCTTCACTGCCATCTAGTGGTCACTTTGAGTTTTGCAGCCATGTTTTGGCATCCCTACTAAATAATTCTGGTCTAGCCTGGATTGAGATAATAAAGGCAGCCACCATTTTCATTCCTTATACCAGCAGAACGCGTTGCCTGGATGCCACATGGAGGCGAAACATACGCTCTTGTCTAGTCACACTACTGAAAGATGGCTACTCCTGTTTATAATTGTAGAGGGAAGAAGGACTGTTTGTTTGAGCAGGGGTAAAATTCTATTTTTTTCCCTACCGGTTCTGGGCATGGCAGGGGGAAAAAATCTCCATTCCCACTTCACTCCTGAGGGAAGGATATTGCAAAACTTCCATTCCCACCTCACTCTGGGGCCAGCCAGGGGTGGTATTTGCCGGTTCTCTGAACTATTCAAAATTTCCAGTACCAATTCTCCAGAACCTGCTGAATTTCACCTCTGGTTTGAAGGCATAGGAGGAAGAGCTGCTACTAGGGCAGTGGAATCTTCTATTTGAGTAGTTGGGATGAGAACTTCTATTGCTATGAGATGCGGTTATAAAGAAAAATAACATTGCTTAGTGGCGGCAATACCTGCGATCCGGTTGCCATTATTAACTGAATCCCACGGTCATTAGGCGGGGCAACTTCCAGCCAACTTCCTACAGCCAAAATCAGTGGGGGAAGTTGTGATTCCCAGGCTCACAGAAAGGCAAGTGGCTGATGTGAGGGAAGATTGGGGAGGATGTGTAAGAGGCATGGGTGCAAAGGAGGACCAAGAAAGTATAAGGAAAATACAAGAGGTGGCAAATGGGTTTAGGACAGTACAAGAATCACAGCATGGGCTGGAGAGATTTACCTCAGCTTCCTCAGGAAAGGTTGCAAATTATGATCAAGTGATTGTGGGACAATTGGCAACAAATTGTTAAAGTGCGAACAGGTTGCCAAGTACCCATATCATGATCGTGTGACTGTAGCAGTGCTGGGATGCCCAGAACTCTGAAGTCATAACCAGCAGTTATTCAGAGCTGTTATAAACTTGGCAACTCATTTACTGAATGGTTGTAGGCAATGTTCCCTCTATTTTTTTTTCTGTGTGGGCGGAAAAGTATAGTGTCTGAGCGGCAGTCCCTTTGGGACTGGGCGGCATAGAAGTATAAATAAATAAATAAATAAATAAATAAATAAACAAACAAACAAACAAGAAAAAAATCCCTTCTTTTTTATTAAAAGAAATTAATAATAAAACAAAACCAAAATCTATTACTATTATTACTATCTTCTCTTTTTCCATCCCTGTCTCCTCCCCCCTTGTGTGTGTGTGTGTGTGTGAGAGAGAGAGAGAGAGAGAGAGCTGTTGGAAATGGTTCAAGAGTTCACACACACACACACACACACACACACACACACTCAAACGGCTGGGGTTTTTTTCTCTGTTATTATTTGGGTGCTTTTTACCATATGCTTTAAATCAAGAGTCATTTCTCTCTCTTTCTCTCTCCCCCTCTTGCTCTCTCTCTCTTTTTCTCACTTTCTCTCTCCCTCTCTTTCTATCTCTCTCCCCCTCTTGCTCTCTCTCTCTCTCTCTTTCTCTCTTGTTTTCTTTCTCTCTCTATTGCTTTCTTTCTCTCTCTCTCACTCTTTCTTTCTTTCTATCTCTCTCTCTTTCTTTCTTTCTTTCTCTTCTCTCTCTTGCTATCTCTCCCCCTTTTCTCTCTCTCTCTCTTTCTCACTTACTTTCTCTCTCCCTCTCTCTCTCTCTGTCAGCGAGGGGGCTGCGATAGCGCTTTCTCCGAGCGCTTCGGGAACGCCTGCCCTGCCTCTACTGCAGCCCCCTTGCTGAAAGTCCGGGACGAAAGCGCTCCCAGCGAAGGGGCTGCGAGAGGGGCGGAGCGGGCATTCCCAAAGCGTGCAGAGAGAACCCTCTCTTGCAGCCCCCTGGCTGGGAGGAGGAGGAGAAGCCGTAGCCACCGCCGTGGGAGAAGTTGTGCCCCAAGGCAGGAGGCGGCGGAGGAGGAGAGGGGTGGATCGGGCGGGGGGCAGGGCCAGGAGCCCAGGGGCACGAGGGGGCCGGAGGCACCATGGGGAGGCAGGGGCGGCCGCAGCTCCCTTTCCTTCTACTGCCAGCGCCTCCCCGCCCCGCCCCCCCGCGGGCTGGCAGGGGGTTAGGGAGCGAGCGCCCATGGAAAAGGATGCGTGGGGGGTATTCTGGGGCACGCGCGTGCGCACGGGCGCAGCTTACGGGGAACGCTGGTTGTAGGTCAAGGGCTACCTGTATAAACTTTATTTTGTTTCTGATATCAATCTGCAGAACTGTAGCACAAAGGTGTGTATACTTCATTTTTAACCATTCCCCAAGTGAAATTTTAGAAAAAGCACCATTTTGCAAATGAAACTAGACTTTATACAGATTTACATGTGCACTGAAACAGCCTGCACACCTCTTATTCTGTTTTCCCTCAACCAACATTGTGCAAACATAAATTTATTCTTCCATCTAATTGTGTGTTTGACCTACAAGGTAATCCTCAATTTATGACTGGTCACTTAATGACTGTACAAAGTTACCACAGGCTCAAAAAAAGTTACTTATAATTGACCTTTAAAGTTACTATTGCTGTATCACTACTGCAATAATACTGTGGCCATATGATTGCATGTTGAGCATTTGACAACCAGTTCACAATTATAACTGGTTGCAGCATCCTACAGTCACTTTATTACGTTTTGCAATGTTTTTGCAGCTTTTTTTCTTTTTTTACAAAAACCATCCATTTACATCTATGTGAATCGCTTAATGAATCATGTGATTCATTTAAGGATCTTCATACCCTGTTTCCCCGAAAATAAGACAGCGTCTTATATTAATTTTTACTCCCATAGATATGCTATGTCTTATTTTCAGGGGATGTCTTATTTTTTTTCAATGAAGAAGAATTAAGTCTTCCACTAAACAATTAATTTATAATAAGCTTTAAATATGGTAAATTGGAACTTGTATGTCTATCAATCAAAAGTTTAATAAATAGAAGCAATATATATCAAGAACTATCAATGCCACCAATTACTAGTTTAGCTTATAATTAGTAAATTATAAAATATACACAGTAAAATTATTCTAACAGATTATATAGATTCCTATGCCTATGGTTATTTGGAACAGGATACTAGAGGGAACACTGCCCCCCACCGTATTTAAAACTACGGTATACGTCTCCTACGTCTTATTTTCAGGGGATGTCTTATACAGTAGTACCTCTAGATACGAGTTTAATTCCTTCCAGAACCGAGCTCGTATGTCAATCAACTTGGATCTTGAACGAATGCCTTTAGACTTTGTTTCCCCCCCCCGCCAAGATAACCAGAAGCAAGGATTCTTGCGCCACCTAGTGGAAGCTCGGCTCGTATCCCAAATTTGAACTCGGGTGTCGAACAGAAATTTTGCTCCTGTCGTGGCTTGTAACTTGGAATACTCTCATGTGGAGCAGCTCGTATCTAGAGGTACTACTGTATTAGGCAATTCTACGAAACCTCTCCCATGTCTTACTTTCGGGGGTGTCTTATTTTCGTGGGAACAGGGTAAGTGTCATGGCCCGCCAGCAGCCCATGCAGCTGATAGCAGATCCTGCTCAAGAGGAGACCAACTGTGCAGACACCTGAGTCGAATAGTGGGGAAGATGGTGAGGACTCAATGCCAGAGGCAGAGTTTCAGCCAGAATATCCAGTACCTCAAAGAAGCGATGAGGAAGAAGAGGCTTCTCCTCTTCTTGATGCAAGACCCCGCAGAGCTACCAAGAGACAGGAATAGTTACTCCAGAGGAGGTCTCCTTGGCCACTCCCACTCACTAATTGGCCACTCCTCTACTCTACTTAGCGACATCAGAGGCAGCTAACAAGCTGCAGACAACAATCTTTGAGATACCTGTCTGATCATAGTGTCTGAAATACTTCTGCTTTGTTTTCTCTGCTGCTGTTTTGGTTATCAAGAACTACCTCTAGGCATTTTGCCAACTCTCTGAAGCGAAGATATCAAGAATTAATTGCTCTTCTTGGCTTTAAAACTCTTTGAACCAATACCAGCTATTAAGGAAGATTAATTAGTAGCTGGTTGCTTGCCAAAAAAGACTGCTTGTAGATTGGTGTGTACATATTCACTACTAATAATTTTGTTAGTAGTAGTGCTTGCATTAAATAACTGGGTGTCGTGTTATGTTCTTGGCAGGGACAGAACAATAAGAATGCTTGTAAATTCAAGTACAGTATTGTGATGACTTATGACCACAATGACTTACCACCAAAATTTTGGATTCAATATGATTGTAGGTCAAAGACTACCTGGTTATAATTCCTTTTAGTTCTGTGATATCTTAGATCATAAAGTGTATGTGATTATAACTTGAAATATCCTATCTCAGGACTTTTCAGATTACAAGAGTAAATTTTAGCCACTAATGTTCTTCAATAGCCAAGTATACGTGCAGAAGAACATTTTAAAAAATCAAATGGAACTTTGGCAGAAGATTCCTTTTTGCATAACATGATGCCGAGTTTCCAGTTGTAAAGTCTGAAAACTCAAGTGACCTTTGAGAGAAGCATATAGTGCATACAAACAAATAAAAATAAGGATATACATTTTATTCCCAAATCTTTTGCTCAGTAATTCAAATATACAAAGTTCCTTTTTGTCAAACCCCTCCCCGTTATACTTGGTAGCATGGATAGCTAGGGGAATTCTGCATCACTGCTTTTTTGGTTTGTCACAAAAATGCAACTTCCTTGTGGTAGAATCTCACACTGTTCTGGGATGTGTGTCTATACACATAATGCATATTCTCCAAATAAAATCACAGGGCGATTAAAATAAAGAAGCAGACAGACCGGCATGATAAAGAGTTATCAATCCCCAAAAGGATGTGTTTTTCTGTAGCTAAATATTAAATTAAAAGTAAAAGGATTCTATAAACCAATTGTCTGTTCATTGCACCGTGCTATTCAAATTAAATGAAGAATTTCCTTACCTTGAGAAATTAAGGAAATGAACGTGTCTAGTGAATAAATAGGGCTGCTCTGCAGTGCTTATATTTTTAATCAATTCCATCTAAAAACAAAAAAGAAACAAAAATTAAATAAACAGTTTATTTATTTATTTTATTTATTATTTGGATTTGTATGCCGCCCCTCTCCGAAGACTCGGGGCGGCTCACAACAAGTGAAAAACAATCCAATACATAATCCAATTAATTAAAATATTAAAAGTTTAAAAACCCCTATACTAACATACACACACACAAGCATACCATGTATAAATTCAGCGGGCCCAGGGGGAGATGTTTAGTTTCCCCATGCCTGACGGCAAAGGTGGGTTTTGAGAAGTTTACGGAAGGCAGGAAGAGTAGGGGCAGTTCTGATCTCCAGGGGGAGTTGGTTCCAGAGAGTCGTTGCTGCCACAGAGAAAGCTCTACCCCTGGGGCCCGCCAACCGACATTGTTTAGTTGACGGGACCCGGAGGAGGCCCACTCTGTGGGACCTAATCGGTCGCTGGAATTCGTGCGGCAGAAGGCGGTCTCGGAGATATTCTGGTCCGATGCCATGAAGGGCTTTAAAGGTCATAACCAACACTTTGAATTGTGACCGGAAACTGATCGGCAGCCAATGCAGACTGCGGAGTGATGGTGAAACATGGGCATACCTGGGTAAGCCCATGACTGCTCTCGCAGCTGCATTCTGCACGATCTGAAGTTTCCGAACACTTTTCAAAGGTAGCCCCATGTAGAGAGCATTACAGTAGTCGAACCTCGAGGTGATGAGGGCATGAGTGACTGTGAGCAATGAGTCCCGGTCCAGATAGGGCCGCAACTGGTGCACCAGGCAAACCTGGGCAAACGCCCCCCTCGCCACAGCTGAGAGATGGTTTTCTAATGTGAGCTGTGGATCGAGGAGGACGCCCAAGTTGCGGACCCTCTCTGAGGGGGTCAATAATTCCCCCCCCCAGGGTGATGGACGGACAGATGGGATTGTCCTTGGGAGGCAAAACCCACAGCCACTCCGTCTTATCCGGGTTGAGCTTGAGTCTGTTGACACCCATCCAGGCCCCAACAGCCTCCAGGCACCGGCACATCACTTCCACCGCTTCGTTGACTGGGCATGGGGTGGAGATGTAAAGCTGGGTATCATCTGCATATTGATGATACCTCACCCCATGTCCTTGGATGATCTCGCCCAGCGGTTTCATGTAGATGTTGAATAGCAGGGGGGAGAGGACCGACCCCTGAGGCACCCCACAAGGGAGAAACCTAGGAGCCGACCTCTGACCCCCCACTAACACCGACTGCGACCGGCCAGAGAGGTAGGAGGAGAACCACTGGAGAACAGTGCCTCCCACCCCCAACCCCTCCAGCCGGTGCAGAAGGATACCATGGTCGATGGTATCGAAAGCCGCTGAGAGGTCAAGGAGCACCAGGACAGAGGATAAACCCCTGTCCCGGGCCCGCCAGAGATCATCCATCAACGCGACCAAAGCGGTTTCCGTGCTGTAACCGGGCCTGAAACCCGACTGTTGGGGACCTAGATAATCGGCTTCTTCCAAGGACCGCTGGAGCTGGAGTGCCACCACCTTCTCAACAACCTTCCCCATAAAGGGAAGGTTGGAGACTGGACGATAGTTATTAAGTACGGCTGGGTCCAGGGAGGGCTTCTTGAGGAGGGGGCGCACGAGCACTTCTTTATAGAGTGATGGAAAAACTCCCCTCCCCAAGGAAGCGTTGGTAATCTCCTGGGCACAGCTCCGTGTCACCTCCCTGCCGGCCGAAACCAACCAGGAGGGACACGGATCCAGTAAACAGGTGGCGGAACTCACAGCTCCAATGGCCTTGTTCACTTCATCAGGTGTCACCAGATCAAACTCTTCCCAGACAGGTGGACAAGTACGTGCCCCAGTCACCTCGACTGACTCGTTGTCAGTCGACTCTGTCTTACAATTGGAGTCGAGGTTGGCCCGGATCTGAGCGACTTTATCAGCGAAAAACGTTTTAAAATCCTCGGCACTACTCTGCAAGGGCTCCCCAACTCCCCCCTGGTTAAGAAGGGAGTGGGTCACCCTAAACAGAGCGGCCGGGCGGGATTCCGCTGATGCAATCAAGGCGGCATGGTACGCGCATCTTGCCGCCTTGAGCGCCACTTTGTAAGTCTTAATAAAAGCTCTTACAAGTGTTCGATCGGATTCAGATCTACTCTTCCTCCATCGCTTCTCTAGACGTCTCTTTTGGCATTTCAACTCCCGGAGCTCCTCGTTGAACCATGGGGCTCTACGGGGTCTAGCGCCGCGGAGAGGTCGCAAAGGCGCAATCCGGTCGAGAGCCTCCGCAGCAGCCGTATTCCAGGCCTCCGCAAGAGACTCCGCCGAACTGTGGATGAGTGCCTCTGGAATAACCCCAAGCACCGTCTGAAAGCCCTCTGGGTCCATCAGGCGTCTGGGGCAGAACATCTTAATTGGTTCCGCCTCCCTGCGGGGAAGGATTGGAGCCAGGAAGTCAAGCCGTAGTAGGAAATGGTCTGACCATGACAAAGGCAATGTTTCTAAGCCCCTTAGTCTCAAACCATTACTCAATTGCTCGGAAAGGAATACCATGTCAGGTGCGTGCCCTCCCTCGTGAGTCGGACCCTGTACTACTTGAGTCAGGTCCATGGCTGTCATGGTGGCCATGAACTCCTGTGCCAACCCAGAGGTTTCGCCGAGTGACGGCAGGTTGAAGTCCCCCAGGACAATAAGTCCGGGGAACTCCACCGCCAACCTGGCTACCTCCTCGAGTAGCACAGGCAGGGCTTTTGACACGCAGCTGGGAGGCAGGTACGTGAGAAATAAGCCCACCTGAACCCCTAAGTCCAACTTCATCAAGAGAGACTCGCAACCCGCAATTTCCGGAGCAATGAGTCTACGTAGGCAAAGTTCCATCAAGAAGTCCTGAAAAGGTACTTATTGGGCTCTGACTCATTAGATTGCAGCAAGACTATTCATGAACAGTAATGGGGGGAGAAACATTTTATTTTTTTCCATATAAAAACGTTCAACTTTTTTTCCTTAACTTTATAATTTTAAAAATTATTTTCCTCATCTCTCATTGGTGAATTTATTGAGCATGAAGCACTAATGCAGAAACAGCAGAAACAAAACAGTCAGCTACCTGAGATCCCCATATGTTCATAAAGCATACAAGCATAACAATATGTGCATTCCTTTAATACATTTACAAAAATAGTACATTAAAGTTAATTTCTCCTAAAACAATAACTTTTCCACTCCTAATTTTCACCAGTGCATTATGCTCTAAATAAACACAGCAATTAGCAATCGATAAAGTCTAATGTTCTACATTATTTCATTCAATTCCTTCACAAATATTATTTTTGTTTAGTTTCCATAGAGATTTTGTTTTCAAAAGATAATTCAATTTTAAGACCACCACCCCGCCTCTTTTGAAGCTTGAATTGAACTGATTTCTGCAACTATGTTCTGTTTAATTTTGCAAAGCCTCAACATATCTGGAACATACTGTATTATAGGAGTCCCCAAACTTGGCAACTGGTGGACTTCAATTTCCAGAATTCTCCAGCCAGTTATGCTGGCTGGAGAATTCTGGGAGTTTAAGTCCACAAGTCTGAAAGTTGTCAAGTTTGAAGACCTCTGCTCTATTACATCAATCCAAAAGTGTTACAATTAGATATTTGCAAAAGAATTCTATGCTTTCTCGCCAGGGATTAGGCTTTAGTCAGTTTATTTTATAATCCATATATTTACATTGTATATTCAAGTGGTAATTTTAAAAAGCCTGCACAAAATTATATTTTCATTATAGCCAGTTGAAAACCCATGATTGCACAACCGTGCGCAATTGTACAAAGACATTTTTACTTAGGTGACAAAAAGTAACACAGGCATCCTGACCATGTATCAGTACATCCAAGGTTTGTGAGATGTGCATGTTCAGGACAGAACTCTGTGCTTTGTTCATTCTTGTGGCACTGTTGTGGTCGGTTAGAGTCGGACAGTGAGGAGGTTGGGGAGGAATATGGGCCAGTCCTGGAGTCTGAGGAAGGTTTGGACAAGGGCTCTGTGTTGGAGGCAGAGAGGGGGCCAGGGCCATCTGGTAGTTATGTCCTGCCTCTGGAGCACATAACTCTCCAGAATCTGACATCAGCAAGGCAGAAAAACAGTGTGAGCCTATTCTCAGTGTGTGCATATAGAGAGCTGTCAGAAGGCAAGAACAATTAAGGAAAAAAGGGCAACTAGGGAGTAAGGGCTTGGACATGATTGCCCCCTCCCATAAGACATAAAAGGGGAGCAAATGGATGTGAGCCTTTTCAGGAAGCAATTAGTTCATATAGTCTGTTCAAGCTCTGAGAAGTCCTGTTTTCTGCTCTGGTAGTGTTTCAAGGAAGATAACGGTGGGTGCTTATCAACTTCACCCTGAAATACTGTTTCAACTTGAGCATCTGTCAGAATCTCGACAGACTGTAAATCCTTACGAGACTGCGATCATAATTCACAACCGTCTCAATAAAATAGGGTTTTTTGAGACTACGATTCTGATTTCTGTTGTCTCAGGAAGCCTAGGTCAGAATAGGCACAATGCTCAGAGCCTACGAGGCATATTCTTATTGTTCTCAGAAGTGCTGCATGTGGTGTGGGCAAAACCAGTCTACTCCTTTTCTATATTAATAAAAAGCATTTTGTGAAAGCTGCAATTGACTAAGTCTATTTTGTTCAGCAGAAGTCAACAACTATCAGTCTCTTTGGTGACAACCGTGACATACAGAGAATCGTGCCTTGGAATAAAACAGGATTACATGATAAAGACCATCAGTTAATGGATTAAATGTGACAACCATTTCTCAAACAGTCACAAATCCACTGCCAGACAAACTCGTTATCAAAACAAGACGGGTGGAAATAATCAGTCTTCCCCCTGTTCAAGAAAAAATGATTTCTCACCTATTGCGTATGAGAGTAGAAGAAACCTTTGCAAGAACAAGAATCTTGGTTTCATTATAAATGTCTGGAAATTTCCCCCCTAATTTCTTCATTAGTTTCTCTACGGTAAATCTAGTTAGAGCTTTTCTGATCGTAGAAGTTAATATTTCAAATTTCTTGGCTAAAAAAATCAACAGAAGAGAAGTATAAGGAAAACGTACTGGTAGTCCTCCATTTAGTCTGCGGAGAGGGGCGGCATACAGATGTAATAAATAATAATAATAATAATAATAAATAATAATAATAATAATTTATTACCATAGTTGTTGATTGAAACAGTTATTAATCAAGATATCAATGGGATCTAGTTGACATAGTTGACCAGTTAGGTCCCACAGAGTGGATCTTCTCCGGGTCCCGTCAACTAAGCAATGTCGCCTGGCGGGACCCAGGGGAAGAGCCTTCTCTGTGGCAGCCCTGGCCCTCTGGAACCAACTCCCCCCAGAGATTAGAATTGCCCCCACCCTCCTTGCCTTTCGTAAACAACTTAAAACCCACCTCTGCCACCAGGCATGGGGGAATTGAGATCCTCTTTCACCCTAGGCCTTTACAATTCTATGCATGGTAGAAACATAGAAACATAGAAGACTGACGGCAGAAAAAGACCTCATGGTCCATCTAGTCTGCCCTTATACTATTTCCTGTATTTTATCTTACAATGGATATATGTTTATCCCAGGCATGTTTAAATTCAGTTACTGTGGATTTACCAACCACGTCTGCTGGAAGTTTGTTCCAAGGATCTACTACTCTTTCAGTAAAATAATTTTTTCTCATGTTGCCTTTGATCTTTCCCCCAACTAACTTCAGATTGTGTCCCCTTGTTCTTGTGTTCACTTTCCTGTTAAAAACACTTCCCTCCTGAACCCTATTTAACCCTTTAACATATTTAATGTTTCGATCATGTCCCCCCTTTTCCTTCTGTCTTCCAGACTATACAGATTGAGTTCATTAAGTCTTTCCTGATACGTTTTATACTTAAGACCTTCCACCATTCTTGTAGCCCGTCTTTGGACCCGTTCAATTTTGTCAATATCTTTTTGTAGGTGAGGTCTCCAGAACTGAACACAGTACTCCAAATGTGGTCTCACCAGCGCTCTATATAAGGGGATCACAATCTCCCTCTTCCTGCTTGTTATACCTCTAGCTATGCAGCCAAGCATCCTACTTGCCTTTCCTACCGCCCGACCACACTGCTCACCCATTTTGAGACTGTCAGAAATCACTACCCCTAAATCCTTCTCTTCTGAAGTTTTTGCTAACACAGAACTGCCAATGCAATACTCAGATTGAGGATTCCTTTTCCCCAAGTGCATTATTTTACATTTGGAAACATTAAACTGCAGTTTCCATTGCTTTGACCATTTATCTAGTAACGCTAAATCATTTACCATATTACAGACCCCTCCAGGAATATCAACCCTATTGCACACTTTAGAGTCATCGGCAAATAGGCAAACCTTCCCTACCAAACCTTCCCCTATGTCACTCACAAACATATTAAAAAGAATAGGACCCAGAACAGACCCTTGTGGCACACCGCTTGTAACCTGACTCTGCTCAGAAAACTCGCCATTAACAATAACTCTCTGATGTCTATGCTTCAGCCAGCTTGAAATCCACTGAACTATCCAGGGATTAAGTCCAATCTTCACTAATTTATCTATCAGCTCTTTATGTGGAACCGTATCAAAGGCTTTGCTGAAGTCCAGATAGGCAATATCCACGGCACCACCTTGATCCAACACCTTTGTGACATAGTCAAAGAACTCAATGAGATTAGTCTGACACGATTTGCCTTCAGTAAAGCCATGCTGATTTGGGTCCAATAAGTTATTGTTTTTTAGATGCTGATTTATCCTGGTATGTATGTATGTATGTATGTTTGGTTTTTATATTAATGGATTTTTAATCATTTCTAATACCAAATTACTAATGTACACTGTTTTATTGTCGCTGTTAGCCACCCCGAATCTCAAATCCAATAAATAAATAAATAAATAAATAGTGACAGAAGACTGGCTCTCCCAACTGTGATCATTAAGTATTAATGTGGATTGTCCAGCAGAACGCCAGAGAGACGGTCTAGGCCTCCTGGGCATGATAGAGTACGGAGAGGACACAGCCCCTGCACCACACCCAGAAGACCTGGGCCTTCTTCCAGCCCCCCTTTACCTCCAGTTGTCTGGCAGCTGCTGACTACTGAGGCTGCCTGGTTCCATCCTGTGAGCAGGCAACCATTCTCACCATTGCTTTGAAGCCTTTTTCTCCAAATAGTGCAATTTGAAGAAAGCCCTTTTACATGATCAGCCGAATGAAGTCCATTCCTCCAGCATGCCGGAAGATTTTCCCTCCCTGTATGGAGAAAAGGGAAATTCCTCAGCATGCTGGGGAAATGGAACTAAAACCCAACCTCCTTTCCACCTGCAACCTTCGGTACTGGGTTCCCCACTGACTTTCTAGGGAAACTAACATGTTTGTTTGTTTGTTTGTTTCTTTATTTGATTTGCATGCCTCCCCTTTCCGCAGACTCGGGGCGGCTAACAACAGCAGTAAAACAGTATATAACAAAATCCAATACTAAAAACAGTTAAAAACCCATTATATAAAAACCAATCATACATACAAACATACCATGCATAAAATTGTGAAGGCCTAGGGGGAAAGTTTATCTCAGTTCCCCCATGCCTGGCGGCAGAAGTGGGTTTTAAGCAGCTTACAAAAGGCAAGGAGGGTGGGGGCAATTCTAATCTCTGGGGGAGTTGGTTCCAGAGGGTCGGGGCCGCCACAGAGAAGGCTCTTCCTCTGGGTCCCGCCAAGCGACATTGTTTGGTTGACGGGACCCGGAGAAGACCCACTCTGTGGGACCTAACTGGTCGCTGGGATTCGTGCAGCAGAAGGCGGTCCCTGAGGTAATCTGGTCCAGTGCCATGAAGGGCTTTATAGGTCATAACCAACACTTTGAATTGTGACCGGAAACTGATTGGCAATCAATGCAGACTGTGGAGTGTTGGAGAAACATGGGCATATTTGGGAAAGCCCATGATTGCTCTCGCATGTTTGCAAGTTACTAGGAACTGGTCATAAATGTGAACAGGTTGTCAAACACCAAGTGACTGCAATATAAAGTTTTATCCTCATAAGCCATAAAATGTACATTCTGAGGCCTTTGTGACTGATTCTAAATGATGTATGCTGAGAAATTTAAAAGGGAAAAATGTAGAGTAACAGAAATAAAGCATGATGATCCGACCCTGAACACTGATGCTGATGAATACCTCTAAGGAAATGAAGATATAAATTAGATTATAAATGAAAGACCTATAATGCATGTCGGAAAGTATGAGTTGGCATCATTAAGTTAATAATAGTTGAGCGTTATACTCCAATGAATGGTAATGGTAGAAGAACAAAAGATGAAACATTTGTGTATTGAATAGAATGAAGGATAAAAATTATTAAGGATGTGAATGGAAACAAGTCACCAGTCACACACACACACACACAAAACCACTGGTCTGTTCAGAACCTAAAAATGAAGGAGACTGGTAACGGGTTTTTTTTAGTATCTGCTTACAGAAATGTGTGTTTTGAATACATGGTTAAACTTAAGTCTATACATACGTTCATACACACTGCAAAAGAATGAATATAAGGGAGTGACTGATTTGATTGCATAGCATAGAAGATTGAAAAAATTAGTCTGATGAGTTTGATGAAATATTGAAAATGTGGACCAGATCATTTTTGGGTAGTGCCAAGAGAAAATTTTAGTGGAGTGGGAAATGCATGGAAGAAAGACGTGGTGGGTAGGGGGACTAGAAGTTGAATGAATGCAGGAACACAAAATACACACTCTGTATGAAAAATAATAATGAAGTAATGAATGAAGAGGGTAAGGAAAGAGGACTTGGAGAGAATGAAAATAGTTATGTTACAGAGTGACATGAAACTGTATCACATTATGCTAAGGAGAAGTGGGAATAAGGAAGGAAGGATAGAAAGAAAGAAATTAAGAAAGAAAGAAAGAAGGAAGGAAGGAAGGAAAGAAGGAAAGAAGGAAAGAAAGAAAGAAAGAAAGTATTGATTGTAATTATTTGATGGTTTCAAATTATAGAAAGATATGAAGAGGTGTAGAAAATGTCATTCGTGTAAATTAACTATATATTTTCTCTTTTTTATGTGATTATAATTTCTTTGAGTTACTCTAATCCAAAATGGATGAGCATATACTGTATGTATGTATGAATGAATGAGAACTTACTTATACAAAGGGTGAAAATAAAGTCAAATGTTATTCAAATAAAACATAATTTTGTTACTTGGGAATAAAACTGTGTTATTTATTTATTTATTTAGTTGATTTTTATGCCGCCCTTCTCCTCCTTAGACTCAGGGAGGCTTACAACATGTTAGCACTTTTTAACAGAGCCAGCATATATATTATATGTTATGTTTTATTTTAAAGAGAAAGTAAACTGGAAAGTGCTTTAACTTAAGATTTCTTTGTATCTCATTTAAAGGTCTTCCCTCTTACATTATTATGCCAATGCTGGCAATATTATATATGGTGTTGTGTTACGGTATTTTAAAAATAGATATGCATCTAAGTAGTAACATACTACTGAAAATCACATCTCTCTGAAAATCACCACATGATGTAAGAAAATGGATATATATTTTATTTATTTTAAACTTGAAGTATTAAAAGCTGGGTGATTTAACTATTGCAATTCTTTTTTGTTATATGACTCCTGGCGTTCTGCCTGATTTAAAATAAACTCCATTAAATATTATTGTAAGATATACTTCTAAATTTTTTTGTTCTCAAACCAGATGTTCCTAAGATAGGGCGAAATCATTCAGGGGCATGGGGTGAGGTATCATCAGTACGCTGATGATACCCAGTTGTACATCTCCACCCATGTCCAGTCAGTGAAGCGGTGGAAGTGATGTGACGGTGCCTGGAGGCTGTTGGGGCCTGGATGGGTGTTAACAGGCTCAAGCTCAACCCTGACAAGACGGAGTGGCTGTGGGTTTTGCCTCCCAAGGACAATTCCATTTGTCCGTCCATCACCCTGGGGGGGGAATTACTGACCCCCTCGGAGAGGGTCTGCAACTTGGATGTCCTCCTCGATCCACAGCTCACATTACAGAACCATCTTTCAGCTGTGGCGAGGAGGGCGTTTGCCCAGGTTCACCTGGTGCACCAGTTGCGGCCCTATTTGGACCGGGAGTCATCACTCACAGTCGCTCATGCCCTCATCACCTCGAGGTTCGACTACTGCGGCTGCAATATGCCCAGATATGCCATGCGGCTGCGATATGCCCAGATATGCCCATGTTTCATCATCACTCCGCAGCCTGCACTGGCTGCCGATCAGTTTCTGGTCACAATTCAAAGTGTTGGTTATGACCTATAAAGCCCTACATGGCATCAGACCAGAATACCTCCAGGACCGCCTGCTGCTCCATGAATCCCAGCGACCATTAGGTCCCACAGAGTTGGCCTTCTCCAGGTCCTGTCGGTGAAACAATGCCGTCTGGCGGGATCCAGGGGAAGAGCTTTCTCTGTGGCGGCCGCAGCCCTCTGGAATCAGCTCCGCCTGGAGATTAGGAGTGCCCCCACCGTCCTTGCCTTTCGCAAACTTTTGAAAACTCATCTATGTCGCCAGGCATGGAGGAATTGATATATCCTTAGCTGCCTTTGATTTTATGGATGGTGTGTTTGGGCTGGATGACTGTTTTAATAGGGGGTTTTTAAAGACTGTTTTAACATTGGATTTGTATATGATATTTTATTGTTGTGAGCCGCTCCGAGTCCTCAGAGAGGGGCGGCATACAAATCTAATAAATTATTATTATTATTATTATTAAGATAGGTGATCCAATATCACCTGCTTGGAATCCTATCTTTCTTTCCCTCTGCGAATCAATCTCCACAAAAACATTGCAGCTGAAAAACATGATTTCACTGGCCTCACTATATAGGAACAAATATCCATGTTATAAATTTCACAGTAGTACTAACTGGCAGCCGCGCCAAGTCAATCTGTTTTCTTCCAGCATCATATTTATTAAATTCCCATTGCCAATCGAAGTAGGGAGAGCATTTAGGAGACACAATCTGCCCAGCGGTGAAATCTACTTACCTTCCCACCGGTTCAGAAGTGCGCACTTTGTGCACACGCCACCACAATCACCCACTTTTTCACCCTCTGCACATGTGCAGAAAGCTTTGCGCATGCGCAGAGGGTTAAAAAAAGAAACTGGTGACGTACGAGCATGTGGGTGGAACCTTGTGCTGCCACTTCTACCAGTTCTCCAAACCACCAGCAGTCGCCACTACTGGTACGTCCATACCAGGCTGAACTGGTAGCATTTCACCCCTGAATTTGCCTGATTTCTATACCTAAACCTGGTTGTTCCCTCCAATCAGTCAATCAGGATTAAATCAATCCTTCGTTACATGTGCCTGCATATGTCCATGCGGTACAGATAGATGGTACAAACTGGGAACATGAGATCATGGGAACAATTGCAAAAGCCATATCTTAAGGTGGTGAGGAAGGAGAACTCACTTCTTTTCTAAAGCTGTTCCTATTTATTTTTTTATTTTTTTAATATGGTGTTTTGGATGTATTTAGGAATGATCTAATAGTTCAATGTTCAATATATCAGGCTTGAAACTGGGAGAACCTGAGTTCTAGTTCTGTTTAGGCACAACACCAACTGGGTGATTGGGGCCAGTCACTCTTTCTCAGTCCTAGGAAAGAAGCAATGGCAAATCATTTCTGAAAAAGCTTGCAAGGAAAACTGCAGGGACTTATCTGTACAGTTTCCAAGAATTTTGTAACTTTGTGCATGATATGACTGTGTGTATGTATTTTATCTATTGGGTGTTTTTTTTTTAGACTTTGTAATGTAAAACTGTTGTTTTAGATTTTAATTATTAGATTTGTTAACATGTATTGTTTTTATCACTGTTGTGAGCCGCCCCGAGTCTACGGAGAGGGGCGGCATACAAATCTAATAAATAATAAATAATAATAATAATTGTTCATGATTGAATGAAAAGGGGGAGAAAGTATGTTTGCATGTATATGCACATTAATCAATATCCTAAATGTAATTAATTGTTTACATTTTTAAAAATGGAATCCTGTTAAAACTCTGAGTTTTTAAAACTGTATTTGTCTTTTTGTATGCAATGTGTTGCTGGTAGGTTCTTTGAAGTGCTTTTGAATTATTATCCAAATAAGTCAATTCCCCAATCATCTGTTATATACTTATCACCTCCGCCTAGTTATCTTCAAATTCCTCTTCTTATTCTTAATTTTGTATACATTCCGGATTCACCAATAAGAATACAGTACTGCCTTTCATCCCACAAATCCCAGCAGGTCCCACCATTACTGTATCAGCATCATAGGCAAATACAAAAAAGTCTTTGCTAGAAAAACACAGAACCTTCTTCTGATGAAAATGAAAGATTTGTAACTAATTCTGGTAGCACTGTATAAGTGTTCTCCATGCACACATACGGTATGCACAAAAAAGAGAACTAGGGTGATATGGTGTTTAAGATATTTCAATGGGCTGGAAAATCCTGGGTTCTAATCCTCCCTTAGGCAAAAAATTATCTGAGTGAATCTGAGCCGGTCACTCTTCTCTACCCTAGATTGAAGAACATTTATCTATCAATCAATCACGGGACCAGAGTGGTAGATCACAAGAGACTTTGAAATTACACATCTCTCTCTCTCTCTCTCTCACACACACACACACACACACACACACACACACACACACAAAGAGTCATTGTCTGTATTCAAACTCACACTGAAAGAACCTCTTTTTAATGTGAAATACAGTATATCAGCTTCCTGATTCGAGCTTCTTCTTTTCCAAATTCTATTCTCTGCATCATTCTTTATGAACATTTCTTGTCATCCCTACACCTAATCTTCCCAAAGGCCCAATTAATGTTTTATTTATTTATTTTTCACATTTTTGAACCACCCATCTCCCTCACAGTGGGATTTTTTTTTTTTAGTTTCCATGATATATTTTGTTTGATCTTAGAAGTTTTAAACTTCAAGGCCATATCATAAATCACTTTAAAGTACCTATTACATACAGGATTTCACTGAGCTTTATGATGTGACGTTTGCTTTTAACTTTGATCCTCCCCCCAAAACAAGCACAAATGTGCTGAACTTTAAAATTTCCATGATTAATATTAGGGTTTGCATTCAATATTTAGTAATCTTGGTTTTCAGCACAAAAAATAATCTGAGAATAAGAGTGAACATTTTCCCAGAAAAATAACCATCTACTTCCAGGAATATTTGCCTTCTTTCGCACCTGTTTGGCAAAGCAATTCTACGGTAAAAGTGCAGAACTCTGGTGCTATTTTTAATTCAGTCTTCAGAGAATGATTTGAGCAAATTTCTGAAAACACAGTGACATCATATTGATACATAACTAAACCCTAGGAAAAGAAATGGCAACAAATGCAAGTGCCAGACTGGCTGTCCATACATACTGTGTATTATTAACTAAAGAAAGATTATTTAAAACATTTCCTCAATAATGGACATTTAACCTAGCAACTAATTGTATATTCCATCAATGAAAGCAATTTCCTTTGACAGAACATAAATGATTTTTCTTCCACCGGCAGTTGCATTTCCTACTCTCAAAATGTGCTTTGGAAAATCCGCTCTCAAAATTGGTTTGATTGTACATGAAAAGCTGAAAAGTATTAAACACTACTGGATTCCATTCATACTGTGCATATCATTCCATTCATGAAGGCCAATTTCCATCAAAATGCCTGAAGACAGGACATATTTCAGTATCTAAATTAACCAGGATGAATATTTAAGCGAGATACACTCTCTCTGATTCTTTCTCTAATAGACATTAGTATACTGTATTTTAAAATTTCATCACTGAAATGGACTTGCTACGAATTTTCCAAAAAACCAGAAGGCAAGGCAAGAAAAAATGGATGGACATTAACCAAGGAAAGGAACAACCTGGAATTAAGGAGAAACTTCCAAACAGTGAGAAAAATTAACCAGTGGAATGGCTTGCCTTCAGAAGTTGTAGGTTCTTCATCATTGGAGATTTTAGACAGCCACTTGTCTGAAATGGTATAAGGTCTCCTGCTTGAGCAGGGGGTTGGACCAGAAGACCTCCAAGGTTCCTTTCAACTCTATTCTGACTTTCTGATTTTCTGAATATAAAATGGGAAAAAGTAAGCAGGTAACTTGCCTGTTCATTCTTGGTAAGCCTAGTTTTATTGTGAATATCCGATGTAACTAAATTGAACCCATGCCTCTCGGACAGAATTCTTAACAGCAAAACCACAGTCCGGCTCCCACATTTTCCAACTCTGTTATATACCACCTGGCTTGGGAATGGAAGGACCTAAGCAGAAAAGATAAAAAGATGTTAGCCTTCCTATCTGAAAATATTTAACTGCAAAAAATGATTACGTTTTGACTTGAGACTGAAATTTTGAAAATACGTATGGCAGAAGCAAATAAATCCAAAAGTTTGAAATATTAAAAAAGCACAAACAGGGCGTTGGTCTTACCTCTTCTCGTAAGGTGGAGCTAACCTTCAAGAATGAGATGACACCATACCTTCAGCCAATGAGGCTGAGTCTGTCAAATTGTATATCTTCATTCTCCTGTCTTAATTCTCCCTCTTTGGCGATGAACAGACTCCGTGTGTAGCTCCCAAAGTCAAAATAAAGTGGAAGATAACAATTTGATGGCCCAAAGTCCAGACCAGACTGGGTGGGATTGGAGGTTAGCTCCACCCTATGAGAAAAGGCATATAAGGTAAGACCAACACTCCTTCTCCATAGTGGGGGAAGCTAGTCTCCAAGAATGGAACATACCAAATCAGCCTGTCCATTGGGAGAGCTAAGTCTGGCTGGCTTCCTCAGTCTGTGGCACCCTGTGATGGAGAACTCTGTGACTAAACACTGCCTCAACCAAAACAAAAAGATCAATTTTATAGTAGCGGATAAAGGGAGTTAGTGAAGCCCAAGTGGCTACCTGGCAGATCTCCTTGGTAGACCACAGTGCTGTCATTGCAGCACTACGGGTTGAGTGTGCTGTCACTCTGGTTGAGCATGACAAGGACTGCAGGTCATAAGTCCTTGCTACACAGCCAGCACCCAACAATGGAGGAGGATACCTTTTGTCCCTAGGAAATGGGTTGAAAAGAGACAAAAAGCATCTCTGTTCTGCACAGGGTAGAAGTGTGCTTGATGTATATTTTTAGGGCCCTCCTAACATCAAGGGTGTGCTAGTGACTCTCTAATGAGTGCAAAGGATAGGGACAAAAATTGGGCAGGACAATTTCCTGGGCTCTGTGAAAGTAAAAGTTTATTTTTGGGACAAACATGAAGTCCAGTCAGAGGCTCACTTGATCAGAATGATATATACAGAGATCCCCCCCCCCAACAGACAAAGCAGCAAGCAAGAAATTATCCAAACAGAGGTAATCTCCACTAGGAATGCCACCTTACAGGCAAGGTGGCGAAGAGAAGTGATCCTCAAGTACTCATAGGGGGCTCCCGTCAGTGAAAGGAGAATCTTTGAAAAGTCCCGGTCAGGTAATGATGGATGATGGATGGATGGTTATGACCTATAAAGCCCTTCATAGCATCGGACCAGAATATCTCCGGGACTGCCTTCTGCCGCACGAATCCCAGCGACCGGTTAGGTCCCACAGAGTTGGCCTTCTCCGGGTCCCATCGACTAAACAATGTTGTTTGGCGGGACCCAGGAGAAGAGCCTTCTCTGTGGCGGCCCCGACCCTCTGGAACTGCCCCCACCCTCCTTGCCTTTCCTAAAGTTCTTAAGACCCATCTCTGCCGTGAGGCATGGGGGAACTGAGACATCTCCCCCGGACCTATATAGTTTATACATGGTATGTTTGTGTGTATGCTTGCTTTTAATAATGGGTTTTTTAGTGTTTTTTAAATTATTAGATTTGTTCTTACATTGTCTTTGTTATTGTTGTGAGCCGCCCCAAGTCTACGGAGAGGGGCGGCATACAAATCTAATAAATAAATAAATAAATGATGGGAGGGCACAAATTTACAGTCCCTTTCAAGAACCTGTGCAAGAAGGAATGATGTGATAAGGAGTCAAGAGAACCACAGGACAAAACAAAAGACAGTACCACCACCTGACGGCAAAGCATGTTGGGTGAAAGACCCTTGTTAAGTCCATGTTGCAAAAACTTGAGGATGTTAGCAATAGACAGATCAACACCAGGAGAAACAGCAGCAAAAGATTTTCCAGGTGGCCAAATAAATTCTCTCTGTGGATGGCCTCCTAGAGGCCTGGGGAGTTCAAATGACAATGTCCAGCATATTGGGGCGCTTTAGAGAACACTGCTCAAGGCACCAGGTAGTCAGTTGGTACCACTAGAGGTGCAGGTGGACCAACGACCCCTGGCTGAGCAATGACTCTGTTGGCAAGATTCTACAGGGCTGGCAAACTGACAGCACTTTGAGGTCTGCAAACCAGGCTCTCCTGAGCCAGTGGGGGGTGAGGAGCAATATGTCAGCCTTGTTCTCCAAGATCTTCCTGAGCATACAGTAGGCCAGTGGGTCAATCAGGGCAGAGGGCTTCCACGCCCTGAGTCTGGAATCGAGAGAAATATCTGGGCAGCTTGGCATTTTCTGGGGTGATGAAGAGGTCCATCTCCAGGACACCGAATTGGTTCACCAAGGTTTGTAAGATGAAACAATGGAGGCTCCACTCTGCCTGGTCTATGGTGGAGCAGCTGAGCCAATCCACTGTCACGTTGGTTACCCCAGAAATGTGCTCCGCTGCAAGTTATGAATTGTTTTATTGTGTTGTGAGCTGCCCCGAGTCCACGGAAGGGGCGGCATACAAATCTAATAAATAATAATAATAATAATAATAATAATAATAATAATAATAATAATAAGTGACAGAAGATGGTGTTCTACCCAGAGACCCAGGGTTCTGGCCTCATTCATAAGGTGATGGGACATGGCACCCTCCTACCGGTTTATGTGGACCTTTGCAGCCACATTGTAAGCACCAGAACGTGCTGACTGCCCATCAGGTGTTTCAGTTGTTTGAGCACCAGATAGACTGCATTTAGCTCTAATATGTTTATATTGTACTGTGCTTCTGTTTGGGACCATCTGAAAGACCAAATAAAGATGGCCGCCATATCACAATGTGGCCACTCAAAATGGCTGCCACTGTCTCATTCGTGCCTGCTTTGTAGGAAGACACAAGGATTGACAGGCTAAATCTAGGAGTGTAGGATAGGAGTGCATATAGTAAGGCCGACAAGGAGTAACAAGGCTGGTGACAAGAACAAATATAATGACGGCAAATTTATTTATTTGTTTGTTTGCTTGCGGGGCCAGGCCCCCTATGCTGAAGGTCAGATGATAAACAGCTGCTCGAGTGCGATAGCTCCAGCGGCAATAGTCCAAATATGTGCTGTCACCCCCTAGCTAAGCGCCAACGAAGCGCAAGACTCCTATGGACTTTGGTTACATGAGCACGACAGCTCCAGTGACAGGGAACAACGAACTCTGACAGCAAGTATCTAAATAATTTAATTGCTGTTGAGGCCAGGCCGTTACGCCTTACATGGAGCCAGAATGAAACTAGCAGAGCAAGCTCCTGAGGCCGAAATCAGGAGGGAACCCTCCCACTATTTTTCCTAATGGCCCTCGGCTCAAGTCTCAGCAAGCAAAAAGACCTGAAGCCCTCTCTGTCCTTGACCTAGTGACTCCAGAGGAAATGCTAGGGAGAAAACTCACATGTAGAAAAAGACTCGATGACAGATGTGGAGGAAAACACAAGAATGGGAGCAGGAAAAGTACAGGTCTTATTCAGGCCAAGGACTGAGTCAAAGAAGGGGAATTGAGGCAGGGGGACGAAGATATACAATTTACAGACTCAGCCCTCATTGGCTGAAGGGACGGTGTCAACCCATTCTTAGATGTTAGTTCCACCAATTATAAAGAATATTTCTTTTTTCTCATTCTAGAATAATACTCTGATTATTATATCAAAGACGGAAAATATCCTGCGGCATCATAATACTAGCAAAATTATTCTGAAGAAAAGCTCTAGTGTACAGATTATTTATATCACAATAATTTAATATTAGATTGCTATCGTACTCTTACATTCTTTTCTCCTTCAGTGTGCTAAAGATAAAATTCATTTTCCATTACTTAGTCTGATTGCCCTTTTGAATGAATGGAGGATTTTTATCTGCATATCCTCTCTTTGTTATTTAAGACAGAATACTGAATACATATTTATGTTTTATTTCTTGTAAATCTAAAGTCTTAAAATGTCACAAACCATTCAGGATTATATTCCTTTCTAGGAAATTATCCAAAGAACAAAAATGAATAATCCTTGGTGAGACAAAATACCAATTATGTCTTTACTATGATGAATTGGTGAATTAATATGAATCCAAGAACCTCAAATAATAAACCCAAGCATTTCTTATTTGGATGGTTGTATTAAGTAATGACATGTTGAGTAAGATTTCATATCTGTTTACATATCTTCAAGTACAAAAGTTATAATGGATTCATACACATATTCACCTCTCAATGACTAAACTTTAAGCTCAAATACACATAAATAGAGATTAAACTTAATAAAGCTAGACAGGTATTGTTTGAAGTAATGTTCTGTGCTTACTCACTGAAGCAGATTTTCTATATTTGCATTTCACTTTAAAATCAAATTAAGGCAGTTTCTACCAAGCACACAGAACGGAACAGAACAATAGAACAGAACAATGAAGTTGGAAGGGACCTTAGAGGTCTTCTAGTCCAACCCCTTGCTCAGGCACGAAATCCTATATCTGTGATGGCGAACCTATGGCACGGATGCACCTCTTGCCAACCAGCTGGCTTTTGGGTCTCTGCTGTGTATGCGCAGAGCGAAGGCAGGAGGCATGGACACATGTTGCACATGCATATGGGGGCACACAAGGGGGTCATGCATGCATGTACGGGGTGCACAAGAGGCCACCTATGCATGCACAGGGTGGGGTACACGTGGGGTTGCACATGAATGCGGGGGGGCACGCAAGGAGATGCATCATGCACACATGGCATTATATGTTTTAGACTCTAGTTCCACTAATTGTGCTTGTTCCTCTTCTCTGCACTCTTTTATTTTAAAATTAAAATAAATTATTTTGTTATTACACCATCTCACCTGGTTGAAATGCTCTTGCACATTTTAATTTAAGGAATTCTCAAGTTTTTAAAATAAACCGTAGGAACTTTCAAGAAATGAACTGTGAAGTTTAAATACTGCTCCATTGATAATATATACTTCATAGCGGTATATACACTAATTGGTAAATATATTTTACATTATATCCAAGCCGGAACAGTGCAAAAGGTGTTTTTTTTTCCAAAAGGCAAATGGATATTTCTTGGGTTATTTTCTTGGAAAATGTTTCACTTCCAAGAAATGTCTTTAGTTCTAAACTGAAAAAAGCACCTTTGGGACAACCATGACACGGATAGTTGAGAATTTCCATAGAAAAGCAGGAACAAGAACATAGAGTGGCACTTAGGGTCCTTTGCTCCTTGGTGGGGCTACATTTAAATTCGATGAAACAAGTCAATCTTAACTGTTTACCACAGAGATGTCTATTGCAGTGCCTGCATAAATACCCTTGGCTTAATCATGTTCCACACTCACTTTATTTTTAAAAGCTATTTTTGAAATAACAACAACAAATAGAAAGATATCGCCTATAAAGCAGTGTTCCTCAATCTTTTTGTTTGTTTGTTTAGGGTCTCCTTCTGAGCTTGTTTTTCTCCTCTACCCCTGTCCAAGTCCCATTATCACATACAGTAACTGAGTTTTCTGAAGTCAATAAGACAGTATCTGCAGTATAACACACTTTGCTCTTCTGTGATCCCCTCTTTTTCTGAGGTCCATGTGCCATGGTTTTCATTTGGAACCCCCTTGCAATATCATAAGAGCCCCCAGGGGGCCATGTAGCCCCCCCACTTGAGAAGTGCTATTATGAATAACTAATTTCTACATTATCTTTACTTCAAGGAAAGCCCGAGGGTTCCAACAGTATTAGTAATATAAATAATATTAATAACAGTGGCATGTAGCTAAAAAAAAATGCCCACTCACAGAAAATAGGAAAATTAACTTGATTGTTTCAAAAATCCATAAAAATGATGAAGTTGTTGCATTTAAATAAAATTATGTGGGAGTTTATGTCTGTAGCTGTTCGAGAGGAACAAAGTTTATCATTGATTTAATTTAATTTAATTTCCAGCCCAATTTTCTGTTTAGGCAGCTTATAATAGTAAAAATACAAATACCAACTTAAATAAAAGAATTAAAATTAGACATTAAAATTAACTCCCAATTAAAATGGAAAAAATGTGTTTTAACCATCTTCCATAATATTGTAGGAGAGGTAACTAAACTTCTGCACTGGAAAAGCTCCTTTTCCACAATATAGCCAGAAGCCCGATTATACTAAATAATCAAGTTTCTGGCAGTAAGAAAGAAACCAAAGAACAGAAGCTTGTTATATCTGAAAAGAGTCAATAGGTTTATTTGAGCAAACCATGAAGACAAATTAATTTTAGAAACATAGAAGATTGACGGCAGAAAAAGACCTCATGGTCCATCTAGTCTGCCCTTATAACATTTCCTGTATTTTATCTTAGGATGAATATATGTTTATCCCAGACATGTTTAAATTCAGTTACTGTGAATTTACCAACCACATCTACTGGAAGTTTGTTCCAAGCATCTACTACTCTTTCAGTAAAATATTTTCTCACGTTACTTCTGATCTTTCCCCCAACTAACCTTAGATCAGTGTTTTTCAACCAGTGTGCCGTGGCACACTAGTGTGCCGCGAGACATGGTCAGGTGTGCCGCGAAGCTCAGAGAGAAAGAAAGCAAGAGAGAGAGAAAGCAAGAAAGAGAGAGAGAGAAAGAGAATAAGAGCGAGAGAAAGAAAGAAAGAGAGAGAGAGAGAAAGAGAATAAGAGCGAGAGAAAGAAAGAAAGAGAGAGAGAACAAGAGAAAGAAAGAGAGAGAGAAAGAGAGAAAGGAAACAAGAGAGAAAGAGAGGGAGGGAAGGAGAGAGAAAGACATAGAGGGAGGGAGGGAGAGAGAAAGAGAGCAAAAAAGAGGAAGGAAGGGAAAGGAAGGGAGGAAGGGAGAGAAAGGGAGGGAGAAAAAAATAGTGTGAAGGGGAGGAAGAGAGAGAGAATTTTTTTGCCCAAACTTTTTTTAGCCGCCCCCCCCCCCCCCGCTCAATGTGCCCCAGGGTTTCGTAAATGTAAAAAATGTGCCGTGGCTCAAAAAAGGTTGAAAATCACTGCCTTAGATTGTGCCCCCTTGTTCTTGTGTTCACTTTCCTATTAAAAACACTTCCCTCCTGAACCTTATTTTAACCCTTTAACATATTTAAATGTTTCGATCATATCCCCCCTGTCCCTTCTGTCCTCCAAACCAGGGGTCCCCAACCACCGGGCCGTGGACCAGTACCGGGCCGTGGGGCATGTTGCACCGGTCCGTGGAGTCAGCAGCTGCCGGCCCTCATGCCGCCACCCCCTCCCTCCAGCGCTTTGCCTCCCGCCGGGCAAGAGGCCTTGGGAGGCAGGTTCTGCCGGCCACAGGACGATGGATGGGACAGAGGGGCGGGAAGGACCGAGAGGCTCAAGCCTCTTTTGGCTTCTGCCGCGGGGCTCTTTTGCGTTTTTGGCTGGGGGGAGGCAGGAGGGCCAGCCTGACCCCCTCTCTCCAGCGCTTAGCTCCCGCTGGGCAAGAGGGCTTGGGAGGCAGGTTCTGCCGGCCACAGGACGATGGCGGGAAAGAGGGGCGGGGAGGACCAGCACCCCCATGCTTAATCCCGCCCCCAACCACGCCCCTTTCCGCCCCCACTGGGCCATAGAAAAATTGTCTTGCTGAAACTGGTCCCTGGTGGAAAAAACGTTGGGGACCATTGCTCCAAACTATACAGACTGGATTCATTAAATCTTTCCTGATAAGTTTTATGCTTAAGACTTTCCATCATTTTTGTAGCCCGTCTTTGGACCTGTTCAATTTTATCAATATCTTTTTGTAGGTGAGGTCTCCAGAACTGAACACAGTATTCCAAATGTGGTCTCACCAGCACTCTATACAGCGGGATCACAATCTCCCTCTTCCTGCTTGTTATATCTCTAGCTATGCAGCCAAGCATTCTACTTACTTTCTCTACTGCCTGACTACACTGTTCACCCATTTTGAGACTGTCAGAAATCACTACCCCTAAATTCTTCTCTTCTGAAGTTTTTGCTAACACAGAATTGTCAATACAATACTAAGACTGAGGATTCCTTTTGCCCAAGTGCATTATTTTACTTTGGAAACATTACACTGCAGTTTCCATTGGTTTGACCACTTATCTAGTAAAGCTAAATAATTTGCCATATTACAGACGCCTGTTTCGATGAACACAAAAGGGATATCCTGGCAGAAATGGTAGTTTGGGAACCCATGTATAATTTCCCCCGGCACACCTGACCATGCCTCATGGCATACAAGTGTGCCACGGCACACTGGTTGAAAAACACTCTTCTAAGACATCGGCCTCTGAGATCACTGGAGCTGAATCCCTACAGCTGGAAGCAATGCTATATCCACCCGTAGTATTATATTGTAATACTTTTGAGTAATAATTTTGAGTTACATGTAGCTTTTGTCCAAGATTAACAGAGAGAGCAAACTGAAGATTGTGCTGAAGAGAATATAAATAAAAGTTTGATTTCCAACATTTACAATCTTTACAGATTATCCTCAAGAGTCAACTTGCATTTTCCTTGATAGGAGAGATGAGAAACTCTCATCTAGGAAGAGATCTTCAAAGACAAAAAGACCCTCTCCTGGGCTTTTGTATGACCTGCAAAGCCCCAGAAGAATGTTTATTTGAACCCACTTTCTTATCATTTTATCTTTCACCAATGCACTTTTTTAATGTCCCTTGCTCAGTAGCCCAAAAAGTGTGTGGAAAAACTAAAATATTGGGAGAGGGAGACACCAAAACACTGAAATACGCACAGAGAAGAGGGAATTCAATCTACTCCTCAAAGAACCCAAAGACATGACAAAAAGCAATGGATGGAAACAAATAAAGGAAAGATCTAACAGTTTGAACAATCAATCAGTGGAAGGGCTTGCCTCCAGAAGTTGTAGATGCTCCAACACCAGAGGTTTTTCCAGCATAGATGCATGTGCTGGCCAGCTGATTTTTGGCCTTGGGGAAGGCCATTTCACCCTCTGGAGAACTTCTGGTTTGCCCATTGGGTCATTTTTTGCACTCCAGGTCTTCAGGAAGCTTCCCTGAAACTTCTAGTGTGTGAAAATGGCCCAATGAGCAAACCAGAAGTTTGAAAAAACAGACTTCCGGTTTGCCAGTTGTGCTATTTTCCATACCTCAGAGGCTTTAGGGAAGCTTCCTGAAGCTCCAGAGTGCAAAAAAGAAGCACCGGAAGTTCCAGTTTGCCCGTTGTGCTGTTCCTTGAAGCCTCTGGAGTGCAAAAAACCAGTACAACGGGCAAACCGGAAGTCTGTTTTTCTGAACTTCTAGTTTGGCTGTTTTTTCACCATCCCAGGCTTCAGTGAGGCCTGTATGTATGTGTGTAGGGGGGTTATGCATGCACAGGGGGCAGCACAAGGGGATGCATATGCAGGGGGTGAGGGTGTGGGCAAGTGCATGCACGTTACCATGTGCACACACACCCTTTTGGCACGTGAACCAAAAAAGGTTTGCCATCACTGATATAGAGTTTCTTGCTTGAGCAAGGGGTTGGCCTAAATTAGATCCTTGTTATTCTTTTATTCTCTTGAAATTTAAATTAAGTATTAAGATTTCCTGTTTTGAAAGTGAAATGATTGTTTCAAATATCGGAGCAAGATATTGAAGGAAAAAATGAGGCCCCAATTACGTCTCTCGATCCTGTAAAATTTCTGTCTTTCAGTTCTCTCAGCCAGCCACTTGAGGTCAAGCAGCTCATTAAGAGCCAGAATTACACTGCACTAAGCACACTGCCTTGACAACTGTCCAGTCTTGGCTTCTTCATCCACTTCTAAACTTGTACAGATGTTTACTGACCTCTTTAAGCTTTCCCCAGAGACTTTACCATTGCAATAAAATGCTTCATCAGATGAAACTCCCTTGTACGCAAAGATGCAGATTTCCTCCCAAAATTGCCTACTTTTATATTTCTGGTCAATTCACCCCAATCAATTAAATTACAAGGATAGGGAGGGCTCCCATTTAAAAATAAAAATATGCCAAAATGTATCTGTATAGGCTTCCAGTAAATAAAATGTTATATAATAGAGATTTAAACCCGTTACATTTGTAGGAAATAAATGATTATCCCACAGGTGCTTTTTCAAGAGGCAACTGCACTTTTTGTTTTTTCTTTGAAGACATTTTTGCAAAATGTTGCAAAAATCACTGGCCTGAGATTCAGTTAGCCCTCCAAGGGATTTTGAAGATAATCAGACATCTAAGATTTATGGCCCAATAAGATTCAACAAGAACCCAATCTCAGGCCAGTGATTTTTACATCTGCTTTATTACAACTGAAGAGGAATATTTTCTTTTTTCAAAATTGAAGAAGCTTCTTAGATGAGAAGCAAAATGTCTTCAAAGAAAAATAAGGAAGTCCAGTTTACTCTTGAAAAAGCACCTTTGGGGCAACTATGACCTAGGTGACTGAGAATCTCCACAGAAATAAATGATTATTTTTATTTAAGAGTAATTAAGAAGAGGATACGAGCCATTTGAGCTATCTGGCAAGGAAAATCCACCTCACTTTTAAGTTTCAAAAGGGAATTAATTTTAAATTTGAGCATTTAAATTACTTTGAATTTCAAACCTCAAATGACCGTAATCTGGGCTGACCAACTAAAGAAATAGTAAACAGAACTTCAAAAATAGATCAAAAGGAGCCAACACTAGGTTTGCTTTGTTGTATCAAAAGCTTTATTCAATAACAGGAAACAATTATGCAACAAATTCTCATACTCTCTGCTTTGTAGGCTAAATTGAATGTTGCTCAAAGATTAAATACCGCTGGCAACTTTATAAGAATAGAAAAATACTGTTGAAAATTAATATCCTCAAATATTCAATTCCCTAAGTACCAAGAAGACTAACTATCCATAACACTTTCTCCTTTCATTTTAGAAAAACTAACTGGATGTAAGTGCTTTGCCTTCAAAAGAATTGGTAGCAAGTAAATGCCACCTCTGAATGGGTTTTCATAGAGAATGACTCTAACAGTAATATTCTCATAAATGTAGGCAGCCAAATTTTCTATGTTTAGTTAGTAATAAAATTTATATTTTGTTTTACTTAAAACTAGAAGAATTTTTATTCTTTTCTCCTGGATTTTTTAAATAATGTACTGAATTGGAATGTGAACTGGATTTAATTTTTTTGCACAGGCTAAATAATTGAAAAATAAACATAGCCTTTCTTACACTAGAACCCTTGAATTCTTGGATATTCTAAGATTTAATAGTTGTAAATCACACTTCATTCCTATTTTGAATGTAGAATACCTATTTTGGTCATAGAAAACAAAAACAATTCTATTATTTCCTATTTAAAACAAAACATCATCAATATTGCATACAATGCTGACCTCAACCAAAGATATCCAATTTTCATTTACTGTACTTCTGTATCCCAAAGACTAATGCATATGCTATCTTGAGTTATTTTTAAAAATATAAAGATGGGATATAAATAAGCACCAGAAACAGTAAGAGAATTTATATGGCTTCTATTCCAAGAGAGATAGAGAGAGATATTCAATCATACAACATAGACAAATAATCAAAACTTATGAAATCAGCAGAGAGAAAAAATAAAAGACAATGATTTATAAAATAAAATAGAAGTAAATATAAAATCAGGACTATAATATAAATTATAATTAAATAGAAAAAATGAGCAAGGCTAAACCAAATAAAGAAAATGGATCTTTTCTGATCAAGCTAGAATATTAAAAATTGTGTATGGTTTACTCAGTTTCCAGAAGCAAAATTTATTTAACCAATCTAACTTATTCTTGATTTATTAATACATTCTCATCATGACATGCAGGATGTGGGTCTCCAAAATTTTTTAAATGCCAAAATTCACTGGTTGCTTTGGATAACCAAAATAAGTTATTCTGAAATCAGAAAAGTGCAAATTTCTCAGTTTCTTTTCCCAGCCTCCAAAATCTCTAACCATTTCTTTATTGGTGTCAAGAAAACTAAGATCCATTTTTCTTTATAAATTCTATTTTATTTTATGAATTGTGCTTTATTTTCTCTCTGCTGATCTGTGTGTAGTTATCTAGAGTTGAGATAGTTCAAATAATTTTCACTTGATTCTTACATTGTTACAAACTGAAAAAAAGAGTATAAAGTGAGACCAATAGTGGAAATATATTATAGAAATACTGTATGTCATTACTATTTAAAACACATATAAAATTTTAAATTATTGTTCTTTGATTTATGATAGTACCTCTATTGGCACAAACTCTGACCACTAGAATAGAAAGAATAATTGGGAGAGTTAAGATTGAAAAGCCAAATTTGTCTTATTTTTATTACAATGATGTCACAGCAGTTATTAAGAAGAAAATAAATGATCTCTTTTTGAATTAACAAGTATGTTAAGGACAGACAAATAATACAGTTTTTCAAAATACTTCTCAGTGTGCATAGCAACCTTTCAAAAATAAAATAGAAATAGCAATGCTTATAGATAATACTAAGGCTGGCATAAAGCACAACTGATTTAACTGCAAACTATTTTTAAACTTGTTGATCACTGCTGACCATTTTATGAAAGTGATCTTATGCACATATTTTTATATTGCATTCTGTCTTAATAAAAATATCTCCAGTAACCTAAAACAAAATAAAAAATAATAGAATTAAATAATATTGTTAAAATCAAGATAACGTGACTAAAACTACAATCCACATCAGTCCTTGAAAGCCAACATACAAGAAAGGAAAGAGATCAAAATCAAAAACTATTAAAAGTCAAGACAAATGCAAACACTTTTTCTATCTGGCACAAATGAATCATAAATACTAACCAGTTCAGTTATTAATTTTAAAAGGGGATACCAAAAAGTGAGGGAAATAATAACTCCATTTTTTCCATCTGTTCTTGATAAATTCTATAAAGTAAAGATCTTAGTGTGAAAACTTCCAACTCCAATTTTACACCCAAGTACCATATTAGAGCAATTGTTTGTGCTATGCCTTTCTCATGGGACAAAATTATGTCATTACTCAGCATGTGTTATCATTTATAAACTACAGTGGCAGAAAAATGGAATAACAGAACATAATCTTTTCTTCTACTCTTCTGTTCTATTACTATATCTTCTTTTCTATTCTTTCATAGATATATTTTACCATGAGTATCTCCTCTATAACCTTCATCGTGTATTTTACTATGTGTATATATACACTAAAACTCTCATTGTGTATTGGACAAAATAAATAAATAAATAAAATAAATAGAATCTAGTTGAATGTAACATAATGTACAAAGCATCTCACCTTACGAGGAGCTGGCCCATGATCATCTAAGTAAGTGGAATTTCCTAGAAACAAAGAAAAAAGAAACAGAGCATTAAAGACTTTAATCTAAAAAGGGGAAAGAAAAAAGAAAAGTGCAAATATTTATGTATTGATTTATATCTATCAAATTTCTATAGCAGCCATTACACTTGTGGTATATTAAATATTTTATTTATTTATTTTTATTTATTGTTAAGAGTTGAAATGCTTCAGAGGTGGGTTCCTCCCGATTCGCACAGTAGCAAACCGCTGGTGACATCACAAAGCCGGTTCTGTCGGTGGCAGATGCTGCCATCTTTTTGGGGCAGGAATTTTTTTGTTGACTTTTTTCTTCTGTGCTTGCACAGAAGCTGAGTTCCCACCACTGCATACATGCCACCATCTTGTTTTCCATTAAAAAAAAATCGGCACTGCACATATGGGAGAAAGTTAACCTGCGGCGAGGTAAGTTAGAACCCACCCCTGCTGTGCTTAATAAGGTTTTATTATGAATACAATGTCTAATGTCTTTTTTAAAAGTATTCATTATGAAAGTATTAGAAGGAAGTCTTTCAAGTATTGAAGTAACGACGTCCTTTTAAAAACAGCTATGGTGGTTTCAGAGGTTTTTCATGGGTTTTCCGTGCAGGCATGGACAATCAAGGTTATTCTTACAAGAACTCTTTGCACTGGAACCCCTTGTACAAACAAAAGTGAAGACAGACAGGGAAAAACATTGTGACTCTAATATTTGAAGGAGAGACTCTTTGCTCCATATTAATGAAACATTCTTTTGAATTGTTTTCATGGGCCTAAGATTGGTAAGTTGTAATCAAATCTTCAGTTTGTTTAGAAGTGAACTCGTAGTTTAAAAATGCTTTCTTCTTCATGCAAGTTCCTAGGAGAGAGTGGGCATATTTCAGCTTTCAAATGTTCTGAGCTCGTGCTTTGTTTTGAGATCAGGATGGGCCATTCCAATTTCACCTGAAGCATCCTGACTTCCAGCAGTTCAGACCTCCTCCAGTGAGATTCAAACATTGTTGGAACATTTTGGGTGTTCTTGGTGTGGTCAGAATAGTCGATTTTGTGCTAAAGAAAGGTTGGAAAAATTCAGAATAGCTGTCCTACCTTATACTTTGCTTTGCTTTTACATACTTTGCTTTTGCATAGTTCCAGTAAATATTGTATTTCAAGAATTAGGGTAAAACAGAATTTGATAGTTAAGATTGTGCTCTATACTGCAATGTCATTTTCAACTTTTCAATTGATTAAATCATTGTTATTTAATTCATTCTACATGGTTCAATATTTCCATTATTTTACAGACCATTATTTTTTTAGAGTAATTATTTGAACGTAATAGCACTTTATTCTGTTCCATATTTCACAGTGAGCTCCATTGTGACTAATATTTTAAGAATTTCAATTATTTAGTAAAATGAGTAACTTTGTTCAGAAAGAGGAAAAATCTAAAACCTTGGATCCCAATATTTCAAAACTGCATGTAGGCTACATGTATTGAACTTAATTTAAAGAGTTTGTGTAATGTGTATATAACACTAATTTTATAAATGTGTGTGTGTGTACACAAATATATAAATCAAAGGAGGCTGGAAAAATCACATTATTATTTTATTTTCTCTTTCTACTTTCCTGTCCCTTCTTAGATGCTCAAATGCAAAAGTGGAAACAATTCTGCATGCCTCCTTTCCTTGTGATGAAATGCTACTTTTGCTAGTACAGTGGTACCTCGTCTTACGAACTTAATTCTTTCCGTGATGAGGTTTGTAAGTAGAAAAGTTCGTAAGATGAAACAATGTTTGCTATAGGAATAAATGTAAAAGCGAATAATGCGTACAATCCCAAAACTCACCCCTTTTGCCTTGCGCTGCTGGGAATCCCCACCTCCGGACTTCCATTGCCAGCTGAAGCACCCGTTCTTGCGCTGCTGAGATTTCCCTGAGGCTCCCCTTGCTGGGAAACCCCACCTCCGAACTTCCGTTGCCAGCCAAAGCGCCCATTATTGAGCTGCTGGGATTTCCCTGAGGTTCCCCTCCCTGGGATTCAAAGCAGCGCCGGCAAAAATGAAGGGAATTCCAGCAAGGGGAGGCTCAGGGGAATCCCAGCAGCGCAAGAATGGGCGCTTCGGCTGGCAATGGAATTCTGGAGGTGGGGATTCCCAGCGAAAGGAGGCTCAGGGGAATCCCAGCGCATTGGCTGGCAATGGAAGTCTGGAGGCGGGGCATCCCAGTGCCAGCAGCTTGGGTTCGTAAAGTGAAAATAGTTCAGAAGAAGAGGCAAAAAAATCTTAAACACCAGGTTCGTATCTCGAAAAGTTCGTTAGAAGAGGCGTTCGTAAGACGAGGGACCACTGTAGTTTGTTTTACTAGCATGCCACCAGTGGAAACGGATGTGGCTCTCCTGAGCTCCGTTTTCGGCTACCATGGCCTCCTCCAGCACGCTGCTAGCAAAAATGGAGCTCTGTTTTCAGCTGCCATTGTTTCCTCTAGCATGCTGCCAGCCACCACCAAGTTATAGATCAGCACCTGGTCGGTCTGAGGCACTGAAGGCCAGTCTTTCGCTATTTCCAGGTTGGCCCCACAGCCTTAGGCCAGATCTAAGTAACCGGTGGGCCAAATCTGGCCACTAGGCCTTTAGTTTGACACCCCTGCTTTAGAGCTTTTGTTAGCCACAATGTCTTCCTTATTTAATCCAGGGGTCTCCAACCGCCGGTCCGCGGACCGGCACCGGGCCGCTGGGGGTTTTCAGCCGGTCCGCGGCGCCAGGGCCCCCTCGGCCTTTCCGCGCTGCCCACCGCCCGCCCGATTTGCCCCCTCTGCTCCTCTGCCACCTCCTGCCTTTCACCGCAGCTCCTCCCGCACCCGGAACGCACGCCCTGCCCGCCTCACATTTGCCGAGAGGACTTTCGCCCCGGGCTCTCAGCAAGGGGGCTGCATGAGAGGCGGGGCCGGCGGAAGGTGATATTCAATGTCGGGGGCGCACGGGCGGTCTTGCGCGCGCTCCCTATCTCCCTGCTAGCCCACTCGGAATACTGTATTCAAAATAAGAAAAGCCTTCGCCGGCAAAGGCTTTTCTTATTTTGAATACGTATTCCGAGTGGGCTAGCAGGGAGATAGGGAGCGCGCGCAAGACCGCCCGTGCGCCCCCGACATTGAATATCACCTTCCGCCGGCCCCGCCTCTCATGCAAACCCCCTTGCTGAGAGCCCGGGGCGAAAGTCCTCTCGGCAAATGTGAGGCGGGCAGGGCGTGCGCGCGTCACCGCTGAGAAGAACGGAGAGAGAACGAGAGTGAGTGAAAGCAACAGACAGCAAGATAGAGAGAAAGTGAGAAAGAGAGAGTGGGAGAAAGGCGGGGAGAGAAAGAGATAGCAAGAGAGAGAGAACAAGAGAGAGAAAGAGCGTGAGAAACAAAACAAGAGAGAAAGAGAGAGAGAGAGAAAGCAAAAGAGACAGAAAGAAAACAAGAGAGAGAAAGTGAGAAGAAGAGAGAGAAAGAGGGGGAGAGAGAGAGAAAGAGAGAGGGGGGAGAGAGAGAAAGAGAGGGAGAAAGAGAGGGAAAGGGGGGAGAGATAGCAAGAGAGGGAGAGAGAAAGAGAGAGGGAAAGGGGGAGAGAGGGGGGAGAGAAAGAGGAGATAAAGGAAGAGGAGAGAGAGAAAGGAAGAGAAAGAAAGAAAGAGGGATAGAAAGAGAGAGAGAGTGAGAGATGCTCAGTGAGCCTTTCTTTGAAGTTGCCTTTCTTTCTTTCTTTCTTTCTTTCTTGCTCTTTTTCTTTCTCTCTTTTACCTTTCCTTCCTCTATTTCTTTTCTTTCTCCTTCCTACCTTCTTCCCTCCCTCCCTCAAGTCCTTCCTCTCTTACTCTCCCCTTTCATAAGTTTCCTTGCTTCCTTCCTCTGTTCCTGTCCCTTCCCTCTTTCCTTCTTTCTTCCTTCCTTCCTTCCTTTCCTCCCTTCCTTTCCTCCCTCCATTTCTTGCTTTCCTTTTCCTTCCTCCCTTCTTTCCTCCCTCATTCCCTTCTTTCACTCCTTCCTCTCTTACTCTCCCCTTTCACACCTTTCTTTGCTTCTTTGCACCCTTCTTCTGTTCCTGTACCTTCCCTCTTTCCTTCCTTCCTTCCCACCCTCCGTCCATTCATTCACCCATTCCTCTCTTGATCGCCCCTTTTACGGCGCCGCTGACAGCTAGCTCCCCCCCCCCCCACCGGGCCATGGAAAACTGGTCTAGTTGAAAGCCGGTCCCTGGTGCAAAAAAGGTTGGGGACCTCTGATTTAATCCATAAGAAAGAGCAAATGTAATAGAATCTGTACCAAGCAGATCAAGTATATGGCCATATCAATTTCTGGAAATAAATTTAAATGATTCAGAGATCGCTAGCAACAGTTTTATAACAAGGGAAAAATACCTTTCAGTTAATTATGAAGACATTAAAAACTGAAGAATGCAATATAAGTACTACCAATATTTTAATATATGCATCTATATTACTCTAAATACATTTTCAAAGTGTTTATTTATGGCTCTAAGACCAGATTAATGAATAAAAGAACTTTTAATAGCCAGTCTAAATTTATGTTAATCAATTCTCTTTCCATCACTAGCAAATGCATAATTTACCCCAATATCCAGCTGTTAGTACACACCAGTTTTTCTTAACAATGAGAAGTCTGTCTGAAGAATCCTCTCTGTAATTAAGACACTCAACAGAAAGCTATTGATTTAAAAAGAATGTTCCAAGCATTTTTTAATTTCATGACAAATATTCTTTATTTCATGTTAAAATAAAAAAAAATCTTTCTTTATCTTAAAGAAATACATTATTGGTTATGTAAATCATGTACGAATATAACTATCTATTACTATATTCAGACTTTAAAGATAATATAAACTGGATATACTTGGCTTTTTGAGCAGTGTTCTATCAATTCAGATAAAGACTACAGAATAAATCCCTTGAATTAAAAATAATAATAAAATGGAATACAGATTAGATGAATTAGGGCCGAACTGAACATAAGAACATAATGAGCCGGGGTGGCGCAGCAGATAGAGTGCTGTACTATAGGCCACTGAAGTTGACTTGTAGATCTGAAGGTCAGCGGTTCAAATCTCATCACCGGCTCAAGGTTGACTCAGCCTTCCACCCTTCCGAGGTGGGTAAAATGAGGACCCGGATTGTGGGGGCAATAGCTTTGCTCTGTTAAAAAAATGCTATTGCTAACATGAGTCTAAGGTGAAGGGCGGCATAAAAAATCAAATAAATAAAAATAAAAATAAATAAGAAGAGCCAGGCTGAATCAGGCCAAAGCCCAACGAGTCCAGCATTCTGTGTCACACAGTGGCCCACCAATTGTCCTTGGGGATCTTGAGCAGAAATAGAAGGCAAGACCCTCCCTTTTCACTGACCCCAAACAAATGGTACTCAAGGGAATCCTGCCTGCCTCAACAAACATAGAGGCGGCACATGGACATCCGTTTTAATAATCACCGATACACTTGGCATCCATGAATCTGTCTAATCCTGCCTTGAAGCTACCAAGGCTGACAGCAGTCACGACCTCTTCTGGAAGTGAATTCCATAAAGCAACGACCCTCTGGGTGAAGAAATATTTCCCTTGATTTGTCCTCACTTTCTTACCTATGAGCTTTAGGGGGTGCCCCCTTGTCCTAGCATTGTGTGATAGAGAAAATATTTTTTCTTTATCCACCTTTTCTACCCCATGCATGATTTTATACACTTCGATCAAGTCACCCCTTAAATGCCATCTTTCAAGGCTGAAGAGACCAAGGCGTTGCAACCTGGTATCATAAGGGAGGTGCTCCATTTCCTTTATCATTCTTGTTGCCCTTTTTTTGCACCTTTTCCAGTTCCATTATATCCTTCTTGAGGTGCAGTGACCAGAACTGTACACAGTACTCCAAGTGTGGTCTCACCATTGATTTGTACAGAGGCAATACAACACTTACCGATTTATTTTCTATTCCCTTCCTAATCTGTACTCAGCATACATCAACAATCAATAATCCAGAACTGAAATGTACACATAACTTTTTCATACATTTTATACACACAAAGGTGCCCCTTGTGAGATGCAAATCACTTGATGGAAGTATCGTACATGATTTAATCTCTGCATTTTTATTTTTATATCCCAATAATAGAAATTCATGATGTTTTTTAGCCACAGGTTCTAAGAACAAAGAATCCCTAGTATCTCCTTCCGAAAAACTAGGAATAAGATTTGATCAGTTCATCTTTAGAAGAATAGCTTACAACAGCTTCATGTCACATTAATATAGAGATATATTATTCACTTAAAAAACCTGGTCAGTTGTGTGTTTATTTAGTTTAAGTAATGAAATAATACATTAATAAAATAAGAAAATACCCTACAAAGGGAAAAAGACGAATACCAATGCATTTCCAATTTCCTTGGCCTTTCTTGTTGAAATTAAGCTATATTAGCACTTTATATTAACATTTTGTATGATATGCCATATAGCTGAGTGCAACCTGTGCGATACACAATTCCAAAATAAGAGTATTACAACAGAGAGTTGAGTTATATGCCTGTCTAATGTTCAACTTTCCCTCCTGGTTTTGTTAAAATGAATTAGCTAGGGAAGATGAGTATAGTTTAGCACACAGTAAGAAAGCAATAATTTGGTATTTAAGCTCCATGTCTTTAACTTCTAAGAAGTTAAAAGATAAGAAAGTGAGGACAAATCAAGGGAAATCTTATTAATCCAAGCCAAATCATTTCTTGATAATGATAGATGTGGCATTGAGTAGAATGTATATTGTTTTTTTTTTAATGTCTCAATCACCATGTCTTTTAGATTCAATTCTTCTGTATTTGGAAATGTATTTTTTCTTTTCTTTTTCTCTTTTTTCCCTATCCGGGGGGTCAATTATTCCATTATAATCACCTATCAGACATATTTTTTGTAATTAATTGTTACTAACTCCTCATGGAGCTGCTAGTAAAAAAAAAAGTGTTTTATTTGGTACATATACATTTACTAATAATACTAATGCTGTTTGTATTTTGTTTTTACTGTTTGCTTTTTTGTTTGTTTTCTCTAGTTGCTTTGTTCCTTCCACCTTCTCCTTTTCCTCCATCTTTTGCTCTTCCTCTTGATTTTCTACCTCTAAATTTTGCCCACTCTCTGTTTTCCCTTCTATACTGGATAATTGATCACCTTTCTCCCTTCTACTTGATCAGCATCCCCTCCGGGAGGATCCATCTGAACATAATGCTCTTTTTATTTAGTATGTTTGCTAGTGATCTGTAATCCCATCTGCGTTCCCTTATGCTTCTCGCAATCTGTTTCAAGATGTTAATTTCTCTGCCCTTGTAAGTTAATGTTTCCCCTCTTGTGGCTGCGTATACATTATCCCTGAATGTTTTCTATGCAAATCTTATGTGGATCTCCCTCAGCAGATAATGTCACCTAGCGTAGTTAGACTGGATCCTAAATACTTCGTCAATCTCACTTGTTACCTCTCTTTTATCTCCTTGTAGCAACTCTGCTACCACAATTGCCATCACCTCTCCCAGGTCCTCTTCCCTACTTTCTAGAATATTTTGAAACCTTAAAAAGAGAAGTCAACCAAAAGAGCAACATTCAAATGAAAGCAAATAAAATACCCCATTACCAAAACAAATAGAAGTTTAATTTGTGTGCATTGTTTAATGGACTGTTAAATTGGCCATGGCCACCCATTCACATGACCTAACCATGCCCATACAGTCACATGACCACCTAGCCACGCCCACACAGCCTGTCCGACCCCACAACAATCTGAGGGACACTGAATTGGCCTGTTTCACTGTTTCACCCATTTTAATCTGTTATTAAGCATCAAATGTTGCTTCCATCCATTTGAAAATTATTGTTACAGGTATCAAAAGTTATATTTGCTTTTCTTTACATTGCCACTTGTTTGCTTGATTTCAACAATAATATTAAAAGAATTTCATTCAATGTAGAAGCACTATTTATAGGCTATGTGAGTTTGATGGCAGATTGTTACTTTCATTTCTCAGTTCTAAGGTACATAACATTAGGAAAACAATGAAAAACGTAAAATGGAGATATATTCATTTGGATTTCTCTTTAAAAGTACCGATTTATTCATTATGGGTGTGTCCTCCCATGAACTAATATAGTCTGATGAGAAGAGCAGGCATTCTAGTTCAGGGACTTCAAACATAAAAATATTTTTGCAGTTGCAGAAGCCAAATTTTAAAGTGGGCGTAACAAGGTTTTTTTTCTTACTTGGTATGTAATCCAAAATATGCTCTCTCTTAGAAATGTATCCACAAAATTACAACTTTATGGCATTATCTTTCACAAAGGAAACAAATCTAAAATACAGATTTTGCTGCAACAATCCTTCACCCTAGCTCAGGCGTTAGCAATCTGCAGCTCCGGAGCCCCATGTGGTTCTTTCATCCCTCTTTTGAGGCTCCCTGTCATCAGTCAGCATCACAATTTTGAGAGAAGCTTCCACTGGGGCAGGGGAAGCAGGGCGTGCCAGGAGGAGACAGGTTTTCCGGTCAACTCCACAATTGATTGGGCTTTCGGTTAGGACTGGTAGAGGAAAAAGGATGCCACGCTAAGAGGAGACTCCATGGCGGGGGAACTGGACTTCTGGTCGGTTCCAGAATTGAATGGGGGGCTTCCAGTTAGGACCTATGTCACTCTTTGAGTGTTTAAGCTTGCCGATCCCTGGTCTAGCTATACAGGAGTCAACTCTGGAGGCACCAACGCTACCTTATGAAAATATACTGCTCAAAAAAATAAAGGGAATACTCAAATAACACATCCTAGATCTGAATCAATGAAATATTCTCATTGAATACTTTGCTCTGTACAAAGTTGTATATGCACAACAGCATGTGAAATTGATTGTCAATCAGTGTTGCTTCCTAAGTGGACAGTTTGATTTCACATTACAGTACTTGGAGTTATACTGTGTTGTTTAAGTGTTCCCTTTATTTATTTATTTATTTTTTTGAGCAGCATATATTCCTGCAATACCAAAAAAGGAGAAGAGAAAAGAAAGGAGTCGAAGAAAGGAAAGGAAGAAGTCTTGAAAAGTGATAGGAATAGTCATCTCTGGAGAGACGGTTTCAGTTGTTTTTACATAGCTGTGAAAAGCATGGGATGTGATCAGAATCACAAAGGAAATGGTTTGGTTCCAGTTCAATTCCAAGTATGTGATATGTGCTGCAAGCCAAGAAGAAATTAACCTGCTGACAACGGCATCACAATACATGAAAGGTGCAGAGGCCACTGTGCTTTAGTCGATCCTTTTGAAAACCTGGCAGGCAACTAAATTAACACATACTGTACAATTCATTTCACTTATTTGACAAATTCCAAATACTGAAATATGTTGCTACAGTTTTTTACATCTCTACCTCTTATTCTTTTAAACAAAATAAGTTTACATCATTAGTTGCGGCCATGGGAAAGTTCTGCAGCTTCTTTTTTTTTAATATAATGCCATGTCTTAAAAAAGCATATTTTATAAACTATAGATACACTTTCAAAATTGCAACAACAAGAGGATATCAATTCACACGTTTCTTCACTTTTCAGGAACTGCAACTTTCTTGAATAAGGTGTTGAACACAGTATTATCTTACATTTTTATTTTTATTTTTTATTTATTTATTTTTATTTGTCATACAAATATAGTATTGTATTGTAGTATGTTTAACATAATATAAGTATAAAGTAGATATAGAAAAGATTAAAAAAGACATTAGGACAGGAACGGTAGGCACAAAGGTGCACTTATGCACGCCCCTTAACATAATTTACATGCTCAGTAACTAAATTTCATATAATACATACTATTGTAAAAGCAAAGTTTGTAAAATTGTATTATGTTGTCACATATTAACCTTACACAGTTGAGCTCAGTCATGTTCTGCACTGAATAAAATTCACAGAAATGTAAAATACCTACTCTATATCTGATTAGAGACAAAAATCCAGTCTGGACTGTGGCTTGAGAAAAGACTGGTGTATTTTAAATAATGAATTGACTAAACCTGATTCCCGGAGAATTGCCGTAAACTGAGTTTATATTAAAGCTTAATATGAGGCATGATTTCTTTGCTTTTGGCTTAGTGCACCCAATCTGTACACTCTCAAACTTTTAAATCTCAAAAAATGTCCATGCTATTGTTGTAATAATTCTTTGTCTTTTAGCCCTTGAAATCCACGATAATGGGAGACAAACTAATAATGAAAAGTGAAATGTTTCTAAACCCAGAAAAATTTAAGCAACATCCTGCTTTTATCTTTGTCTGGTTCAGGATGACATACCTACCTACTGTAATTCTCCTGACTATTTTCCCACAATAAGAACCCTCAGTGCTGAGAGAGTGAATAGCTTAAAGTAATGAAACCAAATTTTATGCGTCAGGGAGGACTAGAACTCACGTACTTCCAGTTTCTAACTCAGCATTTGAACCACTACAAAAAACTGGCTTCCATGAGAGAACTAATCAAATAGAATTCATTATTATGCCTTTCTGCTAGGTTGAAAAAGTGCTAGCACTACAAAAGCATGCTAACCATTTGCGAAGAAGTTCCTTGTTTCTTACAGTTCAAACTGCCGAATCTTGTTTAAGAAATTCTAAGTATAGTATTTGTGTAGAAATCTAACATGTGACTGAACTTCTATAGAAAACACATGTTTCTGCAGAGAAACTAAATTGATAACTCATTAACTCACTTAACAATAACTCAGTCTCTAAAGACCCATAACATGTCTTGGCAGTGACTTCTGTATATGCCTGCACAGCATAAAATGAATTGTTAGTTACAGTCATCTGCAGGAGCATGGAATGGTTTTTTTCCTTGCTACATTTTTGATTCATCTGCAATGCAAAACAAAGATCCAGCAAGGGGGAGGGGACTCTATCCTTACTATCAAGACATCTACTCAGAGGTGAAATGCTCTCAGTTCGCTCGCGCCTGTCAGTCATCAGGGAACCAGTTGCAAAACAAGCGCGAAGCTCCACCCACCTGCCTGGACGCTGCCATTTGTGTTCTTTTACTCTCTGCGCATGCACAGAACACTTTGAGCATGCACAGAGGGTAAAATAATCCAAATGGCGGCGTCTGGGCAGGTGGACGTAGCCCTGCGCTCTCTTCACAACCGGCTCTCCAATGACTGACAGGCACGAGCAAGCCGGGAGCATTTTACCGCTGCATCAACTTCTGCAAAAGCCTGTAATGTATTTATTACACAAACAGGAATTCTGAATATACTATGTATGGACTAATGTATAAGCAGTAGTAGTTCAGCACTAACAGTCAGAAACTGCAGTGATTCTGATAAGCAAGACCTCTCCTTCCAAAATCCATTCTTGGGTTGAGGTAACAAAATGTGTTGATTTCTGTCATGAAGGAAGTGAAAATTTAGTTACAGTCACAGTCAATTGTCTGCATTTACACCATAAAACTGGGAAGCAGCTAACACTTTGATTTATGCAAGACTTAAGAGTTGCTTGATACAGTAAGTAAAAGGCAGTTACTTTTATGTTACTGTAAAACAGTGGTTCTCAACATGGGCATGAACGGGGGGGGGGGATTTGATTTTTAATGGCGTTTTAAGCTTCTTCCGCATGAGGAGTTCATTTTTTGAATAGTAAGAATTATATCTCACGGGGGGGGGGATCAGAATTTTAGAGATGCTTAGGTGGGGCATGGCCAAAAAAAGATTGGGAACCACTGCTGTAAAATAACAGACATATGCCTAAATTGAAGACAGTATGTACAATATACAGTGATACCTCATCTTACAAACGCCTCGTCATACAAACTTTCGAGATACAAACCCAGGGTTTAAGATTTTTTTGCCTCTTCTTACAAACTATTTTCACCTTACAAACCCACTGCCACCACTGTGATGCACCGCCTCCGGACTTCCATTGCCAGCAAAGCACCCATTTTTGCGCTGCTGGGATTCCCCTGAGCTCCCCTCCATGGGAAACACCACCCCCGGACTTCTGTGTTTTTGCGATGTTGCAGGGAAATCCCAGCAGGGGAATCCCAGCAGCGCAAAAACAGGCGCTTCGCTGGCAACGGAAGTCCAGAGGTGGGGTTTCCCAGCGAGGGGAGCCTCAGTGAAATCGCAGCATCGCAAAAACACAGAAGTCCGGAGGTGGGGTTTCTCATGGAGGGGAGCCTCAGGGGAATCCCAGCAGTGTAAAAACGGGTGCTTCGGTTGGCAAAAGGGGTGAATTTTGGGGTTGCACGAATTAATTGCTTTTCCATTGATTCCTTTGGGAAATATTGTTTCGTCTTATAAACTTTTCACCTTAAGAACCTCGTCCCAGAACCAATTAAGTTTGTAAGACAAGGTATCACTGTATACATATTGACAAAAAGTTAGTTACAACATGGTTTGTGTCTGTTTGTCTATCAATCTACCTACTTCAAAGCCTCTTACTTGAAAACATAGAACAAAACCATCCACACCTGCTTTCTTTTATATTTTGGATAGAGATTTGGAGAACAAAGTTTTACGAAGAGATTGAACAGGTCTAGTGACATTCAGATCCACTGAAATGTGGTTCCCAATGTTATTTTGGGAATTTGGACATGCTAGAGACCAGGCTGGGCAGTTCAGAAGCAAACAATAATTACTTAGCAGGCTATTTCTTTCTGCTTTTCCTGTTTTTGTTTAGTTTGTCAAACCACAGAAGTATTCATTACTGCAGTCTACATCAGGAAACTTCTAGCACTGTTTCACTATATACATAAACTATGCAATTGCCCGTGTCTTTTGAAGACAAACGGTTTTTCAATATTCAAGAAAACTCTGTTTAGACCATGTTTCTCCAAAATGACGCAAATCAACACCCCCAAAGATCAATGGGACTATTCATCGTTTATTAAATTATTTTCATATAATAAAAATTTGGGGGTCAATGAACAATACAAAACTTTATGAAGGGATTAGTAAACTGAAATGTTTGAGGATCCCTGGTTTAGATATCTCTACCATAGGAGCTCAAGCTCAGGTTTTCACAATCATGGTGCACCAAAAATTCAGGCATTATAAATGACCTTTGTGATCATATTATAAGCAATTGTGTTCTCTTCATCGAGGATGCTAAACTATTTAACACCACAGACAATGCTACTAACCTTCAAAAAGACCTTGACTATGTATCAGAATGGTCAAACAATTGGCAACTACAAATCTCAACCAACAAATGCTCTGTCTTACACATTGGCAGAAAAAATCAGAACATAAAATACAAGCTTGGAGGACACAACCTTGTAATTGACCCTCACTCTGTTAAGGACCTTGGAGTACTCATATCTAATGATCTAAGTACAAGAGCCCACTGTAACAACATTACCAAAAAGACATTAAGAGTAGTTAATCTAATCTTGTGTAGCTTCTTGTCTGGCAATATTATACTGCTAACCAGAGCATTCAGAACATTCACTAAACCAATTCTCGAATACAACTCACTTGTCTGGAACCAGCACTGTATATCGGACATTAATTTAGAGAGTCCAGAACCATTTCACGAGAAGAGTCCTCTACTTCTCCACTTGCAACAGAAATATTGAGTTTAGACAATTTAGAACTACGGCGCCTTTGATCTGCTCTAAATATAGTTCATAAAATTACCTGCCACAATGTCCTACCTCTCAATGACTACTTCAGCTTCAACCGCAACAATAAAAAAGCACATAATAGATATAAACTTAATGTAAACCGCCCCAAACTCAATTGCAGAAAATATGACTTCAGCAACAGAGTGATCAGTGCCTGGAATGCACTACCTGATTCTGTGGTTTCTTCCCCAAAAAACCTTAACCTTGGACTGTCTACTATCAAGTTCGAGAACCAGTAAACACCACCTCTGACCCCCATCTCTTCTCTGCCTCCCAAGTCCCAGCTGATTGGGAGGAAATGGGGATTTTGCAGTAACCTTCCCCTAGAGTGGTGTGGGAATGGAGATTTTACAGTTTCCTTCCTCTACCTTGCACACCAAGCCACGCCCATAGAACAGGTAGCAAAAACATCTGAATCCCACCACTAGATGGGTAGCAGAAAAATGCTGATGAAGTGTCATGGGGTCAGTCTTGTCTCCTAGCAATCAGTTAGATTATCTCCAAAATCACTTGTCTTCAATTCAGCCTTATGGGCCTCTCAATAATGTATTCATTGTTGTTTAATCAAATCCACCCACATTGCTTTTGGACATCCTCTTCCTCTTTTTTATCCAAAATTTCCAGGCATCATGGACTTCAAAGAGAATTCAGTGTTTGCATGATGTGTCCAAAATATGATACAATATAGTCATTAACCATGCCATTACCCAGGCAGGAAACAAGTGCATCCAAAGGGCACAAATTGTTGAAATTCTTCCAGGCATGTGAACCTTACCCAACAAGTGAAGAAATCAATGTTGCTTATACATTCTGATAAATCTTACCATGAGCCAGATCAATTATTTTATTTATTTATATTGACATCCTTCTATCTACTCCTTTAAAACAAAGAGATTCATTTTGCAGCACCAAATAGCAATTTCCTTTTCCAGAAATTCAAAGAGAATCTCTGTGATTCTCAATTCCAGCATGATACTATTCTTTTCTAATACTCCATATATATCATCAACATTAAATAGGGAAATGGGGGGAGGGATTCTTTTCGGGTATCCATGAACATAATTCTACTTATTTAAAAATAACCTTTCACATGGTGGAGTAGAAAGTAGTACAAAGAAACACCTTGAATTATACATTATTTTAAAACTTATGAATGAATTTAATTTTTCACTGTTTATTACTTAATATTTCAGTACCTAATATGCTTATAAAGATCAAAATAAATAAAAATCCAACAAAATATCACAGTAAAATATTTGTAAACTGCTGACATTAAAGGCTTTCTGTCTTAAGGAAGACATAAAAACATAAGAAGAACCATGCTGAATCAGGCCAAAGCCCATCGAGTCCAGCATTCTGTGCCACACAGTGGCCCACCAATTGTCCATGGGGATCTTGAGCAGAAAGAGAAGGCAAGACCTTCCCTTTCCCCTGACCTCCAACAAATGGTACTCAAGGGAATCCTGCCTGCCTCAACCAACAGAGAGGCAGCACATGGACATCTGTTTCAATAACCACCAATACACTTTTTATACAATTTTTCTCTATCCACCTTTTCTATCCCATGCATGATTTTATACACTTCTATCAAGTCACCCCTTAAACGCTGTCTTTCAAGGCTGAAAAGACCAAGATGTTGCAACCTGGTATCATAAGGGAGGTGCTCCATTTCCTTGAACTTTCTTGTTGCCCTTTTTTGCACCTTTTCTTTGATTCTGATTCATACTCAGTTAATTAGTGTTTAATGTAGACAGAGTTTAGTTTAGAGTCACTAGGTGGGGAGGCAAGCCTCTGCAATTTCTTGGCAAGACTGAGGAATTCAGAAAAA